>NC_092876.1:139841799-140441799 GCF_028372415.1 Notamacropus eugenii | reverse complement strand
GGAGTAGGGGTTAGGAGTTGTTCTCTTTTACTTTAGAGGCAAGAACTAGGGGCAATGGATGAGATACTTCAAACAGATAAATCCAGGCTTTGTGGAAAGATAAAGTTCCTAAAAATTAGAGTTATCTAAAAGTGAAGGAAGTAGTAGCCATCCCTTTCCGGAAGTCCTCAAGCAAAGACTGAATGAACACTTGTTGGATATATGGTGCAGTGAATTAGAGTGCTGGGCCTGGGGTTAGAAAGATCTGAATTCAGCTATGGTCTTAGACATTTACTAGCTGTATGACCCTGGGCAGGTCATTTAACCTCTGTTTCATCAGTTTCCTAAACTGTAAAATGGGGGTAATAATAGCACCTGCCTCCTAGGGTTGTTGTTTAAAGCAAATGAGATTACAATTTTAAAGCATTTAGCACATATGTCTGGTACATAGTTAGCTATTTTATTATGTGTTATAAAGGATTGTTTTTTTCTGCTGTTGAAGTAGATGACTGCTATGGTCTCTTCTAATTCTGAAATTCTGTGATTATAAGATTTACATTTGGTCAGATAGAAGGAAAAATTGGAGTCATTAAGACAGTAAAGAATTCAGATCTGCCATCCATTATTGCACATTATCACAGAATTCTGCAGAAGGGACAGTTCATGTGGGAATTGGTGTTCAGGGAGAATGAAAAAGGAGAAAAGTCCCTAGACATTGCTACTGATTTTTAAAAATATATCTGATGAAACAGCATCAGTTCATCTGCACAGAAACCATGTCCTTTGATTCTATCAGGGCTATCTAGAAAATGACCACCCAAGTGGAATGATTTTGGGAGTGAACGGTAAAAGTCAGAGAAGCTCCCTTACCCAGTAATAATAACTCATTTAAATAGCACTTTTAGATTTATGAAACACTTTCATCACAGCATTGCAAGATCAGTATTAAAAATATTATCATTTCCATTTTACAGATGAGTAAACTAAAGTCAGAGAAATGAAATGACTTGCCCAATTTCATATGATCAGTGAATGTCGCAATTTAGACTTGAACTCATGTCTCTCCTAACACATAGTTTAATGCTGTCTCCATTGTATCATATTGCTTCCCAAATACCTTTCTCACTTCTTTTGAACTGTAAGGGACCATTCTGTGGTTTCTATTTACATCTGCAAGGATATCTAATAATTAGAATGTATAACCTTGTTCTGCTTAAAGACAAATGCCCTAGAATGGATCATTATGCCATGTAAGTCTTTGACACCTTAGTGTGAATGAATTTCATGGGAACATTTTAACAGGGAAATGAAATTGAAAACCCTTGAAATGTAGGAGGAAGGAGATAGGAAGCATCAGTGGGATGGACAGGGAGAGCATAGACAAAAGAAGCTATGAGCTAACTAGATGACTTCATAGTTCTAAGTAAAGCTTGTTTTCTCCATGACTAATGGTGTAATAGAAAGAGCATTTCACTGAAGCCTAGACACATTAGGTCTAGTTACACTTCTACCACTAGCTGGACCACTTCTTGGGGCCTCCATTACATCTTATTTTAAAACTCTGGATTGAACTAGAGGAATAATCCCTAAATCCCTTCTAAGTCCAACATTCTGTGGTTCCATGATATGTTGATTAGAAGATAATTAGAGAAAATTGCTTTAGTAGAAGAGTGATTATGTATCTATTAAGTGCCTACTACATTCCAGTTACTGTGCTAAGTGCTGGGGATACAAATAGGAGAAAAAAATGAAGATGGTTCCTACCTTCAAGGTGTTCACAATCTGTTGTAGGAAGGTGGCAAGAAAAGCTGAAAGGCAGAGTAAAGAGTAGGTGAAGTGATGAGAGAAGAAAGAGAAGAGATACCTGATATAGAGGGATGGTAGTCAGAGATGTCCCAGAATAGTGAAACCAGGTAACAAATGGGGAGAAGTATTGAATGGGGTTCCCTCCTTAAATGGAAATCTGAGAGTTCATGGCTCCACCCTTCAGTTGGAGGGGCAGAAGATAGTAATGAGGTGGAGTACCAAGACTGATGGGATCTCTCTAGGTGATGAAGTTTGCTGGGGGCATAGTAGAAAAGACTAGAGACAAGATTGCTGAGAACAAAGTGGGTGGTTAGTGAGGAAATGGAGACCACAGATGTAGACTGTTTATTAGAGAATTTTGGCAGATGAGTAAAGTGGAAATAGTTCGGGATTTGGATTCCAAAGATGCTTGGATTTATATCCTAACCGACACAAAGAAAGATCTGTGACTATGAGCAAAGTATTTAACCCAATTGAGACTTAATTTCCTCATCTGAGAAATGAGGATAATATGTAGGGTGTCCCAAAAATACCAGTGCAGTCTCAGGCTGCTAAACTCCTTGAACTAAGACTTTTGGAACATATATATTTGCTGCCTGTTACAAAGAAAGAACTTTGTAAATCTTAAGGTACCCTATAAATGCCAGCTATAACATTAGTTATTACTATAGCTATTCATATCATAATAATTATTATTTAAAGAACAGTAGAAGCTAGAATGTTCAGTTGGATCAAATGAAGGGTTTTTCAGGGTAGAAAACACTTAGCATGTTCAAAGGCAAGGGAAAAGAGCAAATGGAGAGAGGGAAATAGATAATGATAGTGAAAGACAGTGTAGTTGTTGAACAAGGTCCTTAAAGGTATGTGATCAAGAACTCTGGTGAAGGACTTGGTCTTTGAAAAGAAGAGGAGTGCCATTTTCTAGGAGGCATCATGGGATCATAGATCTTGAACTAGTAGGGACCTCAGTATCTATCTTGTTCAACTCCCTCATTTTACTGATGAGACAGGCCCAAGGTAGTTAAATAACTTGCCCAAGGTCACGTAGGTAGCAAGGATCAAGAGGCAGTATTTGAACTCAGATCCTCTGACTTTTGAGACAGTGCTGTTTTCCCTTGCTCCTCAAGAAGGGAGAAAGGATAAGTATAGGTAGAAAATGTTATGATGTTGAAATAATGGTAAATGAGGAAGCTTATTTCTATTGACCATGCTGTTATGACATCAGGAAGATGATGCCATAACATGCAGGTGAATTGGATTTAAGTGAGGTAGGTCTGTGCAAAGTCACCAGCCTCACTTTCTCCTTTGGAGTCATCTGAGTATAGTGGCAAAATATAGATCAGGACAACTGGAGATGGCCCTGGATACAGTAATAAAAGTAGAGTTAGGAAACAATGTCACCTAACAAGAGTAGGGAGATGCATTTCTGGTCAAAATCATAGAACATTAGAGGTCTATAAAGGATTGTAGACACCATCTGACCTAATCCCTTCATTTTATGCAAGAGGAAACTGAGGTGCGGAAAAAAAATGGAGTGTTTTCCTTTAAACTGTGCAGTTCATTAGTGACAGAACTAAGTCTAAAATCTGGGTTTTATTTTTCTTAGTTCATTTGGCAATGAGCAGGAGTTTCTTAGTCAGGTAAAAGCATCGAGTGCTGTCCAGCTGCTGAAAATCATACCTGCTCAACAATGAGAGTGGGAACTGTTTACTGCAGTCACTTCCTCCAAGCTTTCAAAGTCCAATGAGGGCTATAAATACCAATGAAGTACAGGAGTATTCTATAGCCATTATTCATACAGAACTTGTGCCAGACTCATCAGTTCTTTCAGAGAAGATTTTGGCTACTAATGCTTCAAACACACTTTTGCTGGACCCAGTTTCTAGAGAAACCTCATCTTGGGATTTCTGGCAACCAGCAACTCCTGCCGCCCACCTTGGCGCTCCCCACCCACCCACGCCCATCTCTCAGATTACTTTGTGCTGTCCTGCTCGTAGCTGCAGTCTTCATTTTGTCTGTTTTCTACAGACAGGTTGGATGAAGCCAGAAGCAGTCTCAAGATCAGAAAGGGAAGGACCCATGCTGTTACTTATGTGCAAGCTAAACACTATATTGGTAGGAACTAAACAGGTCAGAGACTCTTGTGCTGTTTTTTTTTGTCAAAAGGCCTACTAGTTGGGGAAATCTAGGTATAGGTATCCACGCTCTATCTACTAAGTGAATGTGGAGAAGTTTGAGAATATCTACTCTAAGGAATACATTAGGAGAATCAACAAAAAATAAATACAGAGATAGTTAAGAAGCATCGAGAGCCCATTTAAAGTTAGTGTGCATTTGTAGTTGGCCTTCTCAGCAAGGGACCAAGCTTTTCTCCAGCAGAACACATACCAAAGCCTGTTGTTACAGTCTTCATTATTTTATTTTTTTTATTTAATCCATTTCCTTCCTTCATTTCCCTCCTTTCTTGCCTGACAGAAGCAGGGATGCTTGGCTAAGCTAAGCTGTTGTATAACAACTCACTGGTCCTTGAGCTGTCCCATATACATAAAAGGACTAACTGTGATTAGTTATTTCTTCAAAGAATATAGAACCAGATTTAAGCTTGAGAGAA
The DNA here is from genome assembly GCF_028372415.1 of Notamacropus eugenii. Taxonomy (NCBI): domain Eukaryota; kingdom Metazoa; phylum Chordata; class Mammalia; order Diprotodontia; family Macropodidae; genus Notamacropus; species Notamacropus eugenii. The sequence continues at coordinate 140,437,403 of NC_092876.1, read as the reverse complement.
ACATTGCAAGAATGCCCTGAAGTGTTACTTGGGTGGAGGATTATTTATTGACATAGTTTCTGTAGGCTGTTCTAAAAGGATGTGACTAGTTTTCAAGAGACAGTAGACTTCTTGCTAAGACATGAAAACAGAATGTAGCTACATTTTTTCTTATTACAGAAAGAATGGGAAACATTTCCTATCAAAGGCCACTGACTCATGTTAATGAAGTCATCCAATCAGCAAGTATTTTATACAAATGTAATATGTACTAAACCGGTACTTCACTGAGGCTGAGGATTCAAAGACAAAATGAAATATTCTCTTCCCTCAAGGTGCTTACATTCTAATGGGGGAAAAATGTTGTGGGTCCTAAGTAAAAAAGCAACTTTATATTTAATTATTTTAGAAAAATGTAAAGCATTGAACTCATTTAGAAATTATGAACAGGAACTTAAATCTTTATTGAATAATACCAAATATATACACATACATATACATGGCATATTATAGCCATATTAGAGGGGATGGAAAGAGAATTTAAAGAGGACTATAAAAGGAAATTCAGATAAGAAAAGCAAAGAAAAAAAGAAAGGAGTATGATTGGAAGATAGGGAGAGAATCAGTAAAAGGGAAGAAGAGACACAAGGTGAGAAGTGACTTAGAATCTGAGCTGAGTTTTAGAGGTATTACTTCTCTTAACTTGATCTATGGGGGTGGAATAAGTTACCACCTGTTATTCCTGCCCTTTGAAATTCTCTTTATCAGATTAATCAAAGTTCATACTCAGAGCTTCTCACTGAAAAGGTTAATCACAATAGTCTACCAGAGAAGGATGTGAGAAAAGGGAAGGAGGGAGGGAATTATCTGGACTGAAGAAACTTAGACCAGGGGAATATCTTATCATAGGAGATTTACCATAGCCCTAGTAAAAATCAAGTCAACACCTAAGTCATAGGGTCATTTTGACCTTAGAGGTTATGTAGTCCTACTTCCTCATTTTATATATGAAAAGATGGAGATCTGACCTCTAGGCTACACAAGTTCTCCACAAGTTTCAGGGAGTTTTGTTCAGGAGCTCTCTCCACTTTTCTGGTCTAGCGAAATTGTGTACAGGGAAATAGATAGGGCCTCATTAATGTCCTTTGTCTTGGTTTTGTTGGAATAAAAGAGTTCAATCCTGTGAATGGTGGGCTGTTACTATGAAAAATTTTGGATGAATGAAATAAGTCTAGAAATTTGCTTTGTTAAGACTAATACCGGTGCTAACCTTGGTGGAAGAAGTGATATTTAATATCACATAAAACCAAAATGAATTTTCCTCTTGAGATTCGTCCGTCTGGCATTTCTTTACTATTTTTTCCTTTTTACTAGGCAAGCTCAATTCTATTAAAAATTCTCTTAGCTAAATGTCAATGGGTTCAGCATGTCTCCTCTCTGCCACATACTGAAAATTTCCTATAAAATACTATTTTAATGTGTTGGAGATAAACAGAATTTTATTAATGTCAGCCCCATAGATCTCCAGTCCAGTAGCTTATCTTGGTTACATTTACCAGGGCAGGTTTCATTACTATGCTTCTCAATTCATAATGACAAAATGCTTAGTTGGAACACAGGAAAATAAAAGTTACTTTGCTACTTAAACAAAATTGCTTGTGGAGGAAGATTTGCATTTACTGCTCTGGCTGCCAGGCTTAATTAGGTCCCACAATTTCACAAAAGAATTGAATCAAAAAGTGTTCTCTTAGTTGTCTAAAAGAATTATGGAGCCTTGAAGAGCCTTGACTTATGCCATGTTGGAATAGTTACCAGGTTATTAAGAAAAAAAAAAGCTGGTTTAGAGGAAGTCACAGGAAAGATTTTAAGCTGTGCTAGTTCCCTCTGAACAACTTGCAGCGTTAATACTGTTTATTTTAAGTGGCTTCACATCACTATTAACTCCCTGTGGGTTGGCATTATCTGTGGACTGTGGTAGGAGTGAACTCATTCTGGAAAGTTGGATGGTTGCCTGGCAGCAGTGCCCGTATCCTTTGTAGGACCTGGCCAATTAAACGTAACTGTAATCATGTATACCTCCATACCTTGGAAGAAGCCAAGAGTTGTCCTTGAAAGAGGGATTTAACTTTATTCAGATGTAATAACCAGCTATTAAATAAAACTATAAACCAGGCTCATTAAGAACACCACAGGCCTCCTGCATCATTGCAGCAGTCAGGATATTTACTGACTCACTCTTCACACTGATTTTATTATCCTGAGGAGATAAAGTTGAACTAAGGCAAAGCTATTCCTTGGTCAAAATCAGTGAAGGAAGGAAGTACCCATAATACTGTGGAAACAAACTCTACACCCTAGAAAAAGAGTCTTCCAAGGAGAAAATAACAATGGCTTACCTCAGAGGGGAGAAGAAGGAGGAAAATTTACTGTGGGTTTGGAGGCTCCATCCCAAAAGACACCCAGAGGCCATAGCATTGTCTTTGTTAGCTTCCAGGATCCTCAAACCACAGCTGTCAGAAATTACCCCCTTCAGATGTTAATTGTGGAGGATCAATGCCGAGCTGCAGTGGGAAAAGCAGGAGAGAAAGAAAGCAAAAAAGAACCAGCTCAGTGAGAAGAAGAGAAAGTTAGTGTACTTCCTGAGGTTTCTGCATTGACCATAAAAGTAACTAAGCTTGTTTATAGTATGAATAATGTCATATGTTGGAAGGAATCCTGTCTAGAAAGAACAGTAACATCTGAAGCTACGTTTTTAAACCTTTTGTCCCAAACCCTCTATTCTGTTAGTTCTGGGTTCCCTCCACTGACTACTTCTTCACAATTTCCAAAACAAAATGAAACCCAAACCTGTTCATATCTTCTTTCAACTCAGCCTAAACAACCCCAAAGCTCCAGGGGCTTTTCCCTCTAGCCCAAGTTATCACAGTCCTTTCTCAGAAACCCTCACAAGACTATATTAAAGAAAGCCAACACCCTGCACTGGTCAACACCAGATTGGCTTCCCACCCAATGACATTTAAAACACTGAAGATTATATAGAATCAGGAAGACCTGAATTCAAATTCTGCCCCAGAGGCTTACTAGCTGTGTGATTCTGGGCGAATCATTTAACCCCTCTCAGCCATGCTGTCCTTATTTGTTAAATGGGAATAGTAATAGCACCTTCACACATATGCACACACACACTCACACACACGCACATGCCCATACACACAGACACATTGTTGTTCAGTCCTGTCTAACTCTTCATGACCCCATTTAGGGATTTGCTTGGCAAAGATCCTGGAGTGGTTTGCCATTTCCTTCTCCAGCTCATTTTACAGATGAGAAAACTGAGGCAAACAGTATTAAATGACTTGCCCAGGGTCACACAGATAGTAAGTGCCTGAGGCCAGATTTGAACTGAGGCCTGATTCTCTATCTACTTCATCATCTAGCTCTTTGTGTGTATGTATATATGTATATACTCACGTACATACATATATATATATATATAATGTGTGCATGTGTACACATGCATATATAAATGATCTTTGAAAATCTTAAAGTGCCATGTAAGTGCTATTTTTATATACATAATTACATTTCCTTATCTACCTTCACCTTTAACACCAGATTGGTTCAAAAATTTTAGGAAAATAGCCCTTTACTCCTTGCTGTCTATCTATCTATCTATCTATCTATCTATCTATCTATCTATCTATCTATCTATCTACATATGTTTATATGTGTGTGTACACAAGTAGGGTTAAGGGCTAGACCTATAATCTTATTTGTATAAGAACGTTCTAGTTGAGGAAACTCCTGCTACTTAGGCAGGTCTCCTCCTTTTCTGTAACTTATTTTTCTGAGATATTCTGACTTGCTCAGGATCACATATTATGTATCAGAGTAGCAAGATATGGATTCAGATCTTCCTGGCTCTGAGGCAGACTGTCTGTTATACAAGGCTGCCTCTCATTTGCACATATACGTACATGTCTGTGTGCGTACATATGGCATATACATAATATATAAATGCATTTAAATTTCCAAGGGCCTCCTGAACTGGGACTGGGTGAGGAATAGATAGTTTGTGCCCAAATGGAACAGATGCTATATTTTCTCCAAATGGTAGGACAAGATTATTCCTTTATTTCCTAGCAGAACCATGAGCTATTTCAAAATTCCTTTTGTGTTACAGCCCTAATGTTACCTGACAAATTGCTGTGTATAAGAAACCAGGGTTTATTTTATTCCACAGCACAATCTTGTGATGATCACAATTGATTTTTAGAAAGCTTTCTTCAGGTGTTGCTTTATCTGATGTTACAAAGTAATGGGGACTAATGCCTTTGAAACATAAAATTTCCCATTAGTGTTGCATGTCCACTAATGTTATTAAAGGCAGCATGGTACTTTATTGATAGAGCCTGTTAACAGTAGCATAGCCATCCAAGACCTGGGATCATGGTTTGAATCAAAGCTTGTGGACTGATTGATTTGAATAGATGGAAAATCAAGACTGAAATATAGGTCGACTCTTCTGATGCTTTTCTAAGATGACTGAATGAATTATGTCAGTTGTCTAAAACTTCCTGTTATTATTATGACTTAATTCCTAACTTAATTCTTAAACATCACTCGTCTGGTATTTGGTTTATAGCTGATGCAGGTTCAGCAGCATTTGAGCATATCTAATGTTTTTTATATGTCTCAAAAACCTCCTAATCAAATCAGCCTTTAAAAAAACAGCCTACTCAGAAAAAGTCTTAAGCGATATGACTAGGAATAGAATAGACATCAGCTGTCTTTTCCCTGACAAATATATTGTATAAAAGTCCAATTTGATTTTATGAGAAACAGCCTAGTTTAGTGGACTTGGAGTCAAAGCATCCGGGTTTGAGTTCTGGCTCATTGGTATTGGCCATGGGCAATTACTTCAACTTTTAATCAGTCAACAAGAATTTATTAAGTTCTATGTGCTCTTAGTTCCTTGATTTGTCAAATTGGAACATTAATACTTGTACTAGAGAGGTAAACTGACCTGCAAGTCAGAATAGCTGTTTGACCCTGTATAAGTTACTTGACCTCTCACTTCCCCCTAACTCTGTACTTGAATATTAGTAACAGATGCTGATCTACACTGGTAGAGGGATTTTCCTCTCTTTGAGGACCCTCCATCAGTGAAATGCAGGGAGTCCAGTCCCCACCCCAGACTTTTCACTACCTACCTCACGGGGTAGGGGGTGGGGGTGGGACTGTTGCCGAGAAAGCACTTTGTTATTTAAATGTAAGCTAGTAATGAATGACCTTATTCTGGAAGCATCTAATTTGCCATTTAAATAAAGAAGAACGAGAATCCTTACCCAAAGATTCACATTAAGCTAGTTTTTCCTTAAGTGTCCCTGAGGACTACAGGCATACTTTGATTTTCATTGTTATATCTGTTATCTAATTGACTGTATCTCTTCTGGAATGGTCAGTGCAGTGGCAGAAGAATTCTAATGTCTGCCCATACTCTCCAGCTGAAAAATTGCAGTGTATTGCCATTTTAGTGGAAAAGGGGCATACACTGTTTAATAAATTAGGGGCAATCTCAGCATCTTTCTTCTAATGATCCACATATTCCTGGAAGGGATTAATTCAATAAACTTGTCTCCACTGGTTTCATTTCTGTCATTTTTCATAACTCTCTGAATCCACTTTGTCCACTATATCAAAATAGCAGTTCAGCTACTTAATATTGGCTTGGCAGTTGGGGTGATGTGAGGGAAGAGAGGGTTTCTGTGATGACTTTTTTCTCTTTCAGAATTCAATCGTATGTCTCTCAATGCAGAAACTAAGAGGTGTTCTTTGCAGAGTGGGGTCTGGTTCAAGAAGGAGAAGAGTCTCCTTGGTGGAGATATGAAATCATTAAGCAGGGCTTCTAGGCTGAAACAGAAGATAACTGTTTTGAATGTTTTGAAATTAAAATCTTCTTTGGATAATCTTTTCTCCCTCACTCAGCCTAGTGCTGCTCATGAGTTTTCTTAAGTGAGGTCTACAGGTTTATGGCTTTATATTTCTGAGACTCAGAATCTGGTGCTCAGAAATAGGTCCCTTATATTACCATAAGGCAAATTTCTATTCCTAATTTCCTTATGTATTTGCTACTCCTCAACTTCTGTTCTTAGGCTTTAAGTGACACAAACTAATCTGTTAATGTCATCAAATTATGGGGCAGTGGGGGGCAGTGGAAGGAATGCTGAACAGGATGCAAAACTTGATCTAACATTGATCAACAGTAGTCACCTCTGTGATTAAGTCACCTTCCTCAGCCATGAAATGAGGTTAATAATCACCTGCCCTGCTTAGTCAGTCATCAAAATGAGTTCAGCTGCAAAATGAGGCTAATATGACTTGCTTCCCCCTCTATCTTAGTCAATAAACGTTTGTTAATTGCCTACTGTGTGCCAGGATGTATGGGGGTGTTCAGGGAGAACTCATGCCTCTGGGTCTTGCTGAGCACTTTTCAGAGCTACTTATCCAGCTTTGATGTCCACCTGAAACCCAGCTCTCACCAGAGATTCTAAGAAACTATAGTGCACACAGCAATCACATCCCAGTAAAACCATTTTGGCAGATGACCTGAACCAGGTGGAGAGTAGCTATTCGTGAGTTGAGGGATTGCCTGCTCCAAACATTTGAAGACTTCCCAGGCAGAATGGGAGGATGAGAACAATTGACTTCCACAGCCATGAAGCAGCTGCTGTGGAGCACTTAGAGCTTGGTTAAACATCAAAGATGCCAAAGTCATCCACTGCATGGGGAGTCATCACCAGTTGGCTTAACTTTTGTCTTGACACTGAACTTTGATAACTCTGGAAGGGAGTGAAGCTTGTGGCTTTGCACACCTCTGCCTCACTTAAATCTAGTTCACAAACAAGTCAAGACATCACGCAAAAGTGATGTCATTGGTCTCCTTCATAAAGGAAGGGTGAACAGCAACTTGTGCCAGGAACTGGGCTAAACCCTGGGAAAACAAAGAAAAGGCAAAAATTCCTGCCCTCAAGGAGCTCATAATCTAATGGGGGAGACAGCATGTGAATGAAACTATATACAGGATAAATCAGAACAAATCAACAGAGGGAAAATATTAGATTTAAGGGAGAATCAGGAATGGCTTCCTGTAGAAGGTAAGATTTTAGCTGGGACTTGAAGAAAGCCAGGAAAAATAGGAGGCACAGATGAAGATGGAGAGCAATTCCTGTCACAGGGGACAACTGGAGAAAATGCCCAGAGCAGGTAGATGGAGTTTTTTGTTTGAGGAAAAGCATGAAGGCCAGCGTCACTGGATCACAGAGTTCATGGGGGGCACAAGATGTAAGGAGACTTAGAGAGGTAAGGGAAATAGCACCTCACAGTGTTGTTTTGAGGATCAAATACATTTATTGGTTGAATGTGATTTTTTTTAACTGTAAAGGACATACTACTGTAAGGTGTTCTTTGTTTTAATTATAGCACACTTTGTATCAGGCCAGATTAGCCTCAATGGGGGTAAAAGACCACCAGCTACTTGAAGGCAAGGATCATGTCATTCATCTTTCCCACACCAACCTAGTACAGTGCCTTTTACATAGTAGACTTCAATAAATATTTGTGGGGTGGATGAATGGCCCAGTTTTCTTCAGCAGTATACTTGGTGATATCTGCAGCCGGCCTGAGGCATTTACTTTATTTATTGCTCTGGCTCTTATCCATTAGAATAACTTGGCATTAACACTGAACAAGGCTCTATCTGTGCTACTGAGGAACTAACAGTTTCTCTTCTGCCTTCAGTAGCAGACTGTAGCTCCATTAGCTACTCCTCCCAGACAGGAGATGCTCCTGGCCCTAGGCCTCCTTGTTTTCTGTCTAGCAAATATTTAAAATGATATGTGTTCTACTGAGAGTATGGAAATAAGAGGTGATACTGAGAGTCAATTATAAGCTCTTTTAGGTAGGGATTATCTTGTAAAACGCTACCTTCTACATGAATGAATGAATAAATACGAATGAATAGATGAATAGATGGATGAATGAAAAAGCATATATTAAGTCCATACAACGTACTTAGCTAGCTCTGTCTTGGATAATGGACATACAAAGAGAAAACTGAGATAAGTCCTTTTTAAAGAGCTCAGATTCTAATTGGCTCAGACATTGCATATAGGAGGGTCAGTAAATGGTAACTCCAGTAAGGCTGTGATTTGTCACCTTATTGGCAGTATTAGAGTTGGTAACTACTACTTAAAACCTCTTCTGATTACACTTCTCCCAGAATTATCTTCTTTTTATTTGGTATATCCCATATGTACTTAAATATGTATATTCATATTGTCATCTCTAATAGAATATAAGCTCCTGGAGGACAGAGACTGTTTCATTTTTGTCTGTATTACCGTCACTTAGCACAATGCCTAGCAAATAGTGGGTGCTTAATAAATGCTGATTTATTGATTGATGGACAGCAGCATTTGAGGGGAGACAAACAAGGGAGAGGCTACAGAATTAGAAGAATAGGAAGAGTGCTCAGAAGTCATTTAGTTCAACCTTTTACGCAACTCAATAATCCAAAGGCATCCAGAAATGGAGTACATAGAATGATTGCATCAGGAAATGAAAACATTCTCTTTAAATGCAAGCAAGACCCTAACTTAGGAATGGGTAATATTCCAAAAGTTTGTGTGGAAGGTAGTTGTTTGGAATCCTGAATATAGCTATATCTATCTATCTGTGTATATATCTGAATACATATGTATGTGTGTGTATGTATATTCTCATATAAACAAGTAGCCCTACGTTCTGTGTTGTGAACTATCTGGGAAGTCTATAGCTCCAAGTGCTCTTGTGCTTCAAAATTACCTCTCTCTCCCTCTCTGATCAAAAGTCCCAGTTGAAGCTGGGTCTTCAAATAATAATTGTAGAGCAGCCCAGAATGAATTTGTTCACAGCATTGTGTGAATGACGGATGGCCTGTAGCCTCTTACTGTGAATGGATCTGATGTGAAGTATAGTTTTTCCCAGCTGCTTCTGAAGCTTCACAGATCAGGGAAGACTGAGAAATTTGGAGCCCCATGGATAGTAGAGGGGTTCACGGGGCTCTGATGCTCCCAAGGCCAGTACTAACTGCTTGCCAACTGAGAGTGAAGGTCACCTCACTTCCCCAAACTTAATATAATCATGAGCACTTGGAGCTGTGTCTGTCTCATTGGCATTCTTAATTAAGGAATGATCTTGGGTAGAATTTTGTGATTTTTTTTTCCTTTCTGTCTGCTACTGGGTTCTGGTACATTTATCCCTACCTCATTTCCTCTCCCTGCCATATCATTATCTGATGAGTCAGCATTGCTGGCCTTTTGGAGTTTCCTGTTCCCTTTATTTAAACCTTGTTTATTTGCTATATGTAATTTTATAATAGGTTTAGTCTCCAGATAATGATACTTTTATTTTTATTATATTCTGAGCTAGTTTTAAAATGTATATTATATAACAAATAATGGGCATATTTACTAATATATTATATATGTATATATAACTAATATACTACATATGTATGTATGTGTATATATGTGTGTGTGCACATATATATGTATATGTATGTATATAGCCATGCAAATGGAGAAGGAGAAAAGAGAACCTTTGGACTAAGAGCCCAGATTGAACTTTTCTCTGGAGGCTCAAAAAGGAGCTTTAGCCTCTTAACTTTCCCATAGATACTTGCATTTTTTAAAATGCCTGTTACCTTCCACAGATCTGTAATTACTGAAATTTCAGGCAGCAGAACTGAGTGAACTTAAAAAATGGAGATCATATGGAAGAAGGTGCTTGAGGACAGGAGGGACACCAAATAGGCCTACCTGGAAGGCTGTCCTCAGGGTCAGCTCCTCCAGGCTTTTTATACCTTTCACAACTTCTTTCCTCCCTCTACTTTCGAAACTTCCTGTTTTCTAAAACAGCGGTTTTTAACATGTCGTGGACCCTTCATCAGCCTGATGAAGCCTATGAATTCCTCATAATGTTTTTAAATACATAAGATTAAATAAATAAAAGGATTACAAAGAAAATCAATAAAGTATAATCTGTAGATAGAAAGACTAGTCACCTACAATCTAACAGCAAGAGTAATAGCTATATACACATACCTATGTATATCTACGCACACATACATATACATACATATGTATATAAAGTTTTGGATGTAAAAAATAATTGTAATGTGCTAATAAAAATACCTGTGATATCTGTTGGTGACAAAATAGTACGAGAAAATTCATACTGTTGTGGTTTACTATATACATCCCTAATTGAAGGAAATATTAAGCTATCTGGGTCTTAATTTTATTTTCTGTCATGGATCCCTTTGGCAGTTTGAAGACCATAGACCCTTCCTCAGATTAATGTTTTTAAATGTGTAAGATAAAATACATGGGTTTACCAAGGAAAATAATTATATTGAGTACAGTTGTCAAAGTATTAAAAAATAAAAACACACACAAAGGTCATGGTCCTCAGATAAGGAACCCTTGATAAGGAACCCTTATGGGTTACTGAAAATAAAAGCATATTATTTTTTTCCTATCCAAGTCCATCAAACCCCTGAAATTTGTCCATGTGACCTTTGGGGGCCCATGAATCCCAGGCTGAGAACGTCTGCTGTGAAAACTCTTTGTTTTTGTTTTTTGCTTGTTGCTTTTTTAAGCCATGCTTTCTTAGCTTTGGGAATGATTTCCTTAGCCATGGGTATCTATGTGTCCACAGAGATAAGGTAGAACGGATGGCAGCATCTACATCCATGAGTTGGTTGTAAGTCAAGACTCTGGCTAATAACTAGAAGCAATTCTACTTGAAAGGCCTTTGAACTAAGTGTAGAAATTTTTAAAAATTTAACAAACCCTTTATGAGATTAACTGAGGGCATACGCAGAACAGCCCTTAACTTTGGAAATAGTTTTTGTTTTAACTTGCTTTTTAGACTTCACAAAGATGTAAAATGCAGACAATGCAACTTTCACACTGGGGAGAACTTTGGTGGGAAGATCTCAAGGCCGCTGACATGATCCTTTGGGTTTCTTCTTACCTAGATGTTTCCTCTTTCCCATGAGGAGCCTTTTTGCCTGATGTATTAAGAATTTTCCAGGAGAAGCCTATTATTAGCCGGGTATTAGTGAAAGCCAAGTGGTCATTTCATAAATCAGTCTGCGGTCTTCCAGTGGGTTGGTTTCTGCATAGTTTTCCATGTATAGTGTTGCGTAGAGCTGCCATGCCTGTCCCTGCCCATAGCCTTGGGTTTTATTATCCACTGTGATAGGAATCTCTGTGTGTGTGTGTGTGTGTGTGTGTGTGTGTGTGTGTGTGTGTGTGTGGTTTCCTGGACATGTTACAAAGATCTGTATATGACATTCTTATACTTGGGGAAGTGGTGGAGGCATGTGCCACGTTTGGCATTTACTTTATGAAATGCCCACCCAGTCACAGCTGTGATGTAAACATACAGGAAGATCAGACAGGCCAAGATTTGTTCATCTCTGCTGGTGATTAAACAAGGGATTGTTTTGGATGAATCCTTTCAAACTGATCTTTCCATGAGTGTGCTATAATAACCACAAAACATAAAATAAATGTGGCACCCTGGTTGCTAGGAAGAAGGCAGGAATTTAACTTTCAAGACCCCTTGAGAAACTCCACAAGGAGCATAGTTGGAAACACTGACTAAAGCTAGTATGTGAAGGTGGAAAACAACCTCATTTCCTTTTGGCCTTAAGGTACTTTCTAGTCCCAGGCTTGTTAAGTAAATAGGCCAGTGAATTAGCAGAAAGTGCCTAGCTACTCTTCTGGCTTCACTTTGGGTTGCATTAGTATGTATATTTTACTCAGGGCAAAGATTTTCAATTTTTGTGACACTAATGGTCTTTAATGGTCCTCAGGAAATTTTGAAGTAGTCCCAGAACTGCCTTCTTGTTATAGCATTTCTAATCCAACGAACAATCAGTATTTTAGAAGACATGCTTTGCTTAGCACAGCTCCTAAAGATTAACACTTAGTGATCAGTACCCTGGCATCATCATAAATTCAAAGCTCTTTCCTTCTAGATATTCTTGGTGGCGGCATTATGAAAATTACTGTGCCTTCTCTGCCAATCTGTTATGAACATTGCTCTATGAAGGGATTATCTTTTCCAAACCAGTTGTTGTTGGAATATTGAAGCAAGTGGTCCAATAGAATATTATGTTAGGATCAGTTGGAGGTGTGCTGGTAAATGGGCAGCTAGGTGGTACAGTGGATAGAGTGCTGGACCTGAAGTCAGGATGACTCGTCTTTCTGAGTTCAAATGTGGCTGCAGACACTTATTAACTGTGTGATCCTAGAGAGGTCCCTTAGCCCTATTTACCTCAGTTCCTCATCTGTAAAATGAGCTGCAGAAGACAAAGGCAAGTTACTCTACTATCTTTGCCAAGAAAATCTTAAATTGAGCCCCAAAGAGTCAGACATGATGATATAACAACAGTAATTCTGGTAAATACTTAACAACCATTTTTACCCCTCTCCCCCAAAACAGTATGGGCAATGTACTTTTAAATTTAATTTGCTTTTCTACCATTTTTACCATAGTGTTCTTAAGTCCAGAAAATTTACTTTTACAAAAAAATCAGGTCCTGATTTATAGCTTTTAACCATTTTTAGGATGTAGATACACTGAAAATGTGATAAATTATTTTTGTGAGTCCACTCTGAGCTGGTTCAAGCATAATCCTGGATGAATGTCAAGCAATAAAAAAAGATACTACCTTCTGGAGAGGGAGGAAATTTTTAATGAAGAAAACACAGACTTGGGGAGTGAATTTATGGGTTGCTTCAAAGCATGTAAATTTATAACAAATGTGTATGAATTGAGAATATAGTTTTGACAATTCCCCTAAAATGGGTATTCTTGGGGGGTTTTTTGAGGCATTTGGGGTTAAGTGACTTGCCCAAGGTCATACAGCTCGTGTCTAAGATCCAATTTGAACTCAGATCCTCCTGACTCTAGGTTCAGCACCACCTAGCTTCCCCTGCATTCTTTTAAAGAAGACTGGAGATAACCAATTGCTACCTCTCACAGGCCCTTGTTGAACATTTTTGATATATGGTCACATGGGTAGCAAACAATTTCTTTTTTTCTTTGTATCCCCTTTGTTTAGTATAATCCCTGGCCTAATAAATGCTTGGTGATTAAGCAGTTTAATTGATCTGTGATTTCATTGATGTGACTGACTGTTTTCTCCATTAGTGAAAATTACAATCCATGCAAACTATCTCATCCTTTGTAACTCTTATCCATATGCTTCTATAAATCCTACTCAGCTGGTACACCCAATGTATTAGGGGACTTCCTCTAGATCTCTTAATATTAAGTTTGTATCCATTGACATGGGGACAATCCAAGCCTTGGATCTTACTCCATGACCAGCCTACCTTTCCAATAACGTACCTGTCTGATCATACCCTTAACACTGTTTGTGTATAATTTTTTCTTGAGTAATATGTTGCAAGCCTCTATTCACTGTTTTGTACATCTCTGTTGCCTTTTGAGTGTTCTGTAACTTTCTCAGTTTTAGAAACAATGGTATCCCATGACGCAAAGACATGTAGCCATAGCCAGAATCATCAAGGAATAGCAGTGTTAGTCATTTGAGCCTATGTTCCAAAGAGAAGCTTAGGGTTTTTGAAAGCATTTCAGGTGGTTCCCAAAGGCAATCTGCCTCTCAGTTCCTATTCAGTTATCCCCTATTCAAAACCCCCAGGTCTTTGGGAATCTGCAATATTTGTCCAAGATACAAGTACAGGTGAATCATCTTTATGAATTGGACATGAACTGTTAATCATAGTCTGGACAATAGGCATTCATAGCATAGTACTTGGGCATATAGTAGAGCTTAATAAATTATTATTGATTGATCCAAAATTAATTCTTCATCCATTTTTTTCTGATGGCACATTAGATTTAGCTCTTTTGAATAGTTATATTTTTCATTTAGGAAGCTCAGCAGTGTTATAGCACTTAATGCAGTTAGAGTCCTGTCACCCATATAGGGAGGCATTTAGAGCACCTTACTCTCTATAGGGAATCTCTATTTCATTTGGATTTCTACACGGGAAATCTTCATGACAGTGGCAAACAGCTTTGGCAAGCATCTGCCTCCCCGTCATGCCTCACTTTGACATTAGTAATCAAAGGTCATTGAACAAAGTTATTTCATTATATTTCAAGGAATCCTCTATCATTTTAACATCTGCATGAGAGACATTTTATTGGAAGAGACCTTAAGGTTGATATTTTGTTCTCATTAATCAAATGCTATTTTATAGTCAACAAAAAAGAAGTGCAATGAGATTTAGTATTCTCTGCAGCTTTCAATCATGTTACTGTAAAGATGTGATTTTCTGTAGATTATCATTTGTGAGTGCCTGTTTATTCCCTTCTCATTTCTTCATCAAGATTGACCTTTATAAGCATATGGATCATTTTAATGAAAATTTTTATAAAGATGAGACAATAGCCTTATGTATATTTTCTTAGTTCCTTTTTTTGGTAATAAAGTCCATGATTTTTTTCCAAAGAACTTGTTATCCTTTTCTTTTTTGGATATCTTGAGAATCAATCAATCACATCCACCAAACCATTCAAAACTAGGTTTCTTCCTGCAAAGTCCCTAGTGTGCATTTGACATAGTCTAATGGCTCCTTTCACATTTATTTTCATCAGTGCCATTTCAGAGTGTCATAGATTCAGAACTAGAAGGACCCTTAGCGACCATGTTCTCCAATCTCTTCATTATACAACTGAGGAAACTGAGGCTGAGAGAGGTTAAATGATTTGCTCTTAGTCATACATTTAGTGAATGTCAAAGGTAGAATTTGAACATGGGGCCTCTGACTACAAATCCATTTGATTTTTCTTCCGTGTTGTATTATCACTTCTGCTTTCTCTTGTAGGACATCAGGAATTAAAATATGAGTCTAAATGGGGTGGCTTTCTACCTTTGATAAAGGGAAGAGTTTGTTGTAGAAAACTTTACAGATATTTTCCACTTTTTCTCTTTTTTTCCATTTTCCTCTTTCCACTTTTATCCTTAAATGCTTGACTTAGTTGAGTCTCTAATAAGGCTTTTTGTAACTTTTCCTCATTCCTGACATTGCTTCTTGTATGTAATGATATATAGGTATAAAGCTTCTGTATAATCTGCAAAGCTTTGACATTTTTCTTTTCTTACTTTTTATTTTACTTCATGATTTCTTAATGTATTTTTCATTCTTGTCACCTATACTCACCTTTGCATTGAAGTCACTGAGTATTAAACTATGTATAGATTTAGTTTGGGCATTCTTATCAAGTTCTTTGTAGACTATCTCTGTACTCTCATTCTGTGAAATAGGAGTTGTCAAATCATCTAGTCAGTCATTCTCATGGTGGAAATGTCAAAAAAGAGGCAAGAAATTCAAGTGCAGAGTGGAATTGGTTCACTTTAGGTCAAGAGTGGAGAGGAACGGAAGTCAGAGAAGAAATAATGACCTGAGAATATCCTGAGCGGGTTTCAATGTGGACAAAAAAAATGAGCTTAAGAGGAAAAGATGAAATGATAGAAAATAACAGTTGGATACAGGGATGTGAAAGTATTGATGGGGTCTGATATATGATCATCTCTAGGGGTGACTTAAACGAAGTTGGTGATATGATTTAAAGAGAATGAGAAATGGGAAGGTTAGGGAGTTTGATTGTACATCGAAGCTGTATGCTGAAGTCCAATGGCATAAAAATAAAAGTTGGGGAGGTGAGGAAGAAGGTCAACCAGGTGCTAAACTCCTGGAGAAAGGAGGAAGAATGATCTGAGAGTTAATTACCTGTACTGATTGGAAAATTTTGATCCTGAGAACTTCAGAGGAAAAAGAGTTGCTGAATTATGGTGGTAAGAACAGAGTCTAGAAGTGGTCCTGGAGAACAAAAAGTATTCTGACTCCCTCTTCATGATCTGGATGTTGGATAAAGGAAAAGCCAGTGGTATTAAAGAGGGCCAGGAATGTAGAGTCTTTAAGGGGGAACTAGGTCCCAATGAGAAATAGTAGATACAAGGAGTGTGAGAGAAAGAGGAGGAAGGGAAGTTTATTCATTATGGAGTGAGAATTCCACAGGCACAGTAAAGAAAGGGTGGGTAGGAAATAAGTAAATGTGGGTGGGGTACAGTTGAGGAGGATGGGGAAAAAAGAACAGGAGAATCTCACAGAATGTGCATAATGCCATTTGTAAAATTGAATTTAATGGGAAAGGGTTTTAGGTAAAGTCTTTTTTTCTCAACTGAGATGAATGGGGAATGTTTAAAAATTAAAGATGTACAGTGGAGCTGGGGACAAATGATCAAGGGTAAAAGTGGAAGGATTAATCAATCCCACTTCCTATAATTAGTCAAGATACCTTATTGTCTAAAATAAAAGGAAATGAGAGAATCTGTGAAAATTCTGAGTTGTAGAGGAGAAAAGTAAAGGTCTCTCTTCTGTGACAATTCTGGATCATGTCAGTGTAGTAAGAGGCTACGGGTTCTGTTGTGAATGTGAGGGATGCTATGGAGTTCAGGTTTGGAGAAGAGAGAAAAGTTTACAATTTATAGCATTTATTGTCTGTGCCATTCATCTGGCACTTAATCTGCTGACTTAGGACACTTCTATAATTCATCATCAATTTTGTTAATATTTTGTAGCAAAGTGGTTTTCAGATATTATGTTTTGATCCTCCCAGAAACCGTTATAGATAAGTGCTGTTATTATCCCCACTTTTTGATGAGAAAACAGAGGCTGACAGAGGTTAAGTAACTTGGCCAGAGTCACACAACCAATAACAGTCTGTGGCAGGATTCAAACTCAATCTTCTTGACTCAAGGTCCAGAACTCTAGGGTCTGTATGACCTAGCTGCCTAATTATGGCTTGTCTTATCTTTAATTGCTCTTTAACTTTTATGTGTCTTGTCTGCACAACTAGGTTAATGACACATGGATGGGGCCCGTGACTTGAGATCACCTGCTCTGCTTGTGATGAGAGGTCTATAAATGCTTGCAAGCATTTTCTTAATGCTTGCACACACACAATGTGGCCCCTCTCTACATCTGTTGGCTCTTCTTCTAGTGATTCTCTTGCTTTGACTAAGTGAGGGAAAAAAGCCAGAAAATAGCTCCCTCTTTTGTTGTTAGGAAATGTGTCTCCAAACAAACAGAAATATTGGGTCTTTAGAAATGTAGAGCAAGCAGGAATTTCTAAGAAGGACTTGGCCATGGCCAACTGTGATTGCATTTGACTCCCTTGATCCTAAATATACTGAGGGAAAGAGACATCCCAGTGATTGTAAGGTCCTTGAGGACAGGAATTACCTTTTGTCTCTTTTTGAATACCTAGTGCTTAACATAGTTCCTGGCACATAGCAGGTGCTTAATAAATGTTTCTTGACTGATTGATCTGTTGCAATTTTTGCAAATGTTTTGCAGTTTGCTCTCAGAAATTCCTCTTCATGCTATACTTAAATTAGCCTATTTCCTATTGTTCTGTCTTCAGAGAGATTGGAAAATAACTAGACAGTATCACCCTAGTGTGGCCTCTCATCAAACACCACCAGTGGGGAATTTGGATGTCCCTTTCCATCATGCCTAGAGCCTCCTCTGGCCTGCTTCTCTGGGTTACTCTGAGGGTCTGCTGCAAGACATTTGAAAGCATCCAAGGGCCATCTCTTACTTCCTGCAGAAGCATTCAGGCAGATCAGAGATGACCCCTAGAATAACCCACTGCATTCTCCAAAATGGCCCCAGGAACTGGAACTGTGTTCTCACATATTCATGTCAGGCTGTGAGGGAGAGCTGTGCCTCCTGTGCTGAAGCCCTGTGAGATATGTTAACAGGGACCCTGTCTTCCCTAACTCTTCCTAGACTACTAAAGACTATTTTCAGATTATTTCCTGCTTTTATTTGTCTACACTGAGATATCCCAACTTTAATCTTCACTCACAGGTATGATTTTCTAGACTTTAATAATTTAATGATTATTTTCAAGCATTCAAATTTCTCTACATCTGTCTTCAGTAATGAGCCCCAGAATTGATGGAGAAATACTCAAAGTCTGACCCAATTTCACTCAGCAGCCTTGTAACACTCTTTCACCTAAAGCTCTTGTTGTGCCCCAGAATTCAGTTTAAATACCATTGAGAAAAAAAATGGTCTGGAGACTGATGTAGCCCTGAAGAAAAATAGTCCCCCTCTGTGCTTGGATAGTGAGGTGCTGTTAAGAGGAGAAGTAGAACAGATGTTCTTTGTGCCCAGCCACTCCGGTACCTGCTTTGTAGACACCATTTTCAGACCGTAGAACATCTGTAGGGGCACGTAGTTGTGTCTGCCATTGCCCAGCTATCCTTTGCAAGTAGTCAGATGACAAGCCTAGGTATGTACACAAGGACATGCATGGCTTTGCCCCATGGGACTGACAGTGAGTTTAGAAATCATAAATATAAAATATAGGCCAATTTTCCCAGGAAACTCTGACCTGAATCTTGAACTATGCAGTGTGAGATTTGCCCTTTTGAAGGGGAAAATTTATAAAAATGAAGAAAATTGATTTTTATAAAAGCATGCTGTTCTATCTTTTTGTTTTCCCTTCAGCCCTGGGGAATACATGTTCGCTGATTCCTGGGGGGGGAAGGACCTTCATCTGTCCTCCTTCCTTATTCTCTTGCGAAATTAGGTTTTCCAAAGGAGAAATGCTACAAAAAGGGTTTTGGATCAGGCACATAAGAGTATCTTCGGGTCACATTGGAAATTATCTAGGAGCAATCATCACCTTCCATAAGGAAGAGAATAAGCATTTATGGAGCACCTACTAGGTGCAAGACACTATACTAAGTGCCTTACAAATATCATCTCGCAACAATTCTGTGAAATAGATGCTATTTAATGATCTCGTGTTTTATAGTTGAGGCAACTGAGGCAGACAGAGGTTAAGTGGTTTGCCCAGGGTCACACAGCTAATCAGTGACTTGAGTGATATTTAAACTTGGGTCTTCCTGACTTCTGGCCCAGTGCCCTACCCACCATGACTCCTAGCTATGTCCTATTTTTATTCAGCTTATTATGCAAGCTGAACCAATCACACATTGTAATCCATTGCAGAAAAATGTCTCTGACACAACCCCTAGAAGATTTTCTTGAAGGAACTCCATATCTGCAGGATTCTGCAGGACAGAAGATAATTCTATTTCTGGGATTCTTATCCTCACAACTGTTAATCCCTTCCCTACCCAACTGCTTAGTATTTAACTGCTTTGCAGTTAAATTCTCTTTATTTTAATTCTGCACTTACTTATATGTGGACTTGTCTCCTTGACAATAGAAAATGTTTTATTCTCTGTGTTTGTATGCTTTGCATCCAGTCACATTGCCTGGAATGTAGTTGGTGTTTAATAAATGCTTGCTGATCTATTGCTTTTATATGTTGTAAGAGTAGCTGTGGAAAATGGTATACCATTCATGTATCATACCAGCGCTGTGTACATATATAGACCTATGTGTATTTCTTCCCAGTTACCTGGGTGCACAGGGATATCTCTGTGTAAAAGTTTTCTGTGTGGTTTTAACGGGGCACAAAATTGTTAAAGTTAATGGAAATTTAGGCTGCCAGATCAGAAAGAGCAATCCTTTGAAAACATGATGAACCTGGGTCTTGAGAGAATATGAGTGGCAGGAGGGGGAGGCTTCTCTCATCCATGTCCAAGGAGCATGTGTTCTACATTATTGAGGAGAGAGTTGAGTCATATATGGGTTTAGTAATGGAATCAACATTTACGAACATGAAAAGCCCAGAGAGTCCTTAGGTAGGTATTTAAGCTTCTGTTTTTTTGTACCTTGTGCCAGAAACTATAGGCTTCTAATTATGAGAGCTGGAACATTGCTATTGTGAGGCACTAAACTATGTCTGTTTCAAATGCCTTATATTGCTTTCTTTTTGCATTAATTTTCCATGTGAAATGGGCCACTTGTGAATATCTGTGTCCTTCCTTCCAAAGGATATAAACTAACAATTATCTTTTCCCCCTTTCTCTCCTGTTTTGCTTTCAAATGGGGCCTATCTTCTGTCTCCTGCTGGAACAAAATTACCTTTTGTATCCCACATCACAACACAAAGGTAAGGAATTATATTTTTCACATACTATACAGTACTACAGTTTCCCTCCAGTGCCTTATCTTGGCATGGAGGGAAGGAATGGTAGGTTCTCGAAGGCTATGACAATGCGGGAAGCAAGTTTTAGCAGGTTCCACCAAAATGGAAGCAAAAGGTGGAGAGGCTTCTTACTCAAATGTTGGCCACTATGGGGAGAATATTTTGGCTGCAGAGATTCATAAATGGACGAAAGGGCAAAATTGCTTTAAGCAGTGGGTGTTGAATCTATCGACATTAACTTGGTCATCAGTACTTTTGACAGGCAATCTTTGTCCAGTGACCAACAAATTGATCCTCTATTAAAAGATATAAATCATAGGATTAGAGATTTAGAGCTAGGAGGGACCTATAGACTACCTAGTTCAACCTTCTTGTTTTACAGACAAGGAAATTGAGGCTCAGAGACCTTCAATAACTTACCTAAAATCAGTCATAGGTAGTAAGTAGGAGAACCAGGATGCAAATCCAAATCCCATTCACATTGGAATGAGCCAGAGGGGTTTCTTCGGTGTGTTGTGTAGAACCTGTTTAGAACGCTTCCAGAAAGAAATTGATAAGAATCTCACAAAATGAGAAGTCATGAGAGTTAAGATCCACACCAATATGGATGAACATCCATACTCATGGATTCATGAGTGAGGTCATGGATCCATCAAAATATTAACATGCCAAGGAGGAAGAGAAACTAACTCAATCATGCATAAATAGAGCCATTATGACATTTTGGGATTTTGATTAGTGGAGGAAAAAATTATTTATGAGCATCTCAATCTCAGAGCCACTATTTGTTGATTGATTTAGTTCAGATTGAGTGTAAGTCTTATATTAAAGACTGGTTGGCATTTAAGTCTTTACATTTTCTTGGCATAATGACATAAACACTGAGAAAGAGAATCTCAGAGTTGAGAGAGACCCATGGAGGCTCCAGAGTACAACTTGACAATTATCTGAGAGAGACTTATCTTGAAAACTTTCTTGGTGAGTGATTATCTGGCCTTTTCTTAAAGACAACAGTAAGGGGTAACCTATACCATTCCAAGGAAGATCATATCTCTTGTTATTTGAAAAGTTTGTTTGTTTGTTTTTCCTTATAACCAATCCTAAGTTTGCCTTTTTGCAACATTCAACCATCAGTCCTTCTATACTCTCTGGGGCTAAATAGAACATATTCAGCTCCTTTTTCCATATAGCAGTCCTTCAGATACCAGAATGCAGTCACAATGTCCTCTCTCTTTCTTTTCTCCAGACTGAGTTCCCTTAAACAATCTTTATATACAATAACATTTCTCCAGATCTTCTTTCTTGCCTACCTCTGGACATTCTCTGTTTTACCAGTTTCTCCTAAAATGTGGTACCTGAAAATGAAAACAGTCTTGCACATGAAAACCGATCATGTCAGAGTGCAGCAGCAACATCAACCTCTCTTGTGTTAAATACTGTACCTCTTTTACTGCAGCCTAACATCACAAGTTTTGAAGCCCTCTCACAGTGTTGGCTCATATCAAGCTTGTAGTCTGCTAAGAACCTCAGATCTTTTTCAGATAAATTATTCTCTAGTCTCCCCCTGCCTTGTACTTCTGTAATTGATTTTTGAGGGTAAGTATAAAGCTGCGATTTTATCTTTATCATACATTTTATCTTATTATTTCATTCAGCCCAGTGTTCTGTTAAGATCTTTTCAGATCCTGATGGTTGTCCAGTGAGATACATATTTCTCCCACCTAGACATCACCTAACAAATCTGAGAAGCATTTAATCTTCACTTTTACTCAAGTCATTGGAAAAAAATATTTAAAGTACAGGCCCAAATAGAGATCTCTAGGAAACTCCACTGGAGACATGCTTCCAAGCTAACATTGAATCATTCATGCTATTCTGTTCACTCCTCTTTTACCTATTCTGTTCCTTCTGAATGAGGTAGACTCTTCTAGAATGATATTCTAAGTCCATGGGCCTCAAGCAACCAATTGTTTTCAGCAGTACCTATGACAGACATCAAGTTTACCTCCTTGCATTTTAATCTCTAAGGGCAGCTAGGTGGCACAGTAGATAGAGCACTGATCTTAGAATCAGATTGAGTTCAAATCCAGCTTTTGACACTAGCTGACAAGTCACTTAACCCTATTTGTCTCAGTAAAATAAGCCAGAGAAGGAAATGGAAAACTACTCCAATTTCTTTGCCAAGAAAACCCCAAATGGGGTCATGAAGAGTTTGACATAACTGAGACGTCTGAAGAACAACAATTTTAATCTCCAGGTTGAACTTGCTTTACCCATACTAGTTGTATTTCTGTATAGATATGTGGGGCCAGGAGTGTTACTGCTAGTTCTGTTTTTTGGTTTTTGCATCCTTTGAATTCCTAGGCATCTCTAACTGCTATCCTTTTCTTCCGACACTGTAGCTGCTGTCTGTAGTATTTAACTTTGAGATTACATACACACACGTATCATATGTGCAGTTTTCTTCTTCCTCTTTCCTTTTTGAGTTTAAAGTTCTTTTGATTAGATTTTTAAGACTCCTAGAAAATACATTCTTACCAGCTCGTGTTATACTTTCTCCCTGGCTAGAGCACATCATTCCTATATTTTACACTATGATTCAGAAATCTAAGTCACTTTCTCAGATGCTGTTCACGTCCCACGTTCTTCTTTTCCTTTTGAAGCCCCTGATTTATCATGAACTATAGTGATGAAAACACCATCTCTGTCCATGTAGTCTCTAGTTTCTTGTCTCAGATTTCACAGGCATGAGCAATATTTTCTGTATTCCTTCTGGCAGAATCATTTGTGTCCATGTGAGTTATCAAAAGTGGGTAGTAGTCATCTGATTGGAAAATCCTTGGGTGTTTTTTTCTTTATTCTTTCTTAGCTTAGACATACGCTCCAAGAAGATAGACTTTTTCTTGTTACCAAATCATCAGATAGCCAGCTGCCTCAGTACCCTTCAACTAAGAGTCACCAATTACAATTATTCACCCCTTTTTTTCTCTATCATTATGGGTTTATTTTTTAGTTGGCAACCTTGTGGATCCACATTATCATTTCTTGGAGGATAAGCCTCTGCTTCCTCAGCAGGTCTCGATTCATTTCTCCTCTTCCAAAGTTCTAAATGTCCTGTCTGATGGATCTTGTTCTTTCCTTTCTCCTCTATGTGACATTGAACAATCCTCTAAACCCTGACAAAGACCAGGATTCCTGTATATCTCTTTAGAGATTTTTCATCTTTGTTTTCACATTAAAGGCCTTCATCTTTTTCTTTTTTATTAAATGGGAGCACTTTATTCTCCCTGATAATCTAAGAACATAAGGATGTTCTTTGAGCTCTTTTCACCTTCTCTTTTCAGAAGAGAGTCAGCCTGCACTTAGAGCACAGATAAGTCTCTTGGCTATGACAGACAAACAAATAGCATACTCTTGATGCAGCCCATCATGGAATTCACATAGCTCTCTATGCTTGCTGCAGGTGAGATTCTCAGGCCCTTGTCATCCTTGCTAATCATTCCCTGGAAGAATCCTATGGCAAACTGCTTGTAAAAGTCTTCAACTCCATGGTTATCACTCTTCTCACCATATTACTATCTTGAGAAACATACCTTTCTTCATTTCTCCATCTTGCTTCTTAGTTTATTTTAAGCTTGTATCTTATAACTTGTCTTGCATACCTTGTCTTGCCATCTCTTCTTCTACCTCCTTCTCTTCCTCTATTTCTTTTTCTCCTCCTTGCTGAGTTTTCCTTCTTTCTTTTTCCTCCCTTTTCTAATTCTCAAGCCTTCCCTTTCTTATTCCACTCTTAAGCCTTCCTGCTGAAGCTTAAATCTTTTTCCCAGATGTTTCCTCCTCAGACTTAATCTCTGGCCTTCTTCACAATTTCAAAGCCATCCAATCACCTTCACAATTTTTTCTCCATCTTCAACTCCAGCCTTTCTACTGCTCCTGCTCCTACAGAATCTTTCCTTGGGAAAGTTGTAACAATCTGAAGATATTTCAGAAATGAGCCATCCTCGGAATACAAAATAAAGACAGCTGTAATGTGGAGAGAACAGAAATCTGGCTATATTATCACACATTGAAACAGAATCAATCTGACTGAATGATTAAGTAGATCTGATTTGTGCAGTTTATAAAGATATGGCATGACTTATACTTATACTTTCTCTCTTGTGGAAATATATAATTTTGAGGCAAAGAATCAAACCTATCATATCTTTTGATTATATTGATTCTACAGTTGTGTCTGTATGTGTTTTGTCATGTAGTTTTATTTTCAATATGGCCAATTCCTCCAAAGATAGTGGTTGCAAAGGATGGAACTTTGAAATTATGGGTTGATGAGACTCCCATACCAGCAGAAATGATCGATTGTTCAAGAATACTGGACTGTTTTACTCCCATTCCTTTGAATTAAGGGCACAGGGCCGTGTAAATATTTCTCATGTTGTCTTCTACTTGTGAGAATTTTCTTTTATTAACAAAGAGATATATATGTACAATACATCTCCTTGTGCAACCGTAGAGTTAAATGAAGTTCTCACACCTTTGAAATAGCTACTTTTGATTCTTGGTTACCTGAGACATTTTGTTTTTATCATACACTAGGAGTAGAAAGGCATTGTGGGAGTGTTATTAAGAGATAAGTGGACTTGTAAAATGCTCTTTATCTTGGGCCAGCCCTTGGTAAAGGGTTTCTTATAACAGTGTCACCTCTTTTCTGAGGACTTTTAACTGAAATTTCTGCTACAGAGAAAGAACTACTAGAATCCCTACTAGGTCTTAAGAACCAAGGCAATTGACAAGAGTACTGGCTGAGATGGGATACAAAGTCATCGAGTTAGAGGGAGATTTCAGGGTTGATGTATCCCATCTAGGCTAAAGTATAAAAACTTTAATGTAGTATTTTGCCAGAATCTTCCTGGCAAGGAATTAGAAAAAATCTACAGGATTTCCCTTTGAATGGATAAATTTACAAGTGTTTCTGAAATGGAAAACTGGCATGTGAGTTTTTTAAAACAAATAATCAAAAGATTTTAGAGCTAAAAGAGATCTTAGAGCATCCCAATCCCCATTTTTGACAGATGAGGAAAAATGGAGGCTTGGAGAATTCAAGACACCTGCCTACAGTGACATAACTAATTAGTGGAATAACCAGCACTCAGTTAGAACTCAGGTTTCCCTATCAGAAAGCATTCAGTCTTTTATACTAGGATGTGCTCTAAATATGTTTCATAGGAAAGCATTGTAAATATGCTTTAAGCAATGAACATAAGATTGCTTTATATGAAATTTGACATTTTGGGGGCAAGTTCTCATGACTTTTGTAATATTGATATCATCACAGAGAAGCAAATGGTGGTATATTAAGATCTAACATATTCTAGTTCTGCTATTTACTGCTTCTGTAACTTTGAACAAGTCACTTAGCTCTTGGGATCTCATTTCCTTCATCTGAGTATCCTTCCAATGCTAGATTGGTATTTCTATGGTACTCTGACTATTGCACCTTCTGTAAAACAAATAAAATGCATATTTGGATATTATATAGACAGGTACAATACATTTCTTGGCTCTTCCATGCACGCTTCCCAGCATGATAAGTATGGGTAGCACTTTGAACCAGTGCGGAGAAAGTTAAAAGTACTTCTGTTACCTTGATAGCCTTTGCTCTGTGATATTCACAGAAAATTAAGAACTGTGCTGACTACATAAAGCACCCAAATCTGTCTGCTGAGCATTGAAAGCAAGATGACGATATTAAGCTTTACAAATTAATTTAATAACCAAAATATTTGATAAGTGCCCCAGGGATGAGTATTCCTTGAGTTCAGAGATGAGATGACTTCCTAAAAGCACATCTCCTTCAAGTTATATGAGCCTAGGTAATATATTTTTTCTTGGAGAGTAATATCATGAATGGAAATATATTATAAATGAATCTGTTCTGCTTTTAATTATTCAATTTAAAAGCAGATGAAAGTGGACCTCAAACCATTAATATTTCTGGATTTTTTTTATTTTAGTGGAGTTTTATTATAGGAGAGACAATACATATAATGCTTAGCAAGATTTTGATCTATGTGTAAGTCTTCACCTGAGTAGTCACTGAATGGGGGTTGGAATTAGTGGTGGTAGAATACTAGAAAAAAAAAGAGGTCGTAGCATCTTGAGTTTTCTGTGACAATCTTGATTTCAAAGTAAGCCAGTGTACTTTTAATGGGCTTTTACGTAGTAAATACCCTTTGTTGGACTAAATACTTTTATTTATTTTTTTTGGTTAGAGGAGGGAAGAAGCTGGTAAATATGGTAACAATAATGATAAAGGAATAGTGAATGATAAAAAATAGGTTGATGAAAAGCATTCAGGACTAAGTGCAAGTTGGACATTAGCGATTTGTAGTGGGCCAAGACTATGCTGTTCTTAGGGCAATCATGCTCTTTGGTCCAAGAGCAGGAATAGAAAAAATTGTCAGTGAAAATATTTTAGGATTGAACCATCTGATGACAAAATATGGGTTAAAAACTACAAGAGTACTAGAAAAGATATCTTTCAAGCAGATTGGGAGTGAAGAATTTTTCTAGGAAGGAATAGGGTAGTGGACTTGATAAAATAAGTTCAGTAATCAGTAGGTAAGTATATATGTACAACAAGTGTGAATGAAGAAAGTAGAAGAGGTGGTAAGAATATTGTGGTCAGAAGGAAAAGGCTGAGTCAAGTGATCCCAAAGACTGGGCAGTACCTTATGATGATGAGGTCCAGAGGACTATTATACAGATTCTTATCTGTAATAGATCAGAGATAGAAGTCTTTATAGATTCAATAGTCTAAAGAACCCTCAACATGGATGTGGAATGGGATTTTTTAAAAAGACAAAAGAATGAGCCTAGGTATTGAAATCATCTAGGAAGGTAGAAATGGATGGTAAATAATAACAGTAATTGTTTGAATAGGGTGATATAGATGGAGAGGTTAGATTTTAAGTGATGTGAAGAGAGGGGGGAGGGATTTAATAGTCTGGAAGTGACATTGGGAAGCGAGAAGATGCCACTACTTCACTTCTGTTGAGCCAAGAGGGGTATGCAAAGGCAAAATATTCAAAGGAACCAATACTGGTGGATTTGGGATAAAAGAAAACTAGCTTGCCCATAATAGAGCATGAGTTCCAGGGCTTTTAATGGAAGCTGACTGCAGACAGGAACAAACCCTTGCCTTAAAAGGGTATGCGCACTCACTTTTGTGTGTGTGTCGGGGGGGGGGGGTGTCTGTGGGTGTGTAGGGGTGTGTGGGGGTGTGTGTGGATGTGTGGTAGGTGAGGAGAGCTTATTATTTTCCCTCTTTTCAAAAAAGACAAATTATAAAATAAACCTCCTCTAGGTTAGCTAATGAGGATGCTAATAAATTTAGAATTAAATTAAACATCACTTATATTAGCTGTTCATTGTGTTATCTGAAAAACCAGGTGTTTGCTGACCATTAAAAAGGACAGTTACAGAACTGGCAACGATAACTTCTTTTTAAATTAAAACTGAGCATATTTTTGTTGAAAGATGTTTCATGTGATGAATTCTGCATTATGTTTTTGGCCTTTGCATAATGAGGGAAATAACACTATGTACGAACCTTAATTACTTATTAATCTGACATTTTGATGGCATTAAACAACAAATATTAATTTGAGACTCAACATTGTGATTGTTTCTGAGAGGTATGAAATCTCCAAAAAATATGGAACCTACATTTCAAAATGACTTTTCTCAAAGACATCGGATTGTGGCAAACTCATTATTAGATCCTTCTGTACCTTAAAAGCTTTAAGTGAACACTGCAATTTGCAGAATTCATTACTGTGCACAACTAATTAGAACTTTAAAGGAAATCACAGTAGGGAATTAGACATTTTAAAGAGCATCTTCTTAATCTGAAATGTTCTTTAGAATAAAGCTTGTTTTGCAGCAAATGAGGCACTTGAATATTACACATATTGAATACATATAGATATCTATGTAAAGCTCTTTGGAAAACTTTAAGGCACTGTATATGTATCAATTATATATATACACACACACAAAATTGTGTATGGGCACAAACTGAGTAATGTGTTTGACCTGTATTATTTGGGAAAGGTTCTTGTTCCGTATATAGACAAAAAGGATGGTAATAAGGGCGGTAAGGAACAAGACAAAAAATGCAAATGAGATGTCCGTATTGCACTCTGAAGTTGAACAACAACAAAAAAACCCCACAGACACACAAATCTAATTAGTTTCTAAAGCCAGCTTTACTCCAGGAAAAAAAATTCTCATCTAAGAAAACAGCAGTGAGAACCATGAATGTCCCAGGTGTATGGGTGATTATTGCAGAGAGCAGAGAAAAGCCACTGCTGTTTGGATCAGCTGCCGCTGTGCTACCCAAACGTGTTTACCAAAAGAATATAAAATTGAGCATGGATAACTCCCTCTCTTTCCCAAAATTGATTAATTTCTAGAGTTGCTGGCAGATTTCTTTTATATGGACAGGCATCGGTTTTGAAAGATGATTGTGTAAATCAACAGCAGGTGGGAAGTTGAATTTGTTTGGCCCAGCTGCTGTTCTGTGTGTTTCCCATTCTTTCCGCTTATCTCAGTCCAGCATCTGTCAGTAAGCAGGGCTAAGAGGCTTCTGTCGTTTGGGCTGCATGGGGATCCGCAGCACTGTCTGTGTCTTTCCCTGCTACATGACTCTTTAGAAGGGGGTACAATGGGAAAGGCTGCCTCACTGCTGCTGGCAGGAATGGGCAGACTGTCGAGGGGGCTCTGTTGGGTTGCGTATTGACATGCAGGTTAGTGTGCTTTGCTACTTTCCAAAATGCTCCACTGTTGCCTTTTTTAGTCTGTACACCTGCTTAAATTACTCACTTGGGTTTCCCAGGGCTTAGGTCTTCATGGTTTTTTTTTCCTTTCAGTTTGCCCTAGTAATGCTAAATATGAGGGAGGTAAAGAGCATTCTGCTCTTTCTACAATTTATAAGTCCTTTGAGTACAAGAATTATATTTTCTACACTCTTTGGATTCTTAACCTGGGAGGAAGTCAGTGAACTTTTTTTAAAAAATATATTTTTATAATTGTACTTCAGTTGGTTTCCTTTAGAATCGTGTGCTTTATTTTTGCATTTAAAAACATCATTCCAAGAAGGGTCTTTAAGCTTCACCAGACTGCCAAAGGGGTCCATGACCCAAAACAAAACCAAAAAAAGTATTTAAAAGCTTCTGCTGCTCTAGGAATCTCTATAAAACTTAATCCAAGTTCTTAGACATCACCCACTATCCATCTCAGAATCTGTTGGAAAGTCATGGAAACTCAAAAGTTGGGAGGAATCTGAGAGCTCACCCAATCCACCTTTCCTCTAGTCTTAGGAATGATACCTCTGATTTCTCAGACAGGTGGCCATCTATTCTCTGCTATTTTTGTGATTATCACTGATATCTATCAGGATATTCTGGTAAACTCCAAGTAAGACCTGACTAATTTTCCCAAGCATGCCAAACACACACTGCACATCAGCATAACTCATGTGGATAATGATAAGATTTTCTGTTTCTTCCAAGGATTTTATTTTGATAGTATAACTGCCCATAGAGGAGATTCTTGGGGAAAAAATCTATTCTCCTAACTGGAGTTAGTTATTAAATTCATCTCGAAATAGCCTGCTCACATCATTGCCATCTGGTTACCGCTGGCAGACAAGAAATCAGACCCTTTGTGTAATATTTATTTTTAAAAAGATGAGAGATACTATTTCATGTGATAGCTTCAATGTAAGATGTGTTAAATGCTACCTAGGGGTATTATTGCTAAACTGCTTGTTTCATGGTTATTTTTTAATCGTGGGTATATGATTGTTGTTGTTTAGTCATTTCAGTTGTGCCTGACTCTTCAGGACCCTATTTAAGGTTTTCTTTAAGATATTGGACTGCTTTGCCATTTCCTTTTCCAGCTCATTTTTAGAGATGAGAAAAATGAGGCAAAACATGGTTAAATGACTTGCCCAGGGTCACACATCTAGTAAGAATCTCAGCTTGGATTTGAACTCAGATATTCCTGACTCCAGCACTCTGTCTTCAGTGCTACCTGGGTATATGATTAGGTGAATAATTTACTTCATCATTTGTTTCTATTTAGGATCATAGAATTCGAAGGGACCTTCCATGGAGGCCATTGAGTCCAGTTCCCCCTCCCCATTCCCCCAGAGGAAGAAGCTGAGATTTCTGAGACAGGTTAAGTGACTTATTTTCTTAGCGCCCCATAGACAATATTTGAATTCAGATGTTCCTTTTTCTAACTCCAGCACTCTCCTCACTTTGAAACCCAGGTGGAGTTCTTCTTAAGATTTCCTTTCAAAGGGCAAGCTTAACTACATCAAAGAATTTTTTTGTCCCCAGTTTTGTCCTTTCCAGTTGAAGTGGTCATCATAAAAGACTGATCCACAGTGTTGTCAGAATGCTGTCGATTTATTAAGTAGCAGCTGCTACTTGCTCTTCGTGCACATATACTGTTAGCAGTTGTTAACAGGAGCTAAAGATTATGCCTAGGGTTGAACAGACAATACAGTCCAGAAGTCCCATTTATTTAGGTGAGGTTATTGGTCAATATGTCTCTAAGCCCCATCATTGTGAGATTCACTTTACATAGTATTTGAAAGAATAAGGAAGTGAAGGAATGATCAGATCAGGTTCTAAGGTAAGCTGGTAACTTGCCAGGGCTCATATTCCATGTTGTGTCTCTGGCCTCTTATTTTCCTTCTGTGTTTACCCTGGCTACTGACACACACTGGGAAAGGCTGCTCAGTTCTGAGCCTCTCTCCTTTGTTCTCCCCGGTCCTTGTCTGCTTGTAGGTCTTCAATCTGTGGAAACGGACAGAGTACATCAAAATGGGATCTAGGCAGTGAGGACTTGTGTTTCATAGATTAGGTGGTGCGGTGGATAGAACCCTGGACCTGGAGTCTAGAAAAATTGAGTTCAATTCAGCTCAGATACTTACTAACTGTGTGACCTTGGGCAAGGTGCTTAACCTCTGTCTGCCTCTGTTTACTCATCTGTAAAATAAGGATAATAATAGAATTTACCTGCCAGGATTTTATAAGGATAAAATGAGATGACATTGGTAAAACACTTCACAGACCTCAAATGCTAGCTGTTATTATTATTAATTTGAGCTACAGCTCTTTATCTCTCAGTAAAATTACTGTCTTCTTTCCTTTCCCCTCAGAACATCCACAGTATTAAAAATCAGGATGTGAGAATTAACTTTTTCCCTACCCTTAACCACATTTTCCTTGTCTTGGATCTCAATTGATGTGTTTTAATATTTTATTTGTTAAAAGTATTTTTATTTATTTTTTATTTTAAATGTGTGTTTATTATTTATCATGCATTTTCTTTGGAGGAGGTAGATGAGGCAAAACACTGTGGCTCTCAAATTCCCAAATTTCCACCAGTAATGCCAACATAAATCACAAAACCTCAGATTCAGAAGGGAACTCAGAGACCACCAGGTTCCAACAGATCTGCTCTACAATCTGTCTACTAAGTGGCCGTTGAGCTTTCGAATGAAGAACGCCAAACCTCAGCCCATTCCGCAGCCTTGCCCTGGTGAAAGGTTTCCCAAAACAGACCTTCCCATTAGGGGATAGTTCTGACTGATAGGAAGTTCTTCCTCAGTGCTCCTGTACCCCCTGGGCCCAAGCCCACGTCTAAGCCTCTCTTCCATGTGACAGACCTTCAAATATTTGACACTAGCCAGTATCCTAACTCTAAACCTCTAAGCGTAAGCATCCCTGTTCCTTCTACTCATCCCTATTTTACATGATCACAGTGCCCTTAGACATCTTGGTCTTCCTCTTTTAGACACTCTGTCAATGTCCTCCTTCATATGCAGTGTTGAGAACCAAATGCAGTACTCTTGATGTTACCTGGCTAGGTCTAAATACAGTAGAGTTATCAACTACATCATTCTGGAAGCTTTCTTATTACAGCTGAAATTCCTATTAGCTATTTGTCACTGTCGAAAATTGAGCATACCATCCACCAGAAACCTCACAAGTGCTGTTTTGCTTTACATACCTACCCTATTTGTACTGGTGCCGTTTATTATTTTTTAACCCAATTCTGGCACTTTCCATTTGTTCTGGTTATATTTGGCCTTTGAGGTTAGACGCTGATCGTCTTATTCAATGTGAGTCAGGAGACCTAGAGGGAAATCCTACCTTGGACCCCGTGATCATTAATAAAAATGCTTAATTTCTTATAATCCGTTCCATGCTATATAAAATGGAGAAATAATCCTAGCAGTATTGTCTACTTCATGAGAATCTTGTTAGGGAAGCTTTTTGTGCGTGTGTGAACTTTAAGCATTAAATAAATGTGAGATATGATGGTGGTGATTTTCTCTGCTCTTCTAAAAACCAGCCAACTAAAGTGACCCTTCCACTGACCCTGTTAGTCCCTCTGCTTCAATTTCTCTGCTGCTCTCCTGCTTCATTTGTATTCATGTAAATATTTACCTTTGTCTTCTGCCTACTTGTTTTGGGTATCCCTTTGAACGTTACTGGATGGATTCTCTCTTCTTCTTCATATCTTCTCCTTTTCTACTCCCCTCTACCTCATCTACCTTCCTCAACCCCCCAAAGAAAAAGAAACAAGCTGTTTTCTTTTTGCCTTTAAATCCTGATTGTACTAAGCCTTGTAACCAAAAAAAATCTCCCTGTAATCCTCTTTTCCTCTATTATAAAATACACTTATACCTGGACACAGGAAAAAAAAATCCAAACATCTGGAGCAGGCTTCTTAACCTGGTATCTTTGAACCTTAAAAAATTTTTTGGTAACTATCAGTCGATCAATAAACATTTAATTAGTACCTAAAGAAAGGCAAAAGACAGTCCCTGCCCTCAGGAGCTCACAACCTCATGGACAAATAGAACTGGTTTCCTTTGTAATCCTATATATTTTATTTTATTCATTTAAACACATATTTTTTTTCTGAGAAGAGGTCCATAGGCTTTAGTAGACTGCCAAAGGAATCCATTGCACGCACAAAAAGATTAAGAACCCCTGAGCTTGAAAGAGTAGTGAGTCGAGCTACCATCCCTACCTAACCGTTGATTCTGCCATAGAGATTTAATAAAGATTGTAATGGAATGAAAAAACCTGAACTCTTTAAAAAAAAAAAAAAGGAAATCAAAACTAATATAGACTGAATAGCACCTTCAGGATTCATGAAATACTTAAGTAGGAATCAGTGAAGAGGTTCAGACTTTTATAATTTGGTCATAATTTAACAAGGAAAGCACTGATCTCCATCTATATTTTTGTTGTTCAGACATTTTCATCTGTGTCCAACACTTCTTGATCCCATTTAGGGTTTTCTTGGCAAAGATAATAGAGTGGTTTGCCATTTTTTTCTCTAGCTCATTTTATAGATGAGGAAACTAAGGCAAACAGGGTTAACTAACTTGCCCAGAGTCACACAGCTAATAAGCGTCTGAGGCCAGATTTAAACTTAGGAATATGAGTCTTCCTGACTCTAGGTCTAGTACTTTATCCACTACATCACCTCGCTGCCCCATCTATATTTGAGAAGCACCAATAAATATAAACTATAAGTATCTCCCTCCACAAAAATGACACTTTCAGATGTGATATGATGTGTCTTTAAAGTGTGTGAATTTTAGCGTGGAGGAAGGGAGAGAAGATATTTGGATGATTGTCAGAAAATGCTTAAGCCTCATTTTACATGAAAGATTAATTTGTAGATTAAATAGGGTATTGATTTAAACTGTTCCGGCGGTTTTTCATTGGTAGTAAATGGCTCCGGATATGTCAAACTTGTAAAACATAGAAACCTCCAAAGTGTTTGGGAACCACATCTTCTCAGAGACAGTACATCATTTATAAATGTACATGGACCACTTACTACTTTGATGCTGTAAGTGTGAAACCATCTCATAGGCAAACAGTGCATAAAGGGTTTTGGCTCAGTGCTGATAATGGAGAATAATAGATTGATATTAAATATGATTTAGGTGACAGGAAAATGGTGCTAGCTAAGTAAATAATTGATTCATCATCCCACAGTTAAACCTGGCAAGTTATAGTGTGATGTTAGCATTGAATACTTGGCATAAGGTACTCTCTTGTTTTAGCCCTAATGAAACTGTATTTAAAAGAGAACGAAAATGAGAAAGGGTCTGTCTCTTACTGGGTCTTATTTGTGGCATGACACTATGTATATTAATAGCACTATGGAAATAATATCAATAAAAAATGAAGAATGAGAAAATTGAGCTGTCAGGAAAATATAAACAAGCAGATCCATTGTCACTTAGAAAAAACATTAAGTTAGAAGAATAAACATACTGAATTTCTTGCCTGGTACCCATTTTACTTTTTTTCCCTAGGTATTATAAGATAAAGAAAGAGGATGTGATTATGACTGCTGATCCTTGCTCAAAGTGATTTATCCAGTTTTCTCTCTCTAGAAATATTTCTGAAACAGCACTCCCATTCTTCTCTATCCCAGTGGGGTTCCATGTCCTGTATGATGAAAGGAAGGGAGTGTAGGACTCTGAGGGACTTCTTAAAATGTCAAAAAAATTACTTTTAATGCCAAGTGTATTTGTAGTATTCTAACTGATCAAAAATCAGAAATCTTGGTGAGTCTAATAACCCACAGTTTTGATAAGCCACAAAACCCCAACCATGGTGGATAACAGAAAATGAGAGCATAGACCAAGAGCTAAAAGGGACTTCAGAGAACATCTAGTCCAACTCCATCGTTTTATAGTTAAAGAGAACTAAAGCTGAGGAAGATTGACTTGACCAAGATCACATAGGTAGTGCCAGAGTTCGAGCCTAGAAATCTAGTTCCTCTGACTCCAGAGTCCAAAGGAATCTATTGCACCACACTGCCTTTATTGTATCCACCAAGAAATTTTATGTAACATTTGGAACAACAGGAGAAACAACATAGTGTAAATAGATAGAGAGAGGGTTTGGACCTAGGACTGCCTACAGTGTGGAGTTGCTGATAGCAAGCTAGCTTTGGAGTTGGGGGAAAACTTCTACCTCTGACACATACTGGCTTCCTGATCCTAGGAAAATCATTTCATTTCACAGAGCTCTGGAAAAATCATTATGATCATAAGTCACAGAGATATTACTGCAATAGTGGAGGAGAATTCCTCACCAGGAGGTGCTTAAACCAATGAAATCACTGATTCCATCCCTTTTGGAATGATGACTAATTAACTTATTATTTAAAAGTCCTTAATTCACAACAGTTCAGCGAAGCAAACAAAGGATTTGACTCCACTATTATTACCCAAGTCTCTGCTATGATGAATTTTAATTTAGAAAGATTCCTGCAGCTTTTCTATGGAGTGTCAAAGTTCATAGAAAAATGAATAAAGATATACCAACCTTACATCTGTGTTGTTTCAAGTAGGTAAAGTAAATCTATGGGTAAATTAATTATCAGAATACAAAGGAAGCAAATATTGGGGGGCATTGTCTAGAATTAACCAAATAGTAGTTTAGGCAACTCTAAGACCAAAACATTCTATCCTCCACTTTGTACAGACCCAGCTATTCTCAATTGTAGCTTTCTTCAAAGATCAGTGTTGACTATGTAAGACTTGTTTCACAAAGCTTTGAAAGTTGTCATGCTAGAAAGGGTCTAAATTTAGTGATCTCAGTGGTCCACAAATCTTGGATTCAGAACAGGTAGATAACTAGGAGAGATGAATTTGCCAGATCATCACACGAATTCAACAAACAGTTTAAAAAGCACCTAATATCTGCAGAGCATTCTGCTAAGCTCCTTAATACTACTTCATTATTATGAACTAAAATGATGAGATTGATAAGAGGTAACCAATTCAATCATCTAGTTGGACACAATTGGATTAAATCAATTAACAAGCAATTCTTAAGCACCGACCCTGTGCTATTCACTGTTAGGTGCTGGGGAGGTGGGGGAGGTACAGGGACAAAAATGAAGCAAACCATGCCCTTAAATTGCAGGATCCCTGGACTCAGACTTTTTTATAGAACATATTACTTAGTAGTTTTCCCTGAATTTCATATCTGCAGCCTGAACCCTTTTCTTTTGAGCCTGTGCTGAGTTATGCCGAAATGTACCTTAATTCATAGATTAGCTTTTATTTGTTCACCCTGAAGATGGGTCTGAAATTCCATTAGATTTGCAGTGTTTAATGTCGGAATTGTGAGGTCAATTCAGCCTACCTAAGCACTTATTGCTAAAAGAACTGTAACCTTATGCATTAACCTTTTTTAACTTCCCTAGATACATGAGTAGTAGCCAGCTTCATCTTTAAATACTAAAGATAACTCTAGGAATAAAGGAAACATAAACTGGACTGTGCTATAACATGACTTTATTATTAGACAATTTGGAAACTACTATGGGTCAGATTATATTTCACCAAATATAATGAGAATATGTAATAAAGGTTGGATATGGTACCTGTAGCCAATAAAGTAAATTTTAAGCCTTTCTCCCATCCCAGAATTATAATACATTCATTTAGAGCCTGTTAGATAAAATGTCACTACTGTCATAAATTAATCAATGAGCAGGAATACAACAGCTAGCTATGAGAAGAAAGGTCAGGACCTTTGGGAAAATATAATCATAAAATTTTAGAGATGAGATCTTAGACGTAACTTAAGCAATGGCCATTCAGCCTTTGTTTGAAGACTTGCATTGGCAGAGAGCTCAATCACCTGCCAAGACACCCTATTTCACTTTTGGACATATCTAACTAGTAGGAAATTTTCCCTTATTTCCACTGAAATCTGCTTCTCCATAATTTCTATGCATTGCCACTAATTTCTCTCTCAAAAGGCAAATGTAACAAGTATGCTTTCTTTTCCACATGGGGGTCAGTGATGGGAGTTCAGTCAAAGCCGTCATGTTTCTGCTAAGTCATCTCTTCTATAGGCTGAATCATAGTTCTGCCAACTTATCTTTTTGTGACATGGCAGCCAGTTCCTTTTCCATCCTTATCTTCTCTTCTGGATGTTCTCCAGCTAGTCACTTTCTTTCCTAAAAGGTGGATCCCAGAACACAATGTTTGACCTTAGAAATTTTAAAACATTCCATTTTATTAATTAATAAACATAATATATTGATCTACATCCCACTGATTTTAATATATACATGCTATATTAACTATCTAGCTGACTGAAATGTTTCTCAGCTTGGGGAGAGGGGGTGGATGCTTTCTTAATTCTCTAGTCAAAATAGAGAATTGTTTTTAATGTTCTTAAATTTTGTTTATGTTAATTGAGGGCAGGATTATATTGGTGTTGTGTGTTGGAAAATATAGAGATTATTTTTTTCTTATTATTGGAAAATGAAGAGTGGGTTGTCATTGCTTGGGCTTAATTGAGACCAAATATACAAGATGATAAAGGATTTCTGAAGGTAGTTCGATCTGTGTTCCCAGTCTTGATATTCATCTTGACAGCCATATTGACATGGATGATTTCATTTTGTCACATTTCATTTTAGCTGGGAAATGTACTTACCTTTCATTTTTAATTTAAATTTTCAGTGGTTTGGCTTAATAATACCACAAAGAAAACTGGTTTACTCTACCTTAGATGAATTTTTTTTAATTGCTGTGAAAAATACCAAGGTTCTTTGTGGACAGCTAGGTAGCACAGTAGATAGAGCACTGGGCTTGGAATCAGGAAGGACTTATATATCCTTTGAGTTCAAATCCAGCCTCAGATCCTTACTACCTGTGTAACCCTGGGCAAGTCATTTAAACCCATTTGCTTCAGTTCCTCATCTGTAAATTGAACTGAAGAAGGAAACGGACACCAATTCCAGTATCTTTGCCAGGAAAACTCCAACTGGGTCATGAAGGGTTGGAGACAACTCAAAAACAAAATTCGTAGTTTTATGGACTTACTGCAATGCATCAAAGGCCTTTTTTCCTAAGAATATATAAAAAAAAATTAAAAACTCTACTTTTAGTAAAATTATTGATGGCATTGAGAAACTTTATAATGCCTGACATTTACTTCCAGTGATGGGAGAAGAGGGAGAAAGTGAATTGATAATGTGTTCTTTCCTAAGTTGAGGCAAGAGTTACTTTGTACATAAAACATACTATCTGAACAAAATAATTTGTTAATTCTGAAATGGAATATAAATTTAGGAATAAAATGGGTAGTGTGGTGATAATAGTAATATAACTTGACGTGCTAAATGATCCTGATTTATTGCATTCTTCTTCTGGTTTTTACTACCATCATGTCAACCAGCAATCTTTTCTATAAAACTGAACACAGGAAGCACCACATCACAGGCCATGCCCATAGATTACAGCTCTTAGATTTAAAGCTGAAAGAGATTTAAGAGTCCAACACCTTCACTTTATAGATTAAACACCTGAGGCCAATAGATGTTGTAATGTGGCCAATGTCACAAACATAGTAAATGATAAATCCAGAATTTGAATCTAGGTTCTTTGACCCCATATTCAACGATGTCCCTCTGTATGTTGTCATTCCCCAAAATGGTGGATAGTAATGTCTTCCAAAGGCTATCTCTCTAATTGTACAATGCTTATCTCTAGATTTAGCTGGATTTGGAATGTGGCAGGGAAAAAATTTTTGGTTATTAGGGAAGAATTCAAATTAGAATGAGTCCTCAGCCCATTCATTGAATTCTTTAAGGTAAAGTTTAGTTTTATCAGTTCTAGAAAGTCATTCCCAATCAACCCCCTGTATCCCTTACCATTATCTAATATGCATTGTCTTTTAGAGACAATCTGGTCTAGTATATAGGAGTGATGGGCTTGGATTCAGAAAGAACACTGGAAAATCACTTAACCTCTTGGACCTTAGGCCACTCTGTAAGACAGTGGTTTTCAAAGGATAGGCTAGGGCATAATAATGTACCTAGAGTTCTCACTAGCTGACTAGCTAGTGAGCAGAATGTTGGATGTGGAGTCAGAAGACCTCAGTTATCATCCTGCTTCAGACTCTTACTAAGCTGTATGACTCTGAACAAGTCACTTAACCCCAGCCTCAGTTTCCTCATCTGTAAAATGGAGATGATGATAATGCCTACCTCAAAGGTAGAGTTGTTGTGAGGATAAACTAGATTGCACATGTTAAGTGCTTTTTGTTATTTGTCCTTCATTCTTGAAGAGGACTTTGACATCAGGCAGGTGATGCCATGACATGCAGGTGAATTGGATTTGAGTGAGGGAGAATTGTGCAAAGTCACCAGCTTCACTTTCTCCTCTCCAGCCTTCTGGGTCCAGTGGCAAAATAAAGATCAGGATGACTGGAGATGCTTCTTTATTCCTAGAATTCTCCTTGGTACTAAAGATGAAGCTCTCTGCTGTGATTCCTCACTGCAAAGAATAATACTTTGAAAAGCATGAGAATCAGTGTTCCAAGATTTCCATTTCTTGAAGTTGTTGATTGCAACAATGGAGGCACTTTCAGTATAGGATACTGGAAGAAGTGTTTGTGTTTCTTACCAGCCTCCTATCCAGATATTAAAGGTGACCTTTCTCTGATAAAAGTTCTTGTTGTTTGTCCTTTGTTCAAGAAGAGGACCATGACATCATAAAGGTGACTTCATGACTTAGAGTCAAATTGGATTTAAGTGAGGGAGTGCTGTGCAAAGTCACCAGCCTCACTTTCTTCTCCAGAGCCATCTGGGTTCAGTGGCAAGATATAGATCAGAACCACTAGAGATGGCCCTGCCCTGATAAAAATTAACAGCAGCAAGGAATCAGTTTGTTACTAGAGGAAAGTGAGTTGGGTTCCATGCCCAATAATGGAGATTTTAGGTTTGTTTTTTTTTTAAAGCAGGTTTTATTTATAGTCCAGATGCCATGGTTTCATCTTTCATTATGTTCTGGTGATTTTAAACCTGGAGACTAAGTAAGGTCTAGAGTTAACCTGAAAAAAGGTTTTGTAGGATTACAAGACTATACCAGTTTTCTCTGCATGAAGCTGAATCTGTCTCAGGAAACTGAGCTGAGAGGACAGATAGTGACCCTGCAGATCCTGCCTTTTAAGTGTCTTCTTAGGGGGTAGCCAGAGCTGTGAAACCTACCCTTCTCTCTGTACAATAATTTGAAATCTGCTGACAAAAAGTCCTGCCCCTTGGAATTAGAAGGTGATACAGCACCTTTCATATGTAGGGAGGGGGTTTTGTGCGTATCAAATAAGATAATACACATAAAGTGCTTTTCAAATTTTAACATACTATAAATGCAAGCTGTTATTATTTCATTCTCATTTTTATGTTCAATGGATTTCAGCTAGAAATGGCCCTGTGACCAATTTGCTATCCTACCATTATTCTTTATGTTCCACTGTTTGGTAGGGCATTGCATAGGTGGATAATGAAAGTATGGGAATGAAAGCTCATATTCTGTAGATTCACTGGAAATATCTTTGGGATGGTGTTACAGAATAATAGTCTTGAAGGCTTGAAGTTACAGAGGAGTTACAGATCCAAACACCAGAGAGATCCTCACACTGATGAAACCACCAAACCCTCCACCCACTCCCCCAGACAAAGCAAATCAAATTACCTCATCCTTTTCTACTGGTGAAGATGGAAAGATAAAAGATAGGACATGCAGCCCTTGGAAAAATTTGCAAAAACTGACTCCGAACCTTTTCTCATTACCCTTATTCTCCTCATGAGAATAACTTCTGAAAACCTGGGATGCATTATTCAAATGATTCCTGAAAGCATATACATTCCTTTGGTGAGCAGTTTAAAAAAAATTTTTGAAAACTTTTGGAAATTTTTTGTTTTCTTTTGAGTACATTTGCATGATAGGTCCAGCCACAATTTTCAGGAAAAAAAAAAGAAAAACAGCCTCCACAATCCATGTAGATTTCCTTCACATCAAAATTCCTTGGTTTACCTCCAGCAACTTTTTCTAGGATGGCTACAACAACAGAGTGTCCACATTAGTTTCCATCTGGATTGTTAATGACAAAGCTAGCTTATTTACCTCACTAGTCTGCTCATTGTAGATATTAAACTGTGTAGTATATTTGAAAATGAATTTTTAATGACTTTCTGGATTTTTCCAGTCTGTTGCTATCAGCATCTTGGGTGGGGGGTGGGGGTGGAGGGAGGGATGGGTAGGTGGTAGGCGTTGTCATTGTTTTGGAAAAAGTGGAATACTACCATCTATTGTCAGAGGCTATCGATGCTGCTTTCCAGGCAGCAGACTGAACTGGTTGTCAGAGGAGACATGAGGTCTTGTGTTCCCCACTGATGCCTTCAGTATCCCTAATGAGGTCACCTCCCAGCACAGTAGGTGGGAAGGCTCTGCTAATGGGAGATTCTGAAATACTGGTTGCAATTAAAATCTTTGTTTCCAGACCTCCTCCCCTCCCCCCACTCTTTAGGGGATAACTGCAAGAGCTAGAAATGAGGACAACTCCCCATATGGAATCTTTCCCATACACAGGTGCTTCTCTTATAAAGTAACTGATGCATAGGAGATACAATGTAGTGAAGGCACTTCAGGCTACTAGTTAACATACCCTAACCCTAAACCAGATTGCACCAGTGTGTGCGTATCGATCACAGACGAGTCACTCAACCTATTCGAGCTATATTTTTCTCCTCTGTAAAAGGAGGCTGATAAGACCCTCGTGAAGACCAAATAAGAAAGGCAAAAGTGTTAAACAAAGGGCCAGCTGGTAGCTTTAGTAAGATGGTAGCTGTCTATACTTAAAAAAAATATATAGAAAGAGGATCTACTCTCACTGTTGTAGAAATTGAGGGCTGTCATGCCCAGGGATATTCTGTCTGGCTTTTTTTTTTCTTTTTTTTTGTGGAAACAAGGCATTTATTTTCCCCTTTAAACCCCCGATGCATGTGGCCCGAGTTTCGTGCACCCAGCCTGGATCTTAGCTTTTGTCCACATTTGCTTCATTTATGGCACGTCAGGGTGGCTAGCTGGGGCTCGTGTTTTCTGAATCTCTCTGTTGTGTCTTACCCAGAGCTATAAACTCTTCTCTCCTCCAGTCCCCCGTCCTGGGATTACTATAAGGGGGTTACCATGGCAACAGCAACTGACTTAGATCTGTGAGCTCGCTAAGATCTTACCCCCTCTGCTGAGCGCTGGCCTATTTTTTTTTTTCTTTTTAAATAACCAGAACAGACTCAGTATCTTGTTTGGACTTTGTGTCATATTAATTCCTGAATGCATCTTCCACAGAAATGCTTAGACAATGCTTGTGCTTTTCTTTTCACCACTAGGCTCCACCTTAGGGGGAGTACCGGGGGGGAGGGGAGACTGGAATCTTATGGAAGAATCTCTTGCCTCGGAGCTCACACTGGAAGAAGATGCT
Organism: Notamacropus eugenii; assembly: GCF_028372415.1. Classification (NCBI taxonomy): domain Eukaryota; kingdom Metazoa; phylum Chordata; class Mammalia; order Diprotodontia; family Macropodidae; genus Notamacropus; species Notamacropus eugenii. The sequence goes on along the minus strand of NC_092876.1, from coordinate 140,394,792 downwards.
TTAAGCATTTACCTCAATAAGGGGAGAAAACATTGTTAAATAATAGGGAAACACTATTCGAAGTTCTGACGTATATAATTCATGTATTTTAGAAAGCTGTATAGCTATACTTGTTCTTTCTTTTTTGGTTCAGACCTATAGTTTCACTGATGTGACCATAAGCAGGACAATTCTCTTCTCATCCCTCTAACCATTTCTTGTTGGTAGGGAGTCAATAGGGAGATAGCTTCACCTGGAGTTTGAGGGTCCACATGAGATGGCAGTAGATTGTGATTATGGAGTAATCCTCCAGCTTATGGTACACCCTCAGTTCCAGAACTTGTACTTGATCCGAGAGACATTGAAACTGATGTAATAGGAAGGATGTCATTAGTGAATCGGTAGAATAACATGATGATTCTCGCCAGTCTGGGTCTGCTTTTACTAAAAACTTATGTTACGTACTAGTGGTAAGACTAGGGGCCAGTCACCAACGTCTCCATGTCCCAGTTAACATCCCATCATAGAGGAATTGCAAATCAGCTTTGGTGGCAGGTATTTTCCTTGCTTATGGTCACATCAATGAAATCTGTCTGCCTCAGTTTCCTCAGTTGTAAAATGAGAATAATAGTAGCACCTGCCTCCCAGGGGTATCATGAGGATCAAATGAGATATTTGTAAAACGCTTAGCACTGGGCTTGTCACATAGTAGTTGCTATATCAATGCATATTCCCTTCCCCTGCTGTAAGAAATTTTGAATAATGGGTTCAGTGGTTCATCTCAGGAATATTAATATGAAATCTAGGATCTTCAGTCCTAGAACCAAATCCAAAGATTGTAATGGAAAACACCTTAACCCAAATACACAAGGTGAAATCAAATTTAAAAAGACATACCAAAAGAAATATCTTAATGAGACAAAGCCTGAAGCTAGAGTCTGTCAAAGGAGTTCAGTTAGGTAATATGAGCTCAGTAATTTGAAAACATGGTAATATAATGTTTTCACATCTTTTTTAGGTTCTGGGAATGTTCCAGAAGTGAAGAGGGATTATGTGACTTAACACCCTCAAAATATACATATATGTGTGTGTATATGTATATGTGTGTATGTATGTGTATATATGTGTCTGTGTGTATATGCATGAATAAAAAGAACAATAGAAAATATTAATTTGCTGACTCCCTGAGGTGGAAATCATTCCATATAAATAAAAATAGGCCCAATTCCAGGGAAACTGAAATTGATTGGTCAATTTGATGTAGTCATGAGATGATCCATTCCCTGGCCAATATAAATATATGTTTCACTTCAGCTCGTTGATTTCAATTTACTAAAGACTTACAAAGAACCTATTATGTGCAGAATACTATTCCAGATTCAGGGAGGAAGGGGACAAAATGTTTAGATGAAGCTCTATCTCTGCCCTTCTGGATTTTGTAGTCTAGTAGAGGCATAAGATAGAAATACATATATTTATGTACATGTATATATGTAGATGTATATACATCCATAACACATGCATACACATATATGTGCATATACATGTATGTGTATAAATGTATACACACACACACACATGTATCACTCTAAGCACAGGTAGAAAATAGTTACCCTAGGAGTAAAGAAGTACTGTGTTCTAGGCCCACCTTAACTGGTACTGGCTGGATGATTCTGAGAACGTTTAACCTCACCATGTCTTCAGACAACTTTCTAAGTTGCTTCTCTGCATTGGTGGAGTGACTTTCGTGGCTAGGAATTATTCAACTAATGAAATTTACAGGTCTTGTTTTCCTCCCTTCTCCCTTCCTTAACCACCCTCCCAAACACCCACTTACAAAGCAGAGGCCTAAACAATGCTGTTTCCAGTCGTCAGATGGTTTGTATACATAGCCACTGGATTGTATAACATGTAATAAGTATTTGCTGAGGAATAATACTGAGCTGGATATTATATAGAGAGCAAATGAAATGGCAGAAAAAAGCTTCATCTATTCCTTACCTTTGCCTCACTAAGGATACTTCACATGATAGAAAGCATATGACAGGATATACTTGGAGTCAGACAAAATCTAGGTTCACATCCTGCCTCTGACACTTGGGTAACTTAGGGATAGTCACTCAGCCTCAGTTTCCTCATCTGTAAAATCAAGATAATAATACCTGTAGCAACTATCTTACATGGTGGTTTTGAGATATTTTATATGTAATATTATATATTTTATATATTTCTATTTTTTAAGATAACATATGTAAAGTTCTTTGCAGAACCTTAAAACACTATATGAATATCAGCTTTTATCGGTGTGCAGTATAAAACATGACTTCCCTGGAGGTGCCTGCCCACCAAGGCTTTGCCTTTCAGGTTTATTTATTCATTCCCCTTATGAAAAACAACAATCTATGCTGGTCACTTAATGTTCTTAGAGCCAAAATGAGTCTAGTACAGGCCTCAGCCCTTGTGCCTGTTCACCTTCTTATCTTATTCTTATCTGATTGTTAGCTCCTTGAGGACAAGGACTGTCTTTTGCCAGTATCCCCAGGGATCAGTAAAGTGCCTGGCCTGTGATGGATGCTTAGTAAATGCTTGTTGACTTACTGATTGGCTCATATAGCTAGTTAGGGAGAAAAAGAGAAGGGCATGCTGGGAACAAGCCATACAAAGATGAAAGCAAAAACAAAAAACTTTATCCATTGGGAAAGAAGTCAGGGGCTTCAGGCAGAGGTAACAGACCACAAAACTGGGAAAGGAACTTATCTCTCCTTCAGTTGCGCATCTTGGTAGAACCACTTTCAGTCTGACTTCTAGAGAGACATAGATGGGGGTAGGGGAGAAGCAATTTAAGTGAGAAACTCCAGGTTTGGAGCAGACTCTGGGGAAAGATAAGAAGTGGCTTAAAGCATCTGTTTCAGACCCTTGTTAATGAAATGCAGGCAGAGCCCTCCACCTCTCCCTCCAATGCTTGGAGTGCATCACAGAAGCTACCTCAGCCCCAGCTCCAATGACCCATCCCATGTAACTCCTGACAGGAAGCTTCCTGCTCAGGAACCCCCAGGGGCAGTTCTCAATCCCAAAACCATTTCCTGAAGACCAGATTCAATTTATTTGAACAAACATTTATTAGCATTTTCTGTGTCGAGACAGAGGGTTGCAAAAAGCATCATGCTCTGCATGCAGGTCACATATCCTAATGTATGATATCAGTTGGTTGTTTATTTGGGACAAAATGGGAAGCTGCATCCACCGTCAACCCCTTCAGAGATACTCTCACCTAAGAGGCACATGAAGCAATTTCACCCAATATAGCAGCTTGGAATCATGAAAACAGCCCCAGATTGGAGTCAGACAACCAGGGTTCAAAGCCACCTCTGTTCCTTACTTCCTATATTTCCTTAGACAAGTCATTTAGGCTCTTTGGCCTTTAATTCCCTTATCTACAAAATGAGGGGATAGGATTAGATGGTGTCAAAGTTCCCTTCCAGATCAAAATCTGTAATTCTATAGCCTGTATAAGGTATCTCGGCAGTACAGTGGACAGAGTGCCCAGTATGAAGATTTGAGATCAAACCTAACCTCAGATTCTTGTTAGCTGGGCAAGTTATTTAACCTGCCTCAGTTTCCTCATCTGTAAAATGAGGATAATAATATTCCAGGGTTGTGATGAGGATGAAATGGAATAATAGTTGTAAAGTGCCTGGAACATAGTTGTTGAGTATTAGTGTTTCCACAGTTCCTAAACTTTCTGGTCTCAAAAATTATCACAGCCCCCTCTCAAAGAGCTTTTATTTGTGTGTTATATCTATCAATATTTACCATATTAGAAATTAAAACAACTTAGTATTTCTATGAAAATAGTTTTGACCTTGCAGGCATCCTGAGAGGCTCTTGAGTACCCCCATACCACTCTTTGAAAACCACTCGTCTGTGTTGTCATATGATGCTCAAAATTAGTTACAACAGATTTCTCTTCAAAACCCGTAATCTTGGAAAGCAGTAATTCCTCTTACTTGCTTCTGCACTCAATACCCAAGTGACACTCTTAACAAAATTGATTTTGCTTTTTTCTTATTTCCCAAGCCTTTGAGCTTTGCAGTTGGCTTGTATGCACTTGGTATGTGGATATTATATATTACTAACATTAAGTTAACTTCAGTAATATTCATTAAGTACTCACTGTATGCATAGCACTGTGCCAGGCTCTAAGAGAGATTAAAAAATTACCCTTGCCCTCATGCAGTTCATAGTCTGTAAAAGCATTGATTACAAATCAAAGTGAAAGGTGAACTTACTGTTGTGAACCAAAGAAAAATATTATATCTGAAGATTCAGGTCAGGCTTAATTTAATGGTCAGAAGTGGCACAACAAAAGGAGTCCTAGATCTGGAATCAGAGATCCAGGACCTTGTCAAATCATTTACCTTTCTGGCCCCAAGTTTTCTTATTTTAAAATGAAGGTGTTTAACTATTTGACCTCTAAGGCCCTTCTCTTTATAGTCTGTGATCCTATAATCCTTTTTGAAGTTTTTGTTTTGTTTTTTTCCTTCTGTGTTCATATCTCAGAAAAGCATCCTTAGTTTGGAAAATGCAAATCAGCCTCTATGGCAACAGCTGCCAAATTTATAACATTTCTTTAGATCATTCATTTCGTTGAATGCAAGATAGTCTTTGCATCATCTTTATAAAGATACATTCATCTACCCCATTCTGACTTGCTGTTCTACATGGAGGGTTACAGAAAACTGATCTATAACTTTTTTTCATTAGATATCATGGAAGGGGAGCAGAGAAGGGAATTGAGGAACCTTCCATAAAGGTCTTCAACTCTTGGCTCAAGAGGACTAATTCAGATTTTGAGAAGCCTGACCTCAAATAGAAAAGATTCAGTTTTTTTCCTCCAGCTCTTTAGCAGAGTTCTAGGGAATTCTTTTAAAAATAAAGGTTGGATGTGGCTCGTGTCTAGGGTCTCTTGTGTAAGAACTTAAAAGTATCTCTTCTAGAATGACTACTTAATGTTCAAATTGGAAATCAAGCATAAGATAGCTATTTATTCCCTCTCCTACAAAAGAAATCAAACTTTTTCATAAAGCCGTTGTTGATGGCTACTTTAAAACCAAAGAAAATAGCTCATCAAGTCAGTTATACTCTCTTGAAAGGCTAAAGGCACTTTGTTGTACTGAGGAGTACAAGTATAGTCTTTCCTCTCAAATCCGTCCTGAACAGTTCCCAAAGACTGGGTTTTTCAGCCAGCCAGGGCATGTCCTACTCCTCCTTAGTCCTTTCAACTGCCTTGTCTCTCTGGTGGTGATAATGCACACCTCTGAGAAGCGTTGAAGTTGGAGGAGCTCCCACTGGACAGTCAATACAAACTCAAGAATCTAGGAACTCTCAGACTTCTGAGGCAGGACCAAGGCTAGAAACACCCATCTCCCAAGATCATAGTTAGGATATCTGTATTCAATTAAAGAAACACAAAACAGAAAAGGCATCTCAAAGACTTGAAGTTCAGTCTCAGCCACACCTAGACAACAAACTTGTTTTTATCGCTTTGTTCAGTAGTTGTTGCTGGGGGGTGGAGTCGTAGAACCCCTATTCCCCTTGTTAGAAGTCCAATGGAGAGGCTGATTTAAAGAGTTCAGATCTAAAAGAGGAAAGGACATTTCTTCTTCCTTCTTTATTAATGGGTGGCTCTTGCTGGCTCAATCACCAGTCATCTTAGATGTACTCTTCCAGTCCTGGGGACCAAATCATCAACCAAAAGGTACTAGTCACTCATAGCATGTATCCCACCAGAAACGGCCAGATCACATGCTCAGCTTCAAAGGACATGATCCAGTTTGACCTCTGGTACATACAAAAGTTATTATTCAAGAAATTCCGTTTATAGGCTTTATGAATTGTTATCTGTTGCGATTTTGTCAGGCACCTTTGGTGGTAATCCTTTCATCTTGAAAACACAAAAGATACCAAGCTAATTAGAAACTAACTACTTCCAAAACTGACAAAGATACTCATTACCCTGACATATTTGTTTTTTGAAGGTTTTTAATTTTATTTTTATGTTAGGAATTGAGTCCTTTATACTACTGCTGACTAATAATAGTAAAATGTCTATAGCTCATGAAAATTAGGCTAATTCAAGCAATGCAAAATGTATACAAAAATAGAAAAAAATGTCAAAGTGGCAGCATCAAGTTAAGAGAATGGCAGATTTCAAACAACAAAAATACAATTTAAAATATTCACATCATTTTACATTTGGAACAGATGCCAAGCCATTCATCTTTCCTCTGCTCATTCTTTGTTGTTCTTGCTACAGACAGTAACGTAGTTATTTGATAAATTGATTCTTATTCTAGACTATGTATGCATCCTTTCCTTTTAATGATAAATTCCTTGAGAACAAAGATTGTATTTTCCTATATGTTCTGAACAAAGACCAGTAAATAAATATAGAAAATTAAAATACTGCTATTTGCAAAAAATAATAGCAGTAAATTGAAACACAGAATCTTAACCTCAGTGTTCTTTAACGCCCATGTAGAATCTCTAGCTTAAAAGTCTGGGAGAGAAAGAGAGTTGAAGTTCAGAGAGGTTAAGTGATTTGCCCATAGTCACATAGACAATAAGCATGATTTCTCAAATTTCAAATATCAAGAATGAAAAAAAAATCTTTTTTTCCTCACCTGTAATAATGAAGTAGCTTTCGTAGTTGAACCTTTTTTCTTTCAGTCACCTCTTACCTCTCAATTTGTATTTCCTGACTCTGAGTCTTATAATATTATCTACAATACTAATTATACTTGTATTGTTTAACTGTCCATATGTTTTGTCTCCCTAATTAGACCATAAACATTTTGAGGGCAGAACTCATGGACCAGTGCATCGTAAGGACTCTGGGTTTACGTGGTCAAGTCTTAGAGTCTGACTCTCAGATTCTCTTTTTGCCTCATTACTCCTGCCCTATAATTTACTCAGGAGTAATCTCCAAAATAAATCCTAGGTTCATGTCTACATTTCTCCAGATAGAGGTAAGAGGGCCCCAACTACAACTGATACCTTTTACATACAAGGTGGATATTGGGTATGAAACAACCTTTATTTTATCCATCATCAAAACTGCATGATACAAAAGACTCCCAAGAGCCCATGCAGAAATACAGAAAAATAAAATATTCAACCTCTGAGACTTAACCCAAGGTAATCTGATCTCATTGACTGGAAGCTTTCTTCATCAACCCATTCATGCACACCAAGGGCAAGGATTAACTCTTAGATTTCCTAATATCCATAGATAGAGAGAATATTTATTAAACATTAAAGTGTACCAGGCACTGTGTTTAGCACCAGAGATTTAAATACAAGCAAAGAAGACAGTCTCTGCTTTCAAGAAGCTTACAAAAATAGAGGAGAACTGGAGCAAATACAAGGCTGCTGGTTTAGAGGTAGAGAAACAGGGAGTGTGAGTTGAGCTAATAATGAAGTGAACTTGGTGGTCCCAGCTAAGGACTCACTAATCAGGAAAGAGTGAACCAAAACATTGTTGATGGTGGTGGGCATACAAATTATTCTTAACGAATATTTGTTGCATGCAGACTGTGCACAGAACACTATTCTAAAAGTGCTGGGGGAACAGCACTTGCTCTCATACAACTTTCATTTTATTAGAGCTTATTTTGTTGGTTACTGAACCTCTTCCTAAGCCACATTACAAGATAAATAGAGAGATGCAAAAACAAAACACTACGTGAGGGTCTGAAGGGGTGGGACATGATTAGCAAAGAGGGTTTCCGTGGAGCTGTTTTTGAGTTGGGCTTTAAATGAGAGATAGAAATTCATTATGCTAAGAGAAAGGGGAAGGATGTTCCAGACATAGATAACAACCAGAGCAAATATATGCATGGAGAAAGAGAATCTAGTACATGTGAGGGAGCAGAGTTGTCCAGTTTGGCTGGAGCGTAAAGTTTGTAAAAGCAATGTAATATGCAGTAATTTTGGAATAATAGAACTCCTTATTTTCCAAACCAAGAAGTATGGGAGGCAGTAGGGAACCAATGACAGTATTTGAGCAGAGGAGTGAAGTGACCTGATGTATACATAAGGACAGTTATTCTGGTGAAAGATATGAAAGATAAATCAGGGCAAGGGTGAAGGGAAAGCAGGACTACCTGTAAGGAAGATCCTGCCATAGTCTAGGCAGGTGATAATGAGAGCTTTATGAGGGTGGAGGCAGTGGGAATAAAGAGATAACTATTTCAGCAGGTTAATTATGATTATTTGTAAGGAATTTTTGCCACATTCTTTGAGGGGGTTTAGTAAAATAAGACATTTAAATTACTTGGGCTAAGCATATTACAACCATTTTTTTCCAACAATTAATTGTAATATAGCACTGTTCACAAAGAGGTTATATCTATAAACACTAGTCTACCAATTAAGAACTGGAAGGAAGCACTGGGATTTTCTGAATTCATTGAGCACTAACTCATGGGATGGAATGGTTTCTTTAACCCTTCAAAATAATATGTAGAAACCTCTGGAAACCCTAAGATGGTGTCTCTAATACAATCAATGCTTTGTTGCAACCTATTTGTACAGTTTTTAAAATTTACACTAATGTTGCTTCAAATCTTGTGTTGTATAAAAACTTGACTTAAGTCTATATATTAGGGACAGGAACTTGTTCTTTCATTGGTTTAGGAAACTCAGAAGTCAGAAAGGTCACTCTACTAATGAAGGCAAGTCAGCATCTTTCCTGCCACTTATAGTGTCTGGGACTTGCCCAGTATAATTCAGCTAGTATAATTCAGAAGCAGGGCTTGAACCCCAGGTTTTCCTGACTGATGTTAGTTCTTTATCCACTATGCCATGTTCTTTCTAGAATTAAAAATCATAATCCATTGGTCATGATTATATACATATACATATGTATATATGTATATAATCATGACCAATGGATATATATTATATTTATATATAAAACATATATACATGTATATATAATATCTTAAAGATATAATGTTGTAGATAAAACACTGGCAAATAATAGGTACTTAATCAATACCTATTCCTTCCTCTTTCCCTTGATAAAAGGCGTTGCCAGGTTTGGAGTCAGGAAGACCTGACTTTTTCTTATTTGTGGACTTCAAAAAAAATTATTTGAGTAAGTCTCAGTTTCCTCTGTGAAACAGGGATAATCATATCTATAATACTTACTCCATAAGATTATTGTGAGACTCATATGGGATAATGTAGGTAAAATTCTTTGCAAACTTTGAAGAACTCTAGAAATGTTAGTTATCAAAGAGTTCTGATTTGTTTTTAAATTAAAATCTTAAAACCAAACAGTTGACTTTTTTTTCTGATTTCTTAATGTCATTTTCTTTTGTTAAGGCACTTTTTTTTTAACTTTCAACTTGACTTCAGTTGCTCATATTGTGTATTGCTGTGTGTTTATTTGGTTATTTTTCCATCATGTCCAACTCTTCATGACCCCATTTGGGGTTTTCTTGGCTAAGATACTGGAGTGGTTTCCCATTTTCTTCTCCAGTTCATTTTACAGATAAGGAAACTGAAGGAAGGAGGGTGAAGTGACTTACCCAGGGTCACATGGCTGGTAAGTGTCTGGGATTATACTTAAATCTAGGGCTTCCTAACTTCAGGGCCTGGCATGGCACCATAGCTGTGTAAATCACACCAAGTACACCAAACTGTGAATCTGATTGAGGATTCTCTGCTTCAAGGAAGGCATCGTGTAGCCACACCCTCCAACTGCCCTAAGGATTGAAAATGCCCTAGTCTGCCCTAGGCATGCCCTGGTCTGGAGCATCTGTGATTCTTGCCAGGCCTCAGCGATCCTGTATGGGAGCAGATCATGCTGAGCCTCCTAGGGAAGTCTTTAAACACTAGGCTTAGGAATGCCGAATTGGACAACCTCTCACCAGATTGAAGTTGACAGCATGAATGTGATCACGTAGCTAAATGGTATTTCAAAGAATTACTCTCTGCTTTCCTCTTTAGTTCTACTTCAATCCCCATTACTAACTATCCCCATTTCAGAACATGAGGTCCATGTTGCCAGGTTTCTCTGGCTTTGGTTCAGTGTCTAGAGGATTTTTTTTGTTGTGGTGGCACTTGTTCCTATAAAACTGTGTAGGAATCAGGGAAGAACTGTACACAATCAGTGCTCCTAATTTCATTTCTGTTTGTTCATCACTAAGGGGGGAAAATAAGAATTTTGAATTCATGACCCACGATATCCACTTAAGAGAAACACTAAAACTTTTTTGCCCGTACTGGACAAGGTATATGCCCATATTCCCAACAGACTGTATGAAGCCCTGAATCTGCTTAGCTTCTGATATCATTAGAAAACTGCTCCCTTCATTGTGGCCGTCACTGCCCTCGGTATCCATCATAAGAACTTAAAATCATCGCTTTCACAGTTGCAGTTGTCTGTGTTAGTTACAAGCAAAGTGGGTCAGAGAGTTGCTTATATAGTGTGGTTTCTGGAAGAAATTCACCGCATAATGTAACAAGGAAGTCTATTGGGCCATGCTGAACCACAGGAATTTTTACTAGGATAAATCAACCATAAATTCTATCTTTATTTTGACTTTGTGCCTTAAGAGTTCTACTAGCATTTCTATGAGAGTTGAGAATAAGCTATATATTCGCGTCCGCTGAGGTATGCAACTCTTGCTTCCTATGTATATGATCGTATAACACTTGTCATTCTGATGCCTAGGGTTTTTTGGGGGCAGGTTTGCTAGTTCCCCATCTCCATTTCACAAATAAGAAAACTGAGATCAGGAGAAAGTAAATCACACAGCAACTGGGTCTACACAGACATGTATCCAGATCATTCATGAAAAGACAACTCTGCAATAATTGAGAGGGGCAGACAGAGTCATAGCTAAGGTGTGAGAAGTGGAACTTTATCCTAATCAGTGAATTTAGAGGGTACTGATATCACTTATTTTTTTTTCTTGAGCAGAATTGAAGCATCAGAGTTTAGTACCTAGTTATCAAGAAGAATTAGTTAAAATAGGGCTCTACCAGGTGTTGGACTAGTGTGAATTCCTTCTGCACCTTGTCCTACTTTTCTATTCCTCCCACATCGGGCCTCCTCAGAAGCCTCCTTGAGCAGGATCTGGGCCTACTTTCAGCAGTCCTAATAACCCTCCGGTAACTTCCCCTACCACCTTCTTCCAGTTTTTGTCTGTTGGTTGAATGACCCTGAGTATAATGGTGTCTCTAGTGTATGCCCGGATCACCCACAGTCAATGTCTTAGGATGCTAAGGAGAGTCACTCACATGGTTCACGGCATCATTGTTCTTAAGATTTACTGTTCAAAGGGACCTTGGATGCAATTTAGTTCTACCTCCTACTCCTACAAATGAGGAAACTGAAGCCTAAAAAAATCAGGTGATTTGCCCAAGGTCCTTTCATGGAACACCATCCTGGCTTCCTACCAAGGGTTAGAGTTGGGGTTAGGATACTACTTGCTTCAGGTGTATTGGCCCCAAACTGAAAAATCTGTACTCATGACAATGATTGAGGAGGAATGCTTAAGGAGACCTGAATTATCCAAATGATGCCAGTGTGCTTTAAACTGACAGTTTTAAATGGCTTCCTTCTTTTTCCATTTGAACAGAAATCTCTTGGTTTGGACTTCTTTGTCTAACTTGCCTCAGCATGCTAACACTTTCCCTGATTCCTTTACAGCAGAAAAGTATTGAAAGAAACAGAAACAGGAGTACTAATACTGAATGGTGATTTTTTTAGTTAGTATGCCTAATACCTTGGACTTAGAATGCTATGTTTTCATTTGCAGCTAAACCACATATCACCCCATGCTGTAATATTGAAAAGGGAGTAGAAGCTGCTAAAGGACTGTTGCTGAAAAACGTTCAGTTGCTGATTTATCAAACATAATTAGGCCTCCTCACCTTGAGAATGTTATCTTGTGCTAGGAAACCTGAGATGGATCAATCTTGTAATCAGGTTAAAACTCTAATGAAAAAAGCTCTAGTGCATTTAGCCACAAATAACCCAGTGTATTTTCAGTAACCCCCTGTTGCCTTCTTCTAGTGTTTGTCTGTTGAGTGATTGTGGGTTTAATGGTGCCTTTGGAGTATGCCCAGATCACCCACAGACAATGTCTGAAGATGCTAAGGAGGGTCAGTTACATTGCTTCCAAAATTAGAATTTAGAGTTCAAAGGGACTTTGGGAATCATCCCGTCCTATTCCCTCTCATGCTAAAACGAGGAAACTAAGGCCTGAAACAACATCAAGTGACTTACCCAAGGTTGTATCGTAGATTCATCTGGATCTCTGATTCCAAATCCATAACAAAGAAAATATCCTGATAGAAACTCCTAGATGTTTGGGTTTTTTTCCCTTTGTTTTACCTTCATTCAACACAAATTGGAGTGGTTTGACTTTGAGGTAGTTTGGAGTAATAACTACTGAAAGGAGTGAGGAGAATAGCAAACCTGACTGTGGTCAGGCTCTGTTCAGGACCTGTATTTGAGAATTTTATTCCTGGGAGCAGCTGTTAGATATTTGTCCATTCCCTGAGACGATTTTTTTCTGGAACATTGGATTGGATTGTTTGCTGCAATTGACGTGCAATTCTCCTTGTGTACCAGAGCTGCGGTTCAGGGTATTTTAAGAATCCAGGGGTGTTATGCTAGGAAGAGTTGAATTATTTAAGTAAAACAAACAAACAAGCAATTCTGGGGTTTCCTTTAAGTACAATCTGCAGTTTTAAATTGAAGGTCTTTGGGGAAGGGGGAGGCTCAGAATGGTTAGGGTGTATTACAATGCAATTGCCAAGGGAATCAGTTCAGATTTCTCCCGTAATTTATCCTTTGAAAATGTAACTAAAAATATCATAACAAGATATTTCAGCCATCCCTTTGTCTGCTTGCTTCCTGTTCACTTGAGGCAAGTCCCTTGTCTTGTCACTGGTTTGTGAAAAACAGCTCAATCTTTGACTGAATACTGCAGTGTTGGGGTTGGAACACATGCATAATAAGCAGCCAGGGCTGGCTGTTAGATGTGAGTGAGGAGAGAGAGAGAGAAACCTGCTGTTATCTGCACAGATTGTTCCCTTGTCCTAGGCTCCTGGCCTATGAAATAGCCGGCGAGGTGAATGTAAAAGGATCCATTTTTGCTTCTCTGATAACGTGTGTGAAGAGACCTCATTACGTCACTGCCTCTGAAAAGTAATTATAATAAAAATAATGGTGATCAATCTCTTAATGACTTTTCATCAACAAACAGAAAGTATGGCAGAGACTACACACGAGGTAATGGGAGGAAAATGAATGTGGGACAGTCCAAATGTTTGCAGTAGTCAGAGATGTTATTGGATTCTTGCCCTCCTCTCTCTTTTGTTTATGTAGTCACAGGGCATCTACGCAGCAGGAGGGCACACAAAGCAAGGGTGATGGAGACAGACTCTCATTACTGTTTCAACACACTCCCCTAGTGGCCGCAGCACACATAGTCCACACTGAGGAGAAAAGAGGGCTGCTTTCCCCCAAGGTCTGAGACAGCGAGCTCAGGCAGGAAGGATGAGTCCTCCTCACTCCTCCTTTCACTCTGGACCCTTCTTCTCCCTAATGACAGCTGTTAAGAACAGAGTCTACACACCTCCCAGAGCTAAACTCTCTAAGCCTAAGGTTGGGGTCAGAATTGTCTTTTGTCTTTGGTTAATCTGTTTTCTCCACTATGTTGACAAATAACTCTGAAGTTAGGAAGAAAGAAAGAGAGAAAGAAAGAGAGAAAGGAAGGAAGAAAGAAAGAGAAAGAAAGAAAGAGAGGAAGGAAGGAAGGGAGAAAGAAGAAAGACGAAAAAGGAAGGAAAGAAGAAAGAGAAAGAAAGGAAGCAAGAAAAAGAAAAAAAGGAAAGAAAAAAAGAAAGAGAGAAGAAAAAGAAAGACAAAATAAATAACTATTGTCTCACGTTGGTTTGGCCACCTGGCTGGCCATATAGAAGTCATAGTCTGGTTGTGAAAGAGAACCTTTATTGTTTTCTCTCCATAAGAATAAGATGTTAAATCTGACCTGTAGGTTTCTCCATTAAACTGCTTATCAAAACCAAAAAGCCTGCTGCTTAAGAGACCTGGGTTTTAGACTGCTTTTCAATTTAATGCAAATAGGAAGACAATACATGTGCACACACACACACACACACACATGTATATGCACAAACCCAAATGTGTATATGTTTTCAGTACTTACAGTCTACAAGACACTGTGCTCATAATGTCAGGAGTTGCAGTAGCTGAATAAATTCTCCTCAGAGAAGTTTCCATTTCATAGGAGGTAGAAGTGGAAGCATAAAATAAATATGCATGTAACTATAGTAATACTGGGTAGAATGTGTTAAGTGCCAAGAGAGAAACTCGCAGTCCTCTGAGTGTTTAAAGTAGTAGTGGGAGAAAGTATCCTCAGGCTGTGGGCATCACAAAGGGCTTCACAGTGTAGATAACAAGTGAGTCTGGGCCTTCCAGGATTTCAACAGGTAGAAATGTAAAAGGAACAACATGAACAAATTGCCTTGAGTTCTTGATGTAGAAGACAGTCTTTGTACCCTTTATACTGATAAATCTCTGACATGTTTAGACTTGGGTGTCCCATCTGCTATTAGTAAATGCTTAGGGTTAGTAGAATTTAAACAGAATATAAATGGAAATCTGGAGCGAAGGAGAGGAGTTAAGTTTTTCCTAAATCTAGATAAAATTTTCAGGAAGAAAAAATATTGAACTAAAGCAAATATTTCCCTGAGCTCTGATTATTGTTGTTAGGAAACTGAAGCAGATAGGGTTAAATGACTTGCCCAGGGTCACACAGCTTTTACCAATGAAGAAACTAAGACTCAGAAAAATTAAATGACTAGTTCGTAAGTGTCAGAGGTAGAATATGAACTGGTCTCGCCTGATTCCAGCTCTAGGTGTCTATCCACAGTACCAGTGATATCAAACTCATATAGAAAAGGGGACCACTAAATTGTATATAAGGGTTCCTACAGATTGCATTTTGACTTAGAAAACAACAAATTAACATTATCTATGCTTTATTTTATTTTTATTTATTGTGTTAAATATTTCCCAATGACATTTTAATCTTGTTTGTGATGCACTTGTGAGCCACAGGCAACCTGTTTCATACCTCTGTACAGGTCAAGCATGGAGAATACTGATTTAATAATATTTGGCTATCAGTTCCTACTAAGACAAGATGGTAATATGATGGAAGGGATTGTTTTATAATCTGTTGGGGAACGCCTTCCCTTGTGTAGAATGCCTTTTGGCTAGTGTGGCATTTGTATGCCCATCATCAGTGTCTCCTCTGTATATTAAATGCCACTTACCAAAAAATAAAATAAAATAAATGCCAGTTATAGCTCAGGTTTACAGTCTGTGCAGGTAGCTTGGGGACTGTAGGCTGATCATGGAGAGAGACTTCACTATCCTTTCAGTGACAACACAAAACAAACTTGACAGCTGTTGTTTCACTGCAGGGAAGGCAGAAAGGGACACCAGGTAGGTGTGTAGTCACAAGGACAAAAAAGTGACTTTTTTTTTAAAAGAATACCACTGAAAATCTTAGACTTGTTTGCATAGGGAGAATAGTTCTAAGTCAGAACACAGAGTTCTGAGAAGGCTCAGTGCCCCCTGTAGAATCAGACTCGATCAAAAGATTCCATTGCTCTTACATACCACCTTAACAGTGAAGTCCCAGAAATACTGGCCTTACCATATCATGAACCCCAGCAAATCAGAAGGACCATATTCAAAAACTAATGCCCACAGCAGAATCGGACCCTGAGGCTGTCCGGATGCATCATCCTGCCTCTCATTAGGATGGTTTTCCATATCCCCAAAAACACTGAAACCATATTGTGGAGGTGACTTCTTGCTTTTTAAGGGATGAAGCTTTCCCTAAGGATAATGGTCTGCTTGGCATGGGAAGGTACACAAAATCCCATGAATCCTTACTGTTTTCAAAGCCCCAGATGGCGGGGAAGCCACCATTAGCTGTCT
This sequence comes from Notamacropus eugenii, assembly GCF_028372415.1. Taxonomy (NCBI): domain Eukaryota; kingdom Metazoa; phylum Chordata; class Mammalia; order Diprotodontia; family Macropodidae; genus Notamacropus; species Notamacropus eugenii. The sequence goes on along the minus strand of NC_092876.1, from coordinate 140,378,756 downwards.
TGGCTTCTTGCCCCTCTCCATGCTTCAGCTGCTCATATGGAGCAAGACTGACAGATTTGGATTTCATGTCTTTATTTCTTCTGCCCCCACTCTGGGGGAGCTGTTAATGAGCAGAGCATGGCAAAAGTCCAGCAAAGCAAGGTAGAAAGAGAGCCCCAGTGGTGACCCCTGCACAGCCTGTGACAGGGCTGTTGGGAGAAGACTGTAAAAAGGGGAAAGTAGAGTACTAATGACCAGTGTATAACCTTGGTGAATACATGACAGATCCAATGATGTATTTTTTGACTCAACCTGTGATTTCATCTGTGTGAAAAACTACCAATATAAGTTAGCGTTCTTAAACAGTTGCCTGGATAAACAGTTGCCTGGATGTCTTAAAAAATTGTGACTTGCCCAGATTTCCTAGTCAGTTTGTTCTGGGATCAAAAGATCACTCATCTAGATTCAGAAAGGATATATCTGAGGCAGGATTTGAATGTAGTAGATCTTCCTGACCCTGAGCCTGGCTAGCTCTCTATCGACTACACTGTGTTGCCTCCCTCCAATGATGTACAAAACTATCCTATGTCCATACCTTGTACTTCAACTCAACACATTCATTAAGCAGCTAATATATACATACAGAGCTTTCTGTTATTTATGTATCTATCCCCAGCATTTAGTACAAGGTCTGGCACACAGTAAGTAGGTATTTAATATACTGTTGTCAATTGATTGCTTGATTAACACAAAGACAAAATGAAATCATCCCTTTCTTCAAGAAGCATCTGATAGTCTTTGGCGGGGCAGGGAATATGGCATATATACAGATAGGTATGATATAATCCTGGGCCAAGAAAAGTTGCTTATAGAATTTGAGGAGGAAGAGAACACTATCAATTAGGAGAATCAGAAAAAAAGGAGGTGCCAACTCAACGAAACCTTGACTTGAGGGAAGACAAGAATTCTGAAAGATGAGAATGAGAAGGCAGTGCTATGCACATATGGGGATGGGGGTGAGGATACAGATTCACAGAAACCTGAGATTGCATATTAAGCTTAGAGAGCTGCTAGTAGGCCAATCCAGCTGGAATATAACATGTGTTGAAGGGGTGTATGAAATAAGAGGAAAGATAGGTGAGATCCACGTTGTGAAGTGTTTTAATTGCTAGGAAAAGGAATTAGTGGTTTTATTCCAGAGCAATAGGAATTTATTAAAGGTTTTTGATCAGGAAATGTCATGATCAGACCTGCACCTTAGGAATATTGTTTTGCTAACTAAAGGTGAAGGATAGATTGGAAAACAGAGAGGAGAGGGACTGGAGGCAGGGAGACCAATTTAGATCTAAACCAAAGGTGTGTAACAAATACAGAGAGATAGGGCACATATGGGAAAGATGTGGAGGTTAAATTGATCACTTAACAACTTACTTCCTCAAAGGAGTGAGGAATATAGAAAAATCAGAGATTACTTTTAGCCTTCAAATATGTATGATTAGGAGGATGGTACTATCCTCAACAGAGATAGTATACTGATGGTTCAGAGGAGATAAGAGTTTTAGCCATAGTTTGCTTTTAGATGTGTTGAGTTTGAGGTGGCTGGAAATACACAGAGATTTCCAAAAGAGAAATGGAAATATGGGACTAGAATTAAAAAGAGAGATTGTAATGGATTTATAGATTTGGGAGTTATCTACATAGAGGTAATAGTGGAACCTATGGGAGCAAAGGGGGCAGCTAGTGGATAGAGTGCCGGGCCTGGAGTCAGAAAGACCTAAGTTCAAATCCAGCCTCAGACATTTGCTAGCTGCGTGACTCTGGGCAAATCACTTAACCCTGTTTGCCTCATGTTCCTCATCTGTAAAATGAGCTGGAGAAGGAAATGGCAAACCACTTCAATATCTTTGCCAAGAAGAACCCAAATGGGGTTGTGAAGAGTCAGACAAGACCGAAAAACGACTGAACAACAACACGAGCAAATGAGACCACCAAAGATGCATGTATAAACAGAGAAGAGAAAAGGAGCCAGGACAGAGCCTTAGATAACATAAATGCATAAGGAACAGAAAATGGATGATGAACCAACAAAGGAGATTTAGCGGGAGTGTTTAGACAGGTAAGAGGAAATCCAGGAAAAAAGCTATCTAGAAGAAAGGAATAGTCTGGTGTATCAAAAGCTACAGAGAGGTAAAGAAGGATTAGAGATTGGGGAAAGGCCATAGGATTAAGCAACTAAGAAATCACTGGTAATCTTTGAGAGACTAGTTTTCAGTAGAGTGGTAGGGTCTGAAACCAAATTGAAAAGGATTAGAGAAATGAGACAGCAGGTGTAGATTTATATTTCTAGGAGTTTAGCAGAGAAAAGGAGAGATATAAGGAGCATAGTTTTGAGGAGGCAGCAGGACTTAGTGAGTTTCTTTTTTTAATAAGGAGATTTGAGCCTTTTTATGCATAGTGAGGATGGAACAAGTAGATAGAATGAGACTGAAGATTAGAGATGGGAGAGGAGGGGATAAAAGGTACAAGTAATGCACTAGTTTTGACAATAACAATGGCCAACTCATGTTCAGAGACTATAGCAGAGGAGGAAAAAACAATTGAAGGTTTAGGTGGGTTTTGAATGTGTAGTAGAGGAGATGGAGACACTCATAATGGATAGCCTCCATTTTCTCAGTAAAGTAGAATACATCTGCTGAGAAAGTGGACAAAGTCAAGGTGGCATTGAGGAGAAAAGAAGTTTAGAACAGCTTCTGTGAAGAATGTGATAGAGATTAAATCAGTGATAAATAAAGAACTTGCCAAGGAACCATTGGATTAAGGTGAAGATAGATAATATGAATTTATAGTGGACCCAGGAATTCCAGTTTCATAACTTCATGTAGCAGTTTTCAACATCTCAGGGGTAAGAATGGAGAAAGTAAAGGGAAGAAGGTGATTCAGGGTTGAGGACTAGGAAAGGTATGAATCATGAAAGAACAAGAGGAAAGATGGAAAATGCCCTACGGAATTGATTGACTAAAGGATTAGACTTTGAGGGGGAAAAGCCAAGTGAGACCAGAGCAGTTTTAAGAGGACTGAAGCAGATGGAAAAGTGGAAGGGCAAGAAGGGATGTTTCAGCATTCAGGACCAGGGCAATAGAACAGTTCAGGGTAATGCTGATGTCAGTGGTTATGATTAAAGTAGAATGGAAAAGTAGATCTAGGAAGGAAAGATTTATGAAGTATCTCTTACATGCAAAGAGCTTCAGTTATGTCATTTGATCATCACAACAACCTATTATCATCCCCATTTTGTAGTTGATGAAACTCAGACAGATAGAGGTTAAGTTTCTTGCCTAGGTATCCAGAATTAGTAGGTGTCCGAGGCTGGATTTGAACTCTGCTCTTCCTGATGCCAAGTCCAGCACTTTATTTACTGTGCCACCTGTATGCCTCTTGGGAGTTGAGTAAGGCTGGAGAACTGTGATACCAGAGAGTCTGACCTGACATCAGCATTGAATATTTAAATCACTGAATATTGAGGGCAGGAAGTGAGGTAAAGAGGACTTTCAATCCTAGAGAGAAAGTGAATCTAAGGATAGGGGGATGTAGATGGTATATAGACCAATAGAATGAATTTGTAGTGAAGGAAAGTCTGTTTAGTGATGTTGGCATATGGTGATGGGAAAGATTTAGAAAATAAACAAGGAGTATGCTCATTTGTGACCTCATGTGTTGGGAAATATGACAGGAGTGGACAACACTGTATAGGGTGGCAAGGGATAAGTTGTCTTCAGAAGAAAGCCCATTTTTAAAAATGTTAGATGTCGAGAAGAAAACTGGGATGATGGAGAATTTGTTAAAAAATAGAGGAGTGGTCCAGGGGACATGGTGGAGTAGTGTGAAGCAGAAGAGGTGAGAGATGAGGACATAGGGAAAAAGAGCAGAGGAGAGGTCCTTTTTTAAACTTTTAAAATTTTGATTCACAAGGATTAGGTTATAAATTAACTAGTCATAGGAGAGAGGAAGTATCAGTTCCAGGGAGGCTGGTAGATTAAATTAGCCCAAGGTTCTAATTAGAGTTATCTTATGAAGAACCTATTGCCAACAATGTCTCTCAGTCCCAATCCCATTGATTGATCTGAATGAAGAAAGGGAAGGTCAATGGTAATGATAGTCAGGAAGATTATACGGTGAATGAAGCCTGTAGGGCTAATCACCATGTGACAAGAGCAGTCTTTTCACTAGTCTCTCCTTTCTGCCCACACATCAATCCTGAGACCATGTTACTGGTGGGGGATAAAGGTGTGAACACTGTTCCTTTCCCCTCCAGTAGCAATGTTCACACAGCTATAGCAGGAGATAGAAGTATTATCTGTGACCCAGAAGACCATATACTAAAAGGAAATCTCAAATTCTAGGCATTACTTCATAGGGACTTTGCCATTTGACTCTGAATTGTTGATGGTAGAGAAAACCTCCAACCTTCAGACTGGCCAGAGCTGGCCCTTAATCAAAGGTAATGGTCTTTAAAATTCCTTTTCCCCAGTGTTTTCATATTTGTAACAGGGCCATTTTGAGATCTGCCACTGATCTGTAGTAAGTAGTGTTCACGTAATCAGCAATTCAATCTTACTTAAAAGTTAGATCTTGTGCTAATTTGAACGATTGTATAACAAAACAGCCAAATAATTATTTCAGGCAGTATTCAAAATTAGGAAAAAAAAAGTTGGACAGCTCCTTTCAGTTGGTTATAATGGGATTTGACCTGTATGTAGGGGTTCTAAGTTCACAGCATTGCTCTAGACTTTCATTAATATGTCAGAACAACATAAAGTTTACACTACCATGATGACTGACCACTTTGCAGACAATTATCTCTCCTTATCAATATCAGAGGAGTTGGTGAGGATTATAGGTCTGTCAGTAAAGAAGAATGTCAGAAGATTTTTTTATGTTAATCAGTGGCCTCTGATTTGTTGAGCTTTTAGAGAAGGTTCACATGTCCTCTATGTTTCATATCATTTTATGGCTTGTAGCTTTAGTGCTTGGAAAGGAAATGTCATTTTTCCAAAGTGTAGTTCATTTAAAACCTCAACAGAGGGCTTGGGAATGGGAAGGGGAGGCCATGAAACTGTCTTGGAATTTAACTGTTGGAATCAGGTAGCCTGACTGCTGGCCGATGTTCTGATTTGCAAGGCCTGGGGTCTGTTTCCAGGTTGGAAGCCTGTGGTCCAGGGGACAGTAGGTATTTGTTCTCACTATGTGTGGAGTAACTGCCCAGAGTGAATGCTGCTGTGGAATGTGAAGCTTGCAGAGGGCTTAATTCCTGGCAACGTTAGTTGAAAGGGATCCAAACCTAGTTCAAGTTCACAATAATAAAGTATTTGTGTCCATATATGTGTTTGTCAGCTCTTATGCGGAGTTCTGCTAGCCAGCGAGGGGGTGCAGTGGATAGAATTCTGACTCTGGAGTCAGGAAGACCTGAGTTTAAATCCTGCCTCAGACAATTGCTGTGTTACCTTCGGCAGGTCATTCATTCAACCTCTGTGCCTCAGTTTCCTCCTCTGTAAAATGAGGATAATAATAGCATCTACTTCCCAGGGTTATGATAAGGCTCAAGTCAGTTAGCAAATATAAAACCCTTTGCAAGCCTCAAAGCACTATATAAATGCTATAATTTTAATATTATTATCATTACTATATACTATACTAATATATTTACTATTACTATACTGCACTAACTTGTCACTGTCATCATTATCATTCATTAACAAACATTTATTGTCTGCTACATTCCAAACTCTTGGGATACTAATTTGAAGCATGAAGCAATCCCTTTTGTCTCTTATACACCAGATGGAGTGCCATGAATATTTTGGGGGGAACCAAAACTAATATTTCATCGATACAAGAAATTCCTGGTAATGAAAATTTCTCTTCTCTTCTACACTTGCTCTATAATGTATAGCCTTCAAGAGTTGCCTAAGGCACTGAGAAGTAAATTGACTTGTCTAGGGCCTTTCAGCCAGTATATGTTAGAAGTAAGACTTGAAACTAGAGCTTCCTGACTCCAAGACCAGCTCTCTATCCACTATGCCATACTGCCTGACATATATATATATATATATATATATATATATATATATATATATATATATATATATATATATATATATATATATATAGGTTATATAAGTTACACACACACACACACACACACACACACATTGTAGGACTTTTGTTCATATTGGTGGTCCTTTCTCCACCAATGCAAATGGTTGCCTTACTCACTAGAGTATACAGCTTCTCTGTTGATGAGTTTCTAAACTTAGCTAGGCTAGGCCTTGTGCCTTTGTTTCAGTCTTAAAGTCCTCTTTGGAATGAACACAGAACATTATCTAGCCTTCTTTTTTATTCTCATATAGAAATTTGAGCAAAAACTTTAGTCAGTACTTAGTTACTGACAGTGTTGGTATCCATTACCTACATTATCTCAATAATAGTCATCATTTGGAAAACCTGAGGAGTTTGGGCTGTGCCTTCCCCATGAACCTAGAACCTCTTTGGGATACATTCATCCCCATCTGAAAGGAGTTGATTGTTTCAAGCTTTCTTGGAATGGGCTGTTAAATATTTTCTAATCGGTGACTTGGACAGAAGCATTGAAGGCATGCTCATGAAGTCTGCTGAAGACACAGAACTAACAGAAGGAAGGACAGGGTTGGGATCCAAAAGGATGTTCACAAGCTTGAGCTCTGAGCTGACTCTAATAAAATGAAATCCAGTAGAGATGAATTTGAAGTCTTGAACTTTGCAACAAAAAAATATATCAACTTCACAGTTAGAAAATAGGGAACGCATAGACAGGCAGCAGTTGTTCTGAAAAGTGGACTGTGTACTCAATAGGATTCAGCAGTGGTGACATGGTAACCACACAAGGTAATGCCATCTTGGGTTGCGTCAAGAGGGGTATGGCATCTAGTAATAACGCGATAGTCTCATTCTGTTTTGCCCTGTCAGACTTTATCTGGAGCAATGTGTTTTATTCTGGACAACCGGGTTTAAGAAAGTCATTGTAAAGAATAACAGTGATATTGTTTTAAGAACAACTTTGAGGGATTGTCATTTTGATCATTATAAATATCCAAATTAACTACAAAAGACATGCAGGAAGATGTTATGTGCATCCGAAGAAAGAACTGATAAATAGACGTATATATAGAATGATTTTACCTACACACACACACACACACACACACACACACACACATGCATGCATTTGTGTCTAATGGTAGCTATCTCTGGGGCAGGGGAGGGAGAAGAAAAAAAGGAAAAATAAGATTTATACAATAACTTTATTATATATTTAAAAGGAATAGCAAATTGTACATAATAGATTTGTAGTTTCATGTTCCATCACCTTTTGCTATTATATCGTATTATAGAAATGCTTATTTTATTTCATAAATTAAAAATTAAATGAGAACTAAAAAAGAAAGACATTGATAAACTGGGAGTATCCAGAGGTGGGCAACCAGAAAGGCTTTAAGGCCATGATAAATGATGATTGGTTGAAAGGACTGGGTATGGTTAGCCCAGAAAGAAAAAGATTCAAGGTATGGGGCAGGATCAGTGTCTTCAAATACTTGAAGAGCCGTCATATAGAGGAGAGATTAGACTTGTTTTCTTTAGCATCAGAGGCTGAAAGCAGAAGCAATGAAGAAGTATGGCAGAGATGCCAATTTAGGTTTGATGTCAAGAAAACTTGCTCACTTGAGAAGTAGTGTGTCCTCTCCTTCACTTCCAGGCTATGCTTTGCTTCTAGGAGTCCTTTTGTATATGAGTTGGACTAGATGGCCACTAAAGGTCTTCTCTAGTTCCCCCATAACGTGATTCTGTTACTTGGAAGAGTCAAACTCCTTTCAGGTCAGTCCAGATCATAAAACAAACTGGAGATATATCTGCTGCAATTTCACCAGAAAGATTTCATTTTGTGGGAAGTGCTATCCAAACATTGCTTCAGTTCTCAATCTGTGGGAGAACTGAAATGGTACAGCCTAGATTCCACTTGTATTTGGATCCTGTTGCGGGGTTGGCATGTCACACTCCGCTGGCTTCTGTGAATGTAACCTGGGTATTACCACTTACCGTGGCTGCTTGGGAAGAAGTCTCACACTCCCCTGACCTAACACAATGTTTTGCTGATAGATGCTGGCTGATCTCTCTGAAGGCTCAATGCATACCCACCCAATGTACCTTATTTTGAAAAAAAGAAAAGGAAAGGGAAATGTGTATTCCCCAAGATTAATTTACACTCAGCATCTCTTCAGCACGTGTAATTGTAGTTAGTGGCAGTGTTGATATCCATTACCTAGTAATTAATGTACTTTCTTCTGCTTCTGCTAGTGATGTGTTATTAACTCCTCAGGTCTATCCTGCTGCTTCTGGTTTAGTCCTGACGCAGTAGGAAGAAATCCTGTTTCTTACTAGAAATTGCAGAGCAATTTGATCTAGTTTCTTTTGTTGAAGTGCTGAGTTAATTATATTTAACCACAGATGATAGAAAAGTTGCACTAACAGCATTTGTTAATCAATGGGAAATGTTTAACTTGTGTGGGGTGTGGAGCTGTGCATCCAGATGGGGGGAGGGGAGGGCAGAGAACCAATTCAACAAGAAAATGTTACTGTGTGATTAAGCATAAGCTTTTTAATGGAGTTATTATAGGATACTAAAGAGGCCTTTATTGCATGAACTTGGAGGCAGAATATAAATGTGCTTGTGTGCCTATTAAAGAGAAGAGGAAAGATTGCCATTTTTGTCTTTTACCCATTTCCTACTCATACCCATTTCTTTGCAGGAATAAGCATCAACTTGGGAAATCCATGAGGAGATTGACCTAGTTGATACCTACCATATACCAAGCCCAGAAACTGGGGACAATTGTCTATGTAGTTTAATGGGCAGTCTGCTGGCAGATGATTTCAACTTGCCTTTATTGGTAGAACAATTAGGGTTGAACTCTCTCTAGTGTAAAATCACTAGGGCAGATTGGTTCCACATTAATAATGCAGGAAGAAAAGCTGTTGTTTAGAAAATGCTGGATCTAGAACAGGTGGCATTTGCTGCTTTCTCTCCCCGCACTGGAGGTCCTCAGATATGGGTTGTCTGAGCCTTGTCTCACACCAGGGCAACATCTCATTTAGATTTTCAGCCCTCCAGTTTCCCTGGGCCTGGCTCAGCCTCTTTCTGTTAGGGTAAGTTGTTTCTTTCTTTCAGAAAGAACAACAGTCCTGGACATTTCAATTGACTGTATTAAAATGGAGTGCAGAGAGATTTTCAGGCTTTTTCTATGTTCTTTGATTGTGTTTGTCTTGGGGAGTAGGAGTTACATTTTACTTCTCTCAAGTATACTTGAGAAATCTTGGGAATCCCCTTAGGAAATCTCTCCATGGGACTGCCCAATAGTTGGCCTCCAGGAATTCCCCATGCATAAACATATTGTCCATATGTTTCAAAAAGAATACTTTATTGGGGCAGCTAGGTAGTATAGTGAATAGAGTGCCAGCCCTGGAGTCAGGAGGACCTGAATTCAAATCCAGCTTCAGACTTTACCTGTGTGACCCTGAGGAAGGCACTTAACTCTGATTGCCTACAAAACAGAAAGGATACTTTATTTAAAAAAAAACAACAAACCAATAGGAATTATGTCTAAGTTCCTTGAGAGCATCCTTGTTTCATTCTTTGTATTTGTATTCGTGGAGGCTAGCACAGAGTGTGGCATGTAGCAGGTATTTAATAATTGTTTGATTTTGCAACAAGTGAATGACAGTAACTGCAAATCCAAAAAGGTGCCAGTTAGAATAAGAACTCTCTGCTACTGGAGTCCTCTGTAAGCCCCTCCCTGGGAATCTGCTGCAGCCATTCCAGGTAGCTTTCTCAGCTCTCCTAGTTTTCATATTCTCCTATCTGGTTTTCTTTTTCAGATGTAAAAGTATACCAGTGGTATAGATCTCCCTGGTGCCCTAAGGGAAGCCTAAGCACTTTTTGACCTGGCTCATGATTATGGCTCTTATTTCTGGAGTTCAGAGCTCTAGTTAGCAATGAGGTGCTCCACCAAAGATTTTAGCATATCAGGTTTATGTCACCATCTTTGCTACTCCATGCCTTTCTGTATTCCCCTTTCAAGCCCACCTATTTTCATCTTCCTCATCATTCAAGGCCAACTCAAATGCCCTGGATTTTCATATCTCCATTGCTTCAGCATGTGCATACCCAGGAGTCGCACCTAGGAGTAGGGCTTTCCAGGATGCCATTTACTTCAAGACACAGTTCAAGTCCACCTTCTTTACTAGGTCTTTTCTGCTTCTACGAGTTGCAAATGCCTTCTTCTCCTTTCAGATTATTTTATATATTCAGCATATATCTTGACTGTACCTTGATACAATTACATGTTAGAATATGAGTTCCTTGAAGGCAGGGCTGATTTTTGCATTTATTCATATCCCCAGCACTAACGTTGCTTGGTCTGTAACCATCATCATCATCATAGCTAACTCTTAAAGGTTTGCCAGGTGCTTCATATACATTAACTCATTTAATCCTCACAGCAGCCCTAGGAGATAGTTGCTCTTATTATCCCCATTTTACAAATGAGGAAACCAAGCCACATGGAGATCCAGGGTTACACAGCTAGTAAGTGTCCGAAGCAGGATTTGAACTTGGATCTTTCTGATTCCAAGTGTTACACTCTGCATTGTGCCACCTAGCTGCCTCTCTATAGTAAATATTTTATAAATAACCATGGATTGACTGAGTTCTCCAAGATTCTCTAAGTATTTCTTTCCCAAGAAAGGTATTGAAAGTATTCTTTTATAGGTGTGGAGGCTGGGACTCAAGAGAGATTGAGTGATATGCCCAAGAATTAGCACTCTTTCCACTGACCTGATGACCTGACCTCCAGCATGAGAGTTATATGTTCTTTTTCTAAGTATATTTCCCAGCTCTCCCTTTGCATCTTTGCTACACACCATTTCCTAAGCCTAAAGAGCCCTTTGCTCATACCAGCTCCTCACTGCCTGTTAACATCATCCTCATCCTTGAAGACCCAGCTCAAATTCTACATCCTAATGAAGTCTTCCATATTTTATGTCATTAGTGTAATTTCTGACCCATCTTAATTCATAACATGTTTCTTTCTTATGCATTTAGCTTCCTGAAGTTAGGATCCATGCCCTATTCATCTTTGCATCTTCTCCAGTGCCCAGTTTACACTGCACACAGAAGACTGTAAATAAATGTTTGTTAAAATGTATAAATGGCCTTTGGTCTGACCAAGTTTCCTTGTCTGCACGTCAGTCTAGTAAGACTGAGGGGTGAAAGCATAAAAGGAAACTCTCTGTCTTCTTCTCTAAGGGTTTGGATATGAGGTAAAAAAGCCGGAGTCAACCTTCTTGAGGAGAAAGGATTTATTAAGCTCATCTTTCAATACTGCTGAAAGCTAATTGCACTTAATTAATTATGCCTCTTATAAGTGAGGGCCAGGTGAGGTTATTGTTGTTTTTTCTTGCTTCGTTGTGTTTGTATTTAAGAAATTTGCAACGGCTTAATTAAAAAACAAATACAGTGGCTTCATTTTCAGATGTCTTGTTTTATGCACGGTGTTCAGAGTCTGAGGAGCTAGAAAAACTTGTCACCCTGCTGGCTTTGAGGCCTCTTGAAAAGGATATCTCTTTCCTATCTTAAGTTTTCTATTGTCAACTTAAAGCTCACAGCTACATCATCTTCTCAACTCAACCATCTGAAGCCAAGATTCTTGGAATTGCCTTCCATTGCTCACTGTCTTTTGTTTTATTACCTACTGTGTACAACCTGCGGTTTATTCTTCATTTTTTCAATTTGGGAATGTAAATTGGGGCTTTGTCTCAGGAGAGCAATCTTGGTCCAAGGGACACTTTTTTTATTATTCTTTCCCATGGCAATTCTCTGACACACTGTACCTGTGCCTCTCAGCCATCCACTGAATCAGTGCTATGCAACTTCCTCTTCTCTATAGAATGACCACAGGCCTGAGGATCCCATTACCTTGACACCATGATTCCTGGATCTGTCTCCTCCCATAACTGAAATTCACCCAGAAAGTTTCTAGTTAGAACTCTGAGTCAGCTATTCAACAAAATGTATTGAGTATATTGTGCTCCACCTTGAAGGATACATTAAGAATAAAACAACCATCCTTGCCCCCAAGGAACCTAGAGTCTTAGACTCTAGATATGGAGACTCTTAGATATGGCATACACATAAATGAGTAGTAGAAATTATTAGGAGTTATGAAAGTGTGGTGGAAGATGGCCAGACTCAAATCTTAGTTCAAAAGGGAGAGATGTTTCCCAGATTCTTGGAAGAGATAGTATTTGACCTGATCCTTGTATGTCCTCACTTATATCTGTCCTTCTCCATAGGTGACACTTGGTCACATCCCAGCTGGGCAATAAGAATCTGTTTCAGATGCCCTTGCTTCTTTGTCATCAGTCCTGTGGACTATGTGCAAAAGTCGTCTTCTTATAACCCCTGACTGGAGTATTGCATCTCATTATACAGGGAATTGCTTTGTAATATAATGCATTTCCTCAGCTCCTCCTCTGTCTAGCCAGTATCAGGCTACCTAATCCCTGCTGTACTCTGAAGCTATTATTTTTGTATGGGGCTATAGATTCTCTAAGTATTTTTTGGCTGCGTGTCAGGATATCTTAGCATGAGGATTGATCTACAGTCATTCTTTTGTTTGGTCTTTTATTTTACTTTGTATTGTTTATTCACAGATTTTAGAAGATTGCACATTTTGTTTAATTATGTTGGAGACAGACTGGCATTTTATCTGTTACTGTCTGTAGGAGAGGGATTCATGGCAAAAAAATTATGTGAAGTTAAAATTGTGTGCTGTGAAGGAAGTGGAAATGAATAAAGCTATTTTACCATGAAAAGTAGGTATTTTGCCATGTTTCTTGAATAGTGCTTGGTTTTTCCCCCTCTTCTTTGCTGGAATTGCACTAAATGCTGCATTGTCTGTTTTGTTTGCCTTTTACAAGTCTGACTGTTATAAAAAGGAAATTCGTATGTGTATTTGCAAATCTGAGCCTGGCAGCTGTGTTTTAAAGGCTTAATCTGGGAGTTAGTGGAGATGCAAATGATAGCGAATAGATTCCTTCGTGATATTGTCAAGTTTTACTTTTTAAAAATACTGCTTGTGGCAGCTCCACAGTCTATACAGGGTCTGTTGAGTTTTAGATTTTACGTAATAGGCAATTTCAAAGTGTTGTTAACTTGGGAAAGTAATGGTTCCTGGTCGCATTTTTCCTTGGATACTCATACACAACTTCTATCTGCTACTGTCACGCCTGGGCAGAGGCAGCTCCTTGCTATTATTACATTAACCGTGTTTTTGATTAGTTGGGCAAAAAAGCCCTCGAAACCACAAAGCTTTTTGTCTCCCTTATCTGTCAAAAGGCAGTTGATTTAATTTGAATGAAATTTTAATTAGAAAATTTCTGCCAAGATCTAGCCCTGATTTGAATATTTATAACCATGTTAAGGATCTTAGCAGACCTGGAGTCTTATTTGAATTACTTCCCTGGACTTCAACCCTAGAAGTACAGTGAGATGAGGACAGAGCTATAGACTAAATTATAGGCATGGTGGGCTAGAAAGAGAATCTGGACAGAAGAAGCTGTTAAGTGTGTAGTCCTGCTGTCTGCCTCTAGAAACCTCCCCTGTTTAATGACAGTAGTTTGTCAAGATATATTTATCAGGCTTGTTACCATTTAGTTTAGGTGCTGGGAAATGGGCACTAAAGTATTAGCATGTTATTTGGGAACATCCAAGCTTTTCCTTCCAGGGAAATGCCTTCTACTCCCCAGGGAAAAGTGCATCCAAATGGTCTGGGTCTGGGAGGATAAAGCATGACTAGCCAACCTGTAGAGGGTTTGTCCTTTCTTCCATGATGTGTTTTGTGGAGTTTGTATTTTTATCCTTGTCTGTCTGGAAGGTAGAACTTGGAGAATGCTCAGAATGCTAAGACTCTGAACTTTACTCTCTGATGCCTCTGCCTGAAACGCCAGTGACGGCTCTTTCTAAATCATGATATAGCACAGTTGAATACCCTTAATGTTAAAACGTTATGAAGCAGCTGTTACTGTTAGTATATGTTTCATATAAACATTGTGTAGGTGGTACAGTCAAAAACTATTCCCTGTAGATGGAAGATGTCATTATCATGGCCTCTTCTAATCTGCAGATCAGACTTCCAAAATTCTGAATTTATGGCCCCTTCTGAAAATTTCCTGGCAGGCCCATCCTTTTCAATAAAGCACAAGCAGCAGCTGAGAAAGCCTAAAGGGGAATTTATTTCACCCTGCAATGACTTTACAGCATCACGGCCCCTTCAGGGCTCCCTGACTGCTGTGTTTATGGCTTACTAAAATTTCTTATAGGGGCAAGACTCTATTTTTGCATCAAATATCAGATGTTTTTATGCAATCCCAATTTAGTGTGGTAGCTGTTTGTGCAAAGGAATGCAATTTGTATAGAAACGGGCCTTGCATGTGGCAAAATATAATTTCAGAGCTTTTGTGAAAGTGAGAAAAAACATTACTAAGACAGTACTTTACTACTTATATTGCTTAAACATTACAAAGTTTAGCCTGTTATTAAGTATCTACTACGTGCAGAGTACTGTTCTCTGTTCTAGGTGTTTAGGGGGAAACGAGGTTTCAGGGGTGGGGAACTTGTAGCCTTGAGGCCACAGATTTGGATTCAGTCAAAAGGCCACACTTGAGGCCCTAGAGGGCCACAGGTGACTTTGAGGCCAACAAGTTTGGATTCAAAGGGGTGCACTGGAGGCCTGGAGGCTGCAGGTTCCCCATTCCTGTGTGATATCTGCCCCCATGGACTATACAAACTAGAATGGAGGTGAAATAGCAAGTAAGACCAGTAGGCTGTAATGCAGAGGTATCTAGGGGAAAAGCGTATAGTACTCCTGGTCAGAAAGGAAGGCAGATTGGGAGGGGCTTCAAAAGAGGAGTGTACATTTTATCCTTGAGGGAGCAAAGGGTTACTGGAGCTTCTTGACCAAGAAAAATAGAGTCAGACCTGTACTTTAAAAATCTCCTTTTTGCCTTGCTGTAGAAGATAGTTCAGAGAGCCCAGAGACAGGGAGATCCATGAGGAGGCTGTTGCCATAATAGATGGTGAATCCTGTAAAGGAGATGGGTGTGAGAAATATGGAGATAAGAGGTTTAGCAAGTGATTGGGTATGGACAGGAGTGAGGGAAAGGGAAAAGATAAGGATGCCTCTGAGACTGTAGACCCCAAAGGCTGACTCCAAGGCTGGTTATACCCTTAACAGAAATACGGGAATTAAAAAGAGGGGAGAGTTTAGAGGGAAATTAGTTTTCTTTTGAAAATGTTGAATTTGAGATGTCTGTTGGAAACCCAATCGAAAATACTTCCCAGTAAGCAGTTGTTGATGTTGTGGGGACTGGAGCTCAGAAGAGAGACTGTGGTTAGAATTGTAGACCTGGGAGAATATCTGGATAGAGATAATTGTTGAGTTCATGGACACTGGTGAGGTCATCAAGAGAGCATATAGACACAGAAGAGGATGGACTCTATGAACTATTTAATTTATTCAGATTAATTTAGATCAACTGTTTAATTCAATATTCTGCCACTTGTATTTTGTGTGTATGTGTGTAAGTGTGTATGTCTACATTACAAGGAATGTGTGACCATGTTGGAGAAGGTAGAGTTTGCTGGACAATAGAAGCTCCCCAGTTCTCCCCTCTTATCTCCCCCTCAAAAATCACTCTGCAGTGGGGAGCTGGAACCTGTAATGGTTTACAAATGTGATGGTGTTTGATGCATTGAACAAGAGCCTTCAACATGCCTCAATGTGCTATCCTAACCATGTGGACACATGTAAGGTGATTGTGAAAGAGCAACCAAGGTCTCCAATGAAACATAAGAAAATGATGCAAGTTTATTTAATAGAGTTGCACTGATTGGTGAAGATCAACACCACAATAACCTTGGCCCTGAGAATTGGCTGTGGTTCATTGATTGAATGAAGAGGAGTCTGACTCCATGAATTCTCTTGCAGTTTTGAAATATCTTGGACTGT
Organism: Notamacropus eugenii; assembly: GCF_028372415.1. Classification (NCBI taxonomy): domain Eukaryota; kingdom Metazoa; phylum Chordata; class Mammalia; order Diprotodontia; family Macropodidae; genus Notamacropus; species Notamacropus eugenii. The sequence goes on along the minus strand of NC_092876.1, from coordinate 140,362,620 downwards.
GTGCATCAACCCCTATTAGGAAAACATGCCTAGCTGGTTGAGTGTAAATCGTTGATATGTTTGTACACCTTGCAGAAAATGCTTATGAGTCAGGAATTTTGAACCTTTTTCTCCATCCCAGGTTTAGCTAGTGGGTTCCCAGTTCCTCTCACTAATTAGCTATGGGACTTTGGGCACATCTTTAAACTATTCCAGGCTTTGAGTTCTTTATCTATAAAATGAGAAGGTTAGACTAGCTAATTCCCAAGGTTCTTTCCAGCTCACACAATCTATGAATCTATTAACTCAATCTACAACTATGCATTGCTATAGATCAAGGATCTTAATGGACATTGTTGGAGTCATTGCGCATGTTGTTCATTTGTGTCAGCTTTCTTTGCTATGCATCACACCATGTAGGTATTCACATATTTCTGTGAATCCTTCGTATTTATGATTCCTTATGGTGCACTGGGCTAAACCCTCATGAGTCCCACATCTATATACCTAACCCCAGTTTCCCTCCCTGGCTTCACTCGTAAATCACCAATTACCTATTAAACATTTCAAACTTTCCTGGAGATATTTTAAATCCAACATTATGTAAAACTGAACTCATTGGCATGTGCTTCCTCCTTCCTCCACCTCAAAGAGTCCCTCTCTTCCTTTGTCATCATTTTCTGTATGAAGCCTCTCCTGTTCCCCTTAACTGTTGGTGCCCTCTCTTTCAAACTGCACTGTGTTTAACTACTTCGTGTAAATTTGTATTAAGTACTTTACATGTATGCTGTTTATGCTCACATATACTTTTATCTCCTTTATTGGAATGCAAGCTCACTAAAAGTAGATTGTTTCATTTCTTTCTACTTGTATAACCAGTGACTAGCATAATGCTTGACGCAGTAGATGCTTAAGAAATACTTATTGATTGATTGATTCCATTATATTCATATAATAAATTCTGCTCAGTCATTCCCCAACTGTTGGGCACATATTTTGTTCCCAGCTTTTTGTTATGGTAAATAATGTTGCAGTGAACATTTTTATATAGATGGACATTTCTTGCTGTCAACTTCTTTGGGATATAACCCAAGTAGTAAAATCTCTAGGGCACTGGGGTATAAATAGTTTAGCAGCTTTACTTCAATAATGCAATATTTTTTTTTCCTAGAATGGTTGAACTGTATCTCAGCTCTACAAGCAGTGAATTAGCATGCTTATCTTCCGATAGTCCCTCCAAACGTGTTTCCTATCTTTTAGCTCTGTGCTGCTTTGATGGGTGAAGTCAATACCTCAGTTGTTTGGTTGTTTTTTAACTCTCATTTCTCTGATTATTAGTGATTTTAGTCCTTTGTTCATTGATTTTCTGATAGCTTGTGTTTCTTCTTTTAGAAATCCTTCATATACATGACCATTTGTCCATTGACCTTTATTCTTATTTCTGTAAACTCCCTACAGATTCTGAATTTCAGACTTTTATGACAGATATTTAATGCAAAGACTTTCCCCCAAACTATACATTTTCTTTGGATTTGAGCTACAGTGATTTCATTTGTGGACAAGTTTTTAACTTTATATGATCAAGATAGTCTTTTTATGTTTTTATAGTCTGTTCTATCCAATGTCTAGCTAAGTATTTTCCCCAGTTCATCATAATGGAAAGTACAGTCTTCTATTCTGTTTTAATTTTTTCATGATAATGGCTTTTGCTATTACACTGTCCACTTGAAAATTTAGTGCTGTAAGCTGCAAGGTTCTGATCCAAATGTAGTGATGTCCAATTTTCCCAACAGTGTTTATTCAGTATAGTGCTTTCCCCAATAGTTCATCTTGTTAATTTTATTGAATGGAATACTATTTTCCATCATTGTTCCTAGATCTTATTTTGTTTCTAAGTTTATTCCATTGATTTGCTGTCTAGTCCCAAATATTTTGACAGTTACCAGTTTGCAAACACACCCAAAATGTAGTCATTAATGACTCATTGTCAGCATCAAAGGAGATCTCCACTTGTATTTGACCCTATCCAGTTTGCCTTTATCCAAACCACTGATATTAGATATAGATGGCATGTTTATCCAGTGCGCATATGACACAAATCAGGGACAACTAACACACCGAAAGACGGATGAGGGTGCGCTAGAACCTGCTCAGAGTGAAGAGAGGGAAGTTAAATTTTCAGCGTGAATACTTACATCTTGGAAATCAGCAAGCACTGCAAATCAGGACATGATTTGTTATTTTATTGATTACCTAGAAGGGGATGGAGAAATTATTAATAATGCAGTATGTCATGCTTACATTTTTTTTCAAAGAGCTAGTTGTTAAATATACCAATACCCTCAAGATATGGTTGGTATTCAAAAAGATGTTTGTAAACTAGAACACAAGGCTAAATTGAATGAGATGAAATTTAATAGAGGTCAATACAAAGTCCTGTATAAGGCATCTTAAAATCTTAGTGCAGCATTAAGCCTTAATTCTTTAACATTGCCCTAAGAGTTTAGGATAGCCTTTAGTGGAATTCAAAAATTCAACTGCACGAATATAAAATGGCAAAGGCAGGGCTAGGTATAGTTCATCTGAAAAAGATCTGGGGCTTTTGGAGGACTTCGGTCTCAATATGAATCAAGAGTGATAAACAGCAACCTCTCCAAAAAAAGAAGTCAAACATGATATTAAGCTGCATTGAGAGGCACTGCCTCTAGGAGTAGGAGGGGATAACCCCACTTTTTCATTATAGTGTCCCATCCAAGAATGGGACGCTAATAATGGGAGAGACAATGATGAACAGGAAAGGTTTACCCCAGAAAGGACTTCAGCTGAGATATTTCCGAAGGCAGGCAGGTATTTTAAGAGGCCGAAGTGAAGAAATAGGAAATAAATAACAAATTTAATATAATGTGTAGTTAACAAATCTTGGTGCAGTACAATGTAATCATGACACTGTATGAAAAAAACAGCTTAGGGCTGGGGATTCAGGGGCCTACGTGAGTAGGGTGTCATACTTCATATAAGGAAAAGCCACAAAGGATGAAACTGAATTAGCACCTTATGTTCACTTATTAATGTTTCAACTAGGTAACAAAGGCATAGGGGGATGGGGAATAAAATGGGATCTGGAATCCAGGAGGCCTAATTTATCTAGCCGTGGGGCTCTTAGAATTGTCTAGTCAAAGGAACAAGACAGTGGTCTCTTCCAACCACACCCCCAACCCCAGAGATATTAGGTGCTTAGACTGCTTCAAAATACCTTCATATAAGGGATATTTATCATTTTTTTAAAGATCATCCTTCTCCTTCTCCTCCTCCTCCTCCTTCATCTTCATCTTCATCTTCCTTTCTTTGCTTCCTCAACCCCCTACCCTATTTCCTCTTACTTATTTAGTGGTCAGGTATCTTAAAATGTTTCCTGACCTTCTCTAAGGAAGTTATCTTACCTACTAACTGAACTGGGTAAATATGAAATATTTTCTGTCCTTCCAGAGGTGTGTGGGGTTTTTCCAAGATGAGTTTTATTACCAAGTTACATTTTTTGGATGTAATACATCTGTAAATCCCTCTGATTAACTTAGCCAAAACCATTGTTTGTTTTCATTGTATTTAATTTCTGTGGTTTTCTCTGTGGTAATTGGGAGTGGGCCAGATTTAGCTTAACAAATTCCTAAAGGCAGATACAGAAAATGTTTTCCAAATGTTTTCATCGTACCATGAGAAATAACATTAATCTCCTGGACTGTGGCAGGAGAGTTAGTCTCTTTGTAAGGTTTGTTTCTCAGATGAAGAAATTCACAGGCTAGAAAAATAAAGGGTTATTTTGCATTGAGCTTATCAGTAATGATAAACTTGTTTCCCCAAAGAGCCAAGACTCAAAATATTTTGTCCTGTCTCCTCATTTCTTTTCAATAGGATGCCTTATACATACCTTACACTAACACCAAGATTTAGATCATTGGTAATGTGACCATGTCATCTTTAGTATATCAACTGTACTATACTCTATTTCAGATTGTATATTTAAACATAAATCATATATTTACGGTTCTAACACTAGTGATTGATAGGTAGAGTCAACATGCATTAACAGCTATACCTTGTTTTAATTTGAAAGAGATCACCTCCATAAAACTATATCTGTTCCCTACAGCCCTTTAAAGAAATGTCCCTCCCCTCTTATATGGCTTGAAATTTCTATCCTTAGAAAGAGTCCTGGGTTAAAAAAACAAAAAGACATCTTTGTCTGCAGAGGATCTCTCTGAAAATTTAGACCCAAGTTGAGAGTAGTGTAAGACTATCTAACATTCCCCCATTAGCACAATTTACTTTATAAATTTAGCTAGTTATTATCTTGCAAGTCATTGTGAGCCATGAAAGGGAGGAATAGTACGAGTTGTCTTCAATGGAAATGAGAGAGAAGGGAGAGGAAGAGAGAAGGATAGGGAATCAGAAATCATGAAGCATCAGGTATGGTACCACAATGCTAAGTTAATCACCAAGCAAATAACAGTCCCTGCCTTCAAGGAGCTGACCTTCTAGTGGAGGAAAAACATGTACCTATACATGTGTATTGTTTTTGCTTTGTTTGGGTCATTTATCTGTCAGGTTGGACTCTTCATGACCCCATCTGGAGTTTTCTTGGCAAAGTTGTTAGAGTAGTTTGCCATTTCCTTCTCCAGCTTATTTTAGAGGTAAAGAACTGAGGCAAACAGGGTTAAATGACTTACCCAGGGTCACACAGCTGATTATTTTCTGAGGCCAGATTCACAAAAATGAATCTCCCTGACTTCGAGCCCAGCACTCTATCCATGTACCACTTAAGCATATACAAGAGTATACAAGATGTATAAAAAGAAAATGTAAGGTAGTCACAGAGGGGAAAGTTCTGGAAACTGTGGAGACTAGGAGGACTTCCTGCAGAAGGTAGGGCTTGAGCTGAATCTTGAAGGAAGCCCGAGATTTTAACAGACAAAGATGAGGAACAGGAGACAGTCAGAAAACATAGGCACAGAGATGAGATTTGGAACCTTCCTGGGAAAATAAGGCTCTCCCCCAAAGTTCTAGCAAGACACAACAGAACCGGAGTGGAGAAAGACCACCAGAAAGATAAGAATTTTCTGTGCCCCAGAATCGTTAGGCCCCAGCACCTCATCCCTATTTCTATCCATTTTCCTTGTTGTCTTTCCCTTTTCTTCTTTGAGAATTTACTAGAATTAGTCCTTTTTAAATGGAAGAAAAATTAAGGAAATTCCAAACAAATAGGACATCTATATTCTCTAGTGAAAGACATCCATTACAAATGACATCCATGTCATTTTTTAAATCCAACATAAAGCCAATAATATGAGCATTACGGTAAATGTATTATAAAGAGAAACTTGATATGGGACTATATATCCATCCTCACCCCTTTCATCTCTCCCCTCTTCTCTGTCTGTCTCGAAAGAAGGGGCCAGGATTAAAAAATAGGTCAGAGAGACAATGGGGAATGGGAGAAGGGAAAGAGAGAGCAGGCAGATTTTAAAAAGTGAGAAAAAACAGAGTATAGAAGACATGTGAGGAGAAGAAGGAAAAGAATTTTTAAAGAGGAAGAGAAAACTATTGATGAAACAGTACATGTGTCTAGTGAATTTTTAAAAAATTAAATGAAATCATACATGAAGATCTTTAAAAATCGTAGATAACGAATTCTCTTTAAAATTTGAATGACCTGTGTATTGAGGTGGGGGTCAAGCTAGAGGAGTGCAAAGTTGAAGACCCTAGACAGATTCTATGATATTCTTATGTTACTGTCATTTTGCTCAAGGCTACATGGCCCTCTTTGATAATAGGTTCTTATCCTTGGCAATGTTTTGGGAATTAAATATAAGTTTCTCTAAAAGAGAGTCTAAGTTTGTGGACATGAACCAGATTACTTTAAAAATGCCAGAGTATTGAGGCTAATGTAACTAATATCTTATGTCATATATATACATACACACATACATATATACATTTATATACACACATATATATAATGTGGTGTATATGTATATATGTATCTCTATATACACACATTATATATGTAAATGTATGTGTATGTATGTTATGTATCAGTCTATCTACACACACACACACACTACACACACACACACACACACACACACACACACACACACATGCACACACATAGAACTAAGTGGCATAGTGGATAGAGTACTGGGCCTGGGGTCAGAAGACTCATGCTCCTGAGTACAAATATGGCAATATGGCTTTAGGCACGGTCTAACTGTGTGACCCTGGGCGGGTCACTGAACACTATTTGCCTCAGCTTCCTCATTTGCAAAATGAGCTAGAGAGGGAAATGGCAAACCACTCCAGTATCTTTGCCAAGAAAACCCCAAACAGGATCCCAAGGAGTTGAACACAACTGAATGATTAAACCAAAACATATCCGAGATTATGTAGGGATTACTATTTTGTGGTCATTTTGTCTTTGAACAGCTTGAGTCTCATGGTTAATTTGTGTCATCCCAGTTACCTGCTGCCGATCACATACCAGAATAGACAAATTCTCAATTAACTAAATGGCCATGATCTGTTTGATAAAGACCATTTAACCATGCCATATTTCTATGACCTGGGTTCAGTGTGAGTGGGCATGGCTTCCATAAAGAATGGAAAAATTAAATAAATTCTATATGTCATAAAAAATAATTCCTAAAGTTATTTTTTTTAATCACGGAGGTTTGTTTGGGTGGGTGGGTGGGGGTTCCATTATCATTTGTTGATGATGTCTAAGGAAAGGACTCACCATCATTTAGCTGAGAAGTAAAATAAGAGCACGTTTCCATTTGCAAGAATCTGTTTAAGAATTTTGCAACAAGTTGAAGGAAATCATGTCTGTGCAGCTAAGCAATTTGGTGTCTGTTGATAGCCAAACAGACTGGAAAATTATCTTTGCCTCAGCTCACCCACTGTGCTAGGGAATGAGGCTGAAAACTAGGCTGCTTCCAAATGCCCATTGTGTGGAACTCAGCTGAACAGTGGCCAGGGGAGAAGTGGGCGTATGATTTAGCCATCTCCTGATCTGTCTGCTTCGCTTAATGAATGATAACTGCCAAGCAGCCCTTGTGCTGTTCTGATAGCAAACGCTTTGACTGTTCCTACTGTCAGGTCTTAGAATGCAAAATGGGTTTTGGAAATAGTGATTTAGAAGCTGACCTTACTTATAATTAAACCTCATTAAGCGATTGGAAAGATGCAGATGTTTGATAAACCCCACACACACACACACATGTGTGAAATGTTATTTCCTTTGTTTTTTAATCTCATTTCATATAATGCATGTAGAACTAGAGAAATGATTTGCTATATCCATCTTTTTTTAAAAGTAACAACCTCCCTGAATAGAGAGGTGGTAGAGAAGAAAGGAAATCACCTGCTGACGGAGGTTGGTAAGCTATTGTTTGTACCATATAACTGTTACCTGGATATCCTTTCTATTACTTTGGGAGATGGGGATGGGAGTGGGACTTGGGGTAAGGGGGATAAATGATATCCCTGACTCTTACATAGGTATGCATAGGTCTGAATGGCAAAAATGTAACCCTGAGAGAAAAGGGGTTTAAAGGTAAGGTTTAACAGCATCAGACTTTGAAAAATGCTAAAATTACAGTAGAAGAATTCTCCAAAGGAAAGCTTTACTTATCCTAAACGGAGGAGTAGTAGGGAAATGCTATGTTGCTGTTTGTTTGTTTTTTTTCTTCACTAGGTGTGGGAGTGAAGTGTGACTGCATTATTATAGGTGATGGACCTCCCTGCCTACTTGTAGCATCCAAAGCTTTATGGTTTCTAAATATAAGCAGCAAAATACAGTTCTTACCAAGAATTTATAGTAAAAAGAAGAGGGGGAAAAAGAGCATGAGAACTCACTTTGGTACCTGAGTTGCTGCTGTGTTTTTCATGGAATTGTGGAATTTTGGAACTGGCAATGAGTTTAGAGATCATTCATGGAGTCTTTCTAATAGTATCTTCGCTGTAGTTTTTCTTTATTTTTCCTCCCATAGACATCTTAAACACCACATAGCCAAAGCTGGCATCACTACCTTTCTCCCCAAATCCTCATTTCTTCCTAACTTTCCTTTTACTGTTGAGGGTACCATCATCCTCCTGGTTACCCACTCTCACCTTCTAGGTACCACTGTCAACTCCCTTTCTCTCTCACCCTCCATCTTATAGATAGATGGGTAGTGTGTATGTATACATGTGTATGTATGTATGTGTAAACACATATATGTATGTATATATTTCAGAAGTCTAAGTTTTTATGTGTATGTATATATGTGGGTATGTACACATGTATTCCCACATATACACATACATATACACATGTGTACAGATACACACACACATATACATACATATACATGGATGCACATACACATCCCCTTCTCTTCTCTGATAATTACTAGTACCCTCGTACAAGCCCTCATCATCTCATACCTGGACTTTTGCAAGACTTTGCTTTCTTTGCCTCAAGTCTCTCCCCACTCCAGTCCATCCACTAAGCTGTCAAAATTATCTTCTTAAGTGTAGGTTAGTCCATGTATGCCCTCCCTCCCCATTCCTCTTTTTATTCAGTAAACTCCAAGGACTCCCAATTACTTCCAGAATCAAATACTAAAGCTTTTTTACTTTTAAAGCCCTTCTTAATCTGTCTCTTTCCTGTATTTCCACTTTTCTTAAACCTTACTTCCCTCCACATACTCTGCAGCCCAATGATGCTATCTTCCACGCTGTTACTTGTACTAGAATCTCTCTCTCTCTCTGTCTCTCTCCATCTCTCTCTCTCTGTCTCTCTCCATCTCTCTCTCTCTCTCTCCATCTCTATCTCTCTCTCTCTTTCTCTCTCTGTCTCTCTCTCTGTCTCTCTCTCTGTCTCTCTGTCTCTCTGTCTCTGTCTCTCTCTCTCTCTCTCTCTCTCTCTGTCTCTCTCTCCCCCTTCCTCCCTTCCTCCCTTTCTATACATCTCCACCTCTTGAATTCTCAGTCTTCCTTCAAGTCTCAGCTACAGTTCCACTTTCTATAAGAAATCTTTTCCAGTCTTCCTTATCTTAGTGCCTTCCCTCTGAGACTAGCCTCAGTGGATCAGGCATATATCTTTATTTGCACATAATCATTTGCATGTTATCTCCCCCAGTAGACTATGAGCTCTTTGAGATCAAGGAGCAGAGTTTTGTTTGTTTGTTTTCTTGCTTGGTTTGGTTAGTTGGTTTAGTTTGTTTTTCTTTGTTTCCCAGCACTTAGCAAAGTACCTGGAGCATAATAAGGGCTTATTAAATCTAGTTGAAAAACTGACTGGGTTCTATGATCTTATTAACATGGATATTGCCTGTAACAGTACAGATGACCGTTCAGCCAAGGCTTCTCATCATGTGCAACTGTGTCCTTGTGTCCCAGTGTATCTTTAACAGGGTTCTTCTATCCAACATCCTGGAGGGGGTGGAGTGGGGCTTCCTCTAGATCTTTTGAGCATGAGATGTCCATTGATCATGCCTGGCTTTTGAAAAACACAAAAACAACAACCAGCTTTTGCCAAAGGACCAGACCACTTTCATTTCCAGTCATTCATCTAATTGGTTATGACAACAAAAATAGATCAAAGATCTAGATGTTAAAAGGGACCTTACCCCCACTCTGGGTTCATGGCTCTCTTCTCCACTGTAACATCTGTTACACACAAACTCTTAAGGGTTCTCATCAAACTCAGAAAAGATGATCTGAAATTTATTTTATCATTTTAGTTTTTGGTTTTTCTTTCCTTTTTGTTGGGATTTCGGATGGGCTGGGCCCTTGGGCAAGACAGAACTATCTCCATTGGCATCTTTTTAATACCAGGAACTGAGCTGCTCCAGTCACTGAGTGGTCAGAATGAAATAAAATGCAAAAAAAAAGAAAAAATTAAAGAAAGAAAGAAAAAGAAAAGAAAAAAGAACCAAAAGCTTTAAAAAAAACTTCATAAAAATTGAAAATAAAAGTTTCCTTGTACTTAAAAAATAAAATAACAAGAACCTTTGAAGTCATCTATTCTAGTTCCTTATTTTAAAAATGAGGAAAGCTTATCCCAGAGTAGTTAAGTGACTTACCCAAGGTCACACAGGAGATAAGTGGCAGAGCAGAAATCTGAACCTGAGTCTGTTGACTCTAAAACCAACATTTTTTCTCCTATATCATACTGCTTCTCCTGGCCCTGAACACGACTGGAACATAAAGGGAAAGTCAGCAAGGTGAATATAGGTATCATCAGTGGGATGTCTTCTCACCGATCATTCTTCTTGTTGACAGACTGAACTGTCATTCCCTCATTTGGTCTTGAACCATTGGAATGAGCCCCTTGAGCTTAGGGGAACGCAAGTAGAGCCTTAAGTACAGAAAGAATATTTTACATACAATATTTAAGAAACTCAGGCTAATGGAAGCAGCAAGCTGTTGCATCTGGCCAGAGCATACGTGGTGTGGGAGAGTCTTGGGCAGGCCTCTGTGGCATTAATTTTCTGCACAGATTCTGCAGTTATAAACTGCCCACTTTCCTGCTGCTTGAGGGAGCTCCATGTCCTGAGCTTTGTGGTGATATTTAGGCTCTCTGACCACAATAAAACTTTGGATCGCAAAGGAAAAGGACCTGTCTTTTCCTTGTGAACGTTTTCAGTCATGTAACTGAAGTTTCCCTAGGAAAGAAGTTTGAATTGTGACTTCCATCCCAATTACCTGCTTACACCAAAGATAGACTTGGGCCAACAGTTGCAGTTGTTCCTCAGAAATAAGTGGGTATCCTTGAAGGGGGCACATGGCCTACCAGACTCATCTCACTTTATGTGACTGTTTCATTGTGTTGACAAGTGTCCACCAGGTAGTAAGCTGAGTTGCCTTCTTAGTTTGGACACATTGACCTCTAGTGTTTAAATTATTTTTAAATTTTGAATGGGAGTGTTTTTACTTTTAAGTATAAATATTTCCATTAAGTAGTGCAAAGTATCCCAAATTCCATTGTCTGTGAAGTTTGTAAGCACACACTCTTTCTTGAGAAAGAAAAACAGAGACACTGGTAACATCTCTAATCGTTTTGGTTTACAACTTGCAATGATTGTATTTGATATTTAATTTATGATACTAAATCATTCACATTTCTTCAGACTATCATTAAAATTATCATGTGAAGAAAAGTTGTTTTTTTAAGTCTTCCCCATCCCCCTTCCCCCCAAAAAATAAAAGCTTTGAAAGAAAATAGTACCATCAAACTAACTTCATACCAAATGGGAATGTCCAGGAACTAATAGGAATTCCGTGCCTAATGATGACTCCAGGTATATCTTGCCAAAGTTGTTATTTACAGTAAAATAGAAGGTTCTGTAGATCTTTGCTCTGGATTCACTTTAATGAAACTCATAGAGCTTGGTCCCTAAAGGGATATAGATAAGCCTATGGGTAGTATATAATAAAGATTATATCAATAAGGTTTCCAAGTCTAAGTGTAGGTTTCCTACCATCTTGTTATGGCCAAGAAAGACACATAGAGGATACAAACCTCCTAGTTGGTGTTAGCTTTGGCCCCTAATATTAGCATCAGAATAGTTAAACATTTTATAGCTGGAAGGGTCGTCAAGAGACACACTGATCCTGCTCTTACCCTTATGCGTTCAGTCAATTGTGCTGATTTTACAGATGAGGTGAGGTCCATCCAGAGCATGTTAAACAACTTATCTAAGACTTCACAGTTCTTAATGGTAGAATAGAAGCTAGAAAACAGATTCCTTGTCTGTTACAGTGTTGTTGTTTTTTTCTCTTGTTACACATAAATCCCAACCATGACGAGAATCAATTTTCTTACCAAACTTTCCTTAGACTTTCCATTTAAAACACATAGGGTATTTCACTACATAATTTAAGAAGTAGTTAACTTTAGGAAATTAAGCTAGTTCTTAGTCATTCAATATTGGCTTCTGAATCCCTATTTTATGCAAAAGTAATTACAAGACTGTCTGGGACTATATAAAGGCATGACCCTACCCTTGAGGAGCTTCCAATTTAGTTGCAGTTCCCTTTCCCATCCTTTTTTTTTTTTCTTTGTAAATGAGGTAGCTACCAGATATATTAGTGTCAGTTTCTTAATTCAATGACCAAATAGCTGGTAATTGCTAAATACCACAGAATCGGGCCTTGGGGGGCTTTCCTATGAAGGTATGAAACTTCCCACTTAATGAATGTATAACAAAAGAGCACAGTTGCCATGGGGGTAGTACATTTGAAAAAGGTATGATCATTTGGTTTAGCTGTTTTAAAACATAAAGGAGAGGACTTATGTTCTGAGATTTTTCTTTATAATTTATATCTAATAGCTTTGAATGAAAAAAGAGGTTTGAAGAAAATGTACTTAAATTACCTTTCTTAAACCTTAGTTATTTGCAGGGCACATGTGAAGTGGGAGAGAAACTAAAAGGTCAGAAAGAGTTATAACTGATGACCATCTGCATCCAAATAGCATTTGTAAATTCCTACACTGGGGGAGAGAATTAATAAATAACCAATTGGATTGCTTCTACTTAAAAATGAGGTATATGTTATAGGAAAGAAAGAAAAATCCATGGGAATTTGTGAGATGACTAAGAATAAATAATTATCTTTTACATTTTAGAGGGGTATTTGTCCTTGAGATTCTATTCCACTTTGAAGGCAAGATAGATTCAGCCATGAATTGTTTGGAATAATTAAAGTTTTCTTTCACCCTATTCTTCAGGGAGTTGGGCAATCCAATTAGTGTTCAGGAAGAACTTTGAAATTTATCAACAAAAGACACTGTAAAGGAAAGAGGAGAGTCATGTTGACTGGAAGATTGGTATAATGGAAAACAATTTGGCTCTGTAGATGTGGATTCAAATATTTATTAATTTATGTAAAATTAAGTCACCTAATTTTCTTAGCCTAAGTTTCTTTATCTTTACCTTCCTCATAAGGTGTTGTGGGGCAAGTGCTTTGTAAACCTTAAAGTGCTGTATAAACATGGAATCATATCCTCTGGAACACAGAGCTTTCCTAGGCTGAACAAATATAGCTGTAATTGACTCCTTGCTACAAGTTGGCTGTTAATTTAGAATGTGTGTGTGTGTGTGTGTGTGTGTGTGTGTGTAGAATATATGTGTGTATCTAATTTCAGAGTCTGATGAAAAAGATTCCTTTGTCATTCTTTTGTCCTCTACCTTCACCTTATTCCACTGTCTTTTCTTTTTACCAACAAAAGAGGTTAATTCTATGATATCTGGTACCCATTTTGGAGCTGTGTACAATGCCTAGTTTATTTAGGGGACATCATAGACTGATATGCATTAGCAAAGTAAGAGAAGGATTGTGAGATCAATCAATAGAGGGTTATTGAATTGTGTTTGTCCTTCATTCTTGAAGAGGACCATGACATCAAGATGATGACATGACTTGTTGTTGACTTTGATTTGAGTGAAGAAGGGCTGTGCAAGGTCACCAGCCTCACTTTCTTCTCCAGAGCCCTCTGGGTCCAGTGGCCAGATATTCATCAGGATGACTGGAAATGGCCCAGGATGCAATGGGAGACCCTGACCATTTTAGGCTAAGGTCTATTTTAATCATGTTTAACAAATAACAAATGTGTTATTTGACAGGCAAGTTTAGTGTTCTGCTCTACAGCATATAAACTGCCATAATGGACCATACCCATGGTCAGGACAGCCCATACTTTCTCTAAAAGTAATATCAATCTATTGCTTCCTGCCATATCTCTTTGCATGGATAGGTACATAATTTTTCTAAAAAGGAAACACACTTTTAAAAACATGTTGATTTTGAAGAACTTGGATTAGATTCCCTAATAAACTAATAGGATGGTCTTGAAAATGCATATATAAAATAGAGATTTCTGTAAAGCTACTTCACTGCTACTTGATATGATGACATAAACAATAAAGACCACAGTATATTGATTATAAAGTACTAGAAGCTCAAATGGAGGTTTGAACAGTTCAAATGGGGTTGAAAGTTCTCCCAGCTTGTCATTTATTAGGGAAGTTGGCAGAGGGACAGGAGAGGAAAAGGGAGAGAGAGACGGGGGAGAGAAAGAGAGGGAGAGAGGAGAGAAGGGAGAGAGAGGGAGGTAAGGAAAACGGAAAGAGTGTCACACATAGTGACTTTCATACCCCTTAAACCTGAAGTGCCATTCCAGTTAAGATTTCCAGGCATGGCAAGAAACAAAGTAGATATATGAAGGAGACAGACAGAGAAAACCACAGGGGAAATGCCAACTGCTTCATCCAGTCTAGTCACTGCCAGCCCTTGATAGAAAGAGGTCTCCATGAGGAAGGCCCCTGGTGATTAGTCTCTGAGATCAGAGCAGGCAACAAAGGGGAAGGGGCAGGAGAGAAGCCAGAGCATACTGTGTGTGTGTAATCACAGTTGGTGGTTTCTGTCAGTCTGTGAAGAACATACCAGAATTAGCACATCTGGTGACACTTCATTGAGACTTTTGTGTCAACAGGCATGTCACATTAATTTGATACCCACCTTGGTACTTTATCTAGACTGTGGCTCCCATTCATCTTTTATCTATGCGTTAACTTCTTTATTGAATTAAAGAAAGGTCATCTCCCTTCTAACATTCAAGGTCATTTTCTTAACCTTTCGTTGTTCCTCTCCTCCTCTCACATCCAAATCTTCCAGGTCTATAAGGGAATCTTTGTGCTCTATCTGCACCCAGACTCACTTTGAGAAGAACAGGCAACATCTTAATATCCCACCGAAGGCTTGGTGCTAAGAAGCAAGGAGTTTGCCCTTGCTTGGGTTAAGAAAGGCTGACTTAGGCAGTTAAAAAGAGTGCTGGCACAGGAATTACCTTCTACTCAAATGAATTTTAGGTTTTGTTTTTCCCTTGCCCCATGTCAGCCATATTTTGGACAGTGAATTCCTGATCCTTCCAGTTATTAGTGGGCTCATTTTGCCCTCCAAAATAATTTCATTTATTCAACAAACACTTGTTTAGCACCTGTAATTATAAAGTACTTATCACAGTGTCTGGCATATCGTTAACTCTATATAAAAGTTACTATAGTGACAACTACTACTGAAATGGTCAGATTGATTCTGTCTTTTTTTCAGTTGATCTTATTTTCAGTTAATTCATTTTGTCCTATAACTGCCTAAATCATGGTTCTTTGTCTCTGGACTTAGTGCAGAAATGCAGCTGACCTATAATGAATGAAGTATAGAAATCCAGTTCTCTTGCTAATCACTCTTCTATACTTACCTCAAGGAAATCTGTTATCCTTGGGATTTTGGGGTGGACAGTAGGGAGTCTGGTGTAGTACCTTTACACTGCCGGGCTATCCTTCTTCAAGGATGTCTGATTTGCTATCCAAAGAAGTCTGGTCCATTATCTCTAACCTTTCAGGTGGACTCAAACAATGAACATTTTTTAGTCATTAGAGGGGAAGGGTTGTTGCTAACACATTTCCAATTTCCAACCAATTATATTGTCCCCCACACCTCAACTACTTCAGCTACCATAACCAATATTGATTTCATCATTCATAATGTCAAATTGTTTTAACAAATCATAAATTGTTCCCTGCCTGTTCTGTACTCCTCAAAACTATAAAAGAGAGCTGTCTTCTTCATTTGGGGTCTTAGCTTTGTTGACAAAGCTGAGATTCTATTTATGGGTAAATTCAAAATTCATGTTTTACTAATAAATTGACCATGCTCAGGACTTTGTGCTTCAGTTCACCTTAATTGTAACTGTTCTACTATGCCTGGCACATCATAGGTACTATATAAAAGTTAGTTACTACTGCTACTACCACCAACCACCACTACCACTACTACTACATATCAGGCAGTGTGCAAGGTACTCAAGATACAAAGACAAAAATAAAACAATCCATGATTTCAAGATCTTACATTATATTAAATAATGAATAAATACTTTGTATTAAATCTGTCCCAGTTGAACATAAGTTCCTTGAGAGCAGGGACTGTTTGTTTTTGTCTTTGTTTCACCAACATCTAGCACAGTACCCTAGTGAATACTGTTGAATGTATGGCTGAGTGAGAATCCCTGATGGTTTAGATCCATACCACTACAGAAGGTTCTCTATCTGGACCCAAGGAACCCTTTGGCTTGGTCTGAATTTTTCAGGTGATACCCTTACCCCAAAGTTGGGAGGGGTGCATGTCAAGATCTGGGGCTCCATGTGATATAATTCTGACTGTTGGTAGGAAAAAATTGCAGAGCACTATAAAAAAAGGAAAATGTGATTTCTGTTCCATCCACACTTGTGGTGAAATGATGTTGAAATCTAATAAACCTTGTCAATTAAGCCTTACTATACAGCAGTTCCAGTAAAATTCTTTCATTCTCTCCTTATTCCTTATGGTATGAGGACTAGCTTCTGACAAGACCATCCAGTAACTGGAGGCTCACCTTGTAGGGGCATGGAATGGTACTTTTTGTTCCATTTGGATGCAGATATCTTGGGAGACCGTTTGGAAGTGGTGTCTTTTGTGTTGATGAAGATCATGCAATACCACAGACTCAAAAAAATGGAAATTGCCCAAAAGGACAACGGAAGGATATATGATGAGGGAAAACAGATTACAACATAAGTGATTAAGTGGTACCACAAGTGGAATAAAATGTGTCTTTAAAGAGATATACAGCTAGAAAGGAACGTGCCCATTGTATAGCAAGCATCAGGAGTAATAGATGGTAATTAACCACATAATGTCAAGAGATCTTGTGTCAAACACAAATAAAAACAGGACCACTAAACTATACATCCTTATGGATTCCTGTAGGCTCCACAGTGAATTAGAAAACCACATATTAGCATTATCTATATTGTATTGTATTTTTTAAATTTATTAAATTATTTTATTTTGTTAAATATTTCCCAATTACATTTTAATCTGATTCTGTGACACTCAGGCCTGTTACAAGTGGAAGTGCAGGCTGGGTGTTTGACAGCTCTGATCTCAAGCACCAATAAGTTAGATGGCTGCCTTGTGAAGGATTTATAGGAATTTGTGGACAAAAGTCTATAGGATCAAAAGGAATAGATAAATTAGAATCTGAATGGTTGGAGGGATATGCCCACATTGATGAGATCATAGATCATCATCATAGATCATAGATCATCTTCTTTAAAGAAATGTCTTCTTTGTAGAAAAGTTCTCAAAGAGAAATTGCACTATGAAAATCAAAACTATGTCTAGCACCCTGTACAGGAAAAGAAATAATGATGATGATACTTTTAGAATCACAAAATGTAAAAATTGAACAGTACTTCAAAGGTTATCTCGTTAAACCCACCACTGACCAAGAATCCCTTCTACAGTATAGTACCATAGAAAGGATTCTGGTTTTGGGATCAAAAGATCTGGGTTCTAGTCCTGACTCTGCCGCTTTGTGTTAGGTTAGAGTTATACCATGGACACCCATGATGTAGTAGGCATGAGGCGATGGCAAGATGCCCCTATATCAATGATTTGGAGCAATGATATCAAATTCAGATAGAAATGGGAATGATTAGATCACCCATAAGAGTCTCTGTAGACTGCATATTGACTTAGAAGATTATATGTATTTGTTTCTTTTGTATTAATACATCAATACATTAAAATCATATAGGGACTACATTTTAATTTGATTTGGGCTGCACTCAGGAAAGTTATGAGTAGCATAGACAGAGACTCCTGTATAAGTAGCCATCTGGAGGGAAGGGTCATTTCTGGGGAAAATTCAAGAGCTGTCCTACCAATCCAAGGAGTTCTTCAGGTCTGATCACTGGACAAGTCATCTTCACCTCAGATTCTGGAGTGGGCTTTGGGAAGCCATGGGGAGCCCACACTCAACTAAGCACCATCTAATTTAAATACCGTGAATACTCCATTTGTGCCAGACTGAAAAGAACTTCCTCCTCCCTCGCTCCCCTGAGAGATGTGCTTACTATCAGGGCTTCTTAAACTTTTTCTACTCAGGATCTCATTTTGCCCAAGAAGTTTTTACACAACACTAGGTATATAGGTATAGCAAATAGGTATAGAAATCAAATATTTGCTGATAATAAATTATCAAGAAATGTATCTTAAAACAATTCTTGGTATACATATAATTTTATCATGTATTAAAGATGAAAGTGAATTTACATACTAATGAGATAGATGTACTCATTTATTTGCATATAAAGAAATAAATCTTGGTGGAATATTTATTACTACAGGATGGAGAGTATCTTCAGCATTTTTTCAGTTGATTGATATTTTGATTTTATAAATTGTCAGTGCTGAGAATGCTGCTTCACATAAATGCTTAGTACAAAATGGCAGGAGGGCCATTTCAGAAATTTTTGGAGATTCTGTCCTAATCCCAAGCCAAAATTAATTTAATGATTTTGTACCTACAATAAAAACACTGTAATTCATAATAAACAATAGTCTCAAATCTGAGCCGAGGTGTTTTTGGCAGCATTTGTTGGCTGTTTGTTAAGACTATGATCATACTTTCACATCAAGTCTTCTCTAGGCTAACCATTCCCATCAAACAGCACTCATCAGGCATGACCTACAGGCCTTTCAATATCTTGGTGATTGCCCAGTTTAACAAAGTATTTTCTAAAATAAGATGCCTAGAACTGATCATAATAGTCCTAGAAGTTATGAACAAAGTGAAGTACGGTAGGATTCTCACCCACACTCTCTAACACTCTTAATGTGGCCCAAAATCATATTAGCTTTAGTTTTTAACAGTTGAGTCAATTTTGACTCGTATTGACTTCAATGAAAACCCCAAATATTTTTTCACAGAAACTTTAAATAACTACAATTCTCCAAACTGAGTCTTGGAAGTTGATTTTTTTGAACCCATGCTTAGAACTTTATATTTATCCCTATTAATTTTTTTTCTGTCAGATTTGGGTCATTTTCTAGCATGTTGAGATCCACCATTTGAATCTACTTTCATTCACCATGTTTTAGCTATCCCTCCCAGCTTTATATCATCTGCAGATTGGATCAACATGCTATCTATGGTTTCATCCCCATAACTATAAGAAAAAATGATTAAAACAAAGCCAAGAATGAATTTAAAAATAATTTTAAAAAAAGAAAGAAAAACAAAGCCATGGAAAGATTCCAAGATAAACACTCTAATTTGTCATCAACATATTTAATTACTACTCTGTGTCTCTGATGTTTCATTCATCCATCTCTATCATGCAGCCCAGCAGAGTCAAGCTCACATAGAAATGGGGGCTACTAATCCATGCATAAGGGTTCCTGCAAGCTGCCTGCTGACTTAGAAAATCACTTGTTAACATTATCTATGTTCTATTGTATTTTTGCTCACTTTGTTAAAGATTTC
The DNA here is from genome assembly GCF_028372415.1 of Notamacropus eugenii. Classification (NCBI taxonomy): domain Eukaryota; kingdom Metazoa; phylum Chordata; class Mammalia; order Diprotodontia; family Macropodidae; genus Notamacropus; species Notamacropus eugenii. The sequence goes on along the minus strand of NC_092876.1, from coordinate 140,343,227 downwards.
TCACTTGCATTTTAATCTGTTCTCTCCAGCCCCTCAAGCAGTCACCTGTAGGCCCTGTGTTTGACATCCTCTAGGTTGATACTGTTCCATAGCAGCTCTCTATAAGAAGCTCTCCTATCTTTAAAGGCCAAATGAGTGATGCAGACAGGAATAACCTGTATATAGAAATAAAGACAGCTTGTTTGGTTGTTCTGAAATAAGACAAATCATGTACAACTAGGACAGATGTTCATGTGTATCAGCACTTTCTCTTCCATTTTCTTGGCCAAATTCTTTTTAGTCACTTTTTCTTACAGAAGGTCTCATCAGAGAAAAATAAGGCCAACTAGAAAGATACCAAGCTCAGAAAAAATTATCTTGAGAGGCAAGAGAGAAGATGCAAAACCCTGTTAAACACACAAGCAGACAGACATGAATGGGAGATCCAAGAACCAAATGTTATCAGCTGACCTTCCTGCCCAGACTCTTGGGGATATAAGACTGAATATTAAGACTCAAATGAAAACAGGCTTAGTCATTCTCATGAGTACATAATCATTCTAACTAAGAGTTGGGGTCTTCTTATAGAAGGCAGATGTGTTAACAGTCATGAATCACAGGTATTTAAGTCTTCAGCTGTCTGGAAAGAGCTTTGTCAAAATAAATTTTACGTATCTTTGAAAGGGAAGTCCCTGAAAGTCAAATTTCTCAACACAGAGATTCTCAGCCTGGCCAGTGCAAGTTGTAATCATTTTAGCCTTCGGGGTTCTTGGCTTTGCAGTTGTCATTCTAGTTTGAAACTTAAAATCATCATTTTTCCTTGCAAATTTTGCTACATTTTAGACTAATCTCATTTTTAAAGACAGGAAACTTAGGAAGCGGACAGTGTTTTAGAAAAGGATAGATTTATCTTATTGTGAACCTAACAGATATGAACATTTTGTTATACAAAACATTTAGTATACAAATAAGGACAGAGGAGGATTGCACATGAAGTGAGAACAGATTCAGAAAGATCGGGTCTTTTTAGTAACTGGGTTTTTTTGTCCAGACCTTTGAAAGTTTATTAGGCCAGAACTTGGATGTGGAGAAGAAATACACCGATTTCTCTTCTTTGCAGAGATGAGAAATTATGGGTATAGAATATTACATATACCATCAGACACTGTGGATGTGTTGTTTAGTCCCACTAAACTTGTGTTTCTTCCTCTTTTTCTTTTTAAAAAAAATTCTTTAGTTGTTTTAACATAAATTGACATTGCTATCTTTTTTATATCAAGTATATCCCTCGTTGCCTTCCCAGAGAGCCATGCAGTGGGATAGAAAAGCACTTGTTAAGTGCTTACTGTGTGCCTAATACTGTGCTAAGCAGTGGGGATAGAAAAAGAAGACAGTCATGGCTCCCAAGAAGCTTGCTCACATTCTGACTGTGGAAAAACAGCACATAAAGGAGAGTTCTTGTTTATGTTTATGTCATGACAGATCAAAAATTTGCCAGATAGTATTTAGGCAGCAAGATAGGTGCTATCCCCTTATAAAAAAAATCAACTCCAACTACACTTCCCCTGCTGCCAACAGGAAGGGCAGTTTAACCATAAGAGCAAAGCACCCTAAGAAATAGGTAGGAGGCACCATGTGCAATGTGAATCAAACTACCACCAGCACCTCAACAACCACTTTCCTTCAGACCCTGATGGAAATATCCCCAGACCCTGGGCCCAAGACCCCTGGAATCCTCAGTGCCCTCCCCCTCTAGATTACCATTCTAGCTCTCAAACCAGCCACTAAGCTATCATCAAAGGGAAAAACCCCTATGAAGGTGGTACCTAGTACCCTCACCATGACCAGCACCAACCACTGACCAACTACAAGTAATGAACAAATAATCTTGAAAGCATGGAAGCACTGCCTGTTCCCCTTGTCTTCAAAAACCAGCCTCAAAGCTGTCATCCAGGAAAAAACAACTCGACCTGGCAGATAGGGCTTGATCTACAGCTCCTAGATGTACAGGAGCTGCAGCATCCACAGCTCTTTTAGACTTGGAAGAGGAAAGTTCTCACTTTCAAACACCTTAGAACTGTTAAATGGTTCAGCAGCATCAGAAATAGATACGGTTTCTCATCAGTGGAAATTACATTAAAGAAGCTGCATCAGGTGCTTTGCAATTGTACCCTAAGAACCACAGGACCTTTCTATCTGACTTGCCACTGAACTTCCCATTTGTGTTTGGCTTACCCAATTCAAACAAGAGCTCCTTTAGAATAGGAGCTTTTCTGTCTGTATCCTCAGCAATTAACAGAGCTTTGCACATAGTGAGTGCTTTTCTTATTCATTCTCTCTAAAGAAAGAACAGAGGTGCCTTCTTCAGATTCTCTTTCAAGCGATGCTAGGTTTACGATGATAATTTTTCCCATTTACGTTGGGATAGTCATTGTATATATATATGTGTGTATATATATATGTGTGTATATATATATAGTTTCCCTGGTTCTGTCATTACTGTGGTGCAGTCCCTCATCACTTCATGCCCAGACTATTGAAATGATGTATGGTTGTATTCTCTGCCTCAAATCTCTCCCCGAGCTAATCCATTCTCCACTCAGTTGTCAAATTATTCTTCCTAAAGCATAGTCAAGTTAGACATAGTCTAACCACTCCCACTCCCTATTCAAGAAACTCCAGTGTTTGCCTATATATATATATATATATATATATATATATATATATACACACACACACACACATACATATATATGTATGTATTATATATCCATGCACACATACATATACATACATGTATATGTGTATTTTTATATGTGTGCATGTTTGCCAGAATCAAATATAAAATCCTCTGTTTAGCTTTTAGAGCTCTTTATAACATGGCACTTCCCTGTCTTTCCAGACTTCGTATACCTTGCAACACACACAAACACACACACACACACACACACACACACACTCTGCAATCTAATGCTGGTTTTCAAACAAGACCCTCCATCTCTCTACTCCAGACATTTTCATTGGCTGTCCTTTGTGTGCCTGGAATTCTCTCCCTCCTCTTCTCCATCTCCTGCCTTCCCTGGCTTCCTTCAAGTTCCACCTAAATGCCCACCTTCTACAGGAAGCATTTTCCAATCCCCTTTAATGCCAGTGCTTTCTCTCTGTTGGTTATTGCCACTTTATCCTGTCTATATCTTCTTTGTACATAGGTGTTTTCAGGTTTTCTCCCTCATTATACTATGAGCTCCTTGAGAGCAATGTCTCTCACCTTCCTTCATATTTATCACAGTGTGTACATAGGGGGCATTTAGTAAATGTTTCTTCATTGGTTCTGCTTATGTCACTTTACATCAATCCATATGTCTTCCCATGCTTCTCCGTATTCATCATGTTCATGGTTTCTTATAGCATAGTCATATTCCATTACATTTATGTATCAACACTTGCTTAACCATTTGTTAAATAGCAATTGTTTCTATTTTACCCAGGAACCCTGAGAGTCTTCCCCTCCCAGTTTGTTTTTTTTTTCTTCTGATTTAAGGGTCCATCCCTTGAGTAACTACTTAAAGAAACCTATTCATTGAATGAGTGCATCTCACTCAAAGTGAGAACGTGACAAGACCTTAGCTTAAAAGGGGCAGGATCTTTGCATCCTCGGCCATCTCCAGCCATCCTGATGAATGTCAGGCCACTGGACCTACATGGCTCAGGAGAAGAAAGTGAGATTGGTGACCTTGCACAGCCCTCCCTCACTCAAATCAAAGTCAACTGCAAGTCATGTCCTCATCTTGATGTCATGGTCCTCTTCAAGAATGAAGGACAAACACAACAACAACCAACATTAGCTGTTCCCATCTTTTATCATCTGCTGATTTACTAGGTGTTAGGTAAAATCTTAAAGTTGTTTCAACTTGCATTTCTCTTATTGTTAATGATTTGAAGCATTCTTTCACATGGTTGTTAGTAGTTTGCAATTCTTCTTTGGGGAATTATTTGTTCATGTCCTTTCACCTTTTTCTTAATCTTTGTTACAAGAGATGGCTTGCTGGGTAAGGGAATGGTGCATATTTGGAAATGGTATTCTTCAAAAGTTTCTATAATTTCTGGCTGTAAAGAATAAAACATCTGCAGCATAAACAGCTGGAACCATAATAGAAGATAATATTCTGAGTTCTTGTCATGTTGGCAGAAGCTACTTGGAGGGAGGGAAAAATATTCTCCTGTGCCAGCACCTTTTGATAGGAGAAACAAAGAACCTTAATGAAACCCATTTTTCTAAGACAAGATTTTCAGAGCTCAAACCTGAAAAAACATGGCAGAGACATCCTAGGAGCAATCAGATAATCCTCTGCAATTTATGAGAGGGGTTTGTTTTATGAGAATAGATTTGTAGATCTTATATTGTTTATCTGAAGGACCCTGGGTAACTTCCAAAACATCCGTTCGTATCCTTGTCAACTCTAATCAAAGCACAGATCTGCAGTCAAATCACTTTCTCCTAAGTTTCTTAGATGGACATGGACTTGAACTTCCTTTTGTTAGTGACTTTGGAGTGGCAGTTTGGGGGCATTTTAATCAGATTGTGACAAACTGCCCTTTATTTGCCCACTCAAATAAAGTGACATATTATTTGACTGAGCGATGGCTGATTTGGAAATTTTCTTGAGTTACCCAAACCAAACCATTCTCGTTCTTCAGAGACATGAGAGCAAAAAGAAAAATCACCTAGCCATTTGTCATATGGTTATTAAGAGAGGTGAATCTTAAATGACATCAGAAATCTGGCAGAAATAAATCAAATTTAGAAAAGTGAAAAACAAGATTATAAATAGACTGTGTTTATTTCATTTTTGTGTATCCTCTGGCACGCAACTGTGTGGTCTCTAGAACTGGGATAGCAATTATTTTTCCAGCTCCTCCTCTCTGGGTGTCTATACTATTGGGCTAATATCTGACCTAGAAATATTTCATTTCTGGACTTAGCATTTGGTCATTTCTTACCCTCTTCAAAGGCATTTTGTCCCCCTATTTTCCTGATTTGGTCAGGACTCAGAAAAAATAAAAACTTTTAGTTGCTGTTTCAGACATTATAATCTTAATTTATTACTTTTAAGAAAACGATTATTCTTGCACCTAATCCTTTAATTGTTCATGTGGTCTGATTTTACTTACTGTGCTGCATTAAAATAGCCCAGTTCTCAGAACCTTGCAAGTATGAAGAGATGGATTCAACCAGGGGCTAACAATCTGTTATGTCTAGCAATGAGAGAGAATAGGAACTCTACTTGTGTCCTAAGAATGGTCTGGTAGTTCCAAATATGCTTGAGAAAGTACACATAAGGAGAGATAACATAGGGGGAAAAATACTGTAGAGAGGAATGAAGAAATGTAGATAGAATATGAATATCCCCTTTCTGTATAAGGCTAAATATAAAAGGCAGTTAAGGCAACAAGTATTTAAGCACCTACTATGTGACAGAAACTGTGCTAAGCACTAGTGTGCTCTTTTTTTTTTTCATCAAAGATTGCATTTTGTTCAGTTTTTAGGTGTGGGTATGTAACCATTTGGGTCCTTCCCTTTCCCTGGTACCCCCTTTAGTCCTTTTTAATGCCCCCATTATCCTTACACCAGAATAGTTCCTAGTAAGAGCTATTTACATTCTCTGGAAGATGCAGAGACTGGAAGGGTCAGGGACCAAGCAAGCTAAGACAAGATGAACAGTGTCATCCCTACTTGAAAACAAAACAGGGTTCTGATAGCCCATTCATATGTGAAGTGTAGCCTGGTAGCTGCCAACGGAATGGAGAAGTTGAGGTTGAAACAATCGCCTGCCTTCTACAGAAACACATTTTCTTTTAGAACTCATTATTGTTGGGTCAGACAGAATGAAATGCTAATCTGACCTGGGGAACTCAGGAGGCCAAGAGAACTGAAGCCGTTATCTAGCTTGGCTCTTTGTTCTGATTTTAAGCCAGTGTGATGGAAGAGAGCCAGTATCCAATTATTCCTGATTCCCAGCAGCTTATATAATTTATTATGCTAAGAAATAGAGCCTCCTGTCTCCTGGAAAATACTTTCCTGTCCACTGGCTCCCAGCATTGCACAGAGCAGAAAATTGGGGGTCATGGAATATCAACAGGATTACCAAGACTGTCTTATTTTTCTATGAATAAATATTAATTATTTTTCTTTGTTACAATATTGTCATACTGTCATTATGTATGTTATTATTACTATATAATAGAATTCTGGAGCCAGATTTTTTTTCTTCCCCCCAAAGCTCTATCTGTTTGTGAAAGTCACATGGGCCATGAGGCTGTTAGACCTCTAAGACAGTATTAGCTTTTGTGCTTCAAATATGGCCTCATTTTCGTGACTTTATAAAATGGTGGCATACTTTGGAGCTTTTCAGAAGGATCTTCTGGAAGTTCATTAGTCATTTTTCCTCTATTTGTGTGTACAAATAAATACATATCTGTCCTGCACTATACAAACATAGATAGAGATATGTATGTATATGCATATACACATATGTTTATGTATATAGATATAGATATAGACCTACATGCCCTTTGTTTATCTCTTTTCTTATGTGTGCTTTCTTAAGCATGTTTGTAACTACCAAACTATCCTGTGAAGGTTGGAAGTTCAATTCCGTGTGGACGGTCTCGGGCGGGTAAAGGTGGGAGCTTCTAAATCTTAGAGTTCTCACGAGGACCCCCAGGAAAACTGCAGGGAATCGAGAAGGTCAGACCGAGCGAGCTCGGCTAGCTCGGGTATTTCCGCCTCTTCCCGGGAGATACGTGATGGGTGGAGCCTCCCTGCTCTTGAGGCTGTCCCGGATTGGACACACCTGTTGTCTCCTAACAGGCTCGATATTGATATGTAAGTGACAGAGGGCTTAAGTAGGTCCAGGAAAGCCCGAAAAAGCCTCTTGGGCAGAGGGCCACGTGTGAGCTTACTAGGCTCCCCATTTTCCTCTCTCTTCTCTCCCCTCCCCCTCTCTCCTCACTTATACTTCTACTTCCAATCTCTTATTGTAAAATCTTTGCCTCCTTGGGAGATCCCTCTCTCTCTCCCTCCTAAGGAAGAATCCCCTGCACTTGTAACCGAGACCCTGAAATAAAGCTCAACCCTTGTTCTACTCTGGAACGTCCTTTCTCTCATATGCGCACCCGGCGTGGCCAGCCGAAGACCTCGGGAGGTGAGGTAAGAAAGACTCGGGTAGCCCACAGGCCTCTAGGTCTGGCACTATCCTTAAGACATAAGATGAGTTTCTATTATCTCTCATAATCCTATATGTATATATGTGTGTGTGTGCAGACATCTGTGTGTATATGCACATACATATATGTTTGGGTTCATTCATTCATTTATCTATCCATTCATTTATTCTTGTGTATATTGTAGGGAAGAAAATCTCAGAGCACATTTCAGAAATACCAATCCATTCCTAAAGCTTCATTCCTCTCTACAGTGTTTTTCCCACTATGTTTTATCTCCTTCCTTATGTGTGCTTTCTCAAGCATGTTTACAGCTACCAGACCATCCTTAAAACACAAATGTAGTTCTTGTTGTCTCTTGCTCATTGTTACACATAACAGATTGTTAGCCCCTGGTTGAATCCATCTCTTTATACTTGCAAGGTTCTGACTGAGAACTGGGCTATTTTAATACAGTTCAAGTAGAAGAATCAAACCAACCTGAACAATTAATGGATTAGGTGCGAAAATAGTCGTTTTCTTAAAAAGTAATAAAGATTGTGATGTCTTCTGAAACAGAAACTTATAAAGGGCGATTTCTTCACAGTGTGGCATAACTTCTATCAGTCTACAGGTTTAAATTTCTTAGCTCAGCACAGAAAAGTCCTTCCCTCACACACATACACCTTGAGTACTTGGTTTGAAATTATAAGCTGCTATCTGGTTTTTATCCTAGTTTTAGCCTTATGGCATAGAATAGATTATTTGATTTCTTGTATGTGCTTGTAGATATGGCTAATTGACACTAAAAAGAGAGATTAACATTCTTTTTTCTCCTCTGTTCCTTTTTAAATAAGAAAAATAACTTTTTATTGAGAGCTAAACATGCTAACATTAATGATAAGAGTGATAATAGCTGACATTTATACAGCCTTGAAGGTTTGCAAAGACCATTATGTCATTAAGGAGCAATTGGTCTTGAATATACATCTATAAGACTGATTTAAATAAACAAAAACCCAAATATAAGTGAATATTTTTTCACAAATAATTAGCTGTTTACAATCTAGTCTAATTACTAATCATATTTGTCTACTTCTCTCAGATCATGTCCCTGTAATTCACCCAGATTCCTGTGATCTGTAGGCAAAATATGTTCCCAGTGTGCCTACAACTGTTCAACCAGCTTCTTTACTAAGGCTGGGAGTTTGCCTGCTAGGCTTTGAGCCTTAGCTCAGCATTTTCCAAATGGTTTTGGCCATGGAACACTTTGGGGATTCACATGTATTGATAGAGCTCATAAATGTTGGTCTGGAGGATTAAAGGTCTGGAACATACTCAGGACTAAGGGGGATCAGAGAAACTTTGTAGCAGTAGATAAAATTAATTCCATCTGTTTTTATACAGCGCCCCCCATGTACACATCAAGTGTTTTTGATCCTTGAGTGGTTTGGTAGAGAATCTCTGTGTTCACCTCATTTGTAAAATGAGGGACTTGGACTTCACAGGCCTTAAGATCCCTTATAGCTCTTAATCTGTGGACCTGTAACCCTATAACCAGGGTATATCTCCCTCAGAGTCACAGAATTTCAAGATTAGATAGTACCTCAGAGACTACCTAGTACAACCTGAACAGAATACAGTATACCCAACAAGTGCTTAAAGACCCATTGGTAACAGGGGGTCTTTATTCTGCTCTAAGCCCTCTTTTGGATAGCTTTATTTGTTTTAGAAGTTTTTCCTTATCTTAAAGTCTACTCTCTAAAACTTCCACCTATTGGTTCTGGTACCAAGAGCAAGGAAGCAGCATGGCATCGATTACTACAGGATCAGGCTTGGCATCTAGTAGTGCTTTTGACACATGTTAGCTATGTAACCATTGACAAGCCTCTTGACCTCTCAGTATCCTCAGCACTTTACAGACCAGTTTTTAATCTTCAGTGGCGGAAGGAGTTTCTATACCAGAAGGCTCCAACATTGATGAAATCTTAAAATGCTCACCTTTACACCATCTCCAAATGTACAAAGCACTGTGCTAAGGGCTAGGGATTCAAAAACAAATTCTGTAAGACCAAACAAAACAATTCTAATCTATCTTCCATATGGCAGGACCTCAAGTACTTAAATGCAGCTATCCTAAGTCTTCTCTTCTTGAAGCTAAACATTACCATTTCCTGCAGATTATCCTCAAATGACCTGGTCTTAAGGTACTTCCAGCCCTAGTTACCCTTCTCTGGATTCTGCCCAGCTTACCTGTATTCTTCCTAAAATAACATGGTACCCAGAACTAATTCAGCACTCCAGATATGGCCTAACTAGGATGTACTACAGCGAGACTCTCATCACTTTCTTATCCTAGTTAATGCTAGTGAAATTAAAGATCTTCCCCACTTATTAATGGGCCTGCCTGTTAAAAGGAGTTTGATTAGGGGAGATTTGTGGGAAGGCCCACACCTTTTGTTAATAAGGCACTGTTTCTCAAGGGTTGTGATGCTGTCTGGCTCTGAAAAATGTGTAAATACTCTGAGGTGAGGTTTTACTTTGGGGCTTACTCAATGGAAGTGTTTGTTTGACCAGACAAGACTGGGCAGCCACTAAGGAGCCCCCATCCCTCTCCCCACCTCAGGTCAGACAGTTGAATCTGTTTGTTGATCTGTGATGTATGTATTGCTTACAGTCAGACAACTGGAAGCCCTGTCTGTTGGTCATTATTTCTATGTTTGTATTTTCTCAAAAGTTCAGGGTGCTGACTTTTCCTCCTGAGCTAAGTGAATGATATATGTGCTTGATTAAAGTGATTGTTGACCCCTCAAAAGTTGCTCACCTTTTAGAAAAGCAGATCTAAGAATCTGTACAGCAGGCCCTCCAGTGTATGTCAGGGCGCTTGCTTTTACATCCTAGAAATTGTGCATCTCATAATGTATCCTAGAATTTGACTGCCTTGTCATACTGTTGTGCTAAATCACACTGAGCTTGAAGGATACTAAAGTCCATGAATTCTTTTCGGACCAGTTTCCCTCTCCTGTCATGTATTTGTGAAGCTGATCTTTTGAACCTAAGTTTAAGGCTCTGGGACAAATCCAATAAAATGAAAATTAATCAGGATTAGTATGAAGTTCTATCCTGCCAAGATCTTTTTTGGACTTGACTCTGCCATCCAATATTAGCTATCTATTTAACTTTGTATTATCTGCAAGTTTGATAAGCCTACCATCTATACTTTTATTCAGTTCAGTGCTGAAAATGTGAAACAACACAAGGCCAAGCACACATCCCTAGAGAATTCCATTAGAGATCTTATTCCAAAAGGGCATCCAACAATCAATGACAATAATTTGAGTCTACCTATTTAAGCCAGTTTAAAATATTTCTTGTTCTTGTAGTATTTGGACACATTGAAACATGCTTTTAATTTCGCTAATCAATAGTGATTAAGAGGATTTTTTGAGTATTTTTTCAGAGGATATTTTTCAGGTCTACAGAGAAATTTGATTTTCTTCATCTGAAAACTGCCTGTTCATATCCTTTATCGTGTATCAATTAGGGAATGCCTGTTATTCTTATAAATTTGACTCAGTTCTCTACATATTGAGAAATGAGGCCTTTATCAGAGAAATTTGCTGTAAATTTTTTCCTTTAGTTTTCTGTTTTCTTTCTGAGCTTGACTGCATTGGTTTTGTTTGTGCAAAACCTTTTTTATTTAAGATAATGAAAATTATCTATTTTACATCCTGTAAAATATTTCTCTTGCTTGGTCATAAATCCTTCCCTTATCCATAGATCTGACAGGTAAACTATTCCATACTTCCCTAATTTGTTTATGGTATCCCTTTTTTATATTTAAATCATACGTCCATTTTGACTTTATCTTGGTTTATGGTGTGAGATGTTGGTCTATATCCAATTTCTGCCAAATTGCTTTCCAGTTTTCTCAGCAGCTTTTGTCAAATAGTGAGTTATTGTCCCAAAAGCTGAGATCTTTGCATTTATCAAATACTGGATTATTAGATTCTTTTACTACTGTGTATTGTGTATCTATTCCACTGAGCCACCACTCTATTTCTTAGCCTGTACCATATTGTTTTGACGATTAACACTTTGTAATACAGCTGGAGGTGTAGAATTACTAGGTCACCTTCCTTCCCATTAAAAAAAAATTAATTCCCTTGATATTCTTGACCTTTTGTTCTTCCAGATGAATTTTATTATTTTTCTACCTTTATAAAAATAATTTTGGTAGTTTGGTGTGGCACTGAATAAGTCAATTAATTTAGGTACAATTGTCATTTTTATTATATTGGTTTGGCCTACCCATGAGCAATGAATATTTTTCCATTTGTTCACATCTGACTTTATATATGTGAAAAGTGTTTTGTAATTGTGTTCACATAGTTCCTGGGTTTGTCTTGGCAAATAGATTCCCAAGTATTTTATATTGTCTATAGTTATTTTAAATCCAATTTCTCTTTCAATCTCTTGCTGCTGGACTTTGTTGGTAATATGTAGAAGTGCTGACAATTTACATGGGTTTATTTTGCAACTTTGCTAAAATTGTTTATTATTTCAACTAGTTTTTTAGTTGACTCTCTAGAACTCTTCAAGTATACCATATATCATCTACAAAGAACAGTATTTTTGTTTCTTCATTATCTATTCTAATTCTTTCCATTTCTTTTGCTTCTCTAATTTCAAAAGCTAGCATTTGTAGTATTATTAAATAATTGTATTTAAATAATTGTAGTAATATTAAATAATGATCATGATAATAAGCATCCTTGCTTCACCCGTGATCTTATTGGGAAAGTTTCTAGCTTATTGCTATTACAAATAATGCTTGCTGATGGCTTTAGATAAATACTGTTAAGGAAATCACCATCTGTTTCTATGCTTCCTGTTGGTTTTCAATAGAAATGTGCTATATTTTATCAAAAGCTTTTTCTACAACTATTGAGATAATTATATGACTTTTTCTGGTTTTGTTATTGATGTGGTGAATTATGCTCATAGTTTTCCTAATATTGAACCAGCCCTGCATTCCTGGTATAAATCCCACCTAGTCATAGTATATGAACTTTGTAATATATTACTGTAATCTACTTGCTAATATTTTATTTAAATTTTTGCATCAATATTCACAGGGAAAATTGGCTTATAGTTTTCTTTCTTTGTTTTTTGCTCTCCTGATTTAGGTATCAGCACAATATTTGTGTCACAAAATGAATTTCGTAGACTTCCTTTGCCTGTTCTTTCAAATAGTTTAAATAGTATTGGCCTTAATTGTTCTTTAAATGTTTGGTAGAATTCACTTGTGAATCTAACTGCTCCTGGGGATTTTTTCTTAGGGAACTTGTTGATGGCTTGCTCAATTTCTTTTTCTAAGATGGTATTATTTAAGCATTCTATTTCTTCTCCTATTAATCTGAGCAATTTATATTTTTGTAAATATTCACTCGTTTCCCTTGGATTGTAAGATTTATAGGCGTATGATTGGGCAAAATAGCTCCTAACAATTGCTTTTATTTCATCTTCATTAGTGGTGCATTTACCCTTTTCTTCTTTGATGCTGGTAATTTGGTTTTATTCTTTTTTTAATCAAATTAGTTAATGGTTTATCTGTTTTATTGGTTTTTCATAAAAACTACTAGGTTTATTTATTAGTTTAATAGTTTTTTACATTTAATTTTATTAATCTTTGATTTTCAGGATTTTCAACTAGATATTTAATTGAGGGGTTTTAATTTGTTCTAGTGTTTTTAGTTGCATGCTCAATTCATTGATCTGCTCTTTTTTATTTTATTAATGTAAGTATTTAAAAGATATGAATTTTCACCTAAGTACTGCTTTGACTGCATTCCATAAATTTTAGTATGTTGGCTCATTGTTTTTATTTTCTCTAATGAAATTATTGATTGTTTTTATGATTTGTTCTTTGACCCACTCATCTTTTAGGATTAGATTATTTATTTTCCAATTAATTTTTAATCTATCTTTCCTGGCCCTTTATTACATGTAAATTTTATTGCAATATGATCTGAAAAGGAAGCATTTCATATTTCTGTTTCTTTGCATATTATGAAGTTTTTATACCCTAATACATGGTCAGTTTTTGCGTAGACACCATGTACTGATGAAGAAAAGGTATATTTCTTTCTATTCCCATTCAGTTTTCTCCAGCAGTCTGTCATGTATAACTTTTCTAAAATTCTATTTAGTTAACTCACTTTCAATACTTTGGCACTGTCCTTAACTCCTTACTTTCCCTTACCTGACATAATTATTTGTCGAAATTTGTCATTTCTGTCTCCACGGTGTCTTTTGCATTTGTCCCCTTCCATCAGTTCTCATCTAGACAATTGTAATACACTTCTAACTGGTCTCCTGCCTCACATCTCTCCCTTTTCTGATCCATGTTACACGATTGCCACAGCGATTTTTTAAAAATATAGATCTGAGCATGTTACCCCCCTCCAATAAACTCCAGTGTCTTTCTGTTGCCTCTTGGATCAAATACAAACTCCTTTGCTTGACTTTTAAAGTCCTTCACAATGCAGACCCATACGATCTTTCCAGTCTTATTATCTGTTTCACTCCTTTCCTCACACTCTGTGATCCTGCCAAATTAGACTTCTCTATATTCACACACAAATCTATCATCTCCGTGCCTTTGCACTGGCTAACTCTACTGCCTGGAATTCACTCTTACCTTACCTGTGTCTCTTAGAATTCTTTGTTTCCTTCACAGCTCTCTTCCAGAGCTACCTTCTACATGAAACCTTTCCTGATCCTCCTTGCTTTCAGAACCCTCTTCCCAACCTCCCCAAGAAATTTACCTTGAATTTATCTTGTTTATACTTTATGTGTAATTATTTATGAATATATCTCACTTGATAAAATATGATTAAGGAATTTTTTTGGTTTTATATCTCTAATACCTGGTACACAGCATTTAATTATAAATTTGTGCTTTTAGTTTGTAATTAATAAGTGCCTAGTACATAGCACTCAATCAATAAATACTTCATCATTGATTCCCCTTCATACAAAGAGTTGTTTCTAAAATGGCCACTCTACCTATAACCAGTTTTTTTCTATATATGAAGATAAAGTAATTTTCATATGTTATGATGTCATTCAAGGCTATTTCTACCACTCTTCTTAAAGAAAGTATTAATGATGTACAGGTGTAAGACATCTGAGTGATTATAAGCCTTTCACCTTTTATTTTTTCATTTCTCGATCCCTAACTATATATTCCAACATTGATTATGCTTTTTTCACCTGTGCCTGCTTTTACGCTGAAGTACCTAGTATCAAGGTACATATTAGCTTCATTTGGAGTGACTTGTCAAGTTCTTTGTATAAATTTTCTACTTCAGTCTCTGCAGCAGATGTTGGCACATAGGCTGTAATTATCTTCAGTGTCTTTGTTTGCTTACAGTCACTGCAAACACTACAAAGCGGTATGACCGAGAGTATTCCATGAAATTATATTTCTGGTTTCCTTTGGGGCACACAGTAGAAACAACTCCTGTACTTACCTCTTGATGGAGAACCTGTAAGACCTTCTTTCATTCAGCAGCATCTTTTGCGCTCATTTCATTTATGGTGAAGGTGACAAATGTGGATATGGCTGAGCTCCTCTACTCATGGGTCAACTCTTTGGTCTCTGAACCAAGATTTCCCATTTATTACCAACAGTTAAAATCATGTATCTAAACCAACTGAGAATTGTGTGATTCCTACAACTTTCTGTTTCTAGTCTTGTATATTTGAAGGAACCTTGAATTTAGAGATCTAAGATCCCTGAGTTCAAATAATATATATGTACATACATATATATACACACACATACAAATACATACATTTGCATACACATATATGTATATTTGTGCATGTATATGATATGTATATACACATATATGTACATAAGTGTGTTTGTATATTATTTGGGGAAAAAAACTTTGCCTCTTCAAGACTTTTTGTAATCCTCTTAAGGGAGGAGATTTGTACTACGTATGTTGGTATATATGTATATACATATATATGTACATGCCTATTTTTGTTCTTGTTCAGTTGTTATGCAGTCATGTCTGGCTCTCTGTGGCCCCATCTGACGTTTTCTTGGCAAAGATATAGGAGTGGTTTGCTGTTTCCTTCTCCAGCTCATTTTATAGATGAGGAAACTGAGGCAAAAAGAGTTAAGTGATTTGCCCAGGGTCATGTAGGTAGTAAGTATCTTAGGCTAGATTTTAACTCAGAAAGATAGGTCTACCTGACTCTCTGCTGTACCACCTACCTTCCCAGTGTGTTTATACATATATATGCATTTATACATGTATATATACATACACATATACATACATGTGTATATATATTTACACACAATCTAAATCTTTTCACCTAATTGTTGGGATTCCTGTTCTACCATCCTCACAATAGAAGTGGCCATATTGGCATTCTGTTTTGTACGTGTTTTTATATGTCTCATGTGTTGGTGTAGTTCAAAAACAATCATTACCTGTTAGTCAAACCTCCAGTGGTGAATCCATCCGTACTTAGTTGTGTCCTTGAACAGCAAACAGATTGTCTCTTGTTGGACCCACACTTTACAGGGTCTCTCCTAATTTCAGTTTATATTCCACTCAGCTGTCAAATTAATCGTCCTAAAGCACAGAACTGTCTATTTTGCTCCCATATTCAGTAAACTCCAGGGACTCCTCACACCTCCAGGATCAAATATAAAATTCTCTGTTTGGTATTCAAAATCCTTCATGATCTGGTATCTTTCTACCTTCCCAGTCTTCTTTTACACCATATCTTCCTTCCACCAATCTCCTCCCCACCTCATCATGTACTCCACAGTCCAATGACACTGGCATCCTTGCTGTTTTTCACACAGGACACTCCATCTCCACAACCCAGGTGTTTTCACTGGATTTTTCACATGCCTAGAGTATCCTCTCTTCTCATTTCCACTGCCCAGCTCCCTGTAAGTCCCAGCTAAAATTCTACCTTCTACCAACAGGCTTCCCTGATCCCCTTAATACTACTACCTTCTCTATTGATTCCCTCTGATTTGTCCTGCCTCTCCTACAGTTATATTCTTCATATTTTCTCCCCTATTCAACTATGAGTTCCTTGAAAGCAGCGTTTGCCTTTTATCTTTCTTTGTATCCACAGAAGTTAACAGAATATTTAGTATGTATTAGACTTAAAAATTGTTTAATACATAATTGTTTAGACTTGTAATTATTTAATGACTGACTGATGTCCCTGACAGTCTTCCAGTTCCTGGGTCCTTTCTATTCCATCCTGAGGTATCAGAGTAGGACTTTATGAAGGAGGTATTTTGACATATATTTTACATTTTAGAGAGGGGGAGGTGATATGCCTAGCATTGAAATTTTCTTACAGAAAAGCTAATCATATCACATGAATGCCAGGATTCAACGGATCAAAATGTGGGAAGTGTTTTTTTAACTGAAGTGAAATTTGAATTTGGCTGTCCCTTAGCAACCAGCAGTAGAACAGCCTATTCCTGATTCATTTTAGAGTTATAAGAATCTCAGCTTATTCATTCATTCAAATTAAGCACCTATTATGTATAATATGCTGTTCTAGGTAAAAGAAGAAATGACAAAGATAAATAAGATATGTTCCTTTACCATTTTTAAAACAACATTTAAGTGGAAGATTAACAGGATTTTGAAACAGATAAAAAGTAGTTTCACCATCAGAAAAAAAATGTAAGTAAATAGGTATAATCATTGACTTTCTTTAGAAATTTATTTTATTCTTCTACAGCCTAAAATTATTGAGGCAACTAGATTTGGAGTAGGAGGACCTGGGCTTTGAATCAGCTATTTTACTTACTACCTGTATTAACTTGGACTAGTTAGGCCTCAGTTTCCTCATCTGTTATAAAAAAAGAGGTTGAAATAAAGTATATCCTGTCCAGCTCTCAGTCTTAGGATTCGGTGGATTGTATCCTTTTTCCATAATTGCTCACATCTCTGTTGACCAATTCCTGGATGATTCCTAAATTAGGTAAACAGTCATGTGCATACTGACTGTGTCCTCTTACCTCTACCTATCCCTTAGTTATTCTAGACACTGTAACACAAGATTTTATTTGAATGAAAAGGAAGAATTGAGATCAGAAATATCTACAATGAATCATAAGAAATATGATTTATAAAAAAAAAGGAATAGGTGTCTAAATTGTCACTATCATTATAGTAGAAAAATTCAAGAAACACAGATTCTGTTCTCCAACTTGCCTTTTAAAAATACTGAACTCAGGCTCTGAGAATCACTCAGTTGGGCTGTAGAAATGGAGTGAGCAGACATGGTTTCTTAGCTGCTACCAGTAAGGCAAGAAAGCAGTGGACAGATATACTATAAGATTTTTGAATGCAAAATACAAAAGCTGTGTTTGTTTTTTCCTAATCTTTGGTTTTGAAAGAGAGCAACTGGTAACAAAACATTAATAATTATAATGAGAGCCTACAGCTTTGAAATGTATAAGAATTATGATCAGTGCAATAACCATTCATGATTCCAGAGGAACCATGATGAAAATGCTGTCCACTTCCTGGCAGACAAGTGATGGTTTAGGGTATGGAATGAGACATATATTTGAACAGAACCAGTGAGAGAATTCGTTTTTCATGATCTGTGCATATCCTTTTCCCCCAGTTGGTGAAGATGGAAAGGAAAGAAAATAGACTTCTGCTCATTAAAAAAATGCTTCAAAAAAGAAATATTGAGAGCTACAGATAGAGAAGGCTTCACGACCTTTCAGATGAGAATGGTGTATTGTTAGTTTTGCTTAATCATTCTACCTTATAACAAAAGAGCTACCAGAGAGTGAGAATAATCTTTAAAAATTTGTAATGTTATAAACAGAATACTTCAATGAAACTTACACAGATTTAAGTAAAATTTCAAAATAACAGAAAAATATGATAAAATAGAATGATTTCTTGCCCAATCAAAGTGATAAAGAGAAGAGGAAAAAAAAGAGAAGAGGGAGAGGTGGGAGGAGAGAAACAAGAGCACACCCTGGTCCTGGACACAAGCTCATAAGACTTAAAAATTGTAAGAGATCTTACACATTTATTATTTGTCAGATGAGGAAACTGAGGGCCAGAGCATTGGAAGTAGCAAGTTGATGGTAGAGCTGAGACTAAAACTCAGATCTTTTGACTCATAACCATAGATTATATTTATACGGCATTTTCAGGTATCCAAAGTGCTCTCCTTACAACGCATAAGTATCCTTACCTCGTTTTAAAGAGGAAGAAACAGTCTCAACACTTAAGTAACTTGCCAGTGGTTATACAATGAGAAACTGGGACTTGAACCCAGGTCTCATAACTCCTGGGCAGCTAGGTGGCTCAATGAATAGGTTGCTGAGCTTGGACTCAGGAAGACTCATCTTTCCAAGTTCAAATGGGGCCTCAGATGCTTACTAGCTGTATGACCCTGGGCAAGTCACTTAACCGTATTTGCCTCAGTTTTCACATCTGTAAAATGAGCTGGAGAGGGAAGTGGCAACCCACTCCTGTATCTTTGCCAAGAAAACTCCAAATGGGGTCACAAAGATTCCAATATGACTGAAAAATGACTAAACAGTAACTTCCAGCTCCAATTCCAGTACTCTTTCTCTTGTTGTGTGCAATCTCACCCACAGTGTTCCTTTGTGTAAGTATAGTTTAGTAATCTTAGTAACTACCACAGACAACCCTTATTTGGTTTATGCTTGAGGACCTAGAATTTTATATTCAAGACCTGCACGTTTCCAAAATTTCTTTTTTGGATATAGCTGAGAAGTAAGAGGTAGCAACTTAAAAATGTTTCTGCAAAGGAACACCAAATAGTAAATTCTATATAAATGCTACCCATTATTGTCACTGCCATTATTATAATTATGAGAGATAAGCAGAAGATGGCACATTTCCTTTCAGTTAGTTCTTTGAGTCTCCCTCCCTTTTAGATAAATTCATACACCTTCTGAAGTCATGTTCTTCCCTTTGATTCAGCGTTTTACTCAAGAGGTACCTCCTCTTCCCTTAAAGAATGGTTGCTGCTGTTGAGTCATTTTAGTTTTGTCTGACTCTCTGTGACCCTATTTGGAGTGGCCTTGGCAAAGATACTGGAGTGGTTTGCCATTTCCTTCTCCAGTTCATTTTACAGATGAGGAAACAGAGACAACAGGGTTAAGTGACTTGCCCAGAGTCACACAACTAAGGCTACGTTTGAAGTCAGGTCTTCCTGCCTCCAGCCTGGTACTCTATCCACTGTACCACCTACCCCTTAAAAAATTAGACCTGGAGTAAAAAGGGAAAGCTAAAGGTAAAAGTTTTAGAGAAGACACTGAAAGTACAAAAAAGTATATGGGAAAGAAAGGCCTGAAAGAAGAAACGAAAGACAGACTTGAGAGAGCTGGCAGCCTACTGCTAGTCCATCCCAGGATTTCCATTTATTAGTCTCAAAACAAATATTTCAAGGTTTAATGTTGAGGGAAGAGTAGTAAGCAATAATAAATGTGCGAATGGCGAGCATCCAAGTGTTGATTTCCCATAAAGCCTGACCCTGGCCAGTTTTTGCCATTAGCCCCAGAATCATTATCCATATGTACAGAACTGTCAGAAATCTAAGATGGAAATTCCTTTATTTTTAAAGTTTCTTAGATTTAAAATGTGGAAGTGGGATCAGTGGAGTTAGGAATTCCTTTGGCTCTGTATTTTACTTTATTGGCCCTGGAACAGCGATTGGCCTCCGTCAAATCTGAAAACCCTTCTGCCCTCACAGTGCTCTCTGTACCCCCCTGAGAGCCATGCCCTGTTTGAAAGGAGCTGAAAGAAGGAAGATTGTTGTTTCACTTGGGATAAGAATATTCTTCACGGAGAGGCAAGAGCTCAGTGAAAGTAACACAATCCATATGCCTAAACTGACTGCTAATGCTCAGCATATGGTCTGGTGAACTTTTCAAGTAAAAATGTGCTTCTAATTCTCAAAAAAAAAAAAAGCCCCTCTAAACCTTATGAGAGCAAGGTTGTCTTGTAGTCTATTGCTTAGTCACAGGCTTCTGTGTTTTATAGATTCTTTGGTTCACAGAGACTAGGGGCCTGCAATATAATGGATGATATAAGGAATGGCAGGTATGGGTGTGGTTGCTAGGAATCCAGGCCCATAGGCATTAAGATGAAAGGAGCTGAACTACATTACCCAAAACAGAACCTGGAAGGTTGTACAGATTCCAAACTACTATGTACCCCAGTGTATTATTGTCTGTGAAAAATCTATTTCTTCCTGTTTGTTAGTCTGTGCTAGGGAATAGGTTGATCATGCTGTCCAGGGAATATTTCATACCCAGAACTTGAGCAGTCCAACTGAACTCAGGGGAGAATGATGGGGGAAAAGTGGGTACATTTGGTCACAAGTACAGGTAAGAATCACAACCATCCTGAAAAGTCTTTGTTTTGTAGTAAGTTGGTGTGGGAGTGGTTAAAATTGTAAGAAAAGCAAAATTCCCTGCAAATTCTAAAGGAGTGCCTCCTGACACCCTGCTGACTAGGGGAGCAGTTTGCCCTAAGAAATGTCACCCACACATCAACTTTTGGATATGAATGTTCTAAGGCCCTGGAAACTTGTACTGTTCAGTAGGAGAGCAATTACAGGAGAGACATGGTTTCATTTATTTCTTCCATCTCAGATCTAACTGAGGAATGGCAGTTTGCCCTCACTGTCACCCCAAGAGCTCAACCTCCTCCATTCTTTTGCCCTGAGACCTTATTTTTCAAATGCCTCCCCTCCCACCCTGCATTTCACAACCTTCTCTAAAACCTTGCCAGCTCTGCTGGGTTTCCCCATTGGCTGAATAGTGGAGAAAGCTATTGCTTGTAGCCAGTGGATTGCCCCTAACCCCCCTGGCTGTGCCAAAGCCAAGCAGGCCTCTTTGATCCCTGCCCTTTGCTACGGCACAACTGTGGTCCTTCTATAGAAATGAGCTTAGGCCCACGACCTGCCATAGCTCTGACTTCTAAGGCTGTCACCATGGCAACCAATACTATTGCCATCCTACTGGGAAAAGAAAATGGCTCTCTCTTCCACTAAGGAGTTCACCAAATTTCTACTGCCCAGGCTCTCCAGGCTCTCTGTCCATATCTCTCCTAACTTATCCCTGCCCTGCCCCTGCCAGCAAGTTGCCTTCACTAAACCTGGATTCACAGTTGGAATTTTGCTCTTTTACAACATTTTGGTTTTAAACTGATTAAGAGAAAGAGGAGGAAAGGTAGAAAGGGATAAAATTTGACTTAATAAAACATTTCTCTGCCTTAAATCTATGTTCTTATAAGGTCAGTATGAACATGCTGTAGTTGGGGACAGAATGAATGAAGGGATCTAGGAGAGCAGAGCAGATCAGTCCTTATTCAAGGAGTACTATAGCTTCCCCATACTCAGATGGAGCTGTCATCTCTATGAAGCTGATGATCCTTCCACCCCTCTGGTGATGCAGAAAACTACCCATCCTTCCATTCTTGCCTGCCCATCTTGTGAAATGCTTGTCCCCATGCTTCCCTAAGTTTTCTGTGGGTAGGAGGAGGATATCAGCCTTGCCCAGTGAGAGGCACACTGACTGTGGTTCAGATCCTACCTCTGACCTTGGGCAAATCACTTAGTTTCCCAGAGGCTGTGTAAATGAATGTGTAAAATGAATAGTTTGGGATAGATGGCTTCTAAGGTCTTTTCCAGTTTTAGATTTTGATGCTATCATCCTTAAAAGGTGCATTCAATGTATTGAGGACCGTCCTTGCTTTCTTCTAATATCTCAAAGATTATCAGAGCAGAAGGTCTGTTCAAGGGTTATCTTACCTGTTCACCACAATAAAATAAAAGTTCACCTTGCTCTTGGAGTATATGTTGTGGTAATGATTTCCTATATCCTATATATTCTATAAGTATATGTATATATGTGTGTGTGCATGTGTGTGTATATATATATATATATGTAGATAGATAGATAGATATCCTATATTCCAGTCCTTCATACTTTATTTTTTGTATGATGCACCTGGGTCACTCCTATCATAAGCCTCTCCATTGACCTCTGTGTAATATTCATTTTAAGTTGTTCAAAAACTATTTTATATATATATATATATATATGTCATATAGCCCTATAGCAATATCAACTGAATACTGATTTTTTTTAATGGACCTTTGTTTCTAGGAGAATTTAGATTCATTAGAAGAGCTTTGTAGTTTCTGGAAAGTAATCCAGCTTTTTCCCTTTGGTGTTAAGTTCTGGGTCTAGGTCTGATAGACAAGGCTCTTCCATCCAGCTGTCCATGATGCGTTGCTCAGTCATATGTATTTTCCTGGATGGATGGTGAGGGCAAATTCTTTTGAGTAGATACTGAAGCAAGCTTTCAGATGCTTGATGCAACCAAAATAATATCATCCAGAAACAGAAGTATCTGCAGAACGATATTATTCTTAGGGAATTCCTCTTCAATCTGGGCTGCATTCTGGCTGTTCTCCATGACAGTGGCAAGCATCTTTAGTGAGCCTACATCTTCCTGTTTTATGTGTCACCTGATATTAATGAACAGAAGGCTGTTGAACAAGGCTATCTCTGTTGTTATATTTCCCAAGGAATCCTGAGTAGTTTCGATGTATGGATCAGATATATCTTCTTGAAAGAGAGCCTTTAAAATACTCTTTTACTCTACCAAATCAAATGTGTTTTTATAACTCATAAACAATAAGTGCAGTGAAATCTTGTATTCTCTGCATCTTTTATCATGGTAAAGGCCTCAAAGTTAGAAGGGATCGGAGTCCAAGCCCTTCATGTTATAGATGAGGAGAGTAAGACCCATGGGAGTTCAGACCAAGATTTATTTGAGAAGATTTGCCCAAGATCGCAAAGGTAGAAGGTTTCCTGTTTCCCTAATAATATACTTGTCAAGGGTGCTCTAGATATGTATGTAGATTATTCTCATAACAATTTGTATAGATGGAAAGACAGGCATATATTTATGTTGGTAGATTAAATTCTCTCTGCCTTCTTTCTAAAGTATTTGTTGTTGTTGAGTCATTTCAGTCTTGACTATCTCCATGACCTCATTTGGAGTTTTCTTAGCAAAGATATTTGGAGTAGTTTGCCGTTTCCTTCTCCAGCTCATTTTACAGGTGAGGAAACTGAGGCAAACAGGGTTAAGTGACTTTCTCAGGCTCACACAGCTAGTAAATGTCTGAGGCCACCTCAGGAAAATGAGTCTTCCTAACTCCAGGGCTAGCATTCTATCCGCTGTGCCACCCAGCTACCCATTCTAAAGTGTTAATAAGGTACAAAAAAAATTTTTTTCTACATCTTTGATATATTTCCCTCTTTTAGATACCTTCTGAATTGAACTCTTAATTCCACCACATTTATGTCAATTTCATACATGTATCTTCTCTGTGTAGTGTTGTTTTTTCCATTCTTGTTTTCCTTTGTGATATCTCTATTTTCTGTATAAACACCTCTAGAATTGTGATGCTTGTGTCCAAATGTGATAGTTCTACTGTCCCTGATGGTGAAAAAAGTTTGTTATAAAAATTTTGGCAGATTTTTCCTTCTATTTGTTGTACTTTCATTTTCATCCTTAAATGCCGTCAGGATGACTTTACTTAGTTGGATCTCTCACTAAGTTTTCATAAATCTGTATATATTTATATATCTATGTTTACATAGATATATAGATATAAAGATATAGATGTAGAAGTATATTATTAGGGAAACAGGAAGCCTTATTTTAATGTGAAAAGACCGTTCATAATCTCCTACCATACTTCTTCAAAAGATTTTATAAAAGAAATCCTATGTTAAGCCAGTGTTATCCTTGTCTGCCCATTTCTCCAGTTGACAAGTAAGGCATATTGATGGATAAGGAGTGTTTTTATGATCTGTTGATCTTCTTGTTTTAATAATTGATTTCCAACAGTTAAATGAACAGATAAAATTATTGTGGTTTGTATCTGTCTACGTAATTTCTTCCATCCATATCCAACTTTTCACCATCATTTATTTATTTAGATCAATATCAAGCTGTTTTAATTATATTCCATATTTTTCTTATATGTATTCTTTATTTTGGGCAGCTAAGTGGTGCAGTGGATAGAGCACCAGTGCAGGAATCAGGAGGACCTGAGTTCAGATCTCACCTCAGACACTTGACACTCACTAGCTGTGTGACCTTGGGCAAGTCACTTAACCCCAATTGCCTCATCCTGGGTCATCTCCAGTCATCCTGATAAATATCTGGTAACTGGATTCAGATGGCTCTGGAGGAGAAGTGAGGCTAGTGACCTGTACAGCCCCCCCTCACTCAAAACAAAGTCAAGTGCAAGTCATGTCATCATTTCTCTGATGGCATAGTCTTCTTTGGCAATGAAGGACAAGCACACACATCTCTTCTTTTAGTTTTGTAGCAAATTTGAACTTTCTTCCAAGTTGGTTATCCAACTGTACACAGATACTTAATTCAAGAATGACTCCTACATCTGTAACAAGTTGTTAATACATCTCTTAAAACATAATCAGTTTGATTTTTTGTGATGTTATTTGTCCAGTGTTCTCCAATTCTTTTCTCAAGAGTAGTGATGGTTTACAGATGTGAGCCTTCTGTGTAGTCTAGGAGTCTTTAATTTCTCTCCTTCCTTTTCCTCATGAGTGGTTTCCAATCTATTTCTTGCCATCCATCCCCCTTTTCATTGACATCACCAAATTTCAAAGTATATGAAGATTTAATTTTGAGGTTCTTACCCAGCTTTTCATAGAATTGATCTACTTTTATTCTCTGTAACAAATGTTGATGCATACTATGATTTTCTATGCCTTTTTGCAAATCTTTATCATATATACTGCAAAAAGATGACTAAATGTCCCATAAAATGATGCTTCTTACTGCCTTTATGCACACAATAAAACTAACTCTGTCTGTTCCTCAATTTACCTCTCCAGGGAGAACCTGTGAACCACTTTCCTCTTCTTGCAATTTCTTCTTTCTTCTGGTTTTATTTATAGTTCAATTTTAGGGGTTATATTCATTTCCCCCAGTAGTATGGCTACAAGCTGATCATTAGACAAGGATCCCACATTCAGGGTGCCAACACCTAAATTAATGTTTAAAAATGGGCTTAATAATTCAACCTTTACCTCTTTTCCACCATTCTGATGCCAGTAAAAGTGGAATGGGTCTGAAAAAGAGGAAAGGGCATTTTGTTTTGTATATGAATTTTTATTTATTAAAAAACAGGTAGAAATTCAATTTTCCAGATATTTGCTGAGCACATACTATTTGTAAGTTCTCCTTGCTATTTGCTGAAGAAATTTTTAAAAAATAATAATTAAACACAGGCCCCACCTTCAAGTTAACCATCTCATATGTCACAGAGAAAAAGATATTTGGGAATTTTTAAAATTATTATTCAAAGACATCTGACAAGAAACAGAACTCTTAGTAGACTCTACAGGCTTTTATGGGGTTGTCTAGCTTAGAGGGGTTGGCAAGGCGGTGACATTTGATTATTTTATCTTGCTATATGCATCTTAGTCTGTTTTGTTAGAAGGCCAAGAGAACATTTATTTGACATTTCTTATTTTAGGACTAGTTTTAAGGAATTTTTAAAAACATGGTGGATTGTCCTCTGAGGGTTCCAGTGCTTAAAGAGTTTTTTCCCCATAATTCTGGAGTAACTAATCTCCTGCTGTATCTACTTAACTGATCTGGATATGTCTCATCGTAGCAGGCTTGAAGGGATCATTTCAGGACTGTGGCTTGGAAGAATCTGTGAAGCTGCTGTTACCATGCATCCCCAAAATGCTGTAGTTTGGTAGAGCCCCATGAGCCATTTTAAGAGATCACAGGCAGTCGAGGTAGAAGACATCCAACTTCTTATCAAAGCTTTTCACAGTCTGACAGAAGGTTGGAGTTTCTTAAAACCAGAACTTGGACTTTGTGGTTATAAAATGATAGACATATTATCTTAATAACAACAATAAGATCCAGGCCCTCTCCTTTAATTTTTTCCTATTTATTCTAGTACCATAACACCAAAGCAAGACTTTTTCTCAGAAATATCAAATCATGCTCAGAAATTTCATGTGGATTCTCCTTTTTCCAGTTTCTCTACAGGTGGATATTGTTCCCAGCCAAGGGGAAATCAGTGTTGGAGAATCTAAATTCTTCTTATGTCAAGGTAAGTAGTCTGTGTCCTCCTGGGCTGGAGGTGGAATCAAAGTTACTCTGGAGATGTTTATATCAATTGGACAGTAGCTCATAGTTATGCTTGGACCATATCACTCCAAGTGTTATAATGCTTGGGGAAGCTAAACAATTAGAAACTCTTCCTAAATTCTTCAGTATTCTCCCATCTACCTCCCTTACACCATATCAAAACATGTATGAACCTCTACTATCTAGAGGTAATCTGAAGGAGACAATTTATTGTAGTCTGAATCAGTTCCTCTTTGAGAATGAAGGACAAACAACAAGTCTGAATCGGGGTTTCTCCCTCCCCAGACTTTTATATTTTCCATGTGTATTCTAAGTGCTTACAAATGAAGGCTTTCATTTCAACAAACATATGTTAAATATTTTTAATGTAGATATCATTGCTCCCTAACTTTTCACCGGATCTCTTAATAAGGACATCTCTGGTTCAAAAATAATGCCAAGATACTTGTGTTTCGATTTGCTTCTGAGTTTTGCCAAGATTTTTAATATCCAGGAGACTCCAGAAATTCATTTAAAGACATCTGGGTTTCAGGGTCTGTCCAGCTGAGGTGATGACAGTTCATTCTCATTCTCTTCTATGTACATATTGTTTCCCCTATTAGAATATAAATTAATTTTAAATAAATTTATTTCTTTATTTTTAATTTTCAACATTCACTTCCCTAAGATTTTGAGTTCCAAATTTTCTCCCTATCTTTCCTCTCCCCCACCCCAAGATGGCATGCAATTTGATATAGGCTCTCTATATATTCATATTAAACCTATTTTCACATTAAATCATGTTGTAAAGAAGAATTAGAACCAATTGGAGAAACCACAAGTAAAAAGAAGCAAGTGAAAAAGAGAAAGAGGGAGAGAGATCAAACAATATGCTTTGATCTGCATTCAGACTCCCCAGTTCTTTTTCTGGATGTGGATGGCTTTTTCCATCATGAGTCCTTTGGAGCTATCTTAGATCCTTGCATTACTACGAAGAAATAAGTCTATCAAAGTTAGCCATTGCATAATGTGGCTGTTACTGTGTACAACATTCTCCTGATTCTGCTCTTTCACTCAGTATCAGTTCATGTAAATCTTTACAGGTTTTTCTGAAGTCCATCTGCTCATCATTTCTTATAGCACAGTAGTATTCTATTACAGAATATAAATTCTTTAAGAGCAAAAATAGTTTTTGCTTTTCTATTTGTATCCCCAGTGATAAGGACAGTTTCTTGCACCTAGGAAGCACTAAATAAATGCTTATTGATCAATTGATTCTCAAGCAAAGTCCAGGGTAAACAACAGGTTTGTTTTGGCATATTCACAACTTGTGGGTGATGTTAATTTGAAGACATACCAAAAAAAGCACTAAAATTGTTTAGGAAGAGAAGGGGTTTTCTTTTTATTTATCTTTGTGTTTGGGGAAAGGGAATAAATGAGGAAAAGGGCTTCAAAAATCA
Source organism: Notamacropus eugenii (assembly GCF_028372415.1). Classification (NCBI taxonomy): domain Eukaryota; kingdom Metazoa; phylum Chordata; class Mammalia; order Diprotodontia; family Macropodidae; genus Notamacropus; species Notamacropus eugenii. Next base: position 140,315,317 of record NC_092876.1, on the reverse strand, counting down.
ATCTGATTTGCATTGAATGCGGTGACTTGTAACTGGTGAATTTTTTTTAGATTCAGCTTTGCCTTCATTACAACAATTTAAATGATCTGGAGATGCAGCAACAAAGCCCACAGCACATCTTGCAAATAGCGATATTTATTGAAAACATGATGGGCCTTGAATAGAAGGAATACTCCATTTCCATGCTTAGCAGCTGTGCTGAGTTGAGGGGTGGTTGGAGACAGAGACATAAAGGGTCCTTTGTGAAGGTCTTTCCACCTGTTCTCAGAGACCATCCACTCTGGTTCAGTTCCACTTCCAAGAGAAATACTCATCAAGTAGGGAAAAATGTGTCTTTTTAGAGGTAGACAGAAGGGAAAGAGTTGCTCTCTTTCTGAGATAGTGACCTGGGAATGGATCGTGGCTTTACTGCAGTGTGTAGGAAATGAAATGCGTTTGTGAAGGTGAAAGCTTTTTGTAGCCATACAGTAGTCACTAAAGTGAAAGATTTTAGGGCCCAAGCTCCTCCATCTAGTTCAAAATCTTATCCTCAATTCTAGAAGTGAAAATTGGAATTAGCCCTCAAAGGAGAAGCTGGCCAGTAGGTTCAGAATCTAATCCCTGTTAGGTCAAATGTAGGTAAGTCTTTTTATCTATTTTACTTTATTACTATTTGGTTTTTCCCTTTCTCTTCTGTCAAAGGGAAAGGTTAGTATGAGAAATACTCAGCCCAAGTGGTTGTTCAGTGCTTTCCAAATTCTGTACAAGGTGCTACTATACAAATTCCATACTGTCGCATTGAAGTCAGTCTAGGAAAATGTCTAATGTACTCTTCTGACATTCACACCTTGGTTGCCCTCTTAGCAAGCAACATTTGCTTAGTGGTTACTACATATAGAGCATCCAGCTTGGCCTTTTCTCTCTCTGGAGGTTCCATGCCTAAACCCTTTGAAAATATTCTTTTCTCTCTCAGTGGCTGGGGAAGCCAAGGATAAAGACATTTCCTGGTTCTCCCCCAATGGAGAAAAGCTGACCCCAAACCAGCAGCGGATCTCAGTGGTACGGAATGATGATTTTTCCTCTACACTTACCATCTACAATGCCAACATTGATGATGCCGGCATCTACAAGTGCATTGTTTCAGGAGAGGACGGCAGTGAATCAGAGGCCACCGTCAATGTGAAGATTTTCCGTAAGGGCCTCCATCTTCTCCACCTCAAGTCCTTTTCTTTGGAACAGGAAAATAGGAGGTAGTAGGCGGGTAGTAAAGAGGTTCAGGATGATAATGAAAGAACCAATTGAGTTCTATGCCTCCAGGTCCCAGCATGCATCAGGGACTGAACAGCCCCACCCCTTCTTCTCCTTATCTCAGGGCTATATTGATGGCTCAGGTAACCTGTACTTGGGCCAATTTGGGCTGCGTGAGTCACTATTAGACACTAGTTAGAATTAATTCCTATTTACTCTATATCCCTTAATTCAACAAATTAGTTCCCAAAATAATATTAAGGACACCCCAGCCATTGTCCCCAAGACTTTGCCTCATGTAGTTAATGTTCCATAATTCATGTTAAACCTTTTTTACTTTACTTTCCCTGGATCCTGATGAACTCTTTAGAGTAGAAAATGACTTTTGAACTCCATTATTGAGAGGGGACAATTCTTATTCTATGTGAAACCTTGTTTGGGACTGTCATGTCATTATCTAGTTATTAGTACATCTGTCCCACTGACCTGTCTAATTGTGAGTGACACCATTAGTGTCATTAATTAATTAATGGGATTAATGGAACAGCATTGATTGCCACAATCCTTGTGGCCAGTATTGGTTCCATTGACTCTGCTTTTCCTCTGTTCCTTCATCAGAATTCTCTGCTGTGGGAAATCAGAGGGCAGTGGGTGGCAGGGGAGAAGAGAGACTTGGTTACTTCTACCAGTTAAGGCATATCATGAAACCCTTAATAGATAAAAAGAGAGAGCTCCTCTTTGTCATTCTCTACCAAGGCTGGGACTTTTTAATGTTCTTGAATTCCATTGTTGAAAAATCTAATTTTCCCTCCCAAGATCCCTCCTCTCAGAGTCCAGATAGATCAGTCAGTCAGTCAACAACTACATATTGAGTGATTGAGCCTGAGCCCAGATCATTTCCTCATGCTTCAGAGTCCCTAAACTGCCATGAACTGAAGGCAAAGTTTCCAGACTTGTTCTGCATTCTACAGAGGCAGGCATTGCGATGTAGGCATATAGTCTCTTGTCTGTGGTATGAGTTCCACTCATTGGAGTCTATTTGGGGAGTATGATTATTTTCAAGGGGCACAGTTCATATAGCATGGCCCGTGTTACCAGACAGCCCTTGCAAAGGTTCTTTTTCTTACAGTGGCAAGTGGGGGAACATTGTTCTTTTCTTGCCTCTGCTTATTTTCAGAGAAACTCATGTTCAAGAATGCACCAACTCCTCAGGAGTTCAGGGAGGGAGAAGATGCCGTGATTGTGTGTGATGTTGTCAGCTCACTGCCCCCTACTATCATCTGGAAGCATAAAGGCCGAGATGTGATCCTGAAAAAAGACGGTGAGAATCCTGCTCCCTAGCAGCTGCTTTTTCCAGTGGACCTTTGAGCGTCTTACATTTTTTTCAGTTGTGCTCAGTCTCAATTGCGCTTAGTTATACTGGTCAAATGTTACTTCCAGAGTTCCTTGGCCATGTGACCACCTGAGAGAAATGATTATTAATAATCAACTATGGGGGAGCCCCAGGTTTTTTCCTTATTGGAAGCCCATCCTTTGAAGGACATTACTGACTTCTGCCAAAAATTCACCCCACCTAATCCATTTTATCTAAGTGAATTCTTACCCGTTGTGTTCTACTCAGGTTTGGGTAACACCCAATTCTTTGATTAAATTGCCCAAGGTTTGGGGTGATTTGGAAGTAATGGGTCCACCTCTCATTATAATATTCATTCTCTCTCAATGCTGGTTAACACCAGTCAGAATAGGTTGCCACCCTCAGGAACACGTAAGGGCATAAAAGCATTGAGTGTGTTCCATGAAGGGCCTTTGGCATTCCAGAGTGTCACTGACCCCTTGTATCCATAATATGCTAACATTATTAATTAAATTATTAATTACCCAGAAATTATGTCTTTTAAACTTTTTAGACATTACACTACCAAAGCCTGTGCAGATTCATACTTGACAGACCCTAACTTTCCCCAGAAACAAAAGATTTTGATGTTGCTGTTGCTGTTTCTTTGTGCAGAGCAGAAAGGGACACAATTCCCTAAGTCAAATTAATTCTCCTCCCCTGAAGATAACAAACAGGGGAGAGGAAAGGGTCAGGTAAGTACCTGAAGATGACAGAGCTCTCTGAGTTATCCTTGGGTGAACCTACCTTTTGTCTTTTCTAGTCAGGTTCATAGTCCTGTCCAACAACTACCTGCAGATCCGCGGCATCAAGAAATCAGATGAGGGGACATATCGCTGTGAGGGCCGGATCTTGGCCCGTGGGGAGATCAACTTCAAGGACATTCAAGTTGTTGTAAATGGTGAGAAGATCTACTCTTCCCTATATCCCTAGTCTTGTCTCACCTTAACTCTTCTATCTCCTCTAATTACCTGTAAAAACCAAACCAAAACAAAAAATCCCTGCACTCTCACATACAGCTTGTCCAGAATGTTTCTGCCATAAACTTCAATGCCTTCCATAGCTACATTCATTTTTTATGTCTTGCCCATTGTGCAGTAATTGTATTTCCTTTCTTGTCCTAGAGCCTTGGAAGCTTTGCGGTAAATCACAAAATTTGAGTCATTGTTACTCTGGCTAATACAATAATGGTAAATCAGTCCCCTTGGTTCTAGGTTCAGAGAAAATATTTCAATCAATTCAAGTTCCAGAATTGTCAGAATCACGGCTCATGGGCTTATTAATCTTAATTTGCAGCGTCAAATAAACATACCGGTAGAATTGATCTGACATTTACAAGATGTTTACAGGAAATTATAATGTCATTACTAAGAAAATAAGTAAATCATGCTTGAATTATTTTGGCTTGTAATGTATTTTTCTCGAAACTTTCTCTCTACCATACTTTTTCCTTTGGTAACGGATGCTTCTACACAGTATGATTTGTGAAGAATTCCAGGAGAATTTAGCCAAACATCCCTTGCTGGGCAAATGTGTTTTTGTCTATAGTTATTTGCTAAGCAGCTAGGTGGTGTGGTGATTAGAGATCTGGGCCTGGAGTCAGGAAGACCTGAGTTCAAATTCAGCCTTTGACACTTCTAGCCATGTGACCCTGGGCATGTCATTTAACCTGTTTGCCTGAGCTTCTTTATCTGTGATAATGGAGATAATAATAATAGTTATAGCATTTACCTCCCAGGGTTGATATGAGGATCAAATAGGATAATAATTGTAAAGTGCTTTTTAACACAGTGTATGGCACATAGTAAACACTATTTAAATATTTGTTATTATTATTATTTTTACAAATATCCATTAAGAACCCATTGTGTACCAGGTACGCTGCTGGTGGTGATGTGGAGATGAATACAGCACAGACTTTGATGTCTATGAACTAATCCAACAAGGAGGAAGGGAGAGAGTAGGGGAAATGATATAGAAGATTTAGACAATATGACTAGCCCGAGTGCTATGAGAGGTTTGAAATGAGAGACGTCTTTCAGTTAAGGGCAGAAGATTAGGAAAAGTTCAGAAAGAAGGGCACCCATCCATAGAGCCTTGAAGGATAGGATACTTCAGCAGACAGAGATAGTGAGTAGGGGACAAGAAATGTAATTCATTGGCAGGAAAGGGACAGAGTGTGAACAAAAGTATGTGGGTGGGAGAGGGCAGGGTAAAATCAAGGCATGAAAAAGAGTCTAGTGTGGCTAGAATAGGGCAGGGGTAGGGACTGTACCCGTGATTTCATTGGTATAGGGAAACTCCCTCTGCTAAGAAAGGTTAGCACCCTCTCTGCAACTTAAGGTCTTTAAGAGTGCTGGCTAGAGTACTGAAATGTTAAGAAATCTCCCCAGGGTCACACAGCCAGTATGTGTCAGAAGTGAGACTTGAATTCAGGTCTTTCCATGTCTAATGGTGACTCTATCCACTAAGCCACACTCTTCTCTCATGACTGGAATACAGGATATATTGAGCACGTGTGTAACCAACTAATGGGAAAAAATGGGAAATTTTTGTGCCTCTTTAATTGGTCCTTCCATTTCTTTCACAACTAACCCTAAAATGATCTCATTCTGTTTCAGTACCACCCACTGTTCAGGCCAGGCAGAGCACAGTGAATGCAACAGCAAACCTTGGCCAGTCAGTCATACTGATGTGTGAGGCGAAAGGTTTTCCAGAACCCACCATGAGTTGGACAAAGTAAGAAAGTGTGTCAAGTCATGTTACCTGTGTGTGTGGAGGACAGGTCAAGAAGAGAATGTTACAGAACCCACTCCCTTTGGGCATTTTAGCAGGAGGAATGTAACACTGAACATTAAGGCACGGAGGGGTAATGGGCATTTGAAGAATGTCAGCTTACTGTGTGCCGGGCACTAGCTAGGGATGTAGATACAGCAAAAATGGAACCAACTTGCAATGAGGTAAAGATAATTTGGAACGGGGAGATAGCAAGAGCGTACGAAATGTATACAGCAGAAATGGGAAGTAAATAAAAATATAAGCATATACAAAAGTCCTTAAATTCAAGGTAGCTTCAGGGGAGAAAGCTTGAACTGGTCAGGGCCTCCAAAAAGGCTCTGTGCAGAAGATAATGCTGTCTTCCTATATGCAGTCAATGGGTTCTTTAAATTTAGTGACTTACAAGGAAACTGAATCCTGTAAGCATGGGAATGATGAAAGAGTCACTCCCACCACCTACTGGGAAAAATCAGGGAATCACAGAAATAGAAACAGAATAGAAGAGGAAATACAACTCAGCCTCTTTACTTAGAAAGGCACACAGCCTCCCTGGCTCCAGCTGTATTGTATAAAGATGAATGGGGAAATTTAAAATCTTAAGTTTGTTGCCAAAAAAAATAAAAATCACTGTATGTTTTGGGGTCCCATAGGGATGGAGAACAGATTGAAATAGAGGAAGATGACAAGTATGGCTTCAGTGAAGACAGCTCTGAACTGACCATCAGGAGAGTGGACAAGAGTGATGAAGCAGAGTATGTCTGCATTGCTGAGAACAAAGCCGGAGAGCAAGATGCTTCCATCCAACTGAAAGTCTTCGGTAAGTGTAGACAGAGCTTTATTGCCACTGCTCTGAGGAGCAGCAAGATGACACAGTGGATAGAGTGCTGGTCCTGGAGTCAGGAAGACTGGAGTTCATATGCAGCCTCAGATACTCACAACCTGTGTGACCCTGGGCAAGTCACTTAATCCCTGTTTGCCTCAACTTTTCTGTCTGTAAAATGGAAATAATAATAGGACATCCCTCCTAGGGTTGTTGTGAAACACTAATTGTAAAGTGCCTAGCACATAGTAAGCTCTATATAAATGTTTGCTAACATCAGTATTCCCCTCCTCCCCCCACTTATAATTGTTTTGTTCCCATGTTATAATTGCTTTGTTCCCATGCTTGTCTTTTCACTATATATGGAATTATTTCATGGGAAGGCGTGAAAGAAGTTCTTATGTCATTAAGAGCACCAGACTGAGTTAGGAGACTTTGGCTCTCTACCTGGATTGGCAGCCAATCGACTGCTTAACTTGGAATAAGCCATGGAAACTTTGTGCCTTAGTTTTTTCATCTGCAAAATGGGAGATTTTATTAGACAATGTATGGGGAAGTGCTTTGTAAACTGTAACTAGGCAAAGATCTGGTGCTGTGGGAAAACTTCATTAATCTAGGGATTGAGTTTTTGCCCTTGCCTGAGGGAGACAAGTACATATATAAATTTTTACAGTATATACATCCTTTTTTTCTTTTTTTTACTCTTTATGACAAAAAGATTTACTAAATAAAGGAGTAGTAAATACAATCTCCAAAGGGAATGTTTGAAGGGGGGAAAAATCCTTAATTGTTTTTTAAATCTTAGTACCTTGATTTCTTCTAATCCATGTTAACATTTACTATTAAATTAACTGCTTTATTCATCTTGTATCACATCACCATACTTGTGGGTGAGGGGAGAAGAAAAACCAATGAGCTTAAAAATCTTAGCCAGATCCCAGTCAAGGTTTTAGCCCTTTTAAACAATATGTGACATCAAGGATACCTGGCTGCTGTGACGTATAATAAAACAGATAGGTTTAGTTACAAAACAACAAATTTTAATTTGAACAGCAGAAATGACACAGCATTTCACAACTATATTATAATTAGCTCCTGCATGAAAATAAACCTTTCTATGGACTTTTCACATCCCTTGTTCCTATTCAACTATTTACTACTAAGCACCTCCTGTGTACCACATACTGCATGTGGTGCTATGGGTACAAAGACAAAAATTAAACAGTCCCTGATCTCAAGGAAATTATAGTCTGTCTTATTAAGGTTTGAAAAAAATCTGTAATTCATACTAGTCTCCTTGATTAGTATGGCTAATAATCATAATTCAAATTTACATGATTTAAAAAGTGTTTCTCTCACAACAACCCTCCAGAAGAAGCAGTATAGTATTATTTATATGGTATTTAAGTTGTGCGGTGGATAGAGCACTTTCTGGAATCAGGAAAGTTCAAATCCGGCCTTAGACACATACTAGATGTATGACCCTGGGCAAGTCACTTAGTCGGAGTCTCCCTCATTTTTCTCATCTGTAAAATGGGGATAACAATACCAACTGCCTCACAGGGTTATTCTAAGAATAAAATGAGATAATATTTGCAAATCTTAAAGCACTGTATGAGTGCTCATTAAGTATTATCCTCATATTATAGATGGGGTAACTGAGGCACTGAAAGATTAAGTGAAAACATGAACATTTCAAAGAGATCTTCTTTTAAAGCTATTATTTCTATTCAAAAGTAATCTATCTTGACAACAATAGGATACACAGGAGACACAGAGTAACCACTGTTGTTCAGATAACACTTGATCTGTGGAACTTTTCCAGGTTTTTTTTTTTCTGGACACAGGACCACCATGCAGTAAGAAAGGGAAGAAATAAAATCCTTATTTTACAGATAACAAAGCTGATTTACCAAGAAGTTAAGTGATTTGCTTACAATATCAAACCGAATAAAAATGTAACCTATATTCCCTCACTCCTCATTCAGGACTTTATCTCCTTTGCCATGTTGTTTTGGGCATTTGGCAGGACTGTATTCAAGCAGTCCCCAGCTGACCAAAGGAAATCAGCTGTTTGGAATTCTGAATGCATTTCCCCATAGAAACAGTGTTATACATGGCAATTGGTTTCCCTGGCCAGCCCACAATAGCTCATTTAACCCAAAATGTAGCACCAAGGCTGTAGTAATGGTTCTCCAGAACATAACCACCACAGATAATGATTCTGTTGCATTCAGATCTCAAGATGGCATGTCAGGAGCCCATGTCCTCTCATAACTGTGCTCTCAGAGGGCTTGGGAGGTGTCCTTCCTATCCTGCTTCTTAGGTCAAGGACTTTAGTAGGGTTAGAGTTAGGGCCACAGCCCAATGATGAGGAGCCAAGCAGTCAAGAGTGGAAAGAAATGAGTGGATACTAAACAAGGAGAAATAACAGGTATAAGGGACTTTGGGGAGTGAGAGTGAAGAGGAGGCAGCTAGGTAGTGCAGTAGATAGAGCACCAGTCATGGAGTCAGGAGGACCTGAGTTCAAATCTGGCTTCAGATACCTACTAGCTGTTGTGAGACCCTGGGCAGGGGAGGTGGGGAAGAAAGAAGGAAGGAAGGAAAAAAAATGATTACCTTATCTGTGAGAGCTCCACAGAAGGAAAGGACAAAGTTTATTTTCCCTTCCTGCATCTTTTTTCCAGAGAGTATAGAAATGAGGAGAAAAAGAGTGTTGGCCTACACAAAGTTTACCGCTTTTGTCACAGTCAAGTAGCTATAATTTATCCTCAAAGACTAGTCTTCCTACTAGGAAAGAAGGTGACAGGACTTGAAGGTTATCTGCCCTCTCTTCAGGTTATCAGTGTAAAATGATATATCTTTAAAAAGAAAGAAAATCAGTCCCAGAAATAAAAAGACGTTAATGTGAAAACAAAGAAAAGGAATCTGAAGTCAGAAAGCAACCCCTCAGTGTCAGGAGGCTGGAGGTCGGAAGAATATGCCAGAGAAGAGGAAGAAACACGCATCAAGTCAACAAACATTTATTAAGCATTTACTGTATGTCAAGCACTGTACTTAGCTCTGGCGATACAAAGAAAGGAATACATAACCACTTGCTCTCAAGGAGCTCACAGATTAGTTAGAGAGCCAACATTCAGCCAGGAGGCAGAGGTGAAGAGGGAGAACCTTCCACACGTAGGGATGACCGGTGAAAGTTCTCGGTCAGGAGATGGGATATTCTGGGAGCTGCAAGGAGACCTCTGTCACTGGAGTTCAGAGTAGCTTGAGGTGTATAAGGAATGAGAGGATAGAAAAGAGAGGAAGGAACTCAGTTATGAAATACTTTAAAGGTCAAATAGAGGATTTTGTATTTGATCCTGGAGATTAAAAGAATATAGAAGAAGAAGGAGGAGGAGGAGGAGAAGAAGATGATGATGATGATATTCATAGCCAGACCTGTGCTTTAAAGAGATCTATATGATGTGAAGCAAAATATCAAATCTGGGTCTCTTCTGAAAGATGAGGGAGCCAGATCTTCTGAAAATGAAACAGCTGCCTAATCTCCAAGAATGTGACGATGTAGATCTACAGGTGCCATCCCATGAGACAGCATCCGCTAAGTGTTCAGAGGCAGAAAAAAACAAGTTGTGGTGATTGGAGACTCCCTGTTGAGAGATAATGAGGCAGCTATTTGTCAACTCAGTATTAACAGTAAAGGGGTCTGCCATCTTCCCAGGGCACATATCCAGGAGTGCTGGAAAGCCTTCCAAGACTCATCAAATCGAATGACTACTCCTGACTTCTGGTGATTCTCAAGGGTGTAAATGATACTGTCAGAAGGAATCTAGGAAGAAATGCGGAAGATTATGAAGTTTTGAGTAAGAAACTGAAACCCTTAAGACCACAGATGCTATTTTATCCACTGCTGCCAGTGAACTACAAGGGCTTTAGAAAAGAAAGGCAGATTGGGAAGGTAAATAACTAGTTAAGAAAGTATCTGAAAATGGAATTTGGAATTCTGTGCCACAGCTTAAAATGTAGCACTAGTAGCTTCATAGCCAGGAATGGAGGGCCTCTCCAAAACTCTTGTTAAAATGCTTGGAGTTTTGCAACTCTGATATTGATAGGGAAAGGGAGTCGAGAAGGTAAGCAACCAATAATCACCAGGTTTGATGCCTCCATAGAAGGCAGGAAGAACAAGAGCAGTAGAGGCCTTTACCAGAGAAGATAAATTCTAAGAAAGGGGCAAACAACATGACAACAACAATAATCAAGCAAGCAATAAACATTATTATCTCCATTTTACAGATGAGGAAACTGAGGCAGGTAGAAATCAAATAACTTATCTAGGACACAGGGCTACTACGTGTCTGAGACTAGATTTGAAATTAGGTCTTTCTGACTTCAGGCCCTGTGATCTACCTACAGTGAAAGTTCAAAACTTTTCAGTAAGGTCATGCGCTAATAATAAAGTATATGTAACAAAAGGCAGCCAGGTGACGCAATGGATAGAGCACTGAACTTGGAATCAGGGAGACACATCTTTGTGAGTTCCAATCTACCCTGGGCAAGTCACTTAATCCTGTTTGCCTCAGTTTCCTCACCTATGAAATGAGTCGGAGAAGGAAATGGCAAACCATTCCAGTATCTTTGCCAAGCAGACTCCAAAATGGGGTGAAGAAGAGTTGGACACATCTGAAGCAACTAAACAACAACAAATGTGTGACATACAAGATCTACTGAAGATCCCAATGCAATTAGCTCTGGGAATACAAAGAAAGGAGTCTTTGCTCTCAAGGAGTTCACACATTGGTTGGGAAACCAACATTCAGCCAGGAGTCAGAGATGAAGAGGGAGAACCTTCCATGCATGGGGATGGCCAGTGAAAGTTCTCAGTCAGGAGATGGAATGTTCCAGGAGCAGCAAAGAGACCTTCATCACTGAATCTCAGAGTAGCTTGAGGGGTATAGAACTTAATTTGACCCAATAGATATCACTGAGTCTCAGTGGAATGAAAGCCATTTTTTGAGTATAGATTCAGAAGGGCATACCTTACTCAAAATGAATAATATAGTTGAAGGAGGGGAGCAGAGCAATATCGTTTATCAAGAGGATATATCTATGTGAAAAAATCCAGATGGAAGAGCATACTGAAGGTGAAATTCTTTGGAGGCAGAAACTTGCTATTGGAGTATATTATAAACCACATAGATAGGGGAGATATGAAAGATAATTGGCAAATAGGACACAAGCCTCAAATGGAAACATGATGTAATAGTAATAGGCATCTTCAACGATTTGGAGCTGGAATTTTCTCTTACTCACTGATAGAAGTGGAATGGTCAATAATCTCTTCACTTGGCTTAAAATAATTATCTCCTTCGAAAGATGGAGGAACCAAAGAGGGAAACTTCTCCTGAGGTTTCTTTTTACTGGTGATTCTCACCAGAAGAGAACTGGTTACTGAAATAATGAGAAATTTGTGAGAGAAAAAGAGCAGAAAGCCAGACGGTCTTCCACATACCTAGATTTGGGAAGAACACATATATGAATGTTCAAAGATGGTCTAGGATCATAGGATCCCATGGGCTGAAATTCTACAGGGAAAGTCAGCCCAGAGATATGGGAGGAATTCATGAATTAATTCTGCAATCCGGAAGAGACATATTTCTGATAAGCAAGTTTCTTAGAGTGATGAGATTTTAACAAGAATTCTTCAATCAATTTGGATTTTGTTTTTGAAGATATATACAGAAAATATACCTGCAAGGGCAGGTAGTGGAAAATGAATACAAAAGCATGATCTTGTAGGAATAGCTCTTACACTTAGAAGTTCCTAGAGAATCAACAAAAATACTACTTGAAATTATTAGCAATTTTAGCAAATATACAAAATAAACCCACATAAGTCATCAGCATTTCTATATATTACCAACAAAATCCAGCAGCAAGAGATAGAAAGAGAAATTCCATTTAAAATAACTGTACATAGCATAAAATATTTGGGAGTCTACCTGCCAAGGCAACCCCAGGAACAATATAAACACAACTATAAAACACTTTTCACGCATATAAAGTTAGATCTAATTGGAAAAACATTAGTTGTCATGGGTAGGCCAAGCAAATATAATAGAATAAGACTTCTGCCTAAATTAATCTATTTATTTAGTGCCATACTAATCAAACTATCAAAAAGAAGTATTTTATAGAGCTAGAAAATTTATAATAAAATTAATCTGGAAGAACAAAACTGAAGGATATCAAAGAAATCAAAGAAAAATATATGAAAGAAGGTATTCTAACTATACCAGATCTCAAATTATATTATAAAGTGGTAATTGTCACAACAACCTAGTAGTACTGGATGAGAAATAAGTGATGGATCAGTGGAATAGATTAGGTACAAATTCCATTATAGTTTTATATATTATATCATATAATCTATTATATGATAAACCTAAAGATTCAAGCTTTTGGAACAAAAACTCATTATTTGACAAAAACTGAGAAAAATGGAAAACTGTATGGCAGAAAGTAAGTATAGACCAACATCTAACACAGTATGCCAAGATAAGGTCAAAATGGATACATGATTTACGTATAAAGGGTCATACCAAATGCAAATTAAGAGAGTATGGAATAGTTTATCTGTCAGATTTATGGATAAGGGAAAATTTTAAGACTAAAGAAGATACAGAATGCATTAAAAATGTAAAATAGATCATCTTGATTATATAAAATTAAAAAGTTTTTGCACAGACAAAACCAATTCAGCCAAAATTATAAGGAAAGCAAAAAACTGGGGGTTGGGAAATGGCAGAAATTGCAACAAGTATCTCTGATAAAGGCTTCATTTCTCAACTATATAGAGAACTGAGTCAGATTTATAAAAGTATAAGTCACTTCTCAATTAATAAATTTGGTCAAAGGATATGAACAGGCACTTTTCAAAAAAAAGAATTCAAAGCTATCCATAGACATATGAAAAACGCTTGAAATCAGTGCTTCTTAAACTGTGGATCACAACCCCCATATGGGATCCTGAGAAATTTAGCAACAGTAAAAGGTTTCTGAATGCTCAATGACAAAAAAAATCAAACATGTAATGAGTTTCGAGGTGTTTCTGGCAGCACTTGCCAATGCCATATTGTACAACTTCACTTGCAGCCTTGGTTCTGAACACAAAGCATGGGCACTTTGCATTATGCATGCCCACAGGCTATGAAATCACCCTGCTCTAAATCACTATTGATTAGAAAGGGAGGTGGGGATAGAATTTGGAACTCAAAGCTTTAAAAATGTTAAAGAATTGGGGAAAAAAAGAGTAACATCAAGGATGTTAAAACTCATAATGAACCAAAGCTGGAGAAGGAAGCTATAGATAACAAAACTGTGTGGGTGATTTTTGTTTGCCTTTGGCATATTAGGGAAAAAAATAGAAGAGGATCACAAGTTGAATAGGATCTCTCCTTGAAGTGAATGATGATGATAATACTTGACAGAAAGAAGAAAGAGTTGCTTGGTTTCCTCATTTCCAGTGAGACCTGGCTCACTATCTCCTCTCCTCCTCACTTGTTGCTCCTCTCCATCATATTGATGTTGCTTCTAAATCCCTCACCTTCCAGTATATTGGTCTCCTTAAATCCTCAGTTCGCTCAAATTCAGTCATACCTCAACTGGTCACATAGTCCAGATCTCATGATATCCTCCTCTTAAACACAATCTTTGCTCCCATCGAGATCTGTAATCCCTTCACCCATCAGTACTTTCTGAGGTCATTATCCCTGCTCTGACTTCCCTTCATTTCCAGTCATGTTCCTATAATTAGGGACTAATTTAATGAAATGTCCCAAGGATCTGAATTTGATCCTATACTGTTTAACATTTTTTAAATAATGACTTAGATAAAGATGTACATGGCATGCTTATCAAGTTTGCAAATGACATGAAGCTACAAAGATTTGATAATATGCTGAAAGATACATCAGGCAAGAGTGTGGTATAGTAGCAAGGGAAGGAAGAAGGAAAGGGAAGGAAATAAGATTTATTTATCATCTACTATTATGCTAAGCACTTTTATAAGTAGGGTCTCCCTTGATCAAGCAGAAATAATACTTTATTTAGTGCCATAGAATTTGTGTTCAAGTTCCAACTTCTCTACTTGCTAGCTGCCTGATGTGGGCAAAACAGTTTGCCCTGTCTAGATCTCCTCAATTTCCCTTCTACAAAATAAAAGAGAATAGATGATCTCTAAGGTTCTTTTTAGCCCATGCTTATGATCCAAGAACATTGGAATGAATCTAATAAGATGGAATTTATTAGGGACAAATGTTTCGGTTTCAGTGTCAAAAAACTCAGCTTCACAAGCTCAGAGCATGGGAAGAGTAACTAGGCCAAAGATTTGCCATAAAAGGTCTAAGGATGTTAGTGGATTTACCTTTCAATATAAGTTAACGAGAATAAGATGTGGAAGCTAAAAGGGCCAATGAAATCTTAGTCTACAATAAAAGAAGATAATATTCAAAACCAGGTAGTTAGTAGTCTCATTGCCCTATGTCCTTGGGAGTCAGGACACATCTAGAGGATTGTGTTCAATTCTAGGCTCCATATTTTAAAAACGACATCAATAAGCAAGAAAGTGACAAAAGGGGGGTATGCAAGAAGATGGAAGAGCCTTAAGATCATGTCATATAATAATGACTTGAAGGAATACCCTTGAGGAAAGAAGTTATTCCAAGGACATGAGTTGTCTTCATGTGTGTCATTTAGAGTAGAAATGTCATGTGGAAGAAGGATTGTACTGGTCCTGCTTAGCTCCAGAAGGCAGAATGAGGAACAACAGATGGACACTGAATAGAGACAAATTTAGGCTTCACATAATGGAAAACTTATGAGATGCCTCAGGAGGTACTATGTCCTACCTAAGTGGAGATCTTGAATTAAAGGGTGGACAACCACTTTTCAGGCATGTGGTGTACAGGGGATTCTTGTTCAGGTATTGTTTGGGCTAAGAAGCCTCTGAGGTCCTTTCCAACCCTGAGATTTGGTGGTTCTTTCGCTTATGATTTTCAGCTGTCAGTGAATCCAGTAGACAGGAAAGGATGGTAGAATGACAAGTTTAAACCTCTCCCTCCTTTTCCCTGCCACCAAATCCCCAACTCCTTCTCTGCACCAGGTACCAGTACTGGGAGAAGAACCTAGGTTAGAGTTAGGGGAGGATCCAGGAAAGTAGTCAAATTCATGGAGCATAATAAAAAGACAGAAGAAAAATCTCTAACAGTAACACTGGGGAAGAAAGAGAAGTCTGGGATCACTAAGGAGAGAGAGTTGGGAACTGTCTGTAGTTGTTCTAAGCTGCCATTATTTCTGAAAAGAAATATTTGCAACATATATTGTAGATACAGCC
This sequence comes from Notamacropus eugenii, assembly GCF_028372415.1. Classification (NCBI taxonomy): domain Eukaryota; kingdom Metazoa; phylum Chordata; class Mammalia; order Diprotodontia; family Macropodidae; genus Notamacropus; species Notamacropus eugenii. The sequence goes on along the minus strand of NC_092876.1, from coordinate 140,299,711 downwards.
TAGCTAGCAGATAGTGGTGTTTTCAGAGTAGTTATATGCACCTTTCCTTCAAAATAAGGAATGAGCTTTCTTTTCATCTTTCCCATCTACCCTTCATGAAACCTCCCTGGGTTTCTGTCGCTTGTGTGTAAGTGACCATACCGTGCTCAGACCAGAGTCATGTTTGCCAATGAGACAGCATTCCACTTCCTTCCAATACCTTGAATAGCTCTGGTAAAGCCCATGAGACATAGGGCAAGGCCATAAGAACGTGCTTCCATTCAGACTCAATAGAAGTAGTGGTAGTTATTTTTTGGTGCTGCCCTTTCCATCTCCTTGCTGATGTTCTCTTAGTAGTCAACCATCTAATAAACGGAGCTCCCAAAGAACAAATAACCTGTGAACTTATCCTTGGTCTATACATTTTGAAACTGCCAAGACTGCTGTAGAGAACTCAGTTTTCAGATGCTAGAATCATAGAAACTCCCCTTCAGAAGAAATCCAGTCTACCTACTCCCTTTATAATCTGATGGCACTTGTCGTGGAACAAGAAAAACCTGAGTTCAGATCTGGCCTCAGACATTCACTAGCTGTGTGGCCCTGATAAAGTCTCTTTGCCTCAGTTTCCTCAACTATAAAATGGGGATAATAATAATACCTATTTCCCAGGGTTACTGTGAAGCTCAAATGAGATAACATTTGTAAAATATTAGTACAGTGCCTACCTGGCAAATGGTAGGTACTATATAAATGCATATTCCCTCCCTCCCCTTCCCTTCCCTATCACCTATGAGCTTTCTTCCAATAAGGGATCATTTGTCCTCTGATTGAAGAGTTTCATATGCACCATCTTCCTTTTTCCTAGGACAGCCCATGCAGTTTTTGAAGTTCCTCATTATATTGACCCTTAATCCGAGTCTCTTATAACTTCCTTGTAGTTTTGATCCTAATTCTCCCCTCAGAACCCAAACAAAACACTTCTATACCTCCTTCCATTTACCTCTTCTTTTCTCCAGTCTAACATCCCAGGGTCCTTCGAGTCATCATTACATGGCATGATATCAAATCCCTTCATCATTCTAGTTGTGCTTCTCTGGACAAACTCCATATTGTTAATGACTATGCTACATGTAATACCCAAAACTGAACATCATACTCTAGACGAAGTCTAATCAGGCCAGACTACCGTAGGACTTCTATCATTCTTCCTCATTATAGACATTATTCTTCTACTAATCTAGCCTGAGGTTGAATTATCTTTTTCAATTATCTTTTTCACATTCATACACTTGACTCTTACTGAGCTTGTATTCCATTTGTCTCCTTTTATGTGAACCGATGTCTAAGCCATCCTGTACTTGTTTGTTTAAGCTCAAATATAGGACTTTACATTTTTCCCTATAAATTTTATCTTACTAAATTTGTACCATCATTCTAGACAATTGATCTCCTTTTGAATCTTGAATCTATCATCTACCATATTAATTAAGAATTCTTCTAGTTTCATAGAATCCACTAGCTACATCTTCCTCCACGTTACTAATAAAAATGTTGTACTGAAAAATGCCAAGCACAGAACCTTATGCAACAACACTTAAGACTCTCTAGGTCTGGTCATTCAGCAAGTTTAGAATTTAACAAAGTATTCTCAGCTAGCTCACATCTCTCCTTACACACAGAAATAGCATAGGATACTTTTCTGAACACATTGCCAAAGTTAGATAGGCCATATCTACATTATTCTTCTCAACTAGTCTAATAACCCTGTCAAAAAAACGGAAGTTGGTTCAGTCTGGCGTGACTTCTTAATGAACCCTTACTGCCTTTTATTGATAGCTATTCCCCATCCTAAGTGCTTACAAAGATTAACCACTCATTCTCAGACCTCTGTGACAGTGGAACTATTCAGCTTAAACAGAACTTAGAACTCTCTTAATCAAAGCATTGTCTATGGAGTCTGAAAACCTCAGTTCATATCTCAGTTCTACCACTTGTTACTCAAATGACCTTAGGCAAATCACTTAACCTCTTTGGGCCTCAGTTTCCTCAGTTGTAAGAAGAGGGAGTTGGATTAGCTAGCCTCTAAGGTTCCTTCCACCTCAGGATCTATATTGTTGTTTTAGTGTGTATTCTGACATAAAATAACAAGGACTAGAATGAAAACACTTTAATTTTTCAGATAAATTTTCCCAAGTCTAAAAGGATTACAAACCCCTTATCATGGAGGATATGTTTATGTGCCATCAATAAGTCTTTTCTCATTGGGAAAATTAGAGAATCACCTAAAATATTGCACAAGTATTTTTCATTTTCTACTTTACTTTATAAGCCAATGTATCGAGATTATCTCAGTTTATCATACTTTAATTTTTTAAAACTTGAGACTTTTCTATATAAATTTACTGTGCTTTGTCCATGAATGCCTTTATAATACTCCAGGAATCTTTTTTTAATGAGTAATATAACACATAGTTGTCCTTCACTGTGTTGAGGTCAATGTACAGTGTGTCCAACTGTGATTGATCAGACCAGTACAAGCTCAGAAGACTCTAACACAGATTGGGCTCAGATAGTCCATATTGTGTTCATCCTTCGTTGCCGAAGATCATGCCATCAGAGAAATGGTGACATGACTTGCACTTGACTTTGTTTTGAGTGAGGAAGAGCTGTTCAGGTCAACAGCCTCACTTCTTCTCCAGAGCCATTTGAATCCAGAGACCTGATATTCCTCAGGATGACTGGAGATGACCCAGGATGCACTGGGAGACCATGGGCCCTTTAGGCCAAGGTCTTTGCAGGCACTCACTTAGGGTAAGGCAATGCCCATTCATTGACTAGGCCATATGAACATTTGGAGTGGAGATGGCTCTAAATGAGCATCTCATTTCTTTTGAGCTACTGTAATTCTACTTTGCTCATAGAGCACAACACCTTCTCTGATGTGGGCATGTCATGCGGGGCAGTCCTGTGCCGTTGTCTCCCATGTCTCACAATGGATTGCAGAGTTCTTCAGAGAGACCTAGAGAGTGTCCTTGTATTGCTTCTGTGGACCTCTGTGTGAGGTCCTTCTGAGTGTTTGCCTTCTGAGTGTTTTCAACGTTGGGATAACTAGAAGTAACCCCACCCTGGGAGGACTTATCATCCTATTTGCATTTCTCTTCTGTTTGGGATTTGTTACTCGAGCTAAAATTACAGATGTTTGTTTCATCATCAGAGTCTTGATTATTAGGACTTTTGCTTTCCTGTAACTTCAGACTTCCTGATTTTACCCAATTATTCTTAATATAGACAGCTTTAGAGTCAAAAATGTCACTAATAACATAATATAATAACATAATATGCACTCTGGTTATTTTACAAGCATTCTGCTGAAACATCCCAACAATCAATTATATTTTTACATTCTACATTTTGGAACCCGTTGTGTAATTGACTTAGGAAAGAAAATTTGGGGTCACATTGTTGATACCAGTCCTTCTCTATTAGTCACATAGTTTCTGAACCTTAGAGTCATCTTTGACAATTTTCTCTTCCCCACCCAAAATATCCTATCACATGTGATTCCTTCTAGATAAACATTACTCTCATAGCCCCCTTCTTTCAACATATTTGTCTCCCATCTTAGTTCAAACATCATCACATCACTCCTGAGCTATTGCAATAGCAATATATTTTTGCTGCTAAAGTGATATTCCTAAAGCACAGGGTCTGACTAGGTCATCCCTCCTACAAAATGCTTCAGTTTCTTCCTATTACCTTTAAGATCAAATATTTCTCTTTTGACCAGCAACCCTGAGGATCTTCCCCTGCCAGTTTGATTATTTTTTTTAATTAAAAGGGCCATCGCTTCTTAAAGAGGCCTATTCACTGAGTTGTTACTACCTCACTCTGAGTGAGAAGCTGAAAAGGCCTTAGCCTAAAAGGGCCAGGGTCTCCCATTGCATCCTGGGTCACCTCCAGTCATCCTGATGAATATCTGGTCACTGGATTCCGATGGCTCTGGAGGAGAAGTGAGGCTGGCGACCTGCACAGCCCTCCCTCACTCAAAACAGTCAAGTGCAAGTCATGTCATCATTTCTTTGATGGCACGGTCTTCTTGGCCAACAAAGGACGAATACAACAAGATCAAATAGGAACTCCTCACTTTGGCATTTCAGTCGCTTCATAGAGAATCTGGAGCCGATTGCCCTTCCACACTTGTGTAATATTATTGCTCTTCATTTCTGCCATGCTTTAGACAAAGCGGGCCTCCTTACCGTTCCCCACGCAGGACATAATCCTTTCTTTCTTTGTGCTCCTTTGTGAGGCTGTCCCCATGCCTGGAATGCAGGCGTCCTCCATCTCCATCCAGAGATGTTAGGAAGCTCCAGTGACCTAAGAGGTGTAAAGCACTTTATGGTCTTAAAGCAGTATGTAAATGCCTTCTATCACTATTAACAGATCTCTAGTCTGCCGATAAGTGCATTCCTACTGGGCCCAAGCAATGGCGATGGTAATAGAGCAGTAAAAGGCTAGGCTGGTACCTGGTTAACATCGGGGCTCTCTGAAAAAAAATCATTGTCTTTGTATTTGTAGTACCTGGCACACAGTACGCATTCAAAAAATACTTTTGATTGGTTGATTGATTGAATTTCCACACGGCATCAACACACAGATTGTGTACTTCCAACAGATCCCGCAAATTAGACAGATTTGTGGGTGTGATTTTATACCAGTACAGCTTTTTTTCCTATGTGGAGCCCCTTCTTTTTGTAACTCCAGAATTCTACAAAACAAAGTTTGAGAAATGTTTCATTTATTCATCCATTCTAGAATTTTTCCAGAATATTTTTCTCTAAAATATTAGATGCCCCCTAACTGTTAGTTTGAAGACTCTGCTTTCTTTCCCTTTTGAAAATTAGGTCATGTGCCTCTCTCTGGTTCCAAAGCACTTCTCCCATACCCTCCATGCTTCATAAACAAGTTATTTCAGTACCCGAGAATGTAATTCATTTAGACCAGATGGGCTGAGCTCATTTAGGACAGGTGCTCTCTTACCATCAGCTCAATTACCTTGGATTTCCTCAAGTATTTTTTTGTTTTGTCCTTCTTTATATGAAGATAATTCTCTAGATGGAGAAAAGAAAAACAAAATAGGAATTAGTTTCTGCTTTTTTGTGTCATTTTTTACCATCATCCTATCCACCCCAAGCAGCTAGCCCTCATCCTTTCTTACCCATAGTCTATCTTTTTTTTAAAGCCCTTCTTTTCATCTTTTGTATTTTTCACAAGACGGATGTGTCTTTTAGGAATGCAGCAGTCTTTTGTATTTGTCTCTATAATTTGCCCTCATTTCCATCTTTGGTGTTTATCCTTTTAAAAAAATCCAAGTCTAGTGCAGAGTTTTCCTTACAGTCATCTCTTTAGACATCTTCTTGTTTTCTTTCATATAGGAATCATTTGCAACTACCTCTTTAGAATTTTGTTTATGAAAGGTTGTCATCCTTCTTCGGTAGACTTCCCTTTTAAGGTCAAAAGATCACACATATCTTTTACTTGACTTTTATTAAATTTGTCTTCTTAATGTCTAGGATACATGTTAAACTGTTCCTGGCATCCTCTTCTTATCTTATCATGAACTCTAAAATGTCACAGTCATTTCCTCTCCACATTTCCCATTGTTTCTATTTTAAAATCCAAGACCTCCTTGTCTGTCCAAATCAGATTCATGATAGATCATGTTGTATAATTCTGTATCTCATACAGTATTAGAAAATGTTAGGGAAAGGGGAGAAAAAAACAACCTTAAATAAATTTAGTTGACCCTCTTCTTTTTCCAGATGTGGAAACTGAGTCCCAGAAAGTTGAAGTGAATTTCCTAAATCAACAGAACTAGTCAGTTTCAGAGATAAGGACTAAAACCTCAGCCTCTAGCTCGAAGTTTCTTGTTCTTCTGGTGCCAGAAACTTAGCCTATCTCTGATTATCTCCAGACACCAAAACAACAGGTTCACAGAGAAAAAAAATCAAACTAGTTGCTGGGTATGCCAGATACTTAAAGAACTAGATGACTGATTTTAAACTTGACAACAGTCAGGTCTTGGTTTTGGCCTAGATAGATATAGAAATAATGCTATCCTTTGTATGACAATACCTAACATTGATTTTTCTGGGATTGTGAAGGTCAGTAAGAAAATATCTGCATGGAACTACCACCTTTTTGGAATGAATCTTTCATAGAATTATGGATATTGAATTAAATGAGACCTTAGAAGAAAGTGAGGCTGAGAGAACTTAAGATCTCTTGCCTCAGGTCTCATAGGCAGTAAGCAACAGAACCAGGATTTAAACCCAAGTCTTCTGTGAATACAGTGTGCTATCAACTGTACTGCAAATTTATTAAGCTAAAAACATAATCTTGCTGTACTAAAACCTCATTAGTTTGGAATTTGTGACCATTTCCTCACACTGGATTAACAGCTATATTTTTACTACCTACCAAAACATGATTTTCTAAGCAAATTATTGTCAGTAAAATCATGGATACATATTTAAACTACTTTTGGAAACAAACCTTCATGCACTTTACAAGCACAGTCTTACTACAAATGAAAAGATCTCAAAACCTCTCCTCACCAAAATCCATTCTGGCAGGATATTTTAGCTTAGTTTGAGAGACTATATGAACTTTGAAAGTAATTCAATTTGAAAAATCATTGTTGAAAAGTAATCTAATAAAGCATGTCGATAGCACTCAAGATTTGATTTATAAACATCATCTCATTTGAACTTTAACCCTAGCTGCAGGTATCCCCATTTTTCATATGAGAAAACTGAGACCCATAGCAGTTCCGTGACTTTCTTATGGTCACACAAATAGTGAGTGCTCAAAACAATATTCAGATCTAGTTCCCTCCTGACTTCAAATGTCACCTTCATTTCACTACTTCAGTTTGGAAGTTAGAGTTTTCATTAATCCCCTCCCCTTTCCAATGAGTGAAACTAGTGAGGTTTTTCAGTATTATTACATTCTTATGGGAAAGGTTCAGTGCTTTCAGGTTATGATTGTTTTAAATTGAGAAAATTCAATTTTCTCTAATGTTTAATTTGGCTTTTAAATGTTTGTATTCATGTGCATACACCTGAAACATTTAGGAAATGAACTCATCTTCCCCACTAAATCAGCTCTGCCTTCTGACTCTCCTGTTTTCGTTAACGTTGGCAGCATTCTCCCAGCCACACGGATTTAAAACATCAGTCACCTTTGATGCTTCCCTTAACATTTTCCAAATTCTGCCATTTCTTCCTTTGTAGTCTATTATACATATCTATCATCTCTGTTCTAGTTCTAGACAGAACTCGAGTTCTGTCTCTTACTACCTCATACCTGGACTTTTGCAATGATCTCTCAAGCATTCTCCCAACCTCCCCATACACACCAGTCACAAATTCGTATTCCCTAAATAATGCCTTTATCATGTTATTCCCTGGCTTATCAACCCCTGTTACCCCCCAATGATAAGACAAAGTCCAAAAGTTTTAGCCTGGAATTCAAGGCCACCCTCTTCAATTTGGCCTTACCTTTTTTTCCAGCAGTATTTCCATATTACTTTCCTACATGAACCCTTCACGCTAGACAAAGTGGTCTCCTTAATATCTCCCAAACTTGCCTTGTTCTTTTCTCTTTTTATATTTTTATTTCCACCTAAAATGCCCTTCACCCACAATATCACTACCTATTGAGGTCTTACCCATTCTTCAAATGTCATCTTCTCCATGATGCCTTTCCAGTGGGAAGTGATCTCTTATTTGTGAACTCCCATAATATTTATTTTCTATCCCACTCATGATGCTTACCAAATATTGCCTTTTTTTATAGTTATCTGTGGACACACTATCTCCTTTACTGGATTGTAAACTCATAAAGATGGGGAACATGTCTGCATTTTTATGTACTTTGTGGCATTCACCGCAGCAAAGATGAAACTCAGATTAACTTACAGAAATGTTTTGCTTTTTACAGCAAAACCTAAAATTAACTATGTGGAGAACAAAACTGCTATGGAGTTGGAGGAGCAGATTACTCTAACCTGTGAGGCCTCAGGAGACCCCATCCCCTCCATCACTTGGAGAACTTCCACAAGAAACATCAGCAACGAAGAAAAGGTATAATGTCTCCCAGGCTATCAGAGCCTTGGAACCTAGACTTGAAACAGCTCAAGTCTTCCACAGTGCCTGGGCCTCTCTGGTGAGCAGGAAGACATAATAGTGTCACCAGAGCACACAGAGCAGTCCCAACGCCTTCCCATCCCCACCTTTGTTAGTATGTTACCTCCTTGAAGTCCAGTCATGAGAGAGTGGGGCAGAATCCTTCCTGTATAAGCAAAGAGGTAGGCAGCTTCTAGATCCAAGTCAAAGAGTAAAAGACTCTGGGAGAAGGAGGGCTGGGGAGTTTTGACCTCCGGGGGGCTATGAAGCTGTGAGGGATGAGGAAAAGCCAAGACCTTGACCTACCGAGTAACGATGTCAGGTTGCTTCTCTCCATCATCACAGGGACCAAAATGAACCTGTTAATTCTGTTTTTTGTATATTGTATGCTCATGCTCTCTCTGTACTGTATGCACAAAACCTTGGTCGCCTTCACGTCTGCCTGTATTGTTGGTCACATATCAATATCATTTTGTTCTAAAGGCAAAAATAATTAGCAGTTTCAAAATAGTATTTTTCCCCCTGCATAATTTGTTACACAGAGTTCTTTACTAGATTCACTGGGGGTTTAGGGAACATTTCAGCACCCTTGACAACTCAATGGAAAAGGTGGTTGAAAACAGTTGGCAACTTTACCTCTAAGGCGTGTAAACTTGTATGCCACAAGAAGGATCCTCTTTGTTATCGATAATCCACACACTAGCCCCTTAATAAAATAACCTCATTTTCATCTAACCCCTAACTGGTTTTAATAAGGCCAAATGCAGAAATGTAATTTTAAAGCAAAATGTTAGTCCTTCTATGCCATTTAACGAGTCTCATCTCACATGTCCTTTGGGGCTCCATTTTTCTTAGTCAGGCAGAGACAGTACAATGGGTAGAGTACTGGATTTGGAATCAGGAAGATTTGAATTCACCTCTTATCTCAGATACTTCTTAGTTGAGTGACACTGAGTAAGCCACTTAAATTCTCTCAATCTCCTCATCTGTAAAATGGGGATAATAATAGTACCTACCTCCAAAAATTTTTGAGGATCAAATGAGACAACATTCAAACACGCTTTGCAAACCTTAAAGCACTGTATAAAATACTAGCTAATATTAGAACAGCAGCATTAACTCAAGAGCAATCCATCTTAGCTGTGTGAAATGTTGGCAGTGGATTCCTTAGTGACTAGAAAACTACACATTTCACTGGCCTTCCTGAATGCAGGTAACTCTTTAGAAGGACCAAATTAAAAACAAAAAAGAAAGGGAGTTAGTATAGAATCATAGTGTCAGGAATTTCCATTTGACATGTATGCTTTTGAAGGAATCTCCTACTTCGCCAACAGATAGCCAAAGAGAAAATCCACAGTTCCAAAGAGTCCTTTCCACTTAGACTGTCATCTGAAAAACTGCTAAGTATTTTTGGGACTTTCACATGTGCTGTTGGTATCATAGAGACAATATTAAGGAAATTTGGTGTTCATTTTGAGAAATTCCTTCATTCAAATTGGAGTTTTTAAATCTCCAGCTTGGATTTCACCTCTCAGCATGTTTGTTGTATGTACTGAGTGTCTGTTTCAGGGTTTAAACTGAAAGGTCTGCTGCTTAGTAAATAGATATGTTCAAAATGACCAAGGAAATGTATGTCTTTGATCTAGGTCATCACCCACAGTAGGACATTGAAATGTATCTCTGTCCCAGGTGAACAGCCATAAACTAATTAATTTCTAAACTCTCTGGGTCTTAGGTCAGAGATACATTAATAGGCCAAGACAGACCAGAAAAATCATTAAGATTTGTATCCATGCTGCCTGATTTAATGAGCTAACAGTCCTGGATTAAAAATGCAAATCTGTATTCTGTAGAATGGAGACAAGAAACCATGTACCTAATACAGAACCATGAGCATGGTGGGTAAACAGTAAATATAATATAAATATATGTTAATATATATGCAAATATAAATTAACATATATATGCCTTGAGCACAATTTGGAGTCATTTTGATGTGATTCAGCTTACCTTATTAGTTTATATTACCAGTCTTCCACACTAGTTTTATGATAGTTTATTTGAATATGTATTGCCTTAAGTTTTATGGAAAGTAACATTAGTGATTTTCAGAAGTTTTCTAAATTCCTAGGTATCATGACATAGTATTGTTAACATGTCTGCCTTTGAGAAAAGTGTCAGATTTCTTATATGATATAATAATGACACAGATGAAAGATGCTTAATCTTGTTATATGGGTAACATTTAAGAAAATTCAAATATGGTTTACTAGTTCTCAGCTGATAATAGAAATGGTCTGAGCAGGTTTAATTCCAGACAAAGTAATGATTTATTTTTTAAAAAGAAAAAACTTTTATCCACATAATATAAACATTACCAAATACTAGTGGTCAGCTGAGTTTTGATAAAAGAAGACAGTTTTTCCTCATTAAATTCAGGGCCATGTTCCAAGCAGAGAAAAGACATAATTTTTACTAATCATGTAAGTAAGGAAAGCTTCTTTGAAACTTACTGAAGGACTGAATCAGAGAGAATGGCGTACACATTTGTTGTTGTAGTTGAGTCATTTCAGTTGTGTTGGACCCTTCATGACCTCATTTGGGATTTCCTTGGCAAAGAGACTGGAGTGGTTTGCCATTCCTTCTCCAGCTCATTTTACAGATGAGGAAACTGAGGCAGGCAGGGTTCAGTAAGTTGCCCAGGTCATATAGCTAATTCAGTGTGTGAGGCTGGATCTGAACTCAAATTTTCCTGACTCCAAGTCCCACACTCTATCCACCACACCACCTAGCTCCCCTTAGAATATTAAAAACTGGGAGGAACCTTAGAGAGCATCTATTTTCACATCTCTCCCAGATCAGGAGTCCCATCTTCACTGCTCATACCAAATAACTATGCAGCCTCTCCTTGAAGACTTTCAGTGGAAGACAGCTAACTTCACAAGCTTACTTCACAGTCAGCCCCTTCTGTCGTCAGATGTCCTGCTTATTGGAAAGTTCTTCCTTGTACCAAGTTGAAATCTGCCACTTCTACCCTGCCCCTCTGAGGCAACTCAGAATAAGTCCACGTGTATTCTTGATGTTTCATCCCCTGAGATGTTTGAAAACAACTCCAATACCCCCATTGTCTCAAATATTCCAGACTAACATCCCCATGGTGGTGCCATAGTGCATAGAATGCCCGGCCTGGAGTCAGGAAGACTCATCTTCCTGAGGTGGCCTCAGATACTTTCTAGCTGTGTGACTCTGGGCAAGTCACTTCACTCTGCCTCAGTCTTCTCATCTGTAAAATGAATTGGAGAAGGAAATGGCAAACCACTCTTGTAACTGCCCAGAAAACCCCAAATGAGGTCACAAAGAGTCAGACACAACTGACACGAGAGAACAGCAAAAACTCCTCATTAACGTTTCTGGGCATTGTTTCATGCCCTGAACTGAAGAAAATACTTCCAATGTGTTCATACAATGCAGAGTAGAGTAGAGATACTGCTGTATTACTCTAGACACTACACTTCTACTAGTGTAATATAGGATTGAATGAGTTTTGTTAGTTGTCAAGTCACCTTACAGGCTTACGTTGAGCTTATGATCTTTTTCTTACACGTTCCCATCAAGCCAAGCTTTCTACATTCTCTCTTAGTACGGATGATTTTTTTCAACCCAAATGTATGACTTTATATTCATTCCTGTTACATTTGTTGCTGGCTTCTGCCAATCATTACAGATTGTCAGCATCTTTTAAACTCTTGATTCTCACATCCGCTATAATAGTTATCTCAGCATTTTGTCAGTTTGATAAACATGTCTCTAACTTCAACTAGATAATTTATAAAAATGTTGAACAGGACAGAACCAAGCATGAAACTGCACAGCATATCCCTAGAGATCTTCTGTAGGCTGATATCATACCTTTAGTCAGCACTTTTTAGAGTACAGTAATTTATACAGCCACTCATCCTCCTAATTATATTATCATCCAGCCCACTTTTCTGTATATTATCTATAAGGATGTTAGGACAAATTTGTTAATGCCTTTTCTGAAATCCAAATACAATATTTATACAGAATTCCTCTGATATATCAAAAAAGAAAATGAGATGAGTTTGGCATGATTTGTTCATAGTGAACCTGTGCTGCCTCCTGATGATTACTGCCTTATTTTCCAAATACTCACAAACCATCTGTTTAACAATCTGTTCTAAACAGGATTGGTAGTGCATACCTATAATCCCTGCTACTAAGAGGCTGACTCACTTGAGCTCAGAAGTCCTAAATCTCCTGTAGCACTATACGAAGTCTGGCATCTACATTGCACTTCCAGCCTGAGTGAGACAGGGAGACCCAGTCCTGGAAAATAAAATAAAAAAAAACTGCAATAACAGTAACAACTACAACAATAATAATCTTTTTTTTCTAAAATTTCACTGGAGTATTAATAAATTTGCTAGTTCACAGTTTGCATTGTCCCCCATTTTTCAATTTTTAAAAACCAGGACATGTTTTACAAAATCTGTTTCATTCTTTATGATTCCTCAAAGATTATAGACAGTGACCTCTATGATCTGCATCAGCCCAGGAAGAAATTCATGCTAGCCTAGAGATGAATTTATTTAAAGGGACTGGATACCCTTACTATCTCCTTACTACTCAAGGGCTTCAATCCCATCTTAAACAAAGTATTTTCTACCTTTTCCAGCTTGGTTTCAGCAGCTATATAGCTAGCTTAAACAGAATCTGGAATAAAGCCATTTAGCTATAGTTGAAAGAAGGAAGAAAAGAAAATAAGTCAAAAGAAGAGGAGTGTTTCCAGGAAGATGTATTAAAAACAACAAACAAAAACAGTTTTTCTGGAAGAGAAAGAATCATAAAATCATAGAATTTCATATTTAGAAGGATCCTAGTTCATCTAGTTCAACCCAGAGAAAACTGAGTCTGAATATGTGTATGTTTGTGTTTGCATGTGTATGCACACATATACATATATATGTATTATATATGTATATGTGTGTACATATGTACACACTATATACCATATATTCCAATGAGTATATATGTGTATATCATGTATATGTATCTATGTTTATATATATGTATACATATATGTATAGTCAACCATTTAAATGAATTTATCTAGTGTTTCTCCCAGAAGGAAAAATTACACAGCAAAAAATAAAGTAAAATAAAAAATATATATATCAAAGAATAGATTCTAATTACTCATTTTCTTTAATAAAATGAATTACAATATGATCCAGTTGAAATAATCTTTAGCTCACAAGTCTTTTACACCAGATCCTGACCAGTTTTGTCCATTTGCATCACATCTGAGTTAAGCCTTGCATTATTCTCAAGCTTAAGTGATAGTAAAGGCTACAGTCACAATCAAGCAGTCAGTGACTTCCTAATCAAATACTTAATGCTTTTGCTTTCTTAATGGAAGTGCCACAAGCCTGGAATTAAGCAAGCCCCCAGTCTTTTTTTCATATAAATAGCTCTAATATATCGACTTGTTTACAGATTGATCCCCAGACAGTTACTTAGTCAAATTGCAACTAGGTGATTTTTTTTTATCAGAACAGTTGAAATAACAGACCATTCAGTTTGTTTGGGATCATCAAGATTGCTGGATCAGAATCCACTGTTTTAGCAGTTGATTCCTTAGTGATCATCATGATAACCTCTCACAGTTTAAACTGATATTCATAATGATTAGTCTGGTCTTTTTAGGGAGTCCTTTGCAATAATTCAGATCCATGGCAAGTTGATGTTTCCATGCCACCTTCATAACACCCCTTTCTATCCAGATTCATTTGTAACTTTGCCACATTTTGAAATGTATATGGTGTTACATGCCATCATTACCTAGAAATATCTATGATTTAATCAGTGTTGATACTCAGTCTACCCAACAGATAGTTTTCATGGGTTCCAGTTTTCATGGGAAAAGAAAACATTCACCATCTGGTAGTCAGTTTCCCACTGATGAGCTTCTCTAGACATAGAAGCCAGCCCCAACTCATAGTCAAAACCTTTACAGGTTGGTAGGACCTATGGGAGCTGACACTTCACTAGGATAAACAACATTTGGGGAGCCAGGATCAGCTCCATGCCAGGATGAAACACTGAAGTGGAGGATACCAGAGAAGTGTTCAAATAATGATTGATTGTCTTTTCAAACACCCAGAAGAATAAACCCAATCTAAAAAGAAGTCTTTAGATTTAGTCATTAAGATCCTACTTGACCATGTGTATGGCTTAAAAAGGATTATAAAGGTGGGGAAACAACAAGAAAGGGAAAGAAAAATTCCTTGAGGGTACAGAGCAGAGGGGATAGAACAAGAAAAAAAGAAAGACAGAAGCCAAACTGTTGTGATGAATTGAATGCTTAGGAGGATAAAGTTTATATCTGAATAATACAAATAAACTAGATATGATTATTTTAAAAAATCAGACTAGTTTCCTATAATTTTTTTAAAAGCATAAAAGCAACCTGAGCTGGTTTATTCAGCAGTATTAATCTGGTACATTATGGTATGCCCATTCCTAACTTTGCTACTTAAATATAGACGAATTATTTTAAAATGTCAATTGTAAAACAATTCACATCTAAATTTGTTTTCTAAGTTTAACTATTTGCAACATAAATTTTCTTAAAATGGATCACATCTATATTGCAATTGTCTTATCAAGACCAAGGTATAGCCTTATTATTCAATAGAGATACGTGGGGAGTAGGTCAGGCTGCAAAAATCAAACAGTATTATTACATTTAATGGTCGTTGGGGCAGCTAGGTGGCACAACTGATAGAGTACTGACCTTGAAGTCAGGAGGACCTGGTCGAGTTCAAATTCAGCCCTCGGATGCTTATGAAGTGACCCTGGGCAAGTCACTGAGCTCTAATTACCTCCAAAAACCCCAAACAAACAGTTAATGGCCACTGGTTCTTAAATATGCAGAACGGTGCAAGGAGAATCAGACTAGAAAGCCTACCTCATATTAAGATAACACTAGGACATAGACTCTTGAGAAAGCCAGCCCTGGCATGTGACAGATAAGCTTCCAAATGATGTAGAATTAGTGATTTTGTTTGGATATTTTAACACATTGTACTGCGTGGTTTTTTAGGCTCTGCATGTACCTCTGGTCACGTTTTCTGCTTCATTTCAAAATCATGTAAAATAGCACAACATTAGCATCCTCATTCCATCTACAATGCTTTCCGGTGGGCTTTCAATACGTCTGCTAACTGACATTCCACAGATTCCATCTCTGTGTTTCTCATCTCTTTTCTGTCTTCTTGCTATATGAACATCACTGGTATTCATTCATCCATACCTCCCAGTAAAAAGAGCACTGCAGCTGTGATATTAGCAGGTGACTTTTGATTCCTGGCTAAGTGAAGTGGATCCCCAAGTTTTAAATTAATCAAAGAACTTATATATTGGTAGGATAAAAATCCAAATACCAATGTTAGTGTTTCTGAGTTGGCATTATGACGGATGATGGCTCACTTCAGAATAGAAACCAATGTTTCTTGCTGAAGACAGTCTTATGAACCTGTCTACCATTCGTGCAACACCAGGAAAAACCTAACAGCCTTGTAGCATTAATTGGTGTCTGCAAAGTTTCCCAACCCACAATCTTAGGAATGACACAAGTCCCATCCCCATTGTTCTTCTCTTTTGTTCTTGCCTTTTTTTATATGATGGGATTAATTTAATTTTTTTGATAGAATGCATGCAAGAAGTTGTACAATGCATGAGCACACAACACTATTATTGTGTCTGTGTGACACCATATAATGAAATAAAAGAGAGGAAACCTGCTCTATAAATATCTCAGGATTGTGTGTCCAGGACAATTAGACACAGTCCAGTGGCACCCCTAAGATATATTTATAGATGTTCTGAATGTGCAGTCTAATGTGTTATGTGCCTATCCACATACATAAATACATATATGTGGATACAGAATGCAAACAAACAGAGCATATCATCTTGGAAATTTTTTTAGCTCTCCAAAGATTATTCAACCTAAAATGAATGAGAAAACCTTAAACAACAAAATGGGAAGTGAACACACTACTGAAAACAGTCCCTTGGCAAAAAAAAAAAAAGTCCCAAATTGAAAGGAAGCTGCATGTGCACGGAATGCAGTGTGATGCATCTACTACCTAAAGCAACATGTTGTAAAATTTTACCGCTTTCTTGTTGTGTTTTATATCTGTTCTCTCCAGGCTTCGTGGACTCGACCAGAGAAGCAAGAGGTATAGCTTATCTGACCACTAGCCAGTTCTTAGCATTTGAAAGCATTATAACTTAACCCAACATTACTACAATAATTAGATATACTCAACTAATTAGTGATTTAGTTTGATTAAAGAATAAGTCAATAGTATATATAATAGTCTATTCCTTGGCAATAGTGTCATTTGGAGTTGAGCAGGCAAGCTGTGTTGGGAGTGGAAGGAGAAGGTTTGTTTTCCAAAGCTGACTATAATTTTGAAACTACCATATTCCCCTGGTGTGCCAGGAAAATTATATCCAAGGAATCAAGTTTACGAAAACTAATTTCCCTAATTCATGATCCAGGCACTTTTAAAATCACAGAACATTTTGTTTTTCACCTGCCTGGGATGACTTTGGATCTTAAAGTATAACAGTTCAGTCATCGGACAGCTAATCCTTGTTCCTTCCAGCTCAACTCATCTTGGTGTTCATATCCCTTATTACCAGAAATCTTTTATTAGAATGATTGCATCACATTCCATCCCCAAAACAGTGCATTGGCACCTCTTGGTAGGTGTTTACCCATATGTGTCTTTCCAAACCAATAAATTTATCTATTATTTTTAAAAATTAAATTCATGAACATTTTCATATTTTTCACAGAAGTGTATTTTTTTTTAAAAATTGACTTGATTTGATGTGTAACTCACAAAAAAGCTTCTTACTTCACCTGGGGATATGCAGCATATAGTTCCAATACTAAAGTCAAATATCAGCCTTTTAAATTTCTATTATTATTATTATTATGAGACACCTTTGTGACAGCTCTAAAAATGAATGCAAGTATTGGCTATTATATTCCAAGTGCTGCGTCCCCAAATCCCGACTTGTGAGCACATCTGTCGTTCTCACTGGTCCTATTATTTTAATGCAGTACAGGCAAAAAGCTGATTGCTTCAAACGAGGGTCAAGCCTTTGTAACACCTACCATTTCACCCATGTATGACAAAAAGAACCCTGGTATTTTTTTAAGATTAATCTTGATACTTCAGCCTCTATGAATACAGTCAATGGAAACCCTAAATCCTGTTTTTGCTAAATTGTATGCATTCATCCTCCTAGATTTTCAGATGTATTGATAACTATACAGACACATGACTGACCTGTTCAGATTATAGGTAAAATAAATATTTAATACTGTTTAATATTTAGAACCCACTGCCTTCTCCTAGGCATTAACATTCATTTCTGCACTTGTACATGCTGCCTTAGTTGTATTTAATTCATTATGTCCTTTTTATGTATCATACCTTCTTTTCTGTCAAAAGGAGTGTGGTTAAGTGCACTTCCTCTCTAAAATGCTTCCCCCCTTTGACCGCAGGAATTGCTTAGTGCTGTCATATGCAGGATGATTTATTACCTCAGTCATAAAATTATTGGGATTATGGGAAAGAAGAAAAATGGGTTGTTAGTTGTTAGCCACTCACGGACAGCTACAAATCTCCTTCTGCCTGACCCTGGACATGAGGAGGGAAAAGGGAGTAGAGATGTAAAGGGAGGGGGAGGTCTAAAAGCTTGATTATTTTAAATAAATGACAGTCTCTTAGCCCCAAAGAAAGAACCACCCTTGGTTTTCCAGAAGAACCTTTAGGTAGTGCATTTCATTCTTCACATAATTGTGTTCCAGGCAAATGATACCCCAGGGACCTGGATGTTGCTTCTTCTCTCCCCCTCCATTTTCTCTCACTTAGAGACAGAGGCCAAAATGTAGAAGAAAACTCTCTTGTTTTGTTTTTTCATAATGCGGGGTCCTGGGATGTTTTGTTTTCATATACTTTGTAGGAAGTGAGGCACAAAAGTGGTTTGAGTGAAGGAATAGTTATAACCCTTCCTCCCATGTCCTTGACTTGTATCCTTCTCTCCCTCCATTCTCATCCAAATATTTGGATAATAATATACCTCTGGTGCCCAAGTAAAGCATTTCACCAGGAAATAAGCCCAGAAGCCAGAAATCTTTGTGTATCCTCCCTGAGGAAGACCTGAAAGCATTGGATACAAACCCTCATAGTTATTTCTCTTTCAGGTTTTGGGGTATTTTGGGCACTATTACCTGTTAAGAATTGCCTCATATAGCACATGCAGAAGATCTAGTGATAGGAAATTCAAGAAATTTTCATACAGAGAAAGCTGGGAAAAGGAAAGGAGGCCAAGTAGACTATATTTTAAGTTCCTTCAACCTTTTTTTTTTTTTAAATCTGATAGCTTGAGCTTCATCCCCTGATTTTCTTCATATTGTTTTACCCCCATATTCTATTTTGCTGTGGAAGATACTTTATCTGTTTGACTACAGTGTCTTTTAGAGATATTCTCTTTGCACAGAGAATAAGAAAGCCTAAAGCACTTCCTAGCTATTCACGTGTTCTAGACTGAACCTTTGTGCTCAAGGGAGTAGCAGATAGTCTGTGACACTGAACTGCTGAGGGCCAAGCCTCCATCCCCCTCATCCTCAAGCAGGTAGACCAAAGTCAGGCCAACCTTTCACTCCTAGAAGCTCTAAACAAAGCATTGTAACACCCAATCAGTAAGTTGTCTTAAGCTCAAGAGTAGCACCCCTTCAGAATACTAGCCTCTTTAGTGATATAGACTTGTGTGGCATTTACAGAAACCCACTTGTGCCAAATAATTTTAGCCCTTAAGAGGAAAACCCTTAGGACTATCCCAATATGTGCTGACTGAGCATAATTCTCTTTTTTACTTATTGGCTTGTAATTATAATTGTGCAGCCTTTAGAAGCAAATCGTAGCACTGGAGGAGTATGACAATTAGAATTTTCAGGTCTTTGCCCAAAACTATCTGATACTTATGAATATTGTGAAGAACCCTACTCTTGGCCCTATGTTTAAAAAAATTCTAAATGAGTATTTTGATAGAAAAGTGAAAGGGGCAGAAAACAGAAATATGTTGTGAAGACAAGGTTTGGGGGCATATCATAATTTTCTTTTGAAGGATAACTCCTTGGAACTGAAATTGATGGGTAGACTACTGGAAAATTAATCCACAGGCCATTTGTTGTCTACCATGTGCTAGGGGATACAAAGAGAAAATTAAAGTAACCCTTGCCCTCATTGAGTTTATAGTCTCTCAAAAAAGAAGGAGGGAGGATGGAGTATGATTTTGAGTCTTGGGAAAACCACCAGCCAAAACTTTGCTTTAAGCATTATTTACCCCAGTTGACAGACCAAAGGACTCTTTTTCCCTTCCTCCTCTGGAAGCTCTTCCCACACCTAGTTTTAGTCTGATTGATACTCACCAATTCCCCAAAACACCCTTTCATTATCTTGGGTGCCATCTGGAGCCTCCCGTAACTTCTTAGTGTTCAGCTTAGACATGTAAGGATAGGAGCAGCAGGGGGAGGGTCAGAGTATCTAAAATTTATCAAAATAGACTGCTCCCTCCCTCCTCCCTTCCTGTCACTCACCTCACACAGCTCGCTTTCTGACCCTCTCTCCCTTATCCTCCCCTCAGACTCTGGACGGGCATATTGTGGTAAGCAGCCACGTGCGAGTGTCATCGCTGACACTGAAGAGCATTCAGTACACGGACGCCGGGGAGTATATCTGTACAGCCAGCAACACCATTGGCCAGGATTCCCAGGCTATGTACCTCGAAGTACAATGTGAGAAACTGTTTGGGAACGGGGCAGGGATGTAAAAGGAAAGGGCAGTTCAGCCTTGCTAGGATTTTGACACCATGTTCATGTTAACCTCTGGGTGACATTCCTAATGTTTTGGGGAAGATACTGGATGCAGAATCCAGACTGTTGGGTACCATCTTGAGCCTCTTACCAGCCCCGAACAAATACCTGAGTAATCCCTCTTCCCTTTGAACTCCTCATGTCACATAAGTAAGTCAAGCTCTCCAGATGGATAGTTCTGCCCTGAATGCAACCCTTCCTTATTTAAGGAATGTTAGGTACTACTAAGTTCTGCTGATTACACCAGCAAAGAATCTCTTGCCAGGCTGCTGAAGTCTTCATTTGTTGCAGATGCCCCTAAGCTTCAGGGCCCCATCGCTGTGTACACCTGGGAAGGGAACCAGGTCAATATCACCTGTGAAGTATTTGCCTATCCCAGTGCCACCATCTCCTGGTTCCGAGATGGGCAATTGCTGCCAAGCTCCAACTACAGCAACATCAAGATATACAACAGCCCCTCTGCTAGCTACCTAGAGGTAAGGGTCAGGGAGGGAGGAAAAGACACATAGCCTAACTAGGGGCAAACTCCTGTGTGCAGCAGAAATTCTCACTCCTGCTCATCCAGCTTAAGGTAGTCTGGCTGGAGAAGCACCTGAGCTTGACCCCAGATGACCCACATCAACCATAGGGATCCTAGTTCTGGAGTCAGGTCTGCCACACAATCAAGGCTGGGGTGCCTGGCCCAAGCCCTGTGGATATGGAAAGAAGTCCTGTCTCTCTCAGGCTCTTTTCTTTACCCTGCTCTAAATCAAGTCTGGAACCAACGCATTTTGTTTTACGAAAACCTCACCCCACATAGGATAAAGCTAACCAATTATCAGTAATGCCTGTGGCCACCACCATGGTGATAACCCTGATCCTTCCATTCCTCCCCCTGAAGGTGACACCTGACTCTGAGAATGACTTTGGAAACTACAATTGCACTGCAGTGAATCGTATTGGTCAAGAGTCCTTAGAGTTCATACTTGTCCAAGCAGGTGAGTGTCACAGGGTCACTCATGTATTTTAAAGGTATTTGGATGAATAAGATAGGGAGGGTAAATAACCAGAAATGGGGAGGAAGGACCTCTTTTTGCTGGGAGTAGGAGCAAAGCTCTGGGGTCATAAGAGGAGAAGGTAAAGCTTTAGAACACTTGGGATAGTAGGAATGGAGTATTATAGAAGTCAGGTCAGAATTTGAGAGCCAAGAGGGTTAATAGCTTTTAAAATGGCTTGGTAATGAAGTCAGGAGGAACGCTTTAAGGAGAGAATATTCCATAAGAAGAAAAGTTCAGATTAATGGGAGCCAAGGGCAGAGGTACAATGCATTGGGATATTTGAGTCCACCATATCACCGGCTCTGTCTTCTCCACAGATACTCCGTCTTCACCATCCATTGATGAAGTGGAGCCATATTCCAGCACAGCACAGGTTCATTTTGATGAGCCTGAGGCCACAGGTGGGGTGCCCATCCTCAAGTACAAAGCCGAGTGGAGAGTTGTGGGTGAGGAGATGTGGCATTTCAAGTGGTATGATGCCAAGGAAGGTAAGATCATTTGCCACTTCTAGAATTTTATACACTATGTTGATCAAGGGATAGGCAATTCTTTAAATTATCTCCATGGTCACCAGACCCCAGCAGCTGGCTCTGATGATTAATCCCTAATTCCCAATGCAGATAGAGGAGTACATAGAGCTGTTTGTCACCCATTCCACTGCCCCATAGCCATAATTGGTGTTCTTCTGTCTTGGAGCCCCATAACTTTCTCCAGAATCCTTTCTGAGGGATGCTATACACCTAGCCTGAGGCAGGTCTATACCTCCCAGTGCTTCAATATTTAGCTCAGTAATCAGGACCAGGCACATAGAAAGCCAATAAGTAGAGGTGCTGGGAGGCATTAGCCTTGAGGTTAGGAGATCCCTGTCCCTGACATTTCCTATGGAACCTTGGATGAGTTACTTCATTTTCTAAGCTTCCATTTCTTCACTTGTAAAATGGGAATTATAAAAGTCAATCAATCTCACAAACACTTTTTTAAGAACCTGTTATGTGCTGGGCACTGTGGTAGACACCAGATACAAGGGCAGCAACAAAACAGCCTTGGCCTTGTCTTACATTCTCCATTACCTGCCTCACATCATAGGGTCATCGAAAATAGGAATCATTCCCTTTTTTTGTATTTGTGTCCCCAGCACCAGGCACAGAATAGGTGCTTAATCAATGGTATTGGGTTTACTTCGTGAAATATCTGGTAGAAATGCATCACCCTTTCTATCTTGTACATTCACAGCTACCACCAATTATCAGATAATATAAATTTAGTGCGTATAATTTTATTTTAATATTAGACACACAGAGCACAAGATAAATCTGGTGAAACTAGCATACATACAGTCCTATAAAGCTTTCCAAATGATTTTTAGATGATTTTCTCCCCTAGGGGATGGGGATGGGGAACCCTGCAGCCTTGAGGCCATATGTGAACCTGTAGGTAGGTTCTCAGGTGCAGCCATTTGACTGACTCCAAACTTCACAGAACAAATCCCTTTTAACTCCTGAACGCTCCCCTTCTTCTTCCTTTCCCTGTTACTCCAGAGGACAACATCATCCTCCCAGTTCCTCAGGCTCACAGTCTTGGACTCTGGACTCCTCACTATCCAGCCTCTCATATCCAGTCTTTTGCCAAAGCCTATAGATTTCACCTTTGCAATATCTCTAGCATACTTACCTATCTCTCCTCCGACCCTGCCACCATTCTGGTGCAGGCCTTCGTCACCTCAGCCTGGATTATTGCAATAGCCTCATGGTGGGTCTGCCTGTGTCAGTTCTCTTCTCAATACAATCCATCCTCCATTCAGCCACAAAAGCGATTTTCCTAAAGCTCAGGTCTAATCATGTAACCTGCCCTCGCCTCCTACTCAATAAACTCCAGCAGCTCCCTATTGCCTCTAGTCAGCCTATCACTCTTCTACCTTTCCAGTCTTCTTCCACCTTGCTCCACAACATGTTTTCTGCAGCCCAATGACACTGACCTCCTGGCTGTTATACAAAGAAAATAGTCCATCTCTCAGCTCTGGGCAGTTTTCTCTGCCTGTCCCCTATGCCTAGAAGACCCTCTCTCTTCGTCTCCAACTACTGACCTTCCTGGCTTCCTTTAAGTCCCAACTAAAATCCCACCTTCTACAGGAAGTCTTCCTCAACCCCTCTTAATGCCCTCTGTTAATTATTTCCTGTTTGTCTTGTATATAGCTTGCTTTGTACATATTTGTTTGCCTGTTGTTTCATTAGATTGTAAAGTCCATGAGGTCAGAGACTGCCTTTCCCATCTTTTTGTATCCCTAGCACTTAGCACAGGGCCTGGCACATAGTAGGCTCTTCATGAATGTGTACTGATTGATAGTTGATCTGTTTAGGATAGCACTATCCTCTGCTAGCATGATTGAAAACAGTCAATTTTTGTATGTATGTATGTATGTATTTATGTATAGTTTACGATAGAACTGTCCTCTGCTAGTATGATTGAAGAAAATACATACACACACATTTATGTATGTAGGTATATATGTAGAGAGAGACATGATAGAAGAGTCTATGTATGTATGTATGTATATTTAACCATTTCCCAATTCTAAACTCCTTCAGATTCCATCTTAATGTTAAAGTAAAGTGGGATTTGTTTCCTATGAGAGTCTGCAGTTGCAGGGTGGGATCAGAATGGCTTTAGAAGAAAGTGAGACAGAACCTTAGTTTGGAAGCATAAAGTCAATATTCATAGGCAGAGAATACTAATCACTTTGTATTGTAGATTAATTCTACCCAGGATAACTTCATCAACCTTTTTCAGTTTCATATTTAGAATGACCTCAGGGTTGGTGTAAAAAAGAAACCACAGTGCTAGGACTTTCAAACTCTTTTTTGAGTTCTCTGTGCTATTGTGGCCCGTTCTTCTGGGTTATGATTTGGCTAAATATCTCTTGGTTCATTTGTGATCCTTTCCTCCTCCCATTTGTTCTCTTGTGTGTTCCCAACAGCAAACATGGAAGGTATCATTACCATCATGGGCCTGAAGCCAGAGACAACTTATGCCGTCCGACTGTCTGCCCTCAATGGAAAGGGACTAGGGGAGATCAGTGGGGTCTCCGAGTTCAAAACACAGCCAGTCCGTAAGTAAAGCCAGCACATCCGCCTCCCTCCCCACTGTCACACTTCCTCTCCTCATGAGCACATAGCTGCCCTGACTGGTGGTGAAGACCACAGCTGTTTCTTTCTCAGATCTCCCCATTCATGGTGGGCCTACCTCTCAGTTCTCTGGCCCACATTCATGGTCGGTGTACGTCTTACTTTAATTCTCTCCCTCTCTCAGGGGAACGTTGTCATTATTAGTAGTGCATTTTGTTAGGATGGCAGACTTTGAGGAAATCCAGAAGTATAACAGTAAAACAAACAAACAAAAATTAAATAGCTCATCACTTTGGGTTTTCTAGTGTAACTTGTACCTCAGATATCCTGCTACTTAAAGAGTGAATTTAGGCACAATTAAATTTAAGTGCTGTCCAGAAATTGCTCTTACTACCTAACTCCATGAGTTCTCAGATTTTTGAAACCCCACAGGGATACTACTTTGCCCTAAAACCAAACACCCTTGAGGCATATATGAACAAGGGCAAAAAAAAAGTGTCAAGGACAAATAAAAAGATGAGCAAGTGTCCCTCCTACTCTTGCTAATTAATACCTCCCCCTCCTTTTCCCAGCCATGAATAATGGGATTTTGTTCAATATTCCTTCCATTTAACCTTCATCCAAGACTTAGAATTCCTAACTCTTTCTGGCTTCACAAAGTCTTTCCTTTCAGCATTTCCTTCTATTGATTAAATACAGAAAAACGAAACCCAACCCCCATGCTGTTCCTCTCCTCCCCACTATACATTTTCTAGCTTGGCTGTGGTAATATCCTACTAGAGTAGTATCCTCTTCCTCACACAAAGACCCTTGCCTTAGAGGTCTCCCAAGCCTTGGAAATCTTCCTTGCTTGTTGGACCTTTCTTGAATGGTCTCAGAGTTCCCAGCACACCCCTTCTGACTGCTATAATTAGAGAATTCCCACTGGAATTTGTCAAGTCCTTTCCTGTGAAGCCAGAAATTATATTGGATCAATACCTGAGACTGCAGAAGCAATTAGCTCCCCCCTCCACAATAATAGAAAGCATTCCATATCTTCTTTCTGCAAGAAATTATCTTTAGCTGAACACAGGTATGAATTTGATTTCCAGCTCCATACACTCTGCCAACCTATTCATCTTTTTTACATCTTATATTTTTTTTTCCTTGGGTCTGTCTTTTGTCTTTTCTTTTCTTCTGTGTTCCATCCATGGGAAATTGCAGACACCCCTCCTTCACGTAAGTGCCTCTTCATACCTCTCTGCCTGTTCCATAGTATTATGTTAACATATGTTTGTCATAGTTGTTAATTTAGCTCGAAACCTCATTTTTTGCCCTGTAGGAACTGAAGTAGATTATATTGTCCAGGTCCTAACAAAACTGACACTAGTGTAGCTATCATGTTCCTGTTAATGTGACTGTCTTGGTTATACCAGGAAGCTAACAATTCCCATTTTAGAGCATGCAGTATTTTAATGTGTATTTTTTTTTTTTGCTTGTGACAGTTCCTCTATGGCAAAAGTGACTGCTTACCTACAGTGTGTGGCAGAAGGCTGTCTCACAATATGAGGAATAACCAAGTAGCATATCATCATCCTTTCTAATGTTAGCTAATTGTCCAGAAAAGAGAACACAGTTTTTTCTCCTCTCTTGCTCTGTGCTAGTGTGTCACCCAAAGTTACCCAAAGATCATAGCAATCTGGGGAGACTCTTAAAAGAGAGAAATGAACTTCATTTACTATAGACCATCTCATGGCAGCCAAGAGGCATCAACTCAAGGTAATAGAAATTCAGTTGGAAGAGAAGCTGCTTGTAGAAGGTCCATGCAACAGCTGGATTTGTCTGCATACAGCACTGACTTCATGAGCATGATGTGTTGCAAAACCCAAGATGGGAGGCAGGGCAGCATTATGCAGGTGACTGTTTAGGAATTTGGACTGTCAGCTCCAAATAATTTTATTCTCTGGTTTCCGATCATCCCAGGACTTTCTGCTGTGAAGTAAATGACGATCAGTGATTTACAACCTAGCTGGTACTGCTCAACCAAGAATGAAAGGCCATCACTGTTAATGCTATGAGGTTTAAGTAGAGAACACACACAGTGAAAAGGGAAGAGAAAAGCATCCTACTCTTCAAGGGGCCAGAATTATAATGTGAATCTTAAGGAGGGAAATTTGTACTGTAGATGAACCCACTCTTGCTCTCTAGGTTGAGTTTACCCTTTCTGCAGAAGCAGAACTCCAAAGAATAGAGGAAGTTCACCACAAAATTATACCAAAGGAAATGTGATCAAAAAGCACCTTGAGTTCTAGTATTAAATCAAGTGTTCCTAAAGATTTCAAACCAGTCTGTCTTAATTTATTCCAGAATATTGCAGCAACAGTAAAAACTTAGTTGTTCAGTGTGAATATCCTCAGATTTCTAGCAAGCATTAAATTCACTCTATCATCAGAGTTGGATCCTAAGACAAAGAGATATGAAAGAAGCCAAAATGCAGGAGAAGGAGGTGTCAAATTAGACTGACAGTGGTTATAGACTGGTATTTTATTCTTTTAATGGGTCTAAGAAAAGCAACTTGAGGTAGGAAGAGAGAGGGACAGAGGGAGAGAGAGAGGGAGCATCTTTCCTAAAAGGACAGAGTGAATTGACTCTTCCTAAAATGAAATTCCCAGGTTTCATCTCTTGACTGAGTATTGGCTCAAATATGTTTAAAAAAGGGGGTGGGGAGGATGAGGGTAAGACCTTCTGAATCACTAGCTCAGTAGTTCATGGCTTAATACCAAACCACTATGTCTTTGATTTTGTGTCTTAAACAAAAATGCCAATAAGAAAAATTTGGTTTTCTTAGAAAGCTAGTCCACTCCTTAAGTGAAACCCTTAAATAGCTAACTAAACTTTAAAAAACTCTTTGGTAAAAAGGAGAGACATTTAAATTCTCAGTTTTTCTAGTGGGATGAAAATGTATCATTGATGGCTCAAGTCTTCAAAAATCTGATTTAGAAAATGTTGGGGTCAGCTACCCAGTCCATGCTGACCATGAAACTGATGAGGCAGCAGGAATTAAATAGCTTTTAGATTCAGGGCCATTAGTTGAGTAATAAAAGTGGATCTCCCTCAATCATATCTTCAAATTATGGCTAAAGAGTTAAAAAGAAAACTGCACAAATCACAGTCATAGAGATAAGAGAGTGATTTTTCATTTCAGCAGAGCAATGAGTGGTCTACAGAAGGGGCAGAGTGGAATAAAGGAGATATATCTGAGAAACAGAACTAAAGATGTGCTTTAAGGATGTGTCTTACCTTTCACACTCAGCTTGGGAGAAAACAACCCATGGAATAGTCTCCTGCCATCCACACTTATCTTGAAGAATAAATTAGATAAATAGCTGTTCCCGTAACTATGATGAAACCTTACCTACTCTTTCTAGGAGGGAGGGACAAGTTTCAATATGGCTGAACCATACTGATTTCAATTCCTTGGAAAATAAGAGGGTTGCTAGTGTGAGCAAAAACACATATGCACAAGCCATCTATAGAAAATGGTGAGGTTCCCATAAGAATCCCAATTCCCTAATGGCTTTAATTCAGAACACTAACTCAGATCACAGCACTGGCATACCCCTCCCATAAAAGATAAAGTCAAAACAGGTAGAGATGCATAATTCCTTTCTTCATTTAAGGCACTCTTTTCTGACTGAACCCCAAGCCTCAGGACAAGGGAACTATTTCTCTTTCAGAGAAAGAAAAAGTAGGATCTGACATCTTGACTAGGGTCTAATTTTCTGTCTGATATCTCAGAATTCAGTAGGTTGGGAGATGTTCTATTAAGGCCAGTGCTATATGAGCTTCAGCAAGTGATTTAACTTCTTTGACCTCAGTTTCCTGATCTGTAAAATGATGGGAGTTGGACATTATGACCAACTCTAAATCTATAATTCTTTTGCATTTACATATCTCATGAGAAAATACTGATTGCAAATGCCTTTGCTGTTCATAAGATGACCTGATCACACAAATAACTTTTTTGAGTATGAGGGACTAGGGTTCAAATTCCAGATTTGTCACTCATATGACCTTGAGCAAATCTCTTTAAAGTCTCTTCCAGCTCTAATTCTATGATCAGCAGGAAGGTGACATTTAGACTGGTCTTCTCTATTGTAATTCTCTGCTCTGTTACCAGGAGAAAACAATGAAGCTTCTGCAGGGCATCTGTAAGTCAAACTTATCAGGGCTACAAATACCTAAACAAGACCAGCCCTCCTTCTGAAATACTAGCTTACTGGACATCTCTTACTTGTTGGGTACCTGTCACCTTTGGTGGCACCTCATGAGTCCAGGGTGGTGATGGTTGGGGGGAGGAGAGGTGGTCATTCCAAACATTCAAATAAAGCATGGGCTTTCGAAGTGGGCCTCATTTCCCAAGCAGTGTTTGCATTTGTGTTTAGCAAGTGTCTGTATGCCAACAGATTCTTTCTAGATGGAAAGCACATGATCCAGGCTTAGGAATCCTTGCCTTTTTGGAGCTGCTAAGACAAAGGAGGACTAAAGAGATGGTGTTAAAATTTGTCATTAGAGTCTTCCCCCATGATTGAGTTACTAACCTTTAGAATTTGATTGCCTGGATACTACTTCATCACTTGCTGCTGTGCCAAGGACCAAAACAGGAAAAAATGACTTCCTATAATGGAGATGAAGATCCAGGATAACTGTAATTTAGTGCTTCCTCTTTGCATGGCACCCTCAAGATTGCATGGTTTTAAATAAGAACAAAATGCAGGGCAGAGTGTTGTGGTAAAAGCACATCAAAAATCTAGCACGTCGTATAAGTCAAGCATTTAGGCAATTATCCCAGCAATTGAAGCCAGAATTTTTACTTTTGCCTGAGTTTTCTAAATCTCAAAATCCACACTGTGGTAATTGTATTTCTTGTTTTGATTTGAGTGGATTTTTAATTTCATGGTTGAGGTGCCCCCCTCTGGAGGTACGATGAAGACCAAATCATGATCTAATCAAGGCAGTGGGATGTGTTGGTTATATGTAAATAGGCCTTTCCTTCTACCTGGTCCAAGTGGGAAGCCAGTTCTCAGAGGGAGCGCAGCCATTTGTTATCATATTTAGCATTGCAATGTAGAAGCTACTGAACATTTCCCACATAAAATAAAAAGCCAGAATTGATTGTCTTTCCTCCCACCTTTCTCAACCTTCTTTTTCTATGGGGAAGTTACAGAAACTTCTTTCAGATCACGAGTCATATATCCTGTGGCTGTTCAAGTATTCAAAGTTTGGCACAGGGAATATTTTTCAAGAAGGTCAGGAGGTAGAGGTATGAGTGTATACCTCAGTAATCCAAACTGTAAATAATTCCATTAAAAAATAAACATTAAATGCTTACAATTTGATGATAATAAAAAATTAAATAGCTTAACTTTTCAGATGTCATATTTGGAAAATCCTTAATTGTAAAGGAAGGAAACCTGTGGCTCAGTTCAGTGGGAATGTAAGACTTGACCCCAAACAAGGAACCAAATTGTTGAAAGCTGGTTTCCCCTTAACCCTACCTATCCTGGAATGAATTTAAAGTAATCTTCTGTACACCTCCTTCTCCCTCAAACCCATATCGTTACAGTGGCAGCTGCTCCTGTGGAGCTGGCTCCTTGTTTAGGTGAGTTCTTATGGCCCCAGCAGATGTTCCTAAATGAAACTTCTTACCTAAGTGACAGGATCTGGCAACCTCATGGTTTTCTTGTTTAAAGATAATGAGGCTGTGGCCCTCACTTTTTTTGTTTTGTGACTAGCTTTGTTTTGCTGTGCATCCTTGCTCTTTCCCCTCATACTGGCATCCCTGGGTTTTGCCTTTCTGGCTTCCATACTATAACTGTGTATTTTGGTGAAATGACTTCCCTTTTTTTACCCTCATCTCTCTTTCTTTAGTGACTCCTGCTAGTCCTTCCTCCCATGCTACATTGTCTGCCTCAGACAGTGAGTACCATTTTCCCCCATCCATCTCTCTGCATGTTGCTTTCCACCAGCTGCAGTGTAGTCTGCCTAATGTTATCTCCTTAGCCAGGTAATGATTAAAACACTGTTGGTATCTGGATGGTAGATACCACAAGTTGGGCTCGAGGAAAGCAAACCTCGTGACAAAGAGGATTCAGGCCTCTTCGATTCGTGGGAAATGAGCTTTCCCAGGAAGATATTAAAATACATTGCTCTGTGCAGGAAGCCCCTGCACTATTTCTAACACTGCCATTGTATTGCAGTTTCTAGCATGTCCTTGGTGGAGTAGGGCCAGAACTGACATTTGGAGGAGAAACTTGGCTTAATATCCCCCCAAAAAATAGCCAAGAATAATGTGTGTACTGATGTGTATGGGAAGAGAGAAAAGGCAGGAGAAAATCATTTATACAGTATTTTAATTAACATAGTTGAGTTCAGAACTTAAAAGCAGATAAGAAGTCATATGGGTTTTGTCTTACCTAAAAATAAACTTATTTTCAACAACATTTGTGTCAAGTGCATAGGAGAGGAAAATCTGGCCTAGTATTAGAACACAGTTGTGTCTGGCAATAAGTTTAGTTAGAAACAAGTCACCCAAGTTACTTTTGGTGTGCCTCAGTTTCCTTTTCTGTAAAACTGTCCTTTCTGAGTTATTCTGTGGTGGTAATGATTGCATCTTATGTTTTCAAATCCCATTTTGCCTGCCCTGAACCTACTGCTGAGCAATAGTATTTCCTAGTCACTCTAGAGGAGTCTTGCCCATCTCTGATTCTCCTATATCTTGTGATTGCTGTTGTTTTCCCTCAGCTACGCTTGAGAGCACAGGGATCCAGGGCAGCCTATTCTGCTAACTTTAGAGTCCCCACTACTGGGATTTCTAAAATGTCAGCTTGGGCAAAAGTGGATGTTAGCAGGCAGTCAGAGTAGATTCAAAATAGTGATAGTGTCCTGGTACCATAGCAGAAAGCCACAGATGTGCCAGGGAAAGGGCCACCGCTTGACTATTATAACTTGGCTCCTCTGCTGGAGGGATGAAACAGGCCTTCTGCTATGGGGGCTTGGGAATAGGAAGACCACGGAGGGCCTGCTTTGGAACCTCTCTGCCCTTTTCCCCTTGGTCTAGGATCATCTTTGCATTTTCTTCTTATCACTTCCAGGCCTTTTCATCAAGATACCTAAATCATTTCCATAAAAATATACTCATTTAATATTTATAAATCCTTTCCTGGGAAGAAGAAAGAAAATTTCTCCTTAACTGTCACTGTCTTTACCTGATTACAATACTTTTAAACACACACACATATACATGTGTATATTTATATATATATATATATATATATATCATTTATCTTCATGCTTTGCTTCACCTTTCTATGTCCTTTCTGTCCTTCATGTTCCCATAGCAACCTGGCCTTCTCTTGCCCTTCCTGACGCAGAACCTACTAGTGAGTACGCAAAATAGCTGCTCTCAACCAGACCTCTGGGTGTCACTTGACAGAGAGCAGACTTTGGGTTTGAAGGAATGAAGCCTCCACTCTCTCCCTCCCCACCCTGATTTGCTCATTCATTAAGCAGCGAGTTATAACCGCATGAAGACTCTAAGCCTGGCCTGGTCAACCTAAGCATGCTGCTCTGCCTTCTTTGTCAAGGGGTCAAGCACTCCTTAAGCAAGGAATACGGGATTGATGATTACTGTGCCCATGAAATGTCAGTTCCACATTTACTCTCAAGCCGAACATACAAAGGGGCCAAGAGAAGGGATGAGATAAAAGAAGAGCACCTCCTGGGCAGGTGGCTGGGGGAGGGGGGGTTCTACCCAAAACAAATGCAAAAAATGTTTTTAAAATGAGAAGGAAGGAAAGAAGGAAGCATCAGGGAGAAGTGGCATCTTGTGGAAAGTGATTTGAGAATCAGGATGGAGTGAGGAATGCCTGTTTTCTGAACACATGCTCTACCTTGTCTCTTTGTGTCCAGGGTATAGGAACCTTACATTAGTCAGGAGGGGTATTACATCTTCTCTCAAGCTTTCATATTATTTACCATTGAGAAGGAATATACAGAGAAGCTAATAACCTGGAATCTTGTTTGTCATGAGCTACTTGCAAGTCCAGAGGATAAGTAGAAATAGTTCTATTTTA
Organism: Notamacropus eugenii; assembly: GCF_028372415.1. NCBI lineage: Eukaryota > Metazoa > Chordata > Mammalia > Diprotodontia > Macropodidae > Notamacropus > Notamacropus eugenii. The sequence goes on along the minus strand of NC_092876.1, from coordinate 140,267,290 downwards.
TATATTTATAGAAGAACAGTATTAATGTCCTCATCATTATCATCATAGCTAGCATTTGTAGTATATACAAATTGTAGAGGCAACCTAGACACAGTAGGTAAAGTGTTAGACTTGGAATCAAGAAGACCTGAGTTCAAATCCAGCTTCTGACATTCACTAGCTGAGTAACTTCTAGTAAGTCTCTAAAGAAACTCCCTTAGGGCTTATCTTAGTAGATAAGATGTAGATATCTTAGTAGATAGTTGGATCATAATCTATTTCAGTACCATGAATTCTCCACACATTAAAAAAAATTATAGGTCCTTTTTGTATTTGCATATATATACCTTCAGCTGAGCTTTTAGTGGGGGTTAAGTCTGACTGGTCACGTTCTGCTCCACGCTCATATTATTCATAATGACATGATAAAAGGATCCTGGATGTTGAGAACATAGATTTCCTTGACAGAACAGCATGGGTGTGCATTGCAGTGAATAAGCTATAAGGAAAATAGTGGACTTGTGTTTTTAAAAATTAACTATGAGTGTGGAGTGAAATTAAACCATATTCGTCCTTATATGACTATGTTTTATGCTTGAGTGTGAAAAGCCAAAAAAGAACTCAGAGGTATAAGGCATGTATCTTTCCAGCTCCCCGTGTCCTCACGCTCAAGATTTCATTCCATATGAACAGAGACTAAGAAGATTTCTGTGGTTTTTGATGTGTTGCATGAAATCGTTCCTTTTCTGCTCAAGATCGTGGCTTACAGCCTCCTTTCTCAGCATTCTCCCTGTGTGTGCACCACACAGAATTTTAATTCCTGATGCTTTTGAAGTAGAAGTGTTTCACTTTGCTAGAGAGAAGAGCAGAGAGTATCAATGAGTGTGTGTGTGTGTGTGTGTGTGTGTGTGTGTGTGTGTGTGTTTATATCTCTGCTGAATTCAGGCTACAGCTTTCTGCATTTGGATGAAGAGTACAGCTAACAGCCTTAATTTCTTACAGCAAAGGATTTTGTTCCTGTCCTTTTCCAATTTGAGTTCAATATGTGTGTCTGTCATGAAGTAATAGAATTCTAGATGCTACGCTTGAGTTTGTCCAAGTTGTTTTACGTATTACGTACTGAGTCATTTTAGGTTAAATGTTTTCTCCTTAAAGAAAAGAAATACACCCAGATTTTCGTTTTAGAAGGAATGTCTTGATTTTTTTTGTTGTTTTCCTGCATTTTAGGGGTGAGGGAGATTCAAATCATCCTTTTCTATACTAAGATAAATATTTGTAGTATCAAGACTTTGTATGAATGTGATCATCATTTTTTTTTTATTTTTATAGCAACTTTACCCTTGGAATTGTAATTTCTGGTAGGGATTGTGCCAAAATAAAGAGATCGCAGCTTAACATAATCATTGCCACTGACAGGAAGACAGATTTAAAAACAAACACACAAGCAACAGCAAATTATTGCGGCATGAAGAGAAGACTGTCTATGGGCAAATATAGGAAAAAATGGGATTAGATTATAAATAAGCTATTTTCTCTTGCTTTTTTTGCACTTTGGCACCTTTTATAATTAGTAGTGACCCAAATGAAAGGAGGATACAAATAATTTGATGTATCCTCCTCCAATCTCTTTATGTGATTTGAATTTTCAGGACTGTCTTACTGTGTATACTAATAAGTCCTGAGCACTAGGGAGCAAAAGGAACTATCCTGTTAGCTCAAAGATTCTCAAAGTCACAGAATATTGGAACTGAAAATAGATTTAGGTCTGTGGCAACCATACATAGTGAACTTCCTGAAAAAGTCTTGATTTCAAAATAAAGAAAGAGTACTTTTAAGGATGCTATTCCATAAGAATACCTTTATCAAACCATATCCCCTGATTTGGGGTTGGGAAATATGATCACTATTCCCATGTCTTTAGTCAAGTCTCGTCCTTTGACCTAACTAGAGATGGTAATGTGCTACTTACCAAGAAGCCTGTCCTAGACTATTTAACATTTCACCCACTTGGATCCTTCTCTTCCTTGGCCATCACATTACCAAATAACAGTGCTAAAAACTGCCCATGACTTGTACAAGCTGAAGGGAATTGAGGCCTGAAATGTGTTTGGAAATGTCACCTTCACTCCCTAAGCAGAATGAAGTGGAATCAGGATAAATTCAGCCAAGGGCAATTATCCATTCCCTTCATCCTCCATATTGTAAATATTCAATTGGGAACTTGACCACATGGCCATTCATCTAAAAACATTTATCAAACATTTTATCTGCAGTCCCATGTATTTGTTTAAATAACAAATTCTCAGCCAACTAGGTTGGCCTGAGGGTAAGATTTCTGTTGTACAGAGTCAACAAGAACAATGCATTTTTGTCTTAGCCTTCCACAGTGAATGTTGACAGAAACTGTAGTTTGAACCCCTGAGGAAGAACCCACTCCCTTCTTTCCACTTCACTTTGTCTCTGATGTGTGTCTTGGCATCTAAGATCTTAGAATTATGAGGGAGAAAGGCATTTATTAGTTGTCTGTATACACAGAAGATGGTCACAAAATTGTTTTATTAAAAAGAACGCGTGGAGAGACCTTCATCTCTATAGTAAACTAAGGGTCAACCAAAAGAATGACCAGTGATTGCTAGAGTAAAAGGACATATAAATACAAAGGAACAAATGGACATCTTTTCAGCAGAAATGAAAAGGTGAAAGGGATCAGTCAACAAGGATTTATTAAGCACTTGCTGTATGCCAGACAGTGTGTGAAGCACTGCAGATGCAAAGAGAAGCATTGACAATAAAGCCAGAGAATAATAAAAAGGAAAAAAAAATTTACAGGGAACAAAGATTTAAAGGGTTTTTCTTATCAATAAAACCTAATCAGCCTAGCTATGTGTTCCTGGCACATTAACTTTCACAAATGCAATATAGTGAAAAGAACACTGGGTTCAAATCCTGGCTGTGACTGATTACTATCCATATGACTTTGGACAAATCTCTTAGCCTCTCTGCAGTTTCCTTAAGTTATAAAATGAGGGAGGGGATTGAATTCGATGGACTCAGAGGTACCTTCCAGCCTTAGAGCCTGTGATCTAACACCTTTCTATGCTCCCATGATCTAACCTATAGAGCTCATGGAGTAAGGCCTATCCACATCTTGGGAGCAAGGGGAAAACCAAGGGTACTTTGAAAGCTGTTCATAATTCTAAGCAAAGCTTCTCCCTCCTTACTTCAAGCCTGCTCCAGGCTCTCAAGCATATCATCCATTATCACCAAGGTAAAATTAAACCTTCTTTCCCATTCTCCAATTGAGTCAAGAGAAAAGTAAACCACCTCTTACAAGGTTTGAGTTCTCCTTCCCCAAATGATAAATAATGGGCAGTCCCTATGACCATTTCTTCTCCAGGATGTTGAGGATGTTGCTGAAATCTCTGAATAATGTCTTGCTTCTCTCTTTTCCTTTAACAGTCTCCCGGAATGCCTCTTGACATCCGTGCCCTGGTGGGAATACACCTCTCCATCCCAATAAAAGTTCACTCGCTCCTCCTCGATGTGGCGTGTTGCTGCTGTGCCTAACCCTAGTGATGTCCTTAACCGTTAACGCTTTCCATAGTTTTACAGTTTTCTTCTCTTTCCAGGCAATTTTTACTGTCTTTCTGGATGTATATGATATATGCTGCTGATTTAATTTGGTTTCCCCTTTTATTCAGTGTGTGATTTTTGTGGTTGATTTTTCCCTGCCCATTGTTTACATCAGTTTTTTAATTTTTTTTGTATTTTCCATGTGACCTCCTCTACTTTCCTTTCAACCAAATCATGTACGTGCGTATCATGTGACTTTGTCATGTGGCTTGCATGGTGCTGACGATGTCGTCCACGGTGGTGAACAGAAGGTAAAATTCTTTGTTCTGATTCGTGGAATATAAAACTGGGACCAGACCCTCACCACTGGGGGCCTGTGGATGGTCACTCTCTCAAATTCCCCAAAGATGGCGTCATCCCTGCCCTCAATTTGCATGCAGGATTCAGAATTTCTCCTTGCTGCCATGATGCCTTGGCTGCCTTTGGCTTATGCCCTACTCCAGTGAATTTGAAAACCATAAACTTGTGCCCATCGTAAGACGGGCATAGCCCACAACCTAGAACCCAAGCTTGAGTGACCCCATCTCTGGAATAAAAGGATCTCCACCAAGTGAGTCAGTCAACAAGCATTTATTAAGCCCTTACTGTGTCCCAGGCACATAGTAAGAAGCTCTATTTTCACTACCTGGTTTCATATCCATGTTATTATTATTGTCACCATCCTCATCATCATTGTTTTTGTCTGGAGGCACTAAAAGATCTGTTATTACTTTAAAACTAACTACATTTATGCATTTTTTCTTGTTTTTGAAAATTGAAGAACAACCTCATCAGAAGAAAATTTTAGGAACTAGCAGTACAGCAGGGGAAAGAGCACTGGATTTGGGTTCCAATCCTGGCTCTGTTACTACCTCCAAGACTATAGGAAAGTCACATTAACTCTCTACATCTTCATTTACTCATTTGCAAAATTAAAAGGTTAGACTAGATGGCCTCTGATCATCCTTTCACATCAAACTCCTCAAATCCAAAAGAGAACTTTGTCTAGGATGAAAAGAATTGTTTGAGCATGAAACCCATGCAGATTAAATGCTGGCTTTTTAAAAAACATTCTAAAACATCTTAAGATATAAGTATAGGGAATTCAAAGCAACTTGATTGTCCCTCTTGAGGTGTCGCTTTTCAAAAGTGTGCCTCTCTTAGGCAAAAAAAAAGAATTAGCCTAGCCCACTTAGCAATTACCCTTAGTGGATATCTCTGTCTAACCAAGAAGCAAATGATTTAACCATATATCACAGAAAATAAAATGACAGCCTGATTAAGCTTCAAGCAGCCACAAGATAATCAGTTGACATTGTTACCATAGCAGCCTTATTAAATATTTTCAGTATAAAGTCCAAAAATAAAAGAAGAAAAATCTCTCCCCATTGCTTCCCCTGGTATTCACCAATTTCAGACCTGCCCTGAAAATCCATAGGTGCTTCCATCCCTCTCTGTGTCTACAGAGTCTTTGCCTTGAATCGCAACTTGGGAAACGAGTTGCCTGGGTGTGTCACCAAGACAAAACTAACACAAATAACCCCCAGCATTGCTGCATGCATGAAAGTGGTCCCTGTTTGACCTCATTTCTCTGAGACCTGATTGGGCGACATCTACATGGAACAAAAGCATGGATATCATGCCTTGCATGTTCTTTGTTCCTGTTTTGTCTGGTTGTGCCGTGTTTTGTATTCTCTGTGTGTGTTACAGAACTTTTCATTGTATTTTTCCTGCGATAGCTTCAGCTCTGTAGACCTAGTGAATGTATTGTCCAAATGGTGGCAGTCTTTGCCCTAATTTGATCCCATTTACAAGATTCCTGAATGGGTGGACTTGGATAAGTGTTTATCTAATTTCCCATTGAAAAGAGCCTTGATATTTATATTGTATTTAGAAATAAAATGTTCCCAACAAACAGTAACAAGAGAAACTTTGGTTGGATTTAAACGAATACATTTTGAAAGCCATTGTAAGAACTCTGATGTATATGATCTACCTGTGAAACCATTGTAGAGTGCAAATGTAATGAACCTAAAATTTTCAAAATTCTGAAATCACACATGCAATTTTGTAATCTTGTCCTAAAAGCTTTTACCATAACTCTCTACCCATGAACTGATCGTTGATTATACCAGAAGTTCCCTAGGCCCCTATGATCACCTCTACTTGCTGACTGGTTTGCTCCATGGAAAACCTTAGACCTTTTCCTTGAGTATTAGTCATGACCAGGTCTGTTAAATAATACTCTGTAAGCCATTCGTATGTTCCCCTTTGTTATTTCTGTATGGCTTTATCATTCAGCAAAAGACAAAGAATGCTGTAGGAGAAAAAAAGTACCAGAGTCCCTAAAGAGAGATTCATTCCAGATTTTGGAAACTTGACAAGTTCTATGTGCAGTTACCCTGGAAACATGAAGTGGAGTTGGCATTAGCCATCTAAAAAAATTTAGCCAGTGTTTTAAAAGCCATAGAGAACTCTGTGGAAAAACTGAGCCTTGATTACCTGGTCTTCATCAGATCATATTCTTGTCTTTGAGAGAACAGCTATCTTTTCAGCTGTCTTCCAGGGGATGGAATTCATTCACTCAAGAAGCGTGTATTAAACACCTGCTACGTGAAGTGCACAGGTAGATGCCAAGATGAATAAGGGAGAACAAACACAGACTGAGACAGAAAAAGTTTCTTGAAGGAGATTCCGCTTGAGCCAAACCTTGAAGGAATAGAAGAATTTTGAGAGGTGAAAATAAGAAGAGAATGCATTCCAGTCATGGAAAACAGCCTATATGTGAAGGTGGGAGACAGACTATTGAGTTCAGGGAACTGCTAGTATTCTATTTGAAAAGTAGAGAACTTGAAAGGGCAGGGATGTAAAATAAGATTGGAAACATTGAGTTGGAATCAGATTGTGAAGGTCCGAGAATGTTTTATTTTATTCTAGGAGGAGTAAGGAACCAGAGAATATTTTTTTAATGTATCAGTGGCAAGGTCGGATTATCATCTCCTCTGGAAAATAGGAAGCAAAATCATCTGCTTTTAGATAAACTAAACAATTAGAACTAATAATTATACTAAACTAAATAATTACAACAGTCAGCTAAAGTTCAGTTTGGTATCAGAATAATGGGATGGCCCTTAATAATTAATTTATAGAAAAATTGAGGGGGGAGAAAATAGAATTTATAGAGGACAAACAAACCTAAGTAAATCTAGTAATTCTTCTTTTTCAGCTAATCACTAGAAAAGTTTTACCTAAATCTGTCAAGAGAAAAAAAAGGAAAATCTTTCTCCTTAACATACGTCATACCCGTTAGCAGGTACTAGGATCTCTTCGACCACATTGCCCATAGTACCTTAGCTGCTGTTTAAGAAACATGCATTGAATGAACTTATAAAAGAAGGGATATAAGTGGGGACTGGGTCTGAGGTTTCATTGCTGTGGGGAACTCATTACCAGAGCAGTTAGCACCTTTTTTAAAACTTGCAGTCTTGAGAGTTCCTCAGAGCACAGAAGGACTGAGTGAGTGACCAGGAGTGTGACCAGGGGCCACATAGCCAGTATATATCAGGGGCAGAATTTAAACCAGGAATGAACAAATAAACTGCCTGGCCTTGTCAGAGCGAAAACAAAATTTAAAATAGGAAATAAATCATTCATTCAATAAGTATCTTTTTAAGTGCCTACTTCTTACCAAGGACTATGCTAAGCTCTGGGTAAGGGACAAAAATAATAACTAGCATTTATAGAGCACTTAATATGTATCAGGCACTATACTCAGTGCTTTATAAATATCTCATTTTATCATCAAACCAACCCTGGGTGGGCACTATTGTTATCCTCATTTTACATTTGAGGAAACTGAAACAGATAGCAGTTAAGTAACTTGCCCAGGATCATATAGCTAGGATGTGCTTAAGGCTGGTTTTGAACTCCAGTGTTCCCATTCCAGACCAAGCACTCTGTCCATTTAGCCACCTTATTCCTACCCTCACAATTTATAGTCTAACAGAACTGGCAGTGGTGCAGTCACTTAGTCCCTGATCCTACAAGTTTGATACTTGGAAGGTTTCTGGTTTATCATATCCTAAAGTTAAAGGTATTTAGGTATTTAGCATACACACAGAAGGGAACTTGAATTAGAAAACTGATCAGTGAAAATGAGTATTTTCCTTTGTTATATCAGGGCATTCCCACCCCCAAGATCCCATCTGTCCCTTCTACTAAAGGCATACTCCAGTTTCTCACTGTAGTACTTAAGATGACCCTGGTTTCTTGATGGCTATGGTAGTGGAGGCCAAACTCTTATAGGTTCTACCAAGATGGAAAGGTTTTGTGTGTAGGCCTTATGATGGATCATTTTTATTTTCTGAGCATCAATTTAGCTAAATTCAGAGAGACTTTATCACCAAAACCTTCCCCTCCAGGTGATAATTTTGTCAGGTGGGCAGAAGACCCAACAGTTCATGAAGACCATCTACTAAATTAGAGCATACAAGGATCACAGGCCACATCTGCACAGAAAATCCTCACCCTTCGTGCTATCATATATCCTTCAAGTATTGGAGCAAGTAGAGAAGTGAGGATCTGCCATCTGATTCCTCTTAATGCCTGGGCATACAGCAGCCCCCAGGACTCTATGTAAATGGGATTTCCCCTAGCATGTGTATAACAAGTAGTTGTAATGTACCTTCTCAATTTTCCAGAGCTCCTTCTGTAAGTGAGCTGCATGTGTGAGCATGTATTCATTCCAAACCCTTCATAATGATTTTTTTCTCTTCAGCTACTGACACTGACTCTTGCTAGGAAGTCTGGTTCTGGTCGACTAAATACCTTAACACCCAATCTTCCTTCTTAGATTGAAACATAACTAACCATCCCACCCTCCTTTTTTTCCCTTTACAGCTGTGTGTCTGGATTGCAACAGTCTCTGACAGATCAACATATGTTTTTCACACGGCTTATGTTATGATTCCTTTGTTTCTAGGGACCTCTCTAATAGTGGTTAGTAGGTTAGTAATAAGGTTAATGTGAAAGAATATTAGGAAAGCAGCAAAAGACATCCCCAATCCTGGGGGCTGCTTGCTGCTTTTGGAAGCTCTGCTAGTTTCCCTGGGGTCTTCAATATAATGACTAAAAATTAGCTTCCCATGAGCCTTATGTTTCTTGATAACTAATCTGACTTCCATGAAACTGCTGAAAATGTGCACAAATCTTCCCTTAAGAAACAACTTGGCTCAGTAGCAGAAGCTGAGCTAATTGTTGGTGAATAGTGGTTATTTCTGTCAAAGCTTCCTCAGCTTGGATGAGCCCCACAACCACAAGCCATACCTTCCTGGTCATATTTTCTTTTTAGGGTGATGAAACAAAGATAATTGATCAATTAATCTGTTGGTGTTTTCATGACACCCAGGAGAAGAGAATTGGTATTTTGCGGTTCTGTCTGTCGGAGTTCATTTGTTTCTATTTAATTTGCACTTTGTGCTGCCTTTCTCCCTACACACATCATAATTCCTAGAGAAGCTGGCATTGAAATGAGCTTGTGGATTGTACCACTTCAATAAGTTGTCCACAGAGATGATAAGCCTCTCTACTTAATTTTTTTCAATGGGAGGCCAGCTCAATCTCATACTTTCTGATTTTGTCTCTGGCCTCCTCTAAATATATAATGGCTACATTGCCAAGATCCTTGGCATTTGTTGGAAGTAGTCAGATATTTTATTTGGAAAAAAATTGTTTCTCCGTTCTTAGGTTATGTAAGTACTATGTTCTTTTGCATTAATCCCCAAGATATCAAAAGCAGGGAGCTGTAGGGAGATGTTAGGAAGATTTTTGAGAGTCGAAGTATTAGAATAAAGTGGAAGGTGTTCAAAATTAATGTTGAGTTTGAAGTCAGAGTGGGAGATATGTGAACTGAAGCTCAATTTTTGTGACATATGGGTAGGTGACCCGTGTGAGGACTATCCAGTTTTTTAGGTCTGGGACGAAACTGAGAAGGGTAATAAATGTGGGAAAGGAGAGGTCTCATGGCATAGTGGATACAATGATGGACGTACATTAAGAAGACCTGTGTGCAAATCCTACTTTTTAGTGGTTTTGTGACCCCAAGTATAAATCACCCTTTCAGGGAATTCCTATTGATGAAATTGAAGGCCCTTGATGTAATACATTGCAAAAACAGAAGACATCTTATCCTTGAGAAACCAAATTGACCTTTTTATTGATATATGTGTATATATACATAATTAATAACTCACATGTAAACATATGTATATACTAATATATGCACACAAGATCTAAACCAATTTCAAGAAGTGGTTGAGCTTCAGCTATACAAAAAAATGGGATTTTAAATACAGATAATCCTATTTTATGATAAATTTTTAAAAGAAAAACAGATGATAGAGGCCCTGTCCATATCTTTGCTTTACATTAGGTCTCCTAGGAGGGAGCCTTCACAATGTGACTTTCAGGCAGCAAGCAGAGGGTCAGGAAAGGACCCTCAGAAGCTAAAATTGTACCCAACTACTTCAAGAGAAAAAACTTCAGAAGCAACAGAGAATAGAAAAAATACAGAGCAAGAGAGGCAGAGATTGTCCTTAGATACCTTGGTGATATTTCATTAAGGAGAGTTAGCTCTTAGTGCATAGCATTTTTCCAGAAATTTTGAATATTTCTTCATAAATTTTCGTGTGCCACTCAGAAACTTCCATATATTCTAGAATTTTTTATTAAAAGATTCCAAATGTTTAATGATTTTTAGAAGCTATGGCCTCAATGAACAGAAGCAAGAGAAAGGACCCTCTTTTTTTTCTTCACTGTAAGTTTCCCTCTTGATCATTCAAGTAACAGAAGCACCATGATTGAGGAGGAATACCAGCCCTAAGACCCTAGGGAACAAATAACGTCAATCCAAATCATGATTTGTAGAGAAAATTGCATAGGACCTAGCTTCAGTTATTCTTGCCACTAGCAGCTCTAATTGGTTGTTGGGCATTTTTTGCCCTTAGTATAGGATTTACATTAAGTTAAAATGCACTCAAATTGCCTGGTCCCTATATAATTGTTGGTGACAACATTTATTTTTTAAGGTACAACACTTTACATACAATATTTGGGGAAAAATTATGACTGTGGCAAAAGCTGAATCAGAGACTATGATTAACCCCAGGGGTTTTCTTGGAGCAACCTGCCTATTGCAGCTGAATCACAAACCTCCATTTACAAATAATTATAATATTGGTTTTGCTAAAATTACCCATAATGAATTCAATCAGAGTAGTTGACTGAGAATGGCAAGCCCAGGACCCTTTAAATAATTTCCTCTCCTAACGTGTGCAATAAAGCAGTAAGTTGCCTCCTGAATGCTAAGTGCTAAATTTTACCATAGCTTGTGCCCTCAAATGTGAGCTCTTGACTGATGCCCAGAGCTTAGAGAAGAATTTCATCTATAACACAAAGGAGAGGCCTAGAGGTTCTTTGAAGTCAATTATGATCATATACAGAAAAATTCAAAATAAGCATTTGGAGATGGGCAAACAAATCAAAATTTGCTTCCTGTTGTCCCCCAAACCTTAATATGAGAAGACTCTGCTCTTAAAAACATCTAAATATCTGGAAAAGACTAAGTTAAAATGTGAATAATCCGGTTTCTGTATTGAAAAATTCTTTTAATAAAGTGTTATGTTCCTGACATAATGTTCAACTTCTTATAATTATATATTAATTATTATAATTAAAATTGTAAATTAGGAGGTGACAGCAAAGTCTATTAAATCCAACAAGCATTATATTAAATACCTAATATGTGCCAGACACTGGTGATGAAAAGACAAGAATGAGAATAATCACTGCCTTCAGGAAACATATTCCACTTATATTCAAACCTGATCCTGACCCATTATAAATAATATTTATCTAGTATGCACAGTTTTCTAAATTGTGTATAAACTAAATAGTAACGCAATAACGAATTACGTAGATTACATGAGTGTGACATGAAATTAATGTACTACATAAAGGCTTTATCTTATTTTTATTTTTGCCTTATTTTTGTTGCAATAAGTGAAGGTGAAGGAACACCTCCATCAGGGGCTTTGGAGGAAGTTTTTCACAGTCATCTTAGAGGAAACTTTGGGGAAGGGACAGGGGGCCAACTTCAAAGCTTTTTCAGTAACCAATCCAAGGAAATTTGTATGTCTGCTTATTTTTATTCAATGTCAATTTCCCTGTGGAAAGTACAGGATAAAAGATCAAGATGGTGATCTTTTTGCCGTGTTGGAAGTTAGTATACAATGCATCAAAATTGATTGGGTGATTTATTATTTTTGTACTGCCTTCTGAGTGTGTTGAGTAGTAATTTGGATGTAATTGGCAGCACATTGTAAGTGTAAATTACGAAAGGTAAATAGCCATAAATGGTCTATTTATGTACACTTCCTACCCCCACCACCCCTAGACCACAAAGGCAGGCGTATCTATAGGAAACTCTGCAAGAAAGACCTTTTCCAAGCAGACGTATTAGTTCCAGCCTGAAAGGGTAGGACACAGAGAAAGATTTCTTGTCAGTTATTGATTTAGCAACCTTGGTATTCCTGCACTGTTAGTGTCGTTATTGAAAATAATGAAAGAGTAGTGACATCAACCTCTATGGATTGATATCTATCCACCTTATCAATATAAAATTGAAGAAACTTGATGTTGGCTTACTTGATGTGTATTATGAGGAAACAGAAATCATCTGATAAAAATATCCTCCCCCTTATAACAAAGAAGCTGTTCATTATGGTCAGCATTGAGATTTTAAGTGCAGGAGGGTAGATATATTGAATAATTTCCATTTCTGTAAGAAAATAGAAGGACTTTCAGATCTCAACTTTGTACTCTTTGCACTTCTAATATGTACACAATTGGTATGTCTACACAACCCTCCTGTTATATTTCTGAAAGATACTTTGTTACTCATGCCAAACTATTTAAGTTTGGCAAAAAATTTTGTAACAGCGTAGATATAACTGAAGTGTGTCATAGAGCCCAACAATCTTTGCAGAATAACCTCAAAATAAGCAAGCACAATTTGGTACTGCCCAAACCAAGATTTTCAAATATGTTCCCCCAGAAAATTGTGGCTATTTTCCAGATAGTGGATGAAATACAGCATAGAAGTTATTTCCTTCTTTTGTCTAAGCTCTAAGATTATACTTTTCACTTAGTTCTTAATTTCTGCTTCCGTTAAGGAAATTTAAAACTATAAACATTGCCTTTTCCTAAGTATCTCATGCCCTCAGACTTCTAAGTTGTTTTTTCTCTGTTCTATCTTTTGTTTCTTTACTCCAATGTATTCTTCTGTTTCATTTCCTTTCCATCTGCCTAAGGTAGGTGAGTATAGTATACTGCAAAGAGAGATTATAAAAACCAAAACCACCCTTTTGAGATGCTGAAACTGGTTGAATCATTTTTTGTGATTATCTCTGCCCACTTCATACATAGGGAGAAGACACGTTCTAGGAAGGCATAATTATGTCACTAGTGATGTCCACAGCTAGATAACTGGCCAGTCCTTTGCACTTCTCTTTGGTTTTTATGGCAATGTCCTTGAGTGGAGGATTCCCACTTTGTGCAGAACCTGTCAGTCCTGTTAATGACAGAGAATGTAAGGGCAACACAATAGCTTTCTTTGGGAAGACAGGAAAAAAAAAGCTCTGGGTTTCTTCCTTTCTTGATTTTGATAATTTTCATCAGATACTATCCTGCCTCTTTTCTTTTAGTATTCACTAATCAAATAGTTTCTATTCAACTCAACTAACATCGTAACCAAAAAAAAGAAATCCACTGAAGCAGTGCCTTCGCCTCTTATTTGTTACCTACAAGCTTATATTTCTTCCAGACCTTGGATTCACAGGGCTACCCACTGAGCTTTTAACTACAAATAAAGATTCACATTGATTTTTTCTGTTTAGAAAGACAGAAGACAAATGTACTTTCCCCTCAACCCCCATAAAGCAAATGACATTAATGATAAGGACTTAAAAATGAGACACCATGAATTATCACTCTTTTGTCTGGGCCAAGGAAGAAGGACAAAAAAAAACCTTGTTTCTAACAGTTTTTAACTTGGGTTTTAGTAAAATTAATTAAAAACATAAATTCATTTAGTGAAAAGGTGATGACCTGAATGCAGCTTCATTTAACAAGTGGAGTCAAAACAAGGCTATGTGTGCTTGAATATTGCTCCCTAAGAGCCATGGGCCTCCCTTTTGATGCACCCAACAGCTGGTCCCCTGGGGAGCAGCATCTTCTAGGAGTCAGTTTTGAACATTAAATTTGGAAATTTAATAAGCTGTTTGGACAGTCAGATTCTGCCAATATGTAAACATGTAGAAGTTCAATCAGTAGAGCAACCACAAGCAAATGGAAACATCTGTGAGAGAATCAAGTATCACTTGAATAGAAAATGTGAACCCAACCCACCCCTCTAATATTTCCCAAATTCACCTTCTCTTTGGATTGAGCCTGTGGCGTTTGTAATAGCACTTGAGCTTTTGTAGCAATTGTTTATAACCTTTTTGAATTTCTGAAAAACAAGGTTTCAGGGAAGGGAATCAACCCAACCTCAGAAACATCTCTGTTGCTACAATGCGCTTCACCTGGGTCTGATGTCTCTTATATGGTTGCAAATTATATTTGATTTGAATGGTTAATACAGGAGAACCCAGTGCACCCAAGTTGGAAGGGCAGATGGGAGAAGATGGGAACTCTATTAAAGTGAACTTGATCAAACAAGATGACGGAGGATCCCCCATCAGACACTATCTGGTCAAGTACAGAGCGGTGAGTATTTTTCCTTCATCTTTTCCTGATTTCATTATCAGTAAGTTATTCTTTCCTTAGATAAAACAGGGTCACCTTTTTTTAAGAAAAGGACCTGCTGGAGATGCAGGGGACTGGGGAAGAATCATAGGATGGGTTTGGATTTCTAAGGTATTTAAAATTTTTAGACCATGTCTCAAGCTTCTTGAAGGAAAATATTGTTTTTGTCTTTCTTCATACCCACAGTGTTTTGTATAGTGCCAAGTATATAGTAAATGTTTAATAAATGTTGATTGATTGACTGGTTGATTACATAGTTTGAGACTTTAATAACAGGAAAGCTGTTAGGTTTGTTTTACAAAAGGTGCTATCTTAATACTCAAACCATCTCCCAAAACTTTCAGCAAAATTTTTATATTCTTTTTATGCAAAATAGTTAGCCTATTTATTAAGATAATGTAAATAACCTGAACTTTGCTATTTAGGATGCCCCTAGTTGGTCTCCCTTTGGCCATGGAACATAGCCCCAAGTTTCACTTTCCCCCATTGGTTTACCCACTATCCTAGATATCTGTCCACTTCCTAGCCAACTAGAAGTCCACCCTCTTGCTTTTTACTCTGGCTTCAGCATAGTAGTACTGGCTATCCCTAGTCCCAAACTGCAACTGAGTTTTAGGTATCAGCCAGCCTTTGAGAAGTAGAGGAACTTTCTTCCTATGGTTTCTTTGTATAGTGAAGAGTAAAGAACTAGAGTAGGTGTTCATAGAATGGCAGGTACTTTTTCATTTTTGCCTTTGTATCCCCAGCACCAAGCCCAGTGCCTGACATGTAGTAGGTACTTAATAAATGCCTATTGATTAATTGATTTTAGAGCAGCAAAAGTGGTTTTTTATGCAGAATTTCCTTTTCTGATTTTTTTTTTTTTTTTTTTTTTTTTTTTTTTGCTTTTTGAGGCATCACTGAGGAAACCCAAAACTGGGTGGGAAAAAAACAGAGAATCATAGGGAACGCTACATTTGTACTTCCTTGCTCATAGGAGTGCATATGGAAGGGGGCTATCACTCCAGTTTTCTCAGTTGAGTTGTTAGATGTGATCTTCTAAGAAATCTGAGCCTTAACTAGGAAACACCCACCCTCCCATCTTAGCAGTCTATGCTCATAAGTATTGTGTAGAGATTCAGTATCGAAAGCTGACCGGGCCTCATTGCTTCCTGACCAAGACTGTTTAAGTGACCCCATATCTTTCACAGAATGAGGAAGTGGTCAGAGCATTGATCCCCTTTCCCTCTGACTAGTCAGGAAACATCTTGATGCCATTACAAAAGCATTGGATTTGGAGTTAAAGAAACTGGATTTGAATCCTAGCTCTTCTAATTACTACCTGTACGTTATTAAACAAAAGCAATGTGGCGAAAGAGAATCCAGGACTTGGAGTTGGGAGATCTGGTTTCGGCCTCTGCTTGACTACATACTGTCTTTGTGGCCTCGGACAAGTTACCTAACCTCTCTGAGCCTCAGTTTCCCCATAAGTAAAATGAGGAGTTTGGACTAGATAAAACTTCTTTAGGGCCCTTCCAGCTCTAAAACCATGATCTTAAGTCACTTAACAGTCCTGGGCATCATTTTCCTCATCTGTAAAATGAGAATGTTGGACTAGAGGATTTTTGCAGTCTCTTTTAAGATAATATCTACTTTAAAGCATCAAATAATAGCTATGCTGAATAGATTTGCATGAAACCTAGAGACATTCAGATGCTTCTGCTGTGTAGACCCATCTTTAATGAAAGAATCTGTCATTTCAGCTCCTCCTCACATATTTGCATTTGCCATCATGTTTCATGTCTTGGTATGGCAGCACATCAATGGTGTTTACTAAGGAAAAAAGAAAGTATACATGTATACATGTGTGTACATATATACATTATATATACACTATATTATATATAAATATGTATATGTGTGTGTGAATCTGTTTTGTTCCATGTTAAAGCTGGACAGTGTAATATGTGATGACATGTTCAAAGTCTGGCTGACAAAAGGAATTAGCTGAATCTCTTCCTCATTAGCCCCTAATAAAATTAGCATTCTCTTCATGACATCTCCTACAACAAAAGACATGAAATGCCTGCTGCTGAATTTCCAAAGATGTCTTGACAATTCATATGGAAAATTGTTTCACAGGAAGATGGTTTCATGGTAAGATGAAGTCCTCCTCTACTTAACAGCTTCAGTAGTGGTATCAAGCTCAAAGAAAAATGGAGCCATTCACCCATACATCAGGATTCCTTTGGGCTACATTTTGACTTAGTTTTAAAGCATAATATGTATTTTTATTTATTTTTTAAATATTTCCCAATTACATTTTAATCTGATTCAGTCTCATGTGTGACACTTCAGAGCTATAGGGTAAAGGTCAACTTGCCTGAATCTTGGCTTTCAGGGGATAATATTAGCATTTGTCCACTCCTCAAGTATTCATCAGACACTTAAACTTATGATTCCTCCTGGGAAATATGTATTATTAAAGAATCAGAAATTTTGAGGAGGTAGATGATACAACTGAAAGTGCCTATTGCCTTCTGTGTACCATCACATCTTATTCTAGCACTGTGATATGTGAGGAATATATTTACCCAGTTCTGATCTCCTAGTTTCCTGCCCAGGCACAGAATCCACTGGTGGTTCCATAGGATATGGCTAGGGAGAATATTCAGCAAGAGAAAAGGAATATAACTACCTGTCATCACCTTCTACTTAGTGAATTGAAAAGCATTCCATGAATTCTATTTACCCAGGGCCAGCCTTTCCATGAAGATGTTGAGCAGATCTGTCCTAGAACCAGCAACCAAATGAATTTATCTAAAGCAGGCCCTCTCTGTCCCATTTTACTTCTAGAGATTGGAACATTTCCATCAAGAATCTCTTTGGGGAGAGATATGGAGTTATTATTTTGTTCCTATATCTCAAATATTTGAAATCTAGACAATTGTATGTGTCAGGGATATGGAGTGACTCAAGAATCATAGTGAGCATGGACAAAGACTAGGAACATGCCTAAAGAAACTCAGTGGGAAATAAGGTGTTTGTTTCATTCCCCTCAATGCTCATACATTGTGCCCACTCAGCATTCCAGAGTGCAGCTCAGTATGTATGTGTGTGGCAGGAATGGAAGGGGGAGGAGGTGTTAAAACACAGATGCTGACCATATGGTACTAATTTTATTTGCAATCAATATTTAGAATTTAAGGAATAAAGACCACACTCCTTTTTAACTCTTTTGTTCCAGTAAGTACCACCTAATTGAAAGACACACTTCTCTGTTGGTGTTTCCAGTACTAAAGCTATCTGTGGTCTTGTATCTTTTATGCCCGTTTCTCCCAGAAGCTGTCTTCAGAGTGGAAACCTGAGATCAGACTCCCCTCAGGTAGTGACCATGTCATGCTCAAAGCCCTGGAATGGAATGCGGAGTATGAAGTCTTCGTGGTGGCTGAGAACCAGCAGGGGAAATCCAAGGCAGCCCATTTTGTATTTAGGACCTCTGCCCAACCCACAGCTATCCCAGGTATAAAACAACCACTGCTTCTCTTCTTGACCTGCTTTGA
This sequence comes from Notamacropus eugenii, assembly GCF_028372415.1. Lineage (NCBI taxonomy): Eukaryota > Metazoa > Chordata > Mammalia > Diprotodontia > Macropodidae > Notamacropus > Notamacropus eugenii. Next base: position 140,249,294 of record NC_092876.1, on the reverse strand, counting down.
ATTAATGCAAAAATGCTGCATCCCCTAATGTGCCTGAACAAACCCTGACAACTTGCTTGCTTAAAGCCATTCTCATAATCGGTTGCCCATGCAAAGCTTAGTTTTGCCTTGTACATAGCTATATAATAAATACATTGAAAGCCCTCCAGATAAGCTTGTCCAGGCATCCTGGGGAGAACGGTTTCATCCTGAGTGGAAAGACTGACTTCAGTCCCACTGCTCAATTTGATGCAAAGTCAGTCAATCAATATTCATTAAATAACTACTCTGTTAGGTACTATGCTAGGCACTAGGGATAAAAACTTGAAATAATACAAAATCCTTGCATCCAAGGATTTTATAATGAAATAACCTAGGAGGCTTTTCAAATGAGGAAAAACCATAGCTTCATTATAGGCTTGAAAATCAATAAAGGTTGGATCCGTTACAAAAATCAGGTCAGAAGAAGCGAAATCATGTACCATGTGATGTTCTGTCCCAAGACCACATGACTGTTTTCAGGAATTATTTGATACTTCCTTTTCCTGCATAATCTTGATCAAAATGCTACTTATTCTGATGGCATGAAGGGGAAAAAGATATGTCTTGCATAATTAAAATTCTCTCTGCCATGGTTGTTTATGTAGGGGTTAAAAAGATAAAAATTGAACTTTTGAAAACAGAGCAAAGAGTAAGACTTTTGCATCATAAAACACTGTCAATTCAAAATAATTAAATCAGGTCTGATATATCCAGGTGGAAGCACTTCTCCCAGGAGACCTTATTTGGCCTGCTAGACCTGACAGACCTATCTCCAGGAAGCCAGAAACAAGCCTAAACAGAGAAGGAGAGTAATTATGATCTCTTGGCCCAGCTACCTTTTTATTTTTTTTTTTTAGACAGTCAAACGCTCTCCCCTTGACCAAATTCCCACAGAACAGAAGAGCTATTTCAGAAATCACTTCAGTCACTTTTTCATCATGCAAATACAAAAGAAAGGTGGATGAGAGGTAGAGGGGCTCCAGCAAGGTCCCTGCCTCATTTCCCTTATGCACAAGCAAATTGATCTTTCTCTTTGTAGAAATCTGATCCTTCTGTCTTCTTTGCCCTGTCCATGGTGCTTACTGAGGCAGGTGGCCTGGTTCTTTTGACTCCCCCTCTTGGAGAGAGGTGGACTAGTTGAAATATGGGTAGCCTGAGGTAAGAGGCTCCACATGGGTAAATGGAGCTCTGGTCAGGCAGATTCAACAGCTGGGCAAGTGTTTTCTACAGATGGCTTGTGGCATGAATGTGTGTGTCAGGAGAATGTGTGTGGTCCTACATTGTATGTACTGCCTTTACCTCTGCCCAGACAAGAGGGCTCATATAAGCATAAAAGGGTGGTAACGATTCTGCAGACTGTGGTAAGATAACCAGGCTCTGAGTGACTTGTGGCACACTTCAGCATAGCTTCCCTATTGCCTGCTTGTTACAGTTTCTAAAAAAAAAAATTACATGGGACAGTAAGCAGAGTCTGATCCTGTCTTTCCTTTAGTCTCTTCTCTCTCTGTGATTCCTTTGTTGATCTTTCCTTGAAATCAGTAGGCTGGGATGAGTGTCTAGAAGTTTTAGCCATGCTGAAGCTATGTTCTGCCTGGACTTTTGCTAGGCATTTGGGTAGTCAGAATGGTGAAACTCTGTGGAGACATCCAAAGCCAAAATTGACAACAAAAAGGCATATTTCTGTGTGAGGGACACTGCCAGAGGGGTTGGGGGGGTGGTGTTAGACTTTTCCCTGATCCTAGTAAAATTGGTGTCCTGGAAGACTGTTTTGATGTCCAGTGTCAGCTCTGGGGACATAGAGAAGCTTTGGGTTCTATCAAAACCAGGGTGCCCAAGAGAAATGAGAAGATCTCCCAGTCAGGATCTAAGACAAAGTCAGTAGCTTTCCTCAGTGTGCGTTTCCTGAGGGAGACTCTAAAAAGGACAAGACTTTACTGTGCTGAGCTCAACCCTCTTAGGCTTTGGATGATGTCATGAGGATCTGCATCTCAACTAAGTCATCTTCTGATAATCTCCCTCTCCAGTGTTAGGAAGGACCCTTAATGAAGTTTAGCTCTTGGATCTGAGTTTTCTGGCTGCCCTATTGCTTTGGAGTATGAGAATGACAATTGAAACATTTGTGGGAATTCTAGGGTTCATCTGGATCAAATTGAATAGTCTCAAATGAGGTTCAGTGTTCTAGAGTCTGCCAGAGTACTTGTTGGTGGCAGGAGGAAGAGCTGATTTCCAGATCAGACAGGACCTCACTTGTACCTGCATTTCGTGATGACATGCAGTGCAAAACTCAAAATGCGTCTCTTACCTGAATCAGCCACATGGAGGTGGAAAGTAATAAGTACAGGCTATGACTATGAGCCTCCTGGTAGTTGCAGTATCTGTATCTAAAGGCCTTTAACTTCATAAAACATAACACTGCCCTTGAAAGTACCAGCTGATCACATTCTTACATTTGACATTTGGAGCCTTCTGTTTCATCTTTAATTTCATTTGCTCGCTGACTCCTAATCCCTCAAATTAACCCTGCTGTGCTGCTCCCGGCCTTGCTGAGCTTCTGAACTGGCCTTTTGTTGTGGTAACTGCACTGAACTCTTCTCTAACCTTTGTCATTTTAATTTACTAAGTTATATTAACCTTTAATTCTTATGTTTTCTATATTTGACCTAATTTTTTTTTCTTTTTTATCTATTTTTTTCTCTTTCTGTCTCTGCCCTCTCTCTCTTCCTCCTTCCCTCTTCCCTTCCTGTGTCTGTCGTCATACATGTCACCCTGGACGTCACTGGACATCCCCACTGCCACATGCACCAACATTTGTTTTCAAACAACCACATCCCCCTGGGGAATCATTGTTTGACACCTGCAGCAACCTTGGGAGGTTCCTCAGCCTCGTATACCTTTGTCTCATTGCTTCTCTCCGCAGTGACTCTTCTTTTGCTCTGTTAGAAACTTGGGGTGGGGTGGGGGCAGATGGGGAGTCCAATTTGCTTAAGAGCTCAATTCCTACCAAGGCATGAAAATGGATAATACCCTCTTTGGAAGACCATGTCAGTACAGCACCCACGACAAATACAAACAAGCATTCTGTTTGGAAGATGAAGGTTTTGCGATGAGGAAAAAGGTTTATATCCAGGAATTTTACCATCAATAGTTTGTTTTGTGTTGCTCAGAATGAATCTGCCCCTTGTTAGCATATGTAAAGAAAAATCCATCATTGACCCTTTCAAAAAGAAATCATATGAAAGTACAATATTTAAAGCCACTTTGTGCTGGTCTATAAAAATTTTTGCATCTGTTATTGATTCTGTATTTTTCCCCACACAAACAAATAATGTTGCAAAGAGAGTTTTCTAAGTTCTTCCTAAAACTTGCAACAGACTTTTTTGAAGCACCATAGCTTCCCTTCTTGTTCTGATGTGATCCCAAGTTGGCTTTGCTTTTCTTTAAGTGCCAGTAATGAGAGAACAAGCCTCTGGGGTTCACCTGAGTGTCCTACTAACTTGATGAGCTAAATTAAATAATTTCTGTGCCCATGCAGCAAAGATTGGATTGGATTGGCCAGACATGGAAGAGAGCTCAGGAAACACTTTGAGAAGCTCCCCAGGCTTGGGGTCTAGAACTAGGGCTGCAGACAGGGCCCCAGCTGTGATATTCTCACAGAAGTTTTGTAAAATGCTTGCCTGGTGTTCTGGGTGACTCTCCCCCACTGCGCATCGCAGATTAACAGAGAGCAACAGCTTTTTGGGGATTATCGTCCGTTGGTGATTCATGGCTTTCAATGCAGGCTTCTATCTCCCAGGCTGGAGACAGCTGTTCTAATTAGACAGTGAGGCACCCCACTCCCCCAAGTGATATTGGGAACTGGGAGGAACCCTGACTGTAAGACCCCCTCAGCCCAAGTTTGATAATCACATATGCACAGATTAGTAGCCAGCCAGCCTTTCCTGAGCAAACCCATACTATTCGAGCTGCCTTTAAGCACAGCCACTCCAGTGAGTTGTTTTGTTTTGTTTTTTATTTCTAATGTTCTCTCACAGAGTAGTATCCCAGGGAATGAGTCCACCTTGGCCCTCCCTTCTGCTGGGAAGTGCTTTCTCCCAACAGGCTGGGGAGAAGGCAGTGGACAAGGCAAGTGATGCTTGTGTGTTAAACTGTAGAAATGAACCCCTTAAAGGGAGGCTTGTTCAGTTTTCTCAGCACTTTTGATTAATAAAATTCCCCCAATGTGGCCAACCCCCATGTGTTTGTTTAGCTCATCTCTAAATATCTCCATGTGAGAACATGGATTATTATTCAGAGGGAAGACAGACTTGCAGAAAGAAATGTAAAAAGATACCAAGCCTGAAGTCAAGGGTGTGTTGGAGCTAACTCGTACCAAATAGCAAGACAAGACCTGATGATTAAATTATCAGTGTGAGCATTTACACATCAGAAATCAATGAATGCTGTAAAACAGGGCTTGGTTTACTGTTTTGTTGATTGTCCAGACTTAGCAAAGTCATGGAGAAAATGTTGAAAATGCAGATTAAACTTTAAAAGTGTGTCTTAATTTGGGACAGCTGCTTATTAAACATTTACCAGCACACCTCTGCCTGTTTGCAGTACAAATTCATGTTTGCAGAAACAGATGTGCACATGGAAGTGCCCACACACCAATTACTGCTGGGTCACCCCTACTCATGGGTGCTGTTTGCAGACGTGTGCAGGCACATGTTCACTATCCCTTCAGACAGTTAGGAACTGCTTAATCCACATGGATTTCATCATGTTATAGGCCAACAACAAACCTAAAATCATCTCCATAGATGCATGTGCTGAGTCTTGGGAGTGAGGTGATAGTTGCACATAATCCAGAGATACCTTACAGAAGGGAAAGAAAGAGTCATTTCTTCTATTATGAGCATGGAGGGAGATGTTCATTTCAAAATCAGTTGACTGCTTGGCTGTGGGAGTTATGTGTGTAACTGTTTCTCCAGGTACCTCTGACAGTAGAGATCCTTTGGTTCATTTAAGTAAATTAAGTGTTGGGAGGAGAACTTAGCCTCCATCGCCCCCACCCCAGTTCCTCAGGATTCCCCTGGAGCCAGGCAGAACCTTGTCTGAAATGACTTCAGGGTTAAGCCTATTCAAACCAGCATATGTAATCTCACTGGAACCCTCTACCAGAAGCTGTCATCATTAGAGCACATTCAGCACATCCCTCCAACATATATACCCACCTTGGTGAAGGCTCTAGCTTCCCCACACTTGCACACCTGCCACCCATCCTGCAAGGAGTCCTCAGGACCACTGTCTCCCAGGGAACCCTGTAGAAATGGGTGCTTTCCTTCTGGCTATGCAGCCCCTGCCTTTGCTTTCTGTAGAGGGCTGAATACATTGAGCAAACCCCAAGCCCCCCATGCTCACTCTTGGAATATTTATACAGTAGGTTTGGATCACGTTTTTCTACTAACAAGAAATGCTAATGTTGATGTGTAGATAATCAGCGAGGCCTTTATAAAGTTTACACCTTTGCATTATTAAAAAGAAATAATAATTCATGTGAACCGCCCAGTGTGTTTTGAGTTTATTTTGGAACTGTGTCTTCTGGAGAGTTTCATTAGTTCCCTGGTCCTCTTCATGTATAACTGATTTCCTAGATCACGGGCTAATACAAAGATTATTGTTTAAATTAAACCTGTTTTGTAACCTAGGTGAAGCTCTGGCCAAAGGGACAGCCAATAAAACACTCTCATTGATGGTTAGTATGAACCAGTGGTTTCCTGGGCCTCCTCCAGTTTGCGATGGGAAAGAATTTTTTTTAAATGCCTTTGCAACATTGGGAAGGTGTCAGAGCAAAAATTCCTGGCAATCCAGAAGACCAAATTTCAAAACTTCTTAGACCATTTTCCCACCATGATGGAAGTCTAACAGAATAATATTTCTTACAGGGAAATCTAAGATGGCAAACCAAGCCTTCTTCTTCACTGTTACTGACTCTTCCATTCTAGCCCTGCAGGTCAGTCAGTATAATTTCCATTCAAAGTCCCAAAGGAAAGTAGTCAGATTAGCAGAAGGAATCTATGATGGAGCCAAAACAGGAACTCCCAGGTTCCAGGCTTTTGGCTGAAGCCATTCTGCCTGTGTTGGAAGAGGCTGGGACCATGGTTCATAGCCCTCCATCCAGTTGCTAACCTTCATGTCCTGAACAGTTAGTAGGGAATTCATAAAAGGAAATATTCTTTAGGTTCCCCTAATGCTTAGATCTCACAAAGGTTCATGAAGTCATACTTGGAAGGGGAGACCACAGGGAGGTGGGTATAGTATTTTCAACCTTTTAGAAGATCTTACATAGTCCAAGCTTTCTTCTACCTGGTATTCGTAGGCTCAATATCCTCACAAGATCCTGAACATTGGGTGTTTCATCTGCAGCCTGATGCTTTCTATACCTAGATCTTCTCATTGCCAGACCTTCACAGGTGCTCTCCCCCCCCCCCCCCCCCCCCCCCCCCCCCCCCCCCCCCCGGCCAGAGGAGCTTAGCACCTCCTTTAAAAGGCCAGACTTAGTGCATTCAATTCAAGTGGCATCTTCTGTTTTCACAGTCTGTGCCCCTAATCCATCTGTGGCCAGTTCTATCTCTGTGGGCCTCACTTCAGAAAAAAAGAACGGTTCTTATTAAGAGGAGCACATATCTGAGGGTTGAGCTTCACACAGCAGAAACAATTACTCTTCATCATAGTGTACTCTTGGGGACAGAAGAGGCCCCCAACCCTCGCCTTGGGCTGCAGTCTCAAGCCCAGAAATCAGGGAAGATCAGGAGGCAGCATTGGAAACCCTTTGGGACTTGGAAAACAATTGTCAGAGACAGGACTTTTGGAACAAGTCAGTCAATTGATAAAAATTTATTAAGCCCTATGTGCCAGGCACTGAGCTAAGTACTGCAGATACAAAAAGAGGTGAAAGACAGTCCCTGCCTTCAAGAAGCTTACAGTCTAATGGGAAAAACACTGTAAACAAATACATGCAAAGCAAGGTCTATACGAGATAAATAGGAATTAAGAGGGAAGGCACTAGAATTGAAAGGGTCAGAGGTAGGCTTCCTGGAGAATGTAGGGTTTTAGTTGGAACTTAAAGGAAGCCAGGGAAGTCAGTGGGCAAATTTGAGTGGGGGAGAGCGTCCCTAGCATAGAGGAATAGTCAGAGAAATTGCCCAAAGCTGAGAGATAGGAGACCTGTATCAATGGATGAAAGAGTATGTGGCAGGGATTAAGGTATAGGAAGACTGGAAATGTAGAAGGGGGCTAGGTTTTAAAAGGGCTTTGGACACCAGGCAGAACCTACTGGAATTTATTGAGTAGGAGGTAACATGATTGGATTTGTGCTTTAGGAAAAAAATCACTTGATTGACTACATAGAGTCACGATTGACAGAGGAGAGGTATGAAGTAGATAGACCCACCAGCAGGCTATTGCAATAGTCATGGTATGAGGTGATGAGGGCCTGTGCCTGAGTGAGTGGGGGCAGTGTCAGAAAAGAGAAGGGGGCATATTTGAGAGAGATTGCAAAGGTGAAATCAACAGGCCTTGGCAACAGATTGAATATGAAAGAGTAAGAGATGGTGAGGAGCCCAGGATAATTCCTAGGTTGACAGCCTGAGGGAATGGGAAGATGGTGTTGCTCCATACAGAACAGGAAAGGAAGGAGTTGGGGAGAGTATAGGAGGGAAAACAGTGAGTTCTGCTTTGGACATATTGAGTTAAAGATGTATATGGACATCTAGTTTGAGATGTCTGAAAGGCATTTGCAGATGCAAGACTGGAGGAAGGCATATAGCTTGGGGAAGGAAAACTAGATTTGAGAGTTGTCAGCATAGAGAAAGTAATTAAATTCATGAATGCTGATGAGATCACCAAATGAAATATTATAGAGAGAAAAGAGAAGAGAAGAGGACTCAGGACAGAGTCTTGTGGGAGACCTATGATTAGAGGACACAACCTGGACAGTAAAGGAGACAGAGAAGGAGCCATCAGATAGGTAGGAAGAAAACCAGGCGAGAACGGACTGGTGTCCTGAACGAGAGTATCAAAGAGGAGAGAGTAATCGACAGTGTCAAAGGCTGTGGAGAGGTCAAGGAGAATAAGGACTAAGAAAAGACCATTGGAACTGGCAGCTAAAAGGTCATTGGTAAGAGCTGTTGCAGTTGAATGTTAAGTTTGGAAGTTAGATTGTAGGGGGTTAATAAGAGGAGAGGAGAAAGTGGAGACACCCATTATTATAGGTGGCCTTTTGGGGGATTTTGGCTACAAAGGGTAGAAGGGAAATAGGATGGTAATTAATAGGAATTAAAAGAACAATTGAGGTGGGGTTTTTTTTTGAATAGGGAAGACAGAGTCATATTTGTGGGCAGTAGGGAATGAATCAGTAGACAGTGAAAGGTTTAAAGTAAGTATAACAATGGGGATGACAGGAGTGAGGGGAGGGGCAGTATCTTGGAGGAGATGAGAAGGGAGCACTTGAACAAAAGAGGGATTAGCCTTGATAAGGAGTAAGACCACCTCATTATGTGAGTCAGGGGTGAAGGAGGAGATAGTGACCGAAGGTATCCAAGTAATAGGAGATGAGAAAGAGGGGAGAAGAGGGAGCTCATAGCAAATGACTTCAAAATTTGTTTTGGTAAAATATAAGGCAAGATTATCAGCTGAGCAGGCCAGGGGAGAGGAATCCACAGGAGATGTGACGAGGGATGAAAAGGATGAAGAGCGACTGTGGAGAGTGGGATAGTGAGTTAACATAGCAGTGTTGCCTAGCACCAGTGAGGGCCCATTTTAGGTTGTATGCCATAACTTTGTAGTAGACGCAGTCAGAATGGTTTTGTGATTTTCACCATCTTTATTCAGCAGCACATGTGTAGGAAGAAAGGCAGTGAATGGTGGGAATGATCCAAGGCTGAAGCTTGGCAGGACATAATCCGTGGTATGATAAGTGGGCTGGGGATCTAAGACAACAGGACAGTATAGAATTGAATTGGTTCACCAAGGGGTCAGAATAGAGAAAAGAAGATGTAGGGGAGATAGCTTGGGAGAGAATTGAAGGTTCAAGGGATGGAGGTCACAGTATAGATTAAGAGTAGGGTTTTGTAATGGAAAGCAGAACGAAAGGTGAAAAGCCAATAGATTATGGTTGAATAAAGGGATTTCAGAATTCTTGAATATGGAGATGGTAGATTTGTAGGTGATAACAAGAGCAAAGGTATGACCATCTTTGTGTGTGACTGAGGTAGGTTGGAGGAGGAGCTCATGGGAAGTAAGTTGAAGAACTGAGTGGCTAGGGTGTCTGCAGGAGAGTTTATGTATGTTGAAGTTCCTTGTATGAGGACACTAGTTAGGGAAGAGAAAAAAATTGGAACCGCCTACTGAACTCAAAGAAGAGGAATGATATGAGGGGTCTGTTAACAAGAGTTACCCAAAATTGTGTAGCTTTTTTTCTTTAATATTGAAAGGCAGTATAGTGTAGTGAATAGAGAGTTGGCCTCAAAGCCAGGAATTCCCAGGTTCAAGTCCTGTCCCTTACGCATACTGCCTGTGTGGCCCTGGACAAGTCTTGAGCTCTCAGTGCTCTGGGCCAGAGTTGTCTAACATGGACCAGCAACACTCTCTAGTTTGGCCTGACCAGATTAATATGTAATTGGAAAATATCTAACAAAATATATAAACATACGGTAAAACATAGCATTAAAGTTCAAATCTAAGTCAATATGCAGCTTTTAGGGATCCTTAAGCAGGGTTTAGTGACTCCTGTTTCTATTTCAGTTTAATATTACTGCTCTGGATCATAAGCTACAGAGAAGCTGCTGACCTGCATCGGTAGAATTATCTCATCCAGGAGTGCCTTATAATTAGTGAGATTACAAGTCTGGTCTCTTTTTCAATATCAACAGGGAAATTCCCTTCCAAGTAGCCATCCTATCAGAGACTGACCTCGGGGGGCCATTACACATGGGATGTGAATGGCATTTAGTATTTCAGAATATAACTTTTCAAATAATCTCTTTTCAAAGCTACACTACCCAGTTAAAATGGTGTTCATTTCTGAGTTTTAAAACTGGTGGTTGGTTCAAGCAAATGCAGAAGATAGACATCTTCTCCTTACCTCCCCAACAACTGTATGGGGGGAGAAAAAGGAAAATAAAAGACACCAACCCCTCACCTGCCAAAGTAGCTTATATTTACCTTCCTCTAAAATGATGTTTGTATTGGTGTTTGGCATCTGGGACTAATGTTGGCACTGGGTGGTTGGCAGTAACAGCAGCCAGTCACTTAGAACTCCATGCCCTAAGTGCCCCCTGCTAATGAAAAAATGGCCCAAGCTCAGGGGCATTAGCACATACAGAGGACCATCCCAGGGCCTACCTAAGTGCCAATGAGCTCCTTCATTCTCTTATTCAGACCACGAATGCAGTTGAGAATAAATGAGAAAAAAAGGACATAGAAGAAACAACTGCAAATATTCTTAACACTGCCAAAAAAGTATCTTCAGCAGTAAGTGTTAAAGAGAGTAAAAAGCCAGGAATGCCCTCATCTATATCAAGAGTCATAAGAAGTGTGAACAGCTGCACTCCTGACCCTGGGGGTCCAGTGCATGGGATGATCATAACTGAATCCACAAAGACCCTGAAAGGGTCTTTAATCAGTCTTTCTCTGGCATGGAAGGGGAAAGGGTGGGGATGTATGTTGTGGGGGCGTATCTTAAGAACTAGGGTAGATAGGGAAAATTCAAGGGAAGAGAAAAAAACATCTGGAAGTAAAGGGAAAGGCAGGCTTCACTATTGTGCCCAGCAGAAAGTCCAGTGATCCCAGATGTATTTCCAAAGACCACACATATTTGCCTACAGCTGTGAGGTTAAGAGGCAAGTTGTATCGGGAGGTCCCCTTGACCAAAGAGTCTCACCAGTAAACCTGAGAGATATTTCTAGGGAAATGGGATTGTTGCTCATATACAAGTTAAATTTGGGGGCTGAGAGAAAGTAATGTGACTGTCCACAGATAAACCACTTGCAGAGGCAGAGTGGAGGAGTCTGCTGTGAACTGAATAGTCCCCACAGGAACTCTGACTACATTAAAAGGGGAAGATACATGGCCCCACCTCTGGTGCCAAGTACCATGGGCTATGGGTTCATTTCATTATCCTATGTGATGGATGGCTGGAACACTGCTGGGCATGTTGGCACAGGTCTGAGGAGGTATAATGGGCTGGGGATGTTGATTGAGGCAGGGGCCATGGCAATATTTGCACCTGTTAGGCAACTCCTGACCTGTGCCTGGCCTCACTCTCACCTTCAAGGAGTAGGCTTGACCTGGGCAGGTATCTTCAGATATGTGAAGGGATGTCAAATGAAAGAGGATTTTAAAAATGTAGGCCCTGTGGGAAGAAAGAAATCATGGGTGGCAGGGAGAGAGGCAGATTTCAGTTTCATTTCAGGAATTACAATTAGAGTTATCCAAAAAGAAAATGGGCCGATTTAGGAGATAATGGGTTCCCCATCATTCAAAATCTTCACACAGAGTTATAGAGGGAATGGATTCCTTCAGATACCAGTTTGAATGGATGTACTCTGAGTAAATTTCCAGTTCTTATATTCTTTGAAGCTATGGATTAGTGGGGACAAGGAAGGAAAGTTTGTAACCACAATCTTTCCAGAAATTTTTTCCCTTCTTAGAAAGTATTTTCTACTTCTCTGAATTCTGTCATCCTCTTCTACCATCAACATTTATTCAGTCAATTTATAAGGTCTGCATCCATTCCCCAAATAGGGTTAGGTTGAAATTGGGCGTGATAGCCAGGCTTTCCCAGGTACCTGAAATACTGACATTGTCAAAATGATTGAGGTGAGGAAGTCAGGAGAGAGATGACCACAGAGGTAACTGATGGGGATTTCTCTGTTGACACCTAAGAGACCAAAGAGTTTGGAATTCAATACACCAGGCATTCATTAAGCACTTAATATATGCAGAGAAACACCAGCTAGGTATTGGGGACACAAAAGCAAAAACAGAAGTCCTAATTCTGAAGGTTTTCTTTCTCCTGGAGTTTTGTTTTCTATAGCATGTACAAAAATAAGCAAACATACATACATATATATATATCTCAAATGATATATTCCTGCCTCTGACACTATGTGACACTCCCTGGGCAAGTCCCTCCACCTTCAAGGGCCTCAGTCACCTCCCTAATACTGTACATTGCAGAGCAAGTATTAGTCTAGTTGGAAAGAGAAAAGGCTCCCTAGGTGCTCCCTACACTGATGAAGTTAATGGGTCTAGTCAGAAATAAAATAGAAGAATGATACAAAGTAATTTAAAGAGGTAACAACTGGGGTGATAAAAGGCAGATTGTAGGAGATGGGATTTGATCTGTACTTTTAAGGGATTGCAAAGGAGGGAGATGAATGCAACGTAGTATGAAAAGCCTTTGGGAAGCAGACTCTTTGGAGGTAAGCCTAGCCAAATCTAGGAGTGCCTGAGAATGAATGAGGTGCTTGAGTGAGGGTTCATCCACCGAGGCATGTGTATTTTGTCTGATGGGGGCATATGCTTCCATCTGTGTGTGAGCATGTTCACTTTCACTGGAATCTGAGCCAAGCCAAGCCTGAGTTCACAAATGGTGAGTATTCACAGAACCCTCACTGCCTCTCCCCCTGTCCCTCAAACCCTCAGAGCCTGAGACCTTGGAAACCTAGGGTTTGGAGAAGCTACTGCTACTGTATCCTATGAGCTTTTCCTAAACAGGAGAAGAAAGGACACATTATTGTGAGACCTAGTTATACTCAAGGTATTGAATGGCATCCATGGGAAGAAGTCTTAAAGAAACGCCTCCTGTGGCCCTCCCCAGACTCCACCTTCTACACTCCATATACCCACAGGGTGAACAAGGAGATGCCTCGGGGATTAAGCCAACAGGCTCAATGTTATGCCCACAGGTACACAGTCCAGCCTTAGGCTACTGAGTTGTGGTAGAGTAAGAAAGGGCTCTCTCTGAAGGTTTATAGATAGAACAGTCCCTCTGATTTTAACCAAAGATAACAGTGGGATAAGTTGAGTAAGATTGGTTGGTGAAAACAGAACAAATGAGGAGATATGAATTTTGATCCCAGCTCTACTCCCAAACATCTGGGCCCCACTGAATCTGAGCTTTGTCCTTGTGAAATAAGGTCGTGCCATTCTGACCTCCCTCCCACCTGATAAGAGGAGGTCATAATGTCTAACTAACACCTAGTAGAGGGTAAAGGTACCACTGGAGGTTGTCATCCCATATTTATCACACGGACCCTACCAGGACTGTTTTTCAGGGTTGGGGGCCATCTGGCTTTCACCATCCATTAACCATCAGTCATTATTTTTTTTCTTTTTCCACCTCTTGATTGGTATCTCAAGCCAATGGCAGTCCCACCACCAGCCTGGGCACCGGTGCCATTGTGGGTATCCTCATTGTTATATTTGTCCTCCTCTTGGTGGCTGTGGACATCACCTGCTACTTCCTGAACAAGTGTGGCTTGCTCATGTGCATTGCTGTCAACCTGTGTGGAAAAGCTGGCCCTGGAGCCAAAGGAAAGGACATGGAGGAAGGCAAAGCTGCATTCTCGTGAGTACCCACACCTGCCCTGGCACAGGGCTCTGGCTTAGCAAGGGCTTTCCTTCAACTGAGAACAGATTGTGCACCTTCTCCTGGCCTCAGCTTTTCCTCTGTGGAAAGTGGAGTGAATAAGGCCTGTTCCAGACCCATCTTGGAATATTAAAATGGAAATAACCTTCCTCATTTATCAGATGAGGTAAGTGAGCCCCAGAGAAGTTAAGTGATGCCTAAGGTCATACATACATACATGGCAAGTCTACCCTACTCTGAGGAAGAGGCATAAGGACAAAAGATTGTAGAGGAAGGAGTGCATAGCTTTTGCCTGTCATGGCTATTTAGCACATGTCTCTAAGGTCTGCAGAGACTGAATCTCTTTTCAAGTAGCAGAAACTCCATACTTCCCCTCCACCCAGAAAGTTAGAAAGGTTCATTGGACTAGACTGGGGGCAAAGAAAGAGAGAAATTGGAATCCCACTAGCCCATTTTCAGAATGTCTTTATGTAATTCACCTAGCTAGGAGAGAAACTCAGTTCCCTCTAGCTTTAACTAGTATCTGGATCAAAATCTTCTCACCCATGCCTTAGTGCTGGGTGCCTTGGAATCTAGCAGGCAATCTCTTTCTACAGGAAGGATGAGTCCAAAGAGCCTATAGTAGAGGTACGGACAGAAGAGGAGCGGACCCCAAACCATGATGGAGGGAAGCACACAGAGCCAAATGAGACCACACCACTGACAGAACCAGAGTATGTGGGCTGGGGACCTGGGCTGGGGAACATGGGTGGGGTCTAGGATTCTAACACAGGGTCACAAATCTTCCTGATTGCCTGCTCTTCACCCATCCCCAACAATAACTCCTCAGCACACTAGAAACAGCAATTCTCACTAGGTTGGAAATTAAATCCTTTTAATTTCAAGAGCAATTGGGTTGAGAAACCACCTAACCAGACTTAAATGTGACCCCCTGATTCTCCTTAGCAACCTAGGGAGAGTGACCTCTCAGAAAATGTGAGAAGGTTAACTCAGAAGATTAGCAGCAGGATGCTCTGGATGGGGAGGGAGAGCTGGTTTGCCAGCAGCTGCCCAATGAAGAACCAGAGGCACCCCTCCATTGTTGCACCAATCCATCAAACATTCATTGAGCACCTGCTGGGTTGGGTGCATTGTCCCAGGCCCTGGAGATACAATCAAAAATGAGATAATCCCTACCTTCAAGGAACTTACATTCTATTGGTGGAGACAACAAGCAAATGAACAAGTATATGTGAAAATTAATACAGGGTAATTTGGTATGGGAAGGCATTTCTGTCAAAGGTAAGGCTTGATCAGAATCTTGAAGGAAATTCTACCTGCTTTTCTGGACTAAGATAGTTGGAGGCCCCATCCCATCCTAGAGGAATGAACGCTCAAGATGCTAATACATGTGGCCACTTGGTGGATATTTGGGATACCATGAGGCTAAGTGGAATTTGGTTTTAAGGGTTGGAATACTGTCGGTGCCATGGGCCATTTAGGGGTTTTCCTGGTTTACTTGGATGCCAATATCTGACTGCGTCTGATTTTTTATTTGCAATCAATAAATAGAGGTATCTGATGTGCTGCTGTGCTCCCTTCTCCCTGTCTTCCCCTCCCCTATTCCCAACCAGATCCATACTCACTGTGGTAAACCTTGCTGTCAGGGCTTCCCCTGCCTTGTCTAGTAGCTTGAGGAGTATTCTTAGGGTTATGAGTATCAAAGAAAATCCATCCACCTCATGAGCCAATTCCAGATGTAGAAAGTAGCACGAGGTGGCCTAGCCTACTTGAGTAGGAGCCTGGCAGGATTAGATGAAAAGAAGAGGGAAAAAGAGATGGCTTGTACTCCTAGGAAGGGGAACATAGGGCCCGTTGGCACCTGCCACCTGTCGTCTCTTTCTTGTTTTTCTCCCACCCCACGGGGGGTGTGCTTCCTTTCTCCTTGTTTCCGTGTGTGCGTTTGTATAACCGCATGCCCTACCACTCTTGTCCCTCTCTCCTGGCTTTGGCTCTGCTCTGCCTGCTCTTTGTCACGTCTCGGCTTCATTGTCTGTTCTCTTCTACTTCCTGTCCTCCCCACAGGCTACCAGCTGATACCACAGCCACTGTCGAGGACATGCTGCCTTCTGTCACCACCATCACCACTAACTCTGACACTATCACCGAAACTTTTGCCACTGCTCAGAACAGCCCCACCAGTGAGACCACAACCCTGACTTCTAGCATTGCCCCTCCAGCCACTGCCATTCCGGATTCCAATTCAGTGCCAGCTGGCCAGGCCACTCCCTCTAAGGGCCCAGGAGTGTCTGCCTCCTCCCCACCAGCAGCAGCAGCCCCCAAAGTTGCCCCCCTTGTTGATCTGAGTGACACCCCGACCTCAGCTCCTGCAGCTAATAATTTGTCTTCTAGTGTTCTGGCCACCCAGGGGGCTGTCCTCAGCCCCAGCGCCCCCACCAATGTGGTAGAGGCCTCCAAGGCTCCTCCTGGGAATAAGGCAGTCCCAGCTCCAACCCCTCCCAATTCCACTAGTCCCCTGGCTGCTGTCTCAGAGCCCCCGGAGGCCAAACAGGAGCCGGCGGCCACCAAAGGCCCAGACCCGGAGCCTGCTGCGCCCAGCACGGTGAAGAGCCCAACTGAGGCAGCCACAACCCTCCCTAGCCCGAAGAGTGACGCTGCCTCCATCAACACTGCAAAACCCGCCCAGGGCGAGGACTTTAAAATGGACGAAGGGACCTTCAAGACCCCAGAGATTGACCTTGCAAAGGATGTCTTTGCAGCCCTGGGCTCTGCTGCTCCCGCCCCTGCAGCCAGTGGGCAAGCTCCTGAGCTCGCTCCTTCCCCTGCAGACAGCTCTGTGTCGCCTGCACCAACAAAGACCGAGTATGGCCTCTCTTAATCTGCTGTCGATTATAACCTGTGGTGTTGTGCGTTGGTGCTGTACTGTGTCCTCCTTGTTAGATGTGCCTTCCCACTAACCTTGGTGTTTTCTCAGTTCATTCGGGGAGGAGGGGAGAAGGAAATAGTTAGCTAGCTCATAGAGGACTGATTGAGGCAAAAGGTCTGGAGAAAAGAGAACGAGAGGCCCCAGAGAGCAACCACTTGATCTCTAATTAGGGCACATTAATTATGCTTCATCTTTAAATTTTTGGAAGTAGCTTATCTTTTTTCCTGAATGGGTAAGAGATACCCTGGCAAGAAGGTTCCAAATTCTTTTCTACCCTCTGGGGAAGCAGAACAAGGTGCTCTGACAGGTCAGCCAGGGCCCTAGCAGGCAAGGAGAGATTATCATCTCCTGGGTAGCCAACAAGAAGCTACACTTATAAAAGGGAAAAGGCCAAGAAAGATTCAGATATCTCCATTTTTCCCCAAGAGCCTAATCTCATCACTGTCAGGCCGAGCTCTTCCTGAGCCAGATTGAGGCTGCCAAGAGCTGGGCTATTGTGCACCAGGGAGAGCTGTTTTCCCCACATGCAGCTTAAGTGCTGGATAGTTGGTCAAGCTTAGACTGTAATACAATCCTGCTCTCCCCCCTGCTCCTTGTGCCTATGAGATCTCCTGAGGTCTACAAACTTCCTGCCTCATGTATCTCCTTTGCCTTGGAGATGGGGAGCATGGGAACTTTCATTCCCCCCACCTTAGCCCTTGGAGAGGTCCCTTGGTGAGCAGCTAAGTGTTGTGAGTGCAGGGTGCAGTTGTGAGCCCTGCAACCCAGTTCATATGAACTCAACATCTTAGTGAACAGGAACCAAACAGCCCTGTGCACTCATGCCACACCAGGTCAACTTGGGGCCTGTGGATGGGGCCCTCCCAGGAACACACAGCAGCACCACAGGTGCCAAGTGGCCCAGGAAAGCCCTCAAACAAGGTCCTTACCCAGAGATACAAGGGTATTTTCTCAAGGGTGGGAAGGTCATCATAGCATTATTAACTGTGCTAGAATTCCTGGCAAACATAGTGTCATCAGGTCAGTTCATTTTGAATACCCAGCCCTTCCTTCCTACATGGGGGTTTGGGGCTAGGAATTATTGCACCATCACCAGCCCTAGGTCTTGGGGTTGGCAGCTGTTTAGGACCAGATAAACAGTCTAAGAAATGGACTGCATTTGCCCCCCTTTTCACCTATCCCTTCTGAAGAAAGAACCCTTGGCGTTAAGCTTAGGGCCTCAGCAGGATAGGGGCCAGTCCTCACACTGGAACTTCCAAGGAAGGCCTGGCTGCCTGCTAATGGGGTCAAGGGCTGCCTAAACATCCACTGACCAGTTCTATTTTAACTTTCTGCAGGAAAGCCCCCGTAGAAGGAAAGTCTGCACCCCAGGAGACAGAAACCCAGCCAGCTCCAGCAGAAGTCAAGACGGTCCCCAACGAAGCCACACAAACAAATGGAAGTGAGAGCAAAGCGTGATCAGTGATGGGAAATTAAAAAGCAAACATCAAATTAAAAAAGTGACAGAACCACTTCCCCGGAACATTTCTAGCATCACACGTGCACACATACACGCACACACACACACTCACACACACACTCACACATACACTTACACACACATCTCATTCCTCTAGTGTCTTTTGCCTTTAAAAACAAAAATCAAAAAATCAGACAAATAAGTAAACAAATTGGGATCTCCTTTTTGTAGGTTTGTTAAAAGGATCCTTTTGTTGTGCACTCACTTGTAAGGAAATTTAAAAGAAAAAAAAAGGTTGAGCCCACAGCCAAACTAGGACGCTCCGTTCCCTGAAATCATTAACAGAAACAGTCAAACAGACAACAAAAACCCCACCGAGTTAAGAATCTAGGAAGCTCAGAACAAATCTAGGTTTAGGAAGACAATACTTTGCTTTCTCGGATTTAGCGCCCGAGCAGCTTCAGAGAAGTACTTTCTTCAGGCACGATGACTAACCGAATGAACAAAGTCCACAATTTATTTTTATACTTTTCAGTCGAGTTTGAACTATGTAAAGCCTCATAAATAAGTTATAATTTCTGTTCACTTTGTATTTGTTCAGTATGCAAAGTGTGTCACCCTTTCTAGCTGAATTCAGTTCCCACGTAGACTCGTTTTGTAGGAAGAATGCCAAATTGCAGCTTCTGGGGGTAGATTTCAATTTGCAGTATTCAGACTTGTTTTCTTTTCTTTCTTTTTTTTTCTTTTTTCTTTTTTTTTTTTTGCCAACTTTATTTTCCAGTGTTTACAAATCAAGAAATGTTTAACTTTGGTTTGCGTTTTAATGTCCACGTAAAATAGCTACCTTTTTTTAAAAAAAAAACAAACATATTGGATACAGTCTAGAGGTAGTAAGTTCTTCGCACACTTGCTTGACACAGGGAGACTTTTCAAAATCTGAATGTAGAGAGTAGCTGTTCCCCACTTATTTTATTTTCTTCCTCTACCTTTGACTAACCTGGGTAAAAACCAGATTTTCTCTGGCTCTTTGCTTTTGGTTTTGGGGGGGGGGGGGCCAAGCTGCTTGCTGATTACCCACTAGCCACATCCAAGAGGCAGACTTTGCTTTTCCAGGCATTCTGGCACTTTCCTTGGATGACTCTCCCTAGGTTTTGCTAAGTAAGACGGAGATTGTACAGTTGGGGCTGGTCTTGGCAAACACATTTTAACCCCAACCATCCCCCCCCTTTTTTTTTTTAGAAAGCCAAATGAAAAGGTATATGCAAACAATTACTTTTTAGCCCATAAATCTAGATTTGAGCGGAAGAGCGTGTGTGCTTCAGGGAATTGGTGTCTTTTTTTGGAAATCTGTCGAAGTAAAGCAACATCGGCCTTCTGTTCACTTGGACAGCACCTGTGAGATCTGCTGTCCTGATTCATAATACAACTCTCCTGGATTAGCAACTGAGTGGGGGTGGGGGGACATACAGAAACTTTAAAAGGGGGTGGGAGGGGAGAAGGGTAAGACCAGCCCTTTGTATAGAAATTTTTCTTTTTTTTTTTTTCTCATTCTACTTTAGAACTGCAAGCTTGTGCACTGTGGATGCGTGAATATTTTAGTGTGAAACGTGTTTTTGTCATAGTATTGAAATAAAACTTCAACATAGTTTGGTTGTGGAAGGTGTAGAAGATAGTTGAGAAAATTATTCAGGAAATAAAATAACTCTTAAAAGGAACAGAAGCCTTTAAACAAAGAAAATTAAATAATAATGATGATGGTGATTATAAGTAAACAAAAACCAATACTCCGGCATGCATTCCTTTCCTAAGGTATGATAAGGGAAGAGGTTAGGGTGGTGAGACTGTCATCTGAGCCCGTTCCATGAAAGCCACACTCTCCAGTGTACTCCCAATTCTGTAGTCTAAACCGTGGCAATGCTAGATTATGATTTCAAACTGTGAAAAACAATGGTCTTGTCAATTGCTAAATGTGGGGTGCTCTTTATAATTTTTTTCAGTTGGGTTGTGGGATTTTCTAGTTGATTTTTGCATTTTTTTCAGCTCCTGGGGATGGAAGTGGAGGCCCCTATATACCCAACCCTGGCCTATTCCTATCACTAGGGCTGGATAAGTGTATGTTTTAAATGCATTGGCCTTCAGAAAATAATAATAGTAGTAGTAGTAAAAGAGGCACAAGATGTCCAGCAGATTGGGAGAGTGGGACTTGGGAGTCAAGAAACAAAGATCCAGAACTGCCCTGAGATGACAGAGAAATATGTTGGCCCGCTGGAGCTGTCCAGGGAAACCAATTCCCTTGTCATATGATTCTGATGGCTTTAGCCCACTTGGCCAACATCATTCTATACCTCAAAGGGTGATTACTAATTAAAGTGAGTGAGTGGAAGTCACATTCTGATGACTAGGAACAGGTGGAGGCATAGTTAGCCCTCAGCTGGCCTGCAGGATCACCTCTGATACAGAAGAACTAAGGTACCGGGGGGCTCTGGATCTGCTTACCATCCACCCCATTAATGACATCAGTCATGATCCGCTTCTCCCATTACACATAGGTATGTCTCACCTCTCAAAGTTTCTTATTTTTTGCTATTTTTTTCTGTTCCTTTTTAATACTTCTAAAGTCAGAGGGAGTTACTTTACTTCCACAATATCCATCTTTTTTTTTTAATGGAACAATTTAGTCTTACTTTTTCTTTATCCTTTGAAGGAGGGACCAACTTTATCCATTTTTCCATGTGTATTTATACTTGAGTATGTATATGCATATGTATTTGCATAAACGCTCATCAGTGATCAAATTCTACCAGTGAAGCAATCACTCAACACCCCAGGCCACACAAATCCAGAAGGGACCATGGTGTAGTGGAGTGTGCAGCTTGCAAAGTGGAACTATATTTTCACACTTTTCTATGGAGCCTTCCAGATCCCAGGTTTTCGCTCTAGGCTGTTTGGATAGTGGTTTTCAGAACTCCATTAACATCCCTACCCAGCATTCCCTACTTTGGGGGCCTTCTCTCTTGTTATAAAACTTTTTACCAAGTGAAACACTGACACCACCTTTCTTTCCATTCTCACTGGTGTAAATACTGAGTACTAACTGAGAATTTTGACTTTGCATTCTGTCAGAATACTTGTGTTCAATAAAAAGTTAAAAAAAAATCTTTGCAGTCAAACTCTGTTTTTTTTCTCTCCTATAGGTGAAATGAAAAAGCAGTTCAGGTGTTTATGAGAGCGCTTAGTGAGACTCAGTGTCTTACAGGTCCTTTTCTTACAAGTTAGACACATTTTTCTCTGGATAGTAGTTTCTAATTCTTCTCTCTCTTCTTGGGAGTACTAGCAGTTGACTTCCTTCACATTGGCAAAGGGCAGCGGAAATTCATTACTGCTAATTAGAATAATGATCTGCATTTGAAGTGAATTTTAATTTAATTTAAAAATTTTTAATTTTGACAACGAATTGGATGAAATAGTCTCTTTCCCTGTAAGATAACTCTCAACATCAAATCCTATTTTGGCTACCAAAGCTTATCCCCATTTACCCAACTGTATTTAGTGAGAAGGAAAAAAAATTTTAGCTTGAAATTCTGCATGAGTGAGGTCTGAAATGTGACTCTCTTTGGCAGAAACAGCTAATTCCCCTTGTTATGAAAGGTGAAGATTTCTGGAGAAGCCAGCAAATCTTCCTAGGTACGTACTTCGATTGTCCCTGGAATGTGTTCTAACACCACCCCCACTGCCTGTATGGACTGAGAGAGGTGCCTACATTAACAAATATTTATGTACCATAAATGCCCAAATTTTATGGTGGGAGAGGGGGACATTTCTCCCCTCAGACAGAAAAATTTCATTCAACAACCAGGGCCTTTGTGTTTCAAAGTCCATCCGTGGTTATCTCACCTACAGAAAGGAGGGTACCAGGGTACATCTGCAGAGGAACAGAAGAAAAGCACCATTTCCAGGGTTTCTCTGTTTCTGTAAGATGCACTCCTTTGTTGGCAGACAGAACAGAGCTGCTCGCCGTGATAGGATTTGATTTGTGTTTGGGATAGGATTTCCTGGGCTCTTCCACCCAGGGTCATCCTCCCTCTAACCCTCAACCAGACCACCCAAGGAGTGATTGCACCCCCATAGCTCTGTACCTGCCTTAATGCCCTGTTAAAATGATGCTTAAAAACATCCAACTTGGTCACGGCTTTGGATTTAACCATGTTCTTTGAATCTCAACTATGTGCCTGTTGTTACTCAGGGTAGGGTGATCCAAGAATGCCCAGAGTGTAGAGACAGCAGTTTTCTGGTGTAACTTATGAAATGCGAGGCAGTCTGATGTATATGGGCAGAGAACTTAAAGACCAAGGTTTCGTCTGCTTCTGACACACAATAAATGGATGATCCTGGCCAGCCACCTAACCTCCGACTGCCCCTGGGAATCTCTCTAAGTGGCAGGATGGGTAATCTGAATTGGAAGATGGGGAGGTCTATGAGAACCAGGCCTAGGTTTACCCCACTGACCTTGGATATTCAAAGAGGTTTCATCTGTGAGCACACCAGCAGTTAGTTATGAAGGAAAATACTGGCTGCAAGGATCTCAGCTTTTGTGCTATAATTTAAAGGGCACCCTCTGAAAACATTCCTCTATAAGCCTGTCAAAAAGCCAGGAATTCCACCATTAGAGAATCCTCTCTCTCTGGGTCTTTGTGAAGGCTTTTGAGTCTCTAAGAATCTCCTTGTAAAATGAGAATATCCCTGGAGAGACATTTTATAAGTCTATAACTCAGTCTATAAGCACTCATTAGCATTTACTATCTGATTATACCTTTCCAGGCAAAGAGAAGGTATGAAAGTAGTAGCAGAAGGAGGCCCAGGGTATAAGCACAAGATACATGCTCCTTTACATATTCTCCATTCCAACCCAACTCTCTGTCCCCCTAGAACTGAGAACCCTCTAGCTGGAGGGTTCAAGTGGAGGTGGAATGTGTTGAGTGTATTTTGGAGGGGATTCAGGATGGAGTAGATAACCTCTGAAATTCTGTGAATCCATGGTCTCCTGCCTCCAGACTGTGCATTATACCCTTTCCTCCTCTCTGCTTTTGAGATTTCTTATATTTCATCAAGGTTCAGCTCAGGGCCCATGTTCTCCATGAAGCCTTCTCTGATTCTTGCTCCCCTCCCCTCCCTTGGTACTCTCCTTCAAATATTCCCACAGCACTCTGACCTGGCACGTAGTAGGATTTAATAAATGTTCATTCCCTAGAAAGCTGACTAGTTGGATGTCTCCTTTGGCCCCTTCATTCCCTTCTTTCCTTACCCCTGTGGTGCTCATCTATAGCCTCCTAAAGTCTCCTCTATAGAACGGGAGTTTCTTAAAGACAGGAATACCATTTTTGTCTTTGTAGTCTCAAGACCTATCTCAGTGCCAGAAACAGATATTTAATAAAGATTTGTTGAATTGAATTGGAGACAGGATGGATAGCAAGGGACCAGGAAGGGACAAAGGCTATGGAAAGGGAGATAAGAAGGATCCAAAGAGAAACCTATTTCAAACTTTTACCTAGAATTCCTGTCCAGGAATACCAAGAAACAGTCTTAGAAAGGCAAGGGAAACCAGACTAGTCGAAGCCAAAAGGAAAGGTTATTTAATACTGACACTTCCCATGGTCAGGCTCTGCTATCAAGCATTAGAAGCAGCCTGGTCAGAGTGTAAATCCAAAGCCCAGGACCCAATTAACACTGAAGAGGCGGCTTACAGGTGTAATTCCTGCATGTGGCACCAGGAACTCCAACTAAATGGAGAAAACAAAACAAGACTGGGGCACAGGAAAAAGGAACCTAGGGGGAGTTGGTACTTGAGGTACTGATGCAACAGAGCAGTTTGAAGTTCACTGGCCATGTTGGTCACACTCTATGCCTACTCAAAGAGCAACTCTGGCAACCTACTACACCATAGTACAAGTGTTGCTAACAGAATGATAGGATCTAAGGTTTCTTGGAACCCAGTGAAGTTCTGTCATTTTTTTGTTTTGTTTTTTGGAGGCAATTGGGGATAAGCGACTTGCTCAGGATCAGTTAGTAGGTGACTGAGGCTGAATTTGAACTCAGGTCCTCTTGACTCCAGAGTGGGTGCTCTATCCACTGCTCCACCTAATTGCTATGAAGGTCAGGCCTTATTGCTGCTGGAGAAATAGGGGCACATAGGCAGATCCCTCAAAAAATAGAAATTTTCTCCTCAAGGGCAGGGAATGTATCTTCATCTCCCTATAACCTAGAATAGTGAGTGCTCTGCCAAGTTGCTGATTAACTGGCTCTTCTAGGAAACTCATTTGCAGAAGCTGTACCCATGTGTTCAGCTGGAACTGGGCCAGCCTGACCCAGTCATTCATTAGGGGCATCTCACCTTCACCTCCCTGTTTGTTCCCCTAACCACCAGCTGGCCTAGCCATCAACGACCCTCTCCCTTTTTCCCCTGGTTCAGGCAGCACCCCATGCTCCCTACTTATTCCACAGACACTTAGCTGCCTTGTGTCTGGGGCTCCCTTTTGAAGATGGCAACTAGCTAATCTGAAAACCTGAGCCATTCCCACGTTAACTTCAGTGTGTAATTCCTCCCCCAGAACACATCTGCATTTTTATTTATTTTATTTTTAAGTTATGAAATAAAACAAGCAGTTGCATTTGCATATAGTAAAAAAGATAAGTGCACATGAAACTGCAAATCTACCATGTACAATTTGCTGTTCCTTTTGAATATATATTTATTTATATACATTTATATACAAAATATATACATATATATACATTGCATATATATACACTGTATGTATATGTGTGTATGCATACATATATGTATACACAAAATATGTACTTTGAAATATAAACACACACATATCTCCATGTTAACAGAGGTCTTTTGACTCCAAAGAAATGACTAATGGTCAGCAGACTGGCCAGAAAGATATGTATCTGGGAAGAGGAGAAGGAGGGAGACTTAAATCTCTCTCAAATCAAGGCATACCATGTAGAAAGTTGTCTATTCCTCACACATGTACCCATATGCATTCCATGGACACAAGCACATTCCAAGACTGAATTTACAAGTTCCTCCAGGTCTCTCTAACAAACTGACTTGCATTTGTTCTCTGGACTCTAAGTTAGTACAAGGGCTGAATTAGGAAAGAAGAAATTCTGATCTCAGTAATCGGACTTCCGCTCCATTCTTTTGCAGACACTCCTTGTGGGGGAGCCTCTGAGCACTCAGAAATCATAATATCTGGCCCTTTTAAGGGGAATTAAGGCGAAATCTTCAAACTGGATGGGGGAGGAAAGAAGAGGGGAGAGACAGTCATTACTTATATTTCTGTATCCTAGGGTAGGCAGAATCAAAATTCAATGTAGGGAAGTGTCATCAAGGCAAACCACAGCAAAAAAAAGTCGTGAGCTCCTGATATCTCCCTGTTAATTACTAGATATTACTCCATTACATGAGGATATATATTTCATTAGTTATGACCCCAATGAAGAAACTCAGGGCATATATCCCTGACTTTCAAAGTCGATCTAATAGTGACCTCAGATGAATGAAATAAACCAAACCTTTTTCCTAGTATCCATTGATATTGGCAACCTTCTTTCTATTTTCTCTTTCCCTGATTATTATAATTTAATGTCAATACAACCTGCTTCCTAACTATTTGTTTAAATAAATAAATTTCCATGTATAAAAAGGGAAGCAAGACACTGGGCAGTGTTCCTGCAGGCTACAGCCTCTGGGGAGGCATGACTCCCACTCCCAATCTATATAGCCACGCCCTACTGGTGAGAGGTCCTGAAGGTCATGAACGAGTGGGGCAAAGAGTTGGAAACAGCATGGGTCAAGATGGATTGTGGCTCACATATCTGTTTGTGTGAATTCATAAAGATGAGAGACAGTATACGGAGTCCATGCAGCAGCATTAATTGGGATGTAAAGTCCATGAAGGTGAGCAACCGGAAACAAGGTCAGAGGAGCCTCCCAGGCTACTTGGGGATGAGCCAGCCTGAAAGAACAGCAGCTGTAAGCTGGTGAGATTCCCAGTGACCTCAGGGGGAACAGGGCCGGGAGCAGAAATCTTTGTGAATGAGACCTGACTCTGATAAACTTTGAGACCAGAAGAAATTCACCTGCCAAAAACAGAGGTGAAGGGGAGGACTCAGAGCCAAGATCTGTAACAGGCTCACCATCCATCCTAGCCTCTCTTCCTCCAAACCCACTCAATGAGGCAATTAAAGAGATAATTAGACTTTCCAGCCATCTGGAGTAACTATCCATCTCAGCTTTGCTTGGCCAGCCAGTTTTCTCCTTGCCCCTTAATGTTGCCCTCCAGGACTGACTGAAGGGAAAGTTTGAGGAAGGGGAGCTGCAAAATATGGCCTAGAGTTGTCTCCAGTGTAAGCCTCTTAGAGCGCCTAGCCCTGCTCAGTGAAAAGCAGAGGGACTTTATACTTACTCTAAATGCCAACTGCTCATTACTTCTAAGCCTCCCACTGAGGCTACAGTATCTCCTCACCATTGCTGAGCAAGCCAGCAGTCCATTTACAGAAAAAGCCTGTGTTGGTGACTGCCCCACAAAAAAATCTGCATTTGTGTCTTACTTTTCAGCTCATTTACATTGCTAACTTCTTGGTAAAAATGAACAGAAACTGCTGTGTTCTGGCAAGTCAGCATAGGCTAGAAAGTCTGCTAGTTGAATTCTGCCTTAATTCATCTGGACATGATTTCAGCATGAGTGATATCTGGATCAGTGAGTAAGGTATGGAGAGTAAGGAGTCTCATCCTTGCCCCCAACATTCATTAAGCTGAGTAAGATTGCCCATTCTACCTCCACTGCCCTCACTTCACACAGGTGCTATCTTACTTCATCATCTCTTAGCAGGACTATCGAACAGCCACCTCATTGGCCTCCCTGATACTAAGGTGTCTCCTCTCCAATCCATCCTCCATGTACATAACTGCCAAACTGCTAAACCCTAGGTCTGACCTCATCAACCCCTGTGCTCAAGAAACTTCTACTGGACCCTTTGGTCTCTGCAATAAAATAAAAAATTCTCTCTTTTGCATTGAAAACTCTTCACAATCTGGCTCCAACCTAATATTCCAGACTGATTTCACAATACTTCCCATCAAGCACTCTGCATCCAAAACAAATTGGCCTCTTTGATGTTCCCTAAATTTATCATTCCATCTGCTACCTCCTTGACTGTCCATTGT
Organism: Notamacropus eugenii; assembly: GCF_028372415.1. Taxonomy (NCBI): domain Eukaryota; kingdom Metazoa; phylum Chordata; class Mammalia; order Diprotodontia; family Macropodidae; genus Notamacropus; species Notamacropus eugenii. The sequence goes on along the minus strand of NC_092876.1, from coordinate 140,222,017 downwards.
AGCTAGAATTAGATTAGACTGTGAGCTCCCTGAGAGCAGGAACTGTCTTTTGCCTTTCTTTATAGGCTTACCCCTTAGTGTTGGCATTCATGGGCACCCCAAAATGTTGGAATGCACCAGAATGATTAGGAATATATACACGTAGGTCTGAAAAGAACTTCCTCAGACCATCTCCAAGTTAAAGAAGGCATTTACTGAGGTGACTCACCCCGCAGGCCCTGCTCCACATGGGAGACACAGAGCAATTAGCCAGGTGAGGTGTCTGGTCAATATACAGTTTGATGGGATAGAGGGAAAGGAGAGCAGGAGAAGGGGAGGAGGAACAGGCAAGGCTCTGGAATGTCTGGAATATCAGGTAGTCCAGAGGTGTTTTTGTCATACCGATAAGCAAGGGAAATAGGAAAGGGGGACAGAGGAGCAAGGCTCTGGGATGTCAGATCCTGGGGGGGGGGGGGCTTTGTGGAAACACACAGATAAGTCACAGTGGGGGCATCAGTGCATATGACTGGTCACATCTTGCACTTTTATCTCATACCTCACATCCTGCATCCTTCCTGCTCCATCTGTCTCAAACACCCTATGTGCCTCATCATTATCACTGTTACTGACACACAGTAGGTAATTAATAAATGCTTATCACTTCCGCCTCTTAGAGTCCCTAGCTTCTGTCAATGCTCAATTCAAGTGTCACGTCCTGCCTGAGGCCTCTCCTGACAACCCTCTCCCCACTCTTTGTCTTGGCTAATGCACCACCCTAGCGAAATTACTTTGTATTTTTACATATTGTTTCCCCTCATAAAAATATAAGCTCCTTGAGGTTTGGGACTCATTTTATGAATTATATAAGGAATTAATATACTATGTAACATACTATAATATATAAACCATATATAATTTCCTACCCTATTAGAAGTAGGAAATACTGAAAAATGAAATTCTGATGATACAATCATCAGTTATTGTGATGAGGTAAAAACACATTTCATAGAAAATGATATTGCCTAAGAGAAGGGACATGGTCAGGCTTGTACTTTTGGAAGATCATTTTGGAACATGGGAAGAAGACAAAGCTGGAACCCAGGAATCTAATTAGGAAGCTATTGTAATACTCCATGTGGAAGGTGATGAGGGACAGAACCAGGCTGGTGGCCAAGAGCAGTGGAGAGAAGGTGCAGGTAAAATAGACTAGTATTGGGAATTAATTGGATGTATGGGGGTGGGACATAAAGGTGAATAACCTAAAGAAACTGAGACGAATAAAAAAATCCAGGAGACGTAGCTTCTGAGTAATTAATAATCATGTTGTTAATTATGGCCAGCAAATGATCAATAAATTGAGGTCAATGATTTCTCTTGACAAAAAAAGACCTCCCCCTGGAGAATATTGAATGCTTAAATAGATTTGGAAAAGGGGGTATTCCTGAGGGTAAAAATCAACTTTGATTGGTTACCAATTAATAGAGAAAGAATATTATAATGAGAGGTAGGCTTTTTCTAATGAGGGGCTGAGGGACACTTTGATCACCTCAGTAAGCTTAGATCATTCTGCCTCCAGCAATCTATACAAAGGAACCCACCTTCATCCAGCTAAAGAATGATGGTGGGGTAAGAATTCTACTTAAATAAGATGGGTGAATTCTTTGGGAAAGGTCAGAAATGATCTTGAGAGACTAGTTTAGAATGAAGGGAAGTAGTTCCTATGTATAAAATTGGTTATTAATATTATAAGAAAATAATTATTTTTTCAAATCCTATATTCTACAGGGTAGAATCCTGAACAATGTTCTTGTGAATGATTTAGAGGAAAGCATGCTCATTGAATTTGCAGATAAAATTAAGCTAACATTAGATGGAAGGATCTGGATTTAAAGTGATCTTGACAGGTCCACATCTAACAAAATAAAATATAACAGGCATATATGTAATACCTGAAACCTGGGTTCAATTACCCAGTGAAAAATAAAGGAGATGTGCCTAAACAGTTCATTTTGAACAGGTTTGGGTTTTTAACAGCCTACAAGCTAATTCATGAGTCAATAATGTGACATAGAAGCCAAAAACTGAATGCAGTCTTAATGAAAACCTATAGCCCAGAATTAGAAATATCCCAATGAACTCTGGTCTGGTCAGACCATATCTGGAGTGTTGTATTCAATTCCTGGTATCGAACTTTAGGGAATATATTGACAAACTGGAATATATCCAGAGGAAGAAGGCAGCCTGCATGGTGAGGAAACTAGGGTAATCTCTAGATAAATGATTTTCCCAAGGCTGGGAGAACTTCAAGTGGAGTCTGGATGAGTACATATTAGAAATGTAATTTTAAAAAATTCCTTTTCAGATGTGGGGCAGTTACGTAGTACAGTGATAGAGCACCAGGTGTAGTATCAAGAAAACCTGAGAAACACTTAGTAGCTATGTGACCCTGGGCAAGTCCCTTAACCCTGTTTGCCTCAGTTTCCTCATCTGTAAAATGAGCTGGAGAAGGAAATGGCAAACCACTCCAGCATCTTTGCCAGGAAAACCCCAAATGGGATCACAAAGAGTCAGACAACTAAACAGCAACAATTTCTGGAATAGGTTTAATTCTATGATCTCTGAAATCTTCTCCCACATCTGACATTCTTCTACTCCGGGACTGCTCAGCCCCTGCCAGTCATTGGAGTCCTGTAGGGTCACAGAGAACTAAAATTATTCCAAGGTCCCCAAAATCTCCACCTTCACTTCCATTTCCATTGCCCATCTCCATGCAAAAAAAACCCTGAGGCTTCAGTAATACACATGATATGGAATGTCACAAAATGAATAGCCTATGAAAAGTGGGCTTTTTGACATTAAAAAAATGTGAATTTTTACAAGGGTGTTGATCCTGAACTATAATTAGCCCCAGTCCTGGAATTCTAGTCCTTTAGTCTCCATATTCCAAGCCTGTTTCCTGGTTGCTGGAGCTAAAAGCAAGCAATGAGAAATTAGAGGGAGAAAAAGGTACTGGGTTTTCCTTTTGAATCAGAAGGTACATGCACCAGGAAGAAGGCAGAGTTGGGTAGCACATAGGGTGGTCTGAGGGTGCCATCAAGTGGTCAGTTCTGAGAAGTGCAGAAAAGTGACAAGGGCAGTCCCTCCCTGTTCCCCTCCACTACTGGCTGCCTATATAACCATTCCTAAAGAAGGGGCAGATATGGCATCGAGTTTCCTGATGCAATCCTACCCTTTGGTCTCCAGGAAATGAGGGACCCTCCTTTGCTTACTATAATTTCCAATCCAGAAAATTCACTTTCTATTTAAAAAAAAAAAAAAAGAAAAATTGAAAGACAAGGCAAGGGGGAGAAAGGATGGAAAGGACAGTACTCTGAATCCCTGAGGCAAAGATAAAAGGGCCCAGTGACTGTTCTACACATTGTAAAATTCTTCGTTACCTATAAAATCTTTCCAGCTGGGAGAGGATTGTTAACAAAGGCCTGAGGCAACTAAGTCTTCAAGAGCAGTATACAAGTGGCACATGGTGAAGGGCACTGTGCCACTCCCTACTGTCAAACTTTCCTGACACAAGAAGTCTTTTTGGAGTTACCAAAAATTAGGGATACACTTGAAAACAGTGTTTGGGTTAGAAAAAGAATGAAGAAAGCAGAAATGCCCCAAGGCTAAGCAATGAGACCAAGGAAAAGAAGACTTGGACAAAAAAAAGAAAACCCTCTGGAGAACACAACCTGTGTGCCAAAGATGCTCCCAAGATCATGGGATCATCGACTTAGGCTTGGAAGACTTCACCTTTACAAGGAGGAAAATAGGCAAAAAGTCACTTGTTCAAGGTCACAAGATAATAAGGACCTACGTTCAGTTTGGAGTTTTCCTTATCTGTTTCAATCCTCATTGTTACTTTATTTCAAACAGGGTGTTGATGCCAATTCAACTAGCAAGCACAGCAGGGGTCATGTCTAAGTCCCAGATGACTAGCCTTGAGCGCCATGTTCTGCCACTTCCAACCATGAAACTTCTTAAGGTTGGCTTGGCCACCAAAAGAAACTACCCAAAGAATCAAAGGTCTGGGGTAAAAATTCTGCATAACACAACTGTGCAGACATGCAAGAAATGAAGAACTAGGAAGAGGGATGGAAGGTATGGAAATAGCCATCCCTCCATACCTGGGCCTAGGGAATCAACAATGACAAATGAACCAAACAAGAGGAATGGATAGGGCTCCAAAGAACACAGTCAATAAAAGAGGTGCACCAGGAAGCCACTGAAGGGAAGGCCCAAAATTCCTAAACAGTAACATGACAATGAAGTAAGAAGAGTGACCATAGGAGAAATCAGTGCCCTTCGGTCCCTCAGTTGATGACACAACAATCCTCCAGGAAACCATGAGTGAAACAGTATTTGGGAACATTTGTTAGGTCCCAGAGGAAGGTGAGGAGATGAGAGCACCAGCTCCATATTCTTGGAATGCCTAGGTTTGGGACCATAGGCTCACAGACTGAGATCTACAAGGGACATGGAATGTCATCTAGTTTAACCCCTTCCTTCTGGAGATCAATTGACTAAGCATTTACTATGTGCCTGGTGCTATGCCAGGCATTCATGAAATAAAGAAAAGTTTAAAATTGGCCCTGCCCTCAAGAAGTTTATTATGAAGGAGACAACATGTACATAAACAGGTATATACAAGAAACATGGAGTATATAAAACATAACCCTAGAAGGATAAGTATTAGTAGCTATAGGTCAAGGAAAGGTTTCTTTGGCTTTTGAATAGAGTCCTAGAAAAAGGAAGACGCTGAGGATTCTAAGAGACAGGAGTGAGGTCCAAAGAGAATTCTAGTACAAAGTCATGGAGGTGAGAGACGTAGAACCAGGGGTTAGGAGCAGTACAGTTAGGCTGGTATGACTGGACTATGGTATCCATGGGAGTGAGTAATGTGTAATAAAATAGGGACGATAGAAAGGGACCAGGTTGTGAAGAACTTTAGAAGCCAGAGGAATTTATATCTGATCCTAGAGGTAACAGAGAGCCATTGGAGTTTTTTCTGAGAGGGGAGTAACATGATCAGACCTGTACTTAAGGAAAAAATCATGTTGGTAGCTGTGTGTTGGATGGATTGGAATGGGGAAAGACTTAAGTCAGAGAGACCACTTAGGAGGCTATTGCAATAGGATCAAAGACTGAGATCTAGAAGGAACCTTAGAGGTTACCTAGTTCATTCCACCATACTTTATAGGTGATGAAACTACGGCACAAAGAAATTGATTATATAATGTCTCTGGTAGGATTTGAACCTAGCCTTTCTGATTCTTACTCAAAAATCCAGTCCATTATAGTATGCTGGTTGGTTGTTGTTCTTCCTGCTCAAAGAGGACCAAAATGACATCACTATTTGGTATCAAGGTACAGTGTGTCCCACTGGGGCTGATCAGACCAATATGAGCTCAGAAGACTCTGACACAGGTTGGGCACTAATAGTCCATGTGAACATTTAGGGTGGAAATGGCTCTAAACTTGCACATCCCATGTTTCTTTTGAGCAATGCTGCTTTGCTCATAAACCATAGCACCTTCTTTGATGCAGATATGCATGAATGAACCTGTGCCAGTGTCTCTTATGTCTTATAATCAATACCAAAATTCTTCAGAGAGAACTTCAGAATGTCCTTGTATCACTTCTATTGACCTCCATTTGTGTGCTTGCCTTGTGTGAGTACTCTGTAAAATAGTCTTTTAGGCAAACATACATTTGTTATTCAAACAACATGGCCAGCCCATCAAAGTTGTGCTTTCTGCAGTAGAGTTTGAATGCCTGGCACTTCAGTTCAAGAAAGTACTTCGAGCATCTGGTACCTTATTTTCCCAGGTGAATATCAGAATATGCCTAAGACAATTCAAATGGAAGTAGTTCAGTTTCCTGAAATGGTGCTAGTACATTGTCTAGGATTCAGAGACATAAACAATGAAGTCAGCAAATAGCTTTCTAGACCTTTAGTTCACTAAATATACCTCTAATACCTCTTCTCTCCCACACTTTCCTTTGGAGCCTCCCAAATACTGAGCTAGCTCTGCCAGTGCATGAGTCAACATCATCTGTGTGTACATCCCTGGAAAGTATATTGCCAAGGTAAGTGAACTTATCCACAGTATCCAAAATTTCCCATGTACTATAACCAATGGTTCCACATATGGATGCTGTGGTGTTGACTGGTAAAGAGCCTATTTTCATAGTGTTAATTATTAGGCCAAATTTAGCACAAACAGCAGAGAATTGATCCATACTTTGTTGCATCTCAGTCTCAGAGGCTGATAAACCTCTTCTTCAGTTGGAAGTTTGGCCAGAAGGGGATTGACTTCAACCTAGTTTAAACATTGCTTAAGTGTTCTGTTGAGATTATCCAAGTATTTAACCCATCTCTCCAGGATCATAGCCTTATCACTAATCAATGTGGCTCCATCAGCCATGAGTAGCTGCGATGTACCATTGGTTTTTGACTCATAAATAGCCTTCAGAGCATCATAAAAGTGCTTTGAATTGTTACTATCAGTCACTCCACTTGTGACTGAAAAAATACTAGAGCATCATCTACTATCCAAAACTCTTGCAATCATGCCATCATGAAACTGATGTACAATACTGATGAACTCCAGTCAACCAAATTTTGCCATGATCTTCCATAAGCCCCCATGACTGTTAATATCAAAGGCCTTAGTCAGATTGAGTAATATTGTATACAGACCTCTGTTCTGCTCCTGCTATTTCTCTTGGAATGTTGGGCACCAAATACCACAATAACTATTCTTTGGCCCTTTATGAAGCCACACTGGCTCTCAGGTAAATGACTATCTTCCAGGTAAAAGATCAGTCTATTAAGCAGGACTTTGTCAAGAATCTTGCCAGCAATGACTAAGACAAAGACCCTCCCCACCCGCACCAAGATTGTCATAGGAAAACCTATTTCCTTTTTCTTTTTAGTGTTGGATGATGGAAGCATCCTTGAACTCCAAGGGAATAGCCTCCTCTTGCTATATAATCTGGAAGATTTTAGTCAGCTTTTGTATGAGAAGTGGACCCTCTCTGCCTTAGAAATCTCTGCTGGAATAGATTCAGGAAGGTGTTTTGCCACCCAAGAAGAGCCTATTGGCATTCAAAACTTCTTCTTCAATTGAAAATATAGCTAAAAAAGAACTGACCTCAACCTGAGGAAGATGTTCAGTCTTCAATATTGGTTGATGATGATCCTTTGAGAACACTATGGCAATGTTCAATCCCTCTCTCCAGGATCATGTCCTTGTCACTACTCAGTGTGGTTCCATCAGCAATGAGTTGTGGAGATGCATGGTCTTTGGTTCATAAGTAGCCTTTAGGCCATCATAAAAGTTCTTTGGCTTGTTACTATCATTTTAAAACTGAATTTCATCTGCTTTCTTACTAAGGCAAGAATCCTGCCTCTGTTTAAGCTTTGTTTGTACTTTACTGTTGATGGAATTAAATGCTGCCTTCTTAGAGATGGATAAACTATCCTGCTGGTAAACCCTGTAGTTCTCATTTTTCATTTAGCAGTTTCTTAATTTCTCCATCATTATCATCAAACCAATCTTGATGTTTGTGAATATTCTAGCCCAGATGAGTGAATGTGGTGCTGTAATCAAATCTCTGAAAACTTCCCACTCCTTTTCTGCTCCATTGTTGCCAACCATATATTGTCTCAGCTTTCATTCCAAATTAGCAACAAACTGTTCATGCTCAAAGAAGTGCTCTAATCTGTTGACACTGTCTTCCAGTAGTTGTCTTGGCTTGTGGCCACCATTTTGTTGAATGCAAATGTTTAGCTTGGAGAGGATAAATCTATGATTGGTCCAGCACTCTGTGCCATATATCACCTTCATCACACTCACATCCTACTGTCTCTTTTCATTATAATGACATAGTCTATTAAATACGTCTATTGACACAGTTTGCTGTGAAGGAGCATCGACCAAGTTTTATTGCTTTTTAGGTAAACAGAAGCCAGTATTGGGGATGAGGTCACTAGTAAGTGACCATTGCTGTTGCTGTTGCCAACTTTACGCCTCCCAAGGACTCCCTGTCATGTCTGATAGTCTCTGCTTCCTCTGTCATTAAATCTACTCAGAATTACAAGCTTGTCCTCTTTTGGAACACTGATGATGAGAGTCTCTAGGTCTTCATAAAATTTTCTTTGACATCATCAGAGTTTGTCATGGTGGGAGCATATGCACTGGCGATGCATGGTGCTTTCCTGCAAGTGGCAAACACGTTGTCATAAGTCTGTTACTCACTCCTTTTGGGAGGCAGACAAACTTGTTGACTAGTTTAGTTTTGATTGCAAACTTAAGTCAGCCTAATAGGGCTCCCCAATACTGCAGCTACTCCAGAAAAATATGTATTCAGCTCTCATGTCAGTAAGCTGATCTTCATTTGTCTGACTTGTTTCACTTAGAGCCACTATTTGGATGCAATACCTGCTGAGTTCTCTTGAAGCAAAAGCTGCTTGTCTTTCTGTCTACTGGATTGCTTGCTGTCCATAAGTGTGCACACATTCCATGTACCAATGGTGAGTGTTATCATCTTTGCAAAAATTTTTGTACTTTTTTCTGTTTTAACTGCAGGGTAGAATCCCTGTCTGCCGCGGTAAACAGGCTGGAGTTGGGACTGGTGAAGCAATTTTAGAGTACCTTTTCTAGCCCCTTCCTCCTGGCAGGAGGTGAGCAGTGCAGTCCTTTAAAAATGCTGCTCAGATACCCAGGGGGCTATCAAATCCCACAGCTATTTTGGTCTAGTGAGAAAATGATCTTTTTTTTAAAATTTATTTATTTAACTTTAACATTCATTTTCACAAAATTTTGGCTTCCAAATTTTCTCCCCATTTGTCCCCTCCCCCCACCCCAAAACACCAAGCATTCTGATTGCCCCTATCACCAATCTGCCCTCTCTTCTATCATCCCTCCCTTCCCTTGTCCCCATCTTCTCTTTTGTCCTGTAGGGCCAGATAACTTTCTATACCCCATTACCTGTATTTTTTATTTCCTGGTAACAAGAACAGTACTCGACAGTTGTTCCTAAAACTTTGAGTTCCAACTTCTCTTCATCCCTCCCTCCCCACCCATTCCCTTTGGGAAGGCAAGCAATTCAATATAGGCATATCTGTGTAGTTTTGCAAATGACTTCCATAATAGTCATGTTGTGTAAGACTAACTATATTTCCCTCCATCCTATCCTGCCCCCCATTGCTTCTATTCTCTCTTTTGATCCTGTCCCTCCCCATGAGTGTTGACTTCAAATTGCTCCCTCCTCCCATTGCCCTCCCTTCCATCATCCCCCCCACCCTGCTTATCCCCTTCTCCCCCACTTTCCTGTACTGTAAGATAGGTTTTCATACCAAAATGAGTGTGCATTTTATTCCTTCCTTTAGTCGAATGTGATGAGAGTAAACTTCATGTTTTTCTCTCACCTCCCCTCTTTTTCCCTCCTCTAAAGTCTTTTGCTTGCCTCTTTTATAAGAGATAATTTGCCCCATTCTATTTCTCCCTTTCTACTCCCAATATATTTTTCTCTCACTGCTTAATTTCATTTTTTAAAGATATGATCCCATCCTATTCATTTCACTCTGTGCTCTCTGTCTCTGTGTGTGTGTGTGTGTGTGTGTGTGTGTGTAATCCCACCAACTACTCAGATACTGAAAAGTTTCAAGAGTTACAGATATTGTCTTTCCATGTAGGATTGTAAACAGTTCAACTTTAGTAAGTCCCTTATGACTTCTCTTTGCTGTTTACCTTTTCATGCTTCTCTTCATTCTTGTGTTTGAAAGTCAAATTTTCTTTTCAGCTCTGGTCTTTTCATCAAGAATGCTTGAAAGTCCCCTATTTCACTGAAAGACCATTTTTTTCCCCTGAAGTATTATACTCAGTTTTGCTGGGTAGGTGATTCTTGGTTTTAGTCCTAGTTCCTTTGACTTCTGGAATATCCTATTCCACGCCCTTCGATCCCTTTATATAGAAGCTGCTAGATCTTGATTGTATCCTGATTGTATTTCCACAATACTTGAATTGTTTCTTTCTAGCTGCTTGCAATATTTTCTCCTTGACCTGGGAACTCTGGAATTTGGCCACAATGTTCCTAGGAGTTTCTCTTTTTGGATCTCTTTCAGGTAGTGATCGGTGGATTCCTTGAATACTTATTTTGCCCTTTGGTTCTAGAATATCAGGGCAGTTTTCCTTGATAATTTGATGAAAGATGATGTCTAGGCTCTTTTTTGGATCATGGCTTTCAGATAGTCCCATAATTTTTAAATTGTCTCTCCTGGATCTATTTTCCAGATCAGTTGTTTTTCCAATGAGATATTTCACATTATCTTCCATTTTTTCATTCTTTTGGTTTTGTTTTGTGATTTCTTGGTTTCTCATAAAGTCATTAGCCTCCATCTGTCCCATTCTAATTTTGAAAGAACTATTTTCTTCAGTGAGCTTTTGAACCTCCTTTTCCATTTGGCTAATTCTGCTTTTGAAAGCATTCTTCTCCTCATTGGCTTTTTGAACCTCTTTTGCCAATTGAGTTAGCCTGTTTTTCAAGGTGTTATTTTCTTCAGCATTTTTTTGGGGGGGTCTCCTTTAGCAAGGTGTTGACCTGCTTTTCATGCTTTTCTTGCATCTCTCTCATTTCTCTTCCCAGTTTTTCCTCCACCTCTCTAACTTGATTTTCAAAATCCTTTTTGAGCTCTTCCATGGCCTGAGCCCATTGAATATTTATTTTAGATGTTGGATACAGAAGCCTTGATGGTAAGCATTGTTTTCCTCATCTGAAAGGATGGGAGGAGATATCTGTTTACCAAGAAAGTAACCTTCTATGGTCTTATCTTTTTTCCCCCCTTTTCTGGGCATTTTCCCAGCCAATTACTTGACTTGAGTTTCCTTTCCATACCCACCTTGCCTCCAGAACCACCCAGCTAGCACTTAGGGGCTGAGGTTCAAATGCTGCTTCCCAGCCTCAGGGCTTTTGTTGGGGGCACGGCTGCTATTCAGTGTGAGATTAAGTTCAGGTGCTCGGGTGGGGCGGGGGGGGGGGGGGGGGGTGGCAGGGCTGCTATACTGGACTCAGTTCCCTCAGGGGGTTTACGTGGAGACCTTCAACAATGGATCCAAGCTCCTGCCTGCTTTGGGAGCCCCTGTCTGCTGCTGCCTCTGCTGCTGCCTCCCAAGGGGACCTGAGTTATGGAGACACCCTGCTCCCCTCTCCAAGAGCTGAAAAGACCCTCTCACTGACCTTTGGCACCTGTGGGTGGAGGGACCTGCGCTGCTGCTAGAGATTCTGTCCCTGAAGCCTGCTGGGATCTGCTCCTCTAGGTGCCACAGGCCAAAGCCGGGCCGGGCTCTGCTATGGGTCCAGGGCACGACAGACCTTTCATGTCAGTTTTTCAGGTCTCTCTGGAACAGAAATCTCCTCCATTCCATTGTTCTGTGGCTTCTGCTGCTCCAGAATTTGTTGGAAGTTCTTCTTTACAGGTATCTTATGGCTGTGGGTTAGGAGCTAGCGTATGTGTATCTTTCTACTCCGCCATCTTGGCTCATCTTCCCAGTGAGAAGATGATCTTAAAGCCTGGGCCACCTGTGTGCAGGGTTGTGACTACAGCTCCCACTGTATCCACACCTGTTGCCTCATCACTTGATCATTACCACAGGACTTTGAGTTAGGTAAAAATTGTAAAATGGGATGGATTTTCTTTTGAATCATGCACAAGTCGGATTTAAATAAGGCAGAGTTGCACCAAGTGGTTAATCTTGCTCTCTCTTCGAGAATCATTAGAGTCCAATGATCAGATAAAAGTCAAGACAACTGACAATGGCTTGGGCTGCAGTGGATGATGTTGGTAGCTTCAATGTCTGACCAAGCAAGCTCTAAGCACTCCACAGCGCCTGGTTCCATTTGGATGTGAATTGTTTGCATCCACTTATTCTGCTGAAGAAGTCTCCCCATGCTTGGGGTAAATCCCTCCCCAACTTAAATGCCCTCCTAGCTCACTGACAGGTTTGAGATCCATTGGTTACCCTGAACCTGGTTTAGCCCATCTGCTGAAATGGTTTACTGGGCTGTGGCCACTGAGCATGCCACAGCTTCTTGGAGTCACAGGGGAGACTTGGGTAGCCAGTGAACACTAAAGGTAGAAAGCAGCCCTGAAAAGGATTTGACAGTCCTCACCCTGGAGATACTACTCTTCCCTGAGACCCATATACCCCTATAATATGCTTCATTCTCAGTGAGAGGCAATGAGGGAGCACTAGTGTAGTGATGATACGAGTGGAAAAAAGAGGACATCTACAATAGATATTTTAGAGATAGAACGGACAGGATTTGGTGACTGACTGGTTATGTGGAGTGAGAGTGAGGAGTTAGGAATGAAAAGTTTTAAAACTGGATAACTAGAAGAATAATGGTACCTTTGACAGAAATAGGGAAATTTGGCAAAGGGGTAAGTTTTGGGGACAAATTAATTCTATTTTGGACATGTTGAGTTTGAAACTACTATGGGACACCTAACTGGAAATAACCAACAGTAAGCAGTGATACAGGACAAGAATTTAGGAAAGAGATGAGGACTGAAACAAGTGTTATAAGCATCACCTTCATAGAGATGATCATTGACACCATGGAAGCTTAGGAGAAATTTCTCCCTCCCACTTCCCCATCCCAATGGAGGAAACAAGAAAAACAAAACCCTTTTCACAAAAATGTAGAGTCAAGAAAAACAAATTCACACATTGACCCCCCCCCCCCAAATGCCTCTAAATTAAATTCTGAGTCTGTCACCTCTCTATCAGGATATGTAACATGCTTCATCTTGAATCCTCTGGGATTGTGGTTGGTCACTATGTTGATCAGAGTTCTTAAATCTTTTGAAATTGTTTGTCTTTACAATCCTGTTGCTAATTGAATAAATCATTCTCTTAGTGCTATTCACTTTACTCTGCATCAGTTTATATGTCTTCCCAGGTTTCTCTGAAGCCATCTCCTTCACCATTTCTTTTTTTTTTTTTCTTTTTCTTTTTTTTATTTTTTTTATTTTGTAATGTTTAACAATCACCGCTATACAATTGTGATTTTATCCCCCCCACCTACCTCCCACTCCCCCCCTCCCTCCCCACGACTGCATACAATTCTGTATAGATTCTACATATACTTTCCTATTGAGTATATTTTCACTATAGTCATGCTATGTAGTCAGACTAAGATAAATGAAAGAAATCGTATAACAAATCAGAACATGATACACAAACACATACACATACACAAACATGATCTGCTACAATATGTGAGTGACTTCCATATTTCTCTCTCTGAGTGTGGCAGGCATTTTGCCTTGAGATCCTCCATTGGGATTTTTTTTTTTTTTTTTTTTTGGTAAGAAGTTCTTGTGTTATTACAAAAATCTAAGTCTACCAGAAAAAACTCTCACACACTGTGGTTGTTGCTGTGCATAAAGTTCTCCTGGTTCTGCTCCTTTCACTCAGCATCAGGTCATATAAGTCCTTCCAGGCCTCTCTGAAGTCTTCTTGTTCATCATTTCTTATGGCACAATAGTACTCCATTACATTCATATACCATAATTTATTCAGCCATTCCCCAATTGATGGACATCCCCTTGACTTCCAGTTTTTGGCAACTACAAAAAGTGCTGCTATAAATATTTTTGTACTCCTTCACCATTTCTTACAACAAAATCATATTGCATCTCATACAAATACTGTAACTTGTTCAGCCATTCCCCAGGTAATGGACATTCTCTCAGTTTCTAATTCAGTTTCTAATTCATCCTTACCACAAAAAAAAAAAAAAAAGGTGGTTATACATATGGATCCTTTTCCTCTTTCATCTATCTCTTTGGAGCAAAGAACAAGTAGTGGTATTGTGCACAGTTCCAAATTGCTTTCCAGAATGATTAGACCAGTTCATGGCTCCTCCAACAGTACATTAATGTACATACTTTCTCATAAATTACTATGATTTCTCTACATATCTTAGAATTTAAACTTTTATCAGGAAAACTTGCTAGAAAGATATTACCCCCATTTGCCTACTTCTTTTAATTTTGGTTGTATAATTAATGCAAACAATAATAATTTTGACAATTAGCTTATGTAATAGAAATTATCTATTTTACTTTCTTGATCCTCTCTATTTCTTATTCAGCCATGAACTATTCCCCATTCATAGATCTGACAGTTAATTTGGAGTTTTTCTTGTTATGTTGAGATATCGATCTACACGATTTTGATCAAACTGTTTCCCAGTTTGACAGTTTCATCAAAAGTTTTTGTTGAATAATGAGCTTTTGTCTCCATAGCTGGGGTCTTTGTGCTTATAAAATTAAGTTACTATGCTTCTGTATATTATATATCTAATTTGTTTTACTAATTAATAGGTTCTTAACCAGTGCCTAATTGCTTTAATGATTATTGCTTTGTAATATAGTTTGCGATTTGGCACTACCAGATTGCCTTCCTCCCTCTCCCTCCCCCCTCCCTTTTATTAATTTCCTTGAAATTCTTCATCTTCTATTCCTCCAGGTGAATTTTGTTATTTTTTTCTAGCACTCTATAGCAATCCTTTGATAGTTTAATTGGTGTAGCACTGAATAAGGAAATTAATTGTAAACTGAACTCAGTAAAACTAAATAAGCAAATTAATTTAAGTAATATTGTCATTTTTATTAGGGTGATTCAACCTACCAATGGGAAATTAATATTTTTTCCAGTTATTTAGATGTCTTTATTTGTATAAAGACTATTTTGTTAATGTATTCACATAGTTCCTGCATGTGTGTTGGCAGGTAGACTCCAAAACATTTCATGTTTTTTGTAGTAATTTTAAAATGAAATTTTAAATGAATTTTTTAAGATAACATATAAAAATATTTATTTATGTGTGTTTATTTTATATCCCACAACTTTGCTGAACAACTTTGTTCATTATTTTAGTTTTTTAGTTGACTAGGGTTTTTTAATTACTAGTATTCTGTAAGGAAATCATCATGTCATTGGCAAAAATGTGATAATCATTTTCTCTTTGCCTATGTTTATTCCCTCAGTTTCTTTTTCTTATTGCTATAGCTGGCTTTTATAGCACTATATTGAGTAGTAATGATAAAAATGGACATCTTTCTTTTATCCATAATATTATTGGAGAAGCTATCAGTTTATTGCCATTATAGATAACTCTGGTTTGTGGTTTTAGATAGATACTAATTGCAGTAAAGAAAGATGCATTTATTCTTAAGTTTTCTAGTGTTTTTGACAGAAATTGTTGTATCTTATCAAAAACTTTTTTTCACATCTATTGACCAAATTTTTGTTTTTGCTATGAACACGGTCAATTATGTTTGTGATTTTCCTAATATTAAACTAGTCCTGTGTTCCTGGTATAATTCAGCTTCATCAAAGTGCATAAACTTCATGTTGTATTGCTATAGTCTTCTTGCTAATATTTTACTTAAAATTATTCTTCAATATTCATTAGACATATTGATTAATAAGTTATTTTTGTGGTTTTTTTTTCTATAATTTACTTTTATGGATTTTTCCCTCTATGCTTCAGGTATCAATACTTTGTGAGGGCCGCTAGGTGGTATAGTAGATGGAATGCTGGGCCTGGAAGACTCAGCTTTCTGAGTTCAAATCTGGACTCAGATACTTCCTAGCTGTGTGACCCTGGGCAAGTCACTTGACCCTATTTGCCTCAGATCCTCATCTATAAAAATGAGCTGGAGAAGGAAATGGTAAGCCACTCGTATATTTGCCAAGAAAACCCCAGATAGGGTTATGAAGAGTTGTATATGACTGAACAACTATATTTGCCTATTAAGCAAATTTGGTAGAGTTCCTCTTTTTCCTCTTTTTTCAAAGTTTATTAGCATTTGAATTAATTATTCTTTATATGTTTGATAGAATTCATTTGCAAATCCATCTGGTTCTGTTTTTGTTTTCCTTGATAGTTCATTTATGACTTGTTGAGTATTAATATTAATTCATGATCTATGGCACCTTTCAGTAAAATGTTTTACTCTTTCTCTTTTAATTAGGTCAGTTTTTGCTGTTGCTTTCTCTGAGATCATAATTGCGACCTTTATTATTTTTTAAAATTTTAGCTGAAGTATAATAGATCCTGTGCTAGCTACTTATTTTCACACTGTACAAAAATATGTCTCAAATATATTTCTTATAACAATATATTGTTAGGTTCTGGTTTCTAATGCATTCTGCTGTCCTCTTGCATTTTAGAGATGAGTTCATCTCATTCGCATTCACAGTTATGATTGTGTTCCCCTCCATTTCGTTCTCTGTTTCTCATCCCCTGTTCATGTGTTTGTTTTCTTTAAGACTGATCCTGTACTTAATTTATCTTGCTTGTTATCCTCTCTTTTCCTTTTTCCCCTTTCCCTCCTGTTTCTCTGTTGAGTGAAATGTATTTCTGTGCCCAACTCTGTCTATGTATTCTTCTCTTCTTTGACCAGGTCAGCTGAGATTAAAGTTCAAGTGTCAAAATGTTCCCCACCCCTTCCTTTTTCTTTGTAAACTTCTATTTACATACCTCCAGTGATGTGATATAATTTTCCCCATCATTCCTTTCCCTTCTTCTCTCACTAGTATTCTTCTACCCTTTCCTTTCTGTTCTTCTTTTAAAATGATCAAAACCTAACAGAACCATTCATAGGTTCTCTGTTCAATGAGATATATTCTATGACCCTTGGTGATTGAGTTTGAGGGGATGCCTGTATCATTTCCCCAAATCTTCATTGTCTATATTCCTCCAGATTTCTCAAATCATTTGCCTGCATTTCCCATACACTCCCCTTTTAGCTTTCTTTTATGTTGTCTTTCTTCATTAGAATGTAAGTTCCTTGGGGACAGACTTTTATTTTTTGCTTTATTTGTATTCCCAGCACTTAGCACACGTGCCTTACACACAGTAAGCCCTTGATAAATGCTTATTGACTGACTGACAATATTAGAATATAAATGGTTTATCCTTTTTTAAAGTTCCTTGTGATTTCTCACTCATGTTTACTTTTTCAAGTTTCATTAAACTCATGTGTTTGCATTTCAAAATTTCTATTCAGCTGTTGTCTTTTCATCAGGAATGCTTGGATATTGTCTATTTCATTGAAGATCCATTTTCACCTGTAGGATTATATGCAGTTTTAAAAAGTGTTATTCTTGTCAACCTAGATATTTTGCTTTCTGTAATGTCATATCCCAAACTCTCTATTTCTCAGTAATGATGACTGCTAAACCTGTGTGATCCTGACTATGGCTCTTCAGTTCTTGAATTCTTTCTATTTATCTGCGTTCAGTATTTTTTTTCTTTGATTTAAAAGCTCTGGGGTTTGACTATAATATTCCTGGGAGTTTTCTTCTGGTGGTTTCTTTCAAGAGGGGCAGTTATTTCTTTCAAAAGGGGCAGCTAGGTGGTGAGGTAATGGACAGAGTGCTGGGCCTGGAGTCATGAAGATGGGTCTTCCTGAGTTCAAATCTGGCCTCAAATACTTACTACCTGCGCTACCCTGGGCAAGTCACTTAACCCTGTTTGTCTCAATTTCCTCATCCATAAAATTAGATGGAGAAGGAAATGGTATACCATTCAGATTGCCAAGAAAACCCCAAATGGGGTCATGAAGAGTTGGACGCAGATGAAAAATGATTGAACAACTTCAAGGGGAGACTATGGACTCTATTTTTACTTTGCTCACTAGTTCTAAGAGATCTAGATACATCCCTTTGATGATTTTTTGAGTATGATATCTAGGCTTTTTTTCTGGTCATGGCTTTCATATAGCCCAATAATTCTTAAAATGTTTTTACCTCCATCTATCTTCCAGGTGAATTAATTTTTTTTGCTATAAGATACTTCACACTTTCTTCTATTTTTTCACACTTTTAACTTGTTTTAATATTTTTGTTTCTTGGAATTATTAGGTTCCATTTGGTCAATTCTAATTTTTACTGTGTTATCTTTTTGGGTAAGGCTTTGTGCTCTTTGTCCCAACCTGTTATATTTCTCTCCACAGTTCTCATTTCTTTTCCCATTTTTTCCCTATAGCACCCTGTAAAGCCAATCATGGCAGTACACCTGAGGATTGTTGCTGTGAATAATTTCAAGGGCCTAATCGCATAGTATAATGAACTCTCTATTCAGCAATAAACTAAACATTGTTCAATAAAGCATAACATTCACAGTAACATCCTTAAGTCAAACATATCATTCAATATGTATCTCATATCAACAGCAACATCCTTAATCAATTCAAGTATCTGAATAAAGTCCTTTTACAAAATACCACACTATCCACCCCTAGGATACAGTAAGAACAATGTTTTTAGTCAATATCAAGTGTTCAAGTAAAGTCCTCGTTCGTCTTAACTCAAGGTTGACGTTCAAGTCCCGTGGCTCTTCCTCTGTGGGCTGACCACTCCTGACTCTTACCTGAATTCACATGTAGGCAGCTCTCTGCTCCTGCTCCATGTCTCAGCTCAGGGGGATTGCTCCATTCTACAGCTTCTGCTTCTGGGAAGACAAAGGACAGCAATAATAGTGACACACACCACCAGCACCATATCTCAATTCACTCAAAAAGATCAACAGACAGGACTTCTGTCTAAGAAATCAACACAGATCAACATGACTTATATGAGTCTGATATTTCCTCTTGAGCAGGTGCAACCTTCATCCTCCTTGAGTTCCTGGTTATTGCAATGTTCTTCTTGGGTGTGATCTTGCACAGACCCCTTCTCCAGTGTCCACTGACCCCTTCATCTATTTCCCTAAGCAAATTTGGGTTGGAAAAATAATTCACTGATTTTTCTCTTGGATTTTCCAAGCAGGACTTGATCTAGAACATTTTCTAAGTATTTTCTGAGCAAGTATATTGGCATAACAAGGCTATACTTCTTCCTGCTTCTTTTTTTAAATATGTAATTCATTTATTTTTCACTTCTTAACATTCACTTTCACAAGAATTTGAATTCAAAATTTTCTCCCCATCTCTCCCCAACCTCCCCCAAGACAGCATGCACCCCATCCACCCCTTCCTCCAGTCTCTCCTCCCTTCTATTATCCACATTTTTTCTCTCCCCCTTCCCCTCTATTTTCTGATAGGGCAAAATAGATTTCTATACTCCACTGCCTGTATAGCTTATTTTCCAGTTGCATGTTAAAACAATTTTTAACAGTCATTCTTAAAGCTTTGAGTTCCATATTCTCTCCCTCCCTCCCCATCCACCCTCATTGAGAAAACAAGCAATTCAATATAGGTCATACAGTGTATAACAATGCAAAGCACTTCCATAATAGTTATGTTGTAAAAGACTAATCACATTTCCCTCTGTCTTATCCTGGCCTTCATTTATTCCATTCTCTCCCTTGACCTGTTCTCCCACAATAGTATTTGTTTCTGATTATCCCTTTCCCCAATTTGCTATCCCTTCTATTATCTTCCCTCTTTTATCCCCTTCCCCCTTGTTTTCCTGTAGGGTAAAATAGATTTCCATATCCAGTTGAGTATGTTATTCCCTCTGTGAGCCAAATCCCAAGAGAGTAAGGCTCAATTTCATCTCCCCCCTCTTCTCCCCCATTGTAAAAGCTCTTTCTTCCCTCTTTTATATAAGATGATTTGCTACATTCTACCTCTCCCTTTCTCTTACTCCTGGTTGGTTATTGTCCTTCATCTTCAAAGAGGATCAAAATGACATCACCTTTGCAAAGCGAAGTTTCAACATGTCCGACTGTGGCTGATCAGATCAATGTGAGCTCGGAATGCTCTACCACAGGGTGGGCACAGATAATCCGTATGAATATTTGGGGTGAATATCCCAAATTTGCACATCCTGTGTTTACTTTGTGCTGTCTCAATTCTGCTTTGCTCAAAGAGCACAGCACCTTTTCTTATGTGGGCACACCATGCTGAGTGGTCCTGTGCCAGTGTCTCCCATGTTGCACAGCCAAATCCAAAGTTCTTGAGAGAGACCTTGAGAGTGTCCTTGTATCATTTCTTCTGGCCACCATGTGATCACCTGCCCCATGCAAGGTCTCCATAAAATAGTCTTTTTGGTAAGTGTACATTTGGCATTTGAACAACGTGGCCAGCCCATTGGAGTTGCACTCTCTGAAGCACAATTTGAATATCTGGCAGTTCAGTTTGAGCAAAGACTTCAGTGTCTGCTACCTTATCCTTCCAGGTGATCCTCAGAATCTTTCTAAGACAGTTCAAGTAGAAGTGATTCAGTTTCCTGGCATGGCATTGGTAGACTGTCCATGTTTCACAGGCATAGAACAATGAGGTCAGCACAACAGCTCTGTAGACCTTCAGTTTGGTAGTCAGTCTAATACCTCTTCTCTCCCATGTTTTTCTTTGGAGACTCCCAAATGCTGAGCTAACTCTGGCAATGCATGCTTCAACCTCATTGTCAATGTGTACATCCCTGGAAAGTATACTACCAAGGTAAGTGAACTTATCCACAGCATTCAAAACTTCTCCATTTGTTGTAACTGATGGTTCCATGTATGGATGGTGTGGTGGTGGCTGAAGGAGCACCTGTGTTTTCTTGGTATTAATTATCAGGCCAAAATTAGCACAGACAGCAGAGAATTGATCCATACTTTGTTGCATCTCAGCTTCAGAGCTGCACTGAGTGCACAAACATCTGCAAACAGAAAATCATGCACCAACACTCCCTCCACTTTGGTCTTGGCTTGTAGTCTTTTCAAATTGAAGAACTTACCATCAGTACCGTAGTTGACCTTGATGCTATGTTCATTCTTACTGTAATCATTTGACAACACAATGGAAAACATCATGCTAAAAAGCATGGGAGCAATCACACAGCCCTGTTTCACTCCATTGATGACTGGGAAGGCATGAGAGCTTTGTCCACTATACAGAACCCAGGCAAACATGCCATCATGAAATTGACATACAGTATTGATGAACTTCTCTGGGCAACCAAATTTTGACATAATTTTCCATAAGTCCTCATGAGTAACAGTGTCAGAGGCCTTGGTCAGATCTACAAACATTGTGTACAGACCTCTGTTCTGCTCCTGACATTTTTTCTGGAGTTGTAAGGCAGCAAATACCATATCAACTGTTCCTTGACCCTTTCTGAAGCCACACTGGTTCTCAGGTATATGACCATCTTCTAGGTGAAAGATCAGCCTATTAAGGAGAACTCTGACAAGAATTTTGCCAGCACAACTAAGAGAGAGACACCTCCCCCCTCGTGATTGTCACAGGACAATCTATTCCCTTTACTTTTATAGAGATGGACAATGGAGGTATCCTTGAACTCTTGGTGGATAACCTCCTCTTGCCATATAACCTGGAAAATTCAGGCAGCTTTTATATGAGCAATGGTCCCCCTACCTTGTAAATCTCAGCTGGAATAGAATCAGCACCAGGTGCTTTGCCACATGAAAGGAATTTAATAACCCTCAAAATATCTTCTTCAGTTGAAAGTTCAGCTAAGGAGAGACTGACTGCAACTGGAGGTAAATGGTCAATGGCCTCAACATTGATTGATGATGGTCTGTTGAGGACACTATGGAAGTGTTCAGTCCATTCTTCTAAGATCATGTCCTTATCACCAATCAGTGTAGTTCCATCAACACTGAGTAGTTGTGATGCATCATAGGTTTTTGGTCCATAAAACCTTCAGGGTATCATAAAAGCACTTTTATTTTTACTATCAGCATAAAACTGAATTTCATCTCCCTTCTTACTGAGTCAGAAATCCTACCTCTCTCTGTTTTGCTTGTACTTTACTTTTAATTGAATTAAATGCTGCCTTCTTAGAGATGGATGAACTATTCTGCTGGTAAATCCTGTGGAGTTCTCAATTTTCATTTAGCAGTTTCTAGATTTCCCCATCATTTTCATTAAACTAGTCTTGGTGTTTGAGAGTGTTCTGACTCAGATGAGCAATTGCAGTGCTGTACTATTGCCAACTGTGTGTTGGCTCAACTTTCCCTCCAAGTTAGCAACAAACTGTTCACACTCAGAGAAGAGCTCTAATTTGTTGACTTTAATTCTTCTAGTAGTCACTTTGCCTTGGGGGTGGCACTTTTGATGAATGTGAATATTTAGCTTGGAAAGGATAAGTCTATGATCAGTCCAGCACGCTGCAACACACATTACCTTTGTCATCCTCACATCTTGTCTGTCTCTTCTCCTTACAATCATATAGTCTATTAGATGCCAACGTTTGCTACAAAGATGCATCCAAGAAGTTTTATTCCATTTAGGTAAACAGAAAACAGTATTGGTGATGAGAAGGTCATGCGATGCACAAGTCTTCAGCAGTAAATGACCATTGCTATTGCTGTTTCCAACTCCATTCCTCCCTAGGACTCCCTGCCAAGTCTGGTAGTCTGAGCCTACTCTAGGATTAAAGTCACTCAGAATTATAAGCTTGTCCTCTTTTGGCACATTGATGATGAGGGTCTCTAGGTCTTCATAAAATTTTTCTTTGACCTCATCAAGGTTCATCATGGTGGGAGCATAGGCATCGATGATGGTGGCATGATGTTTTCCTGCAAGTGGCAATCATGTTGCCATGAACCTGTTATTCACTCCTTTTGGCAGGCATACCAGCTTGTTGACTACAATAGTTTTGATTACAACACCAATGCCAGCTTCACGGTACTCCCCTTCACTGCAAACACACCAGAAAAATGTGTATCCAACTCCAACTTCAGTAAGCTGGCCTACATTTGCCAGCTTTGTTTCACTCAGGGCTGCTATTTAGAAGAGATACCTGTTGAGTTCTCTTGCAACAAGAACAATTCTTCTTTCAGGTCTACTGAATTTTGTGTGTCTGTAAATGTGCGCACGTATCATGTGCTGATGGTGAGTGGAAAAATCATTGCAAATATTTTTGTATATTTTGTACATTTCTTTGTGTTTCCACCTCAGAATGGGATTCCCTGCCTGCTGTGGTAATCAGCCCAGGGTTGGATAAGCAGACAATTTTTAGAGCACCTTTTCTAGCCCCCTTCCTCACATGAGGAAGTGAGCAGTATGATCCTTAAAAGGCTGCTCAGACACCCAGGGGGTTGCAAGTCCCACTGCTGCTTCCAGTGAGAAATGATCCTATAGCCTGGGCTGCCTGCGTGCAGGGTTTTGACTATAGCTTCCAGCGTATTTGCACCTGCTACTCCATCACTTGCCTGTCACCACAGGACTTTGAGGTATAATAGTAAACTGGCATGGGTGATATCTTTTGATTCGTGCATAAATTGGATTTAAGAGAGGCAGAGTTGCACAAAGTCATCAGCCTCACTCTCTTCTCTAGAGTCATCGTAGTCCAGTGGCAAGACAGAGTCAAGACGATTGGCAATTGCTCAGGATGCAGTGGATGACCTTGGCATCTTCCATGTCTAACCAAGCTCTAAGCGCTCCACATTGCCTGCTTCAGCTGCCCTCAAAGCCATTGGAACAAATTATTCTCATCTGCCCATTCCACCAGGGGAAGTCTTCACATGCTTGGGGTAGATACTCCCCTAACTCACCAATGGTTTTGAGACTCCTTGGTTACCCTTAACCTAGTCTGGCCCATCTGCTGAAATGGTTTACAGGGGTGTGGCTGTTGTGCATGCTGCTCTTCTTGGAGCCCCAGGTGAGAGTTGAGTGGAACAGTGGACACCAATGGTAGAAAGCAACCCTGAAAAGGACTTGGCAGCCATCACACTAAAGGTACTAGTCCTCTCTGAAAACAACCTACCCTCCTATGCAAGGAAGGAAAAAGGGTAGAGTCTTCCAATGGGGACTCCTAACTAGGGACTGAGCCAAGAGATTACAGGGATAAATCCACATAAACCACACCACCCATTAAATGGTGGAGCTAAGGGATAGAGTTGCCTAACTGTGGGGTTCCCCAAAAGACACTGTGGTACTAAGTAGAATATATAACCACCCTCATTGCCAACCCCTGGCCTTCATCAACAAATAAGGCCAGTAACTAAGCATCAGCACACCTTAACATTTAAATAAGCATTCAGTTAATTGAAGGAAAGTTCTGTTGAATGTTTGGAGAAAGCAAACTAAAATTTATAAGAAAGGTCCCTGAAAATAAAACAATCTTCCAATAAGGAATTGCATCCCAAAGATTAGTGACAACTAATTGCTTTCAGCAGGTGTCTCTTCCCAAAGTAGTTATTCAACTCTGAGCAAGTATCCCAAGCACAGCTGTATCATTGAGTCTATTGCAGAGGGGAATGACGCTGGAGAAGGTGTTTCCAAATGGCTTCAGATGACCAGACCAGGAACTTCCTTTCTCTGAGCCTTTTCTGCTTTGCTCTTACCCCTGCTAATCCTAGCGTCACAGAACCTTGCCCATTAAAAAGAAATATCCATCATTCCTAGCTCCCAGTCATCAGCATCATGGTGGTTGAATTACGAGGACCACAAATCTTCATGTTCTTTATCTTTGATGGTTGTGTTCTTGTCTCCCAAGTAATCATGACCCATTTGTTCCGATATGACTAAGCATCATAATTCCTTCTTTAGGATATCTCTTAAATCTCAAAGCCTGTCTCCAGGCTATAAATGGGTAAAACTATTCATCTTATTCCGGGATACAAAGGTGAACACCTACTCTTCTCCATTAAGACTCTAGGAGGACAATATACTTTCCATCTATAAATTTGATGGTGGCATGGAGAAACAAGGGGATTTTACTGAAGATCCTCTAGGTTAGGGCCCTTCTTTTAGAAGTTTCAAGAGACCAATAACTCGGTTTAGGATTATTTTGCTCATCGTTCAAGAATCCAGGGTAATGATCATTGAACATTTCTAGGTTATTCAGTAGCTTTAAGTGAACGAATGTGAAACACTCAAAACCCGACTGTAGGCTGATTAAGCATAAACAGCTGATGAAACTGAAAACATTCCCCAGAGATTACAAATGTTTTCTTCTTTCCCTAAAAGGCCTAACCTTTCTCATGAAGCTAAGTTGTAGGTGCAACGGTTATTCTGCACACAGGGTGGCAGTACTACTCCATCATGGACCAGGTTTACACTAATGAGATTTCATCCTGCCATGTAATGGTCTCTGCATTTTTGGTGCAGTTAATGCACCTGGAGGCAAAGGACTTGGGATCAAATTCCAGCTCTGTAACTTAGTACCTGAATTTCCTTAATTCATTTTCCTCACCTGTAAAATAAGGGGATTTGACTAGATCAGTTCTCAAACTTTTTGGTCTCAGGATGCCCCACCTCCTCCCAGCTTCTTACACTGTTAAAAATGATTGAGAACTCCAAAGTGATTTTGTTTGTATGGGTTGTATATCTATCAAAATTACTGTATTAGAAATTAGAACTAACAAAATTTTAAAGTATTTATTGCTTTATGTAAAGATAATACTAAACTTATCCCATACTGACATAAATAGCATGTTATAACTATTCTTTCCAAAACAAAAGAAAAAAAGGTGAGAATAAGACTGTTTTACATGTTTTTGCAAATCTCTTTAATGTCTAGCCTGATAAAACAGTTAGATTCTGTTTCCGCCTGTAGTCTGCTAAGGGATGTTGTTTTAGTTGAAGCAAATGAGGAAACATTAGGTTTGTAGTTGGAAAAGGAAAAAAATATTTTAATAGGTAAGTGATTCCTTTGTTTTATAATGAAAAGAGTTTTGACTTCATGGACCCCCTGAAAGGATTTTGGAAACCCCTGGGGTATACAGACTACATTTAGAGGGCTGCTTGACTAAATGATCTCTAAGGTTCCTTTCACCACTAAATCTTTGCTTCTATGATCTCCCACTCGACTGTAAGATTCACACAGCTGGTAAGTGTCTGAAGCCTGACTCCAGGCCCAGTGCTGCCTTAACTTACAGTTGTCATGGTGAACAAACCCTCATGAACCACATTCAGAATACTGCTTTCTGACTCCAACCTAAATCCCATGTATTGCAGTTTAGGTCAGTTTTCTTTTATGTCCTCAGTACAGGAATACTTCTTTTTATTGTGCTTTGCCTTATTTGTTCTTCCCAAATATTGCATTTTAATAAAAAACTGAAAATTATGTTGACTTAGTTACCCTATGTTCCCAGCCCTGCTTATCAACCAGTGTTGGGGGAGGCTCTGGAGACACCAAGTCTGCAGCTTTCATATTACCTGCTCTTTGCCACACACCTCTACCTGCAAATTGTCATGTTCTTGCTACCTTGGGGGAGATGCAAGCACCCAATCTCTTTTGCTGAGGCAGACCTATCCAAAGTATCTTAAAGTTACTATAAAAGCTGTCTCTACCTTGAAGCCATTGCTGATCTCCAGTGTTGCTACTTTGACATACTTATAATGAAATTCTTTTCATTAATGCTCTTTGTCCTGAGTTTTGCCTTGTTAATCAGGGTGAAAGCTCAAATGAAGAATTTTCCTTTCAACAAAACCCCACATCAAGCAAGTCTATTGGCTCAATTTTTCAATAGCATGTGCTTACATTGTATCTGTGTCATATTTTGGTAATTCTTACAACTTTTCAAACTTTGTCATTATTATTATAACTGTTATGGTGACCTTGAGCAAGGATCTTTGATATTACTCTTGTTAATTGTTTTGGGGAACCATTAACTGCTCCCATATAAGACATCAAACAATCCAATAATGTTGTGTGGATTCTGACTACACCTACCAGCTGTTCCCATCTCTTTCTCCTCAGGTCTCCCTATTTCCGGAGACAAAACAATATTGAAATTAGGCCAGTTAATAGCCCTACAATGGCTGCTAAGTGTTCAAGTAAAAGCAAGAGCCAGTTGATGCAGCAAACTTCACTGCTGTCTAGTTTTAAGAAATTGCCACAGACACCTCAACCTTCAACCACCACCACCCTCACCAGGTAGCAGCTATCAACATGGAGGCAAGGCCTTCCACCAGCAAAAAAATTGTGACTCACTGAAGGCTCAGCTGATGATTAGATGATTCGATTTTTTAGCAATAAAATATTTTTTAATTAAGGTATGTGCATTTTTAGACATAACACTATTGCACACTTAATAGACTACAGTATATTGTGAGCATAACTTTTATCCACACTGGGAAACCAAAAAATTGTGTGACTTACTTTATGGCAATACTCACTTAACTGGAAATGAACCCACAATATCTCCAAGGTATGCCTATACAGATAAAGAATGGACTATCCATTCTTTGCCTTCTATTGTATAACATCTGTTCTGAGCCTTGGAAACTAGTATGGATGTTCTCCTTACTCAGTTTATTTTGCCTTCTTTTTCTCCACATAAAATGTCCTTTCATTATAGCAACCCTAGGAAATGAGTAGTTCAAGGATTACTATTGCCATTTTACAGACAAAGGAAGGAATGTTTAAAGATATTTAGTGATTGGCCAAAGTCATATCTAAGAAATGCTGGAAATGTAATTTGAATCCAAGTAACCAGTGTGTTGCTGTAATGGATATAGACAGAGGAGGGTGGCTCTTGGGTAATTGTTCAGTCCAAGTAGATTGGCCAACCCAACAGATGCATTCTCCCTAGGTCTGAGAATTTCATTTCTTGTAGCAACCACAGCCTTCAGATTTAGAAAATATCTTCAAAGAAGAATAGGTTGGAGGGCTGCAAAACAGAGCTTAAGGTTTTCTGTTGATTTGGGAAGAGAACATTATAAAACATCGTATCTGTTCTCTCCTAATACCTGTAGTCTTGAAAAAAAACACCACCACTATAGGCGGACGTGAAGATTTGACCTCTCCAACCTCCCCCTTTAGTGAGAGGTAAGCACCCTGCTCTCTAGAACGGAGGACCCCAGATCAGACCCATTCTGAGAAAGCTCTTTTCAAAATAGCTACAGTATATGACTATCTCAGAGTAATTTCTCTAGGGAATGGAGTGAAAATGGAGCAGGTAAAGAGGACTACCTGAGGAGAATCCTCCTTTCCAATGTACCTTCTCCATAGCTTATAGTATTAGAGGTTTAATGTTTAATTTAGTATTTGTATTTAATTTATTAATAATTTAACAATATTTAATTTAAGATTGCATATTAAAATGTAAATTGGGAAATATTTAACAAAATAAATAAAAATACAAAAAGCATGGTTTTCTAAGTCAACATGAGGCCCAGCAGAGATCCTAGGGGTCCCATTTATGAGTTTGACAGCCCTGGGTTAAACCCCTGAAAGGTTGTAACTTGCCCAAGGTCATCCAGTCAGCATATGTCAGAAGTGGAATAATGATAATAATAATAATGACTAACACTTATGTAATGCTGACTAGGTGCCAGGTACTGTGCTAAGAACTTTAATTATTACCTCATTGGATCCTCACAACTAGGTGCTATTATTATCCCCATTTTACAGATGAGCAAACTGAGGCAAATAGAGCTTAAGTGACTTGCTCAGGGCCACACAGTTGTAAGTTTCTGAGGCTGGATTTGAATTCAGGTCTTCCTGACTCTCAAAACCACCTCTCTCCCTACCATGCCACCATAAGAATAGTAATGATAACTGATATTTATATAGCATTTTACTCTGGGCTACCCACAGCATCCTTTAGTCTGTACCCTCCATCCTTTGGTTCATATTCTTTATGGTTAGAGGATTCAGTGATTATTTATTCCCTTTTTTCCTAAGCAGAGTGGGTCCCTCAAATCTATTAAGACAGGTAAAGGGAAGGGCCTCACTTGTTCTTATAGTTTCTGTTCTCTAACCAGAGAGTTAGAGAAGTTAAATGATCGATGATAAGGGTGGCAAGGGTTCAGGTTGGAAGGACTTTCCATATTAATAGAGGAGTTAAAATTTGATCCTAAAGGCAACAGGGAACTATTGGTTTTGAATGACATAGCTGGACCTAACACTTTAGCTGTGGTGTGGAGAGAGGTACCTGGAGACAGATTTGAAGAAGGGATATCAATTAGAAGGCTACACTAGGAGTCCAGGAGAGAAGCGATGTAGACCTGAACTAAGGATGGTTTCTGGGGAAACAGAAAGGAGGGAATGCATAAAAGTTTTCCAGTTGTGAATCTACTCCCCTATGCCCACACTCACCAATCCTGTACCTTCCAGGACTAAAGATTCCCTCCTTGCCCTCTACTCCCCTGAATGTGGTCTCCCTTAGGGCAAGAACTGTCTGCTTTTTTTCTTTGCCTACCCAGCATTTTCCGTATAGAAAGTGCTTAATAAAAATTTTTCCCTCATTCATTCATTCATGTAAAATCTACAAGACTTGAGAGCTAACTATGTGGGGTGTGAATTAGTAAAGAGTCAAAGCTAAGGTCTAGATTTTGAACATGGATGATTAGAAGGATGCTGGTACCCTCCATAGAGATATCACAGTTCTGAGAAGACTTAGATTGAGGGGAAAGATAAGTTTAGTTTTTGACATGTTGAGTTTGGGATGCCTATGGGACCTCCAGATGCCCATTCAAACAAACATTCAGGTCAATAGAGCAATTTCAGCTTCAAGTTTCACCACCTATAAAAAGAATCAGATTGGATGATATCTGTAAGGAGCACTTAAAACAACACCTGACATATCTGAAGTATCCAAAAAGTAATTAATGATGCAGGACTGAAGCTCAGAGGAGAGACTAGGTTTGCATATATAAATCTGGGAGTCATCTGCTTAGAGAGAATACTTGAACCCATGGGAGATAATGAGGTTAATAAAGGAGAAAGTATATGCAAATAAAGGATTCAGACAGAATATTAGGATACGTCTAAAAAAATTTGGGGTGAGGGGGTGGTTGGGTGTGACACACGTGATGATCCAGCAGAGGAGACTTTAGAGAGGAGAAGGATGATGATTGAGAAGAGGCCATCAGATGTGGCTCTTAAAAAGACCACTGGTAACCTTGGAAAGAACCATTTCAGCGTGCTTGGGCAACAGCTAGGACAAGAACAGGGAGGCTGGCTTGTTGGGGAGAGGGGGAGGTTAGTTGGAAGAACCTCCTTATGAAGAGACCGCCATTTTTGGAGGAGGACGAGGAGGAGGACGAGGAGGAAGGGGAAGGAGAAGAGGCTGCACCTTTCCCATCCAGTTCTCGGGCCCTTCCTCGTACTCCTCCGAGAGTTGTCTTTCATCCTCCATCCAAACATCATTCACAGGTTGACCAGCCCAAGACCGCACATCTCGTGTCCTTCTAGCCACCCCCAAGCTCCGATTCCTGCCCTTTTTCGACCCCCACCCCTCCCGGGACTGCCACCCGGGCCTGGAGGGGGGCCCTAGAACCTCAGCACCTTTCTGGTGCCGGGCCTGAAGCACACCTGACCGTTTGGCCCCGCCCCCCGGAAGGCCAATCGCCCCGCCCCGTCCTTCTCAGTAACCAATCCCTGCCCCGTCCCCTCACGGGCCCTCCCCTCTCCCTCCCTCTAGCTGGCCAATCTCTGCCCCGCTCTCCCAGCCGGCGACCGCCATTTCTAGTCCGAGTAGTAGACCCCCCAAGTCTGTGGAGCCAGGTAGGCGGGAGTCTTCCTTGGCGCCGAGCCCCGGGGTTGAACGGCGAGAGGATAAAGCAGGAGAGGTCCGGTTGAGACAGGTGGGGCGCCGCGGGACCACCATGGGCTCCGGGGCCGGCCGCTGGCTGGGCAGGTGGGGGTGGGGAGAGGAGAGCGGCCCAGTGGTTGCCGGGGCAACGGGGACGCGATGGGGGCGGGGTGGGGATTTGGAGCCGCCAGCGCGCTCCGGTCCGGGCCTGGCTTGGCTTAGGTGGAGATCTGAGGAGGCTGCTGCCTAGACGGTGCCGGGACGTGGAAGTGCCCCAGGTGCGAAAAGAAACTCGGAGGGTGCAGGGGCCCACCTCTGCCCCCGCCTCGTCTACTTGGCCCTAGCCTGGTGGGCCGCGGCGGGGACGTCACCTAGCGGCGTGATCCCGGTACTACGGCAGGGATGCCGAGCCTGCGAGTCCATCCAGGTTACAAAATCAAGGATTTTGTTTGTTTTTAACATTTTCTTTTAAATTGGGAGTTCCAAATTCTCTCCCGCGACCCCTTCCTCACCCACTGAGAAAGCAGGCAGTAGATTAGTTATACAAGTGAAGTCATACAAAATGTATTTCCAGATTAGCAAAAAGCAAGAAAAATAAAAGTGAAAAAAGTATGCTTCGATCTGCACTGAGATCATCAGTCTGTAGCATTTTTCTCCGTGCCTACTTTGGAATTATCTTAGATCATTGCATGGATTACAGTAGCAAAGTCACAGTTGTTCGTTACAATATTACTAAAAATATGAACTTGTTTTTTAAAAAAAAATGTATAACTATTTCAGTATAATTCAGCCTGCTACATTGTCACAGTGATGCAATGTTGGACTTGGAGCTAGGAAGACCTGTGTTCAAATCCTGCTTCAGGCACTTACTGTGTTTCTTAACCTCTCAGCCTCAGTTTCCTGTTAGGTTTAAATATGATTACGTAGGTAAATGTGCTAATGTAGTTTCCTTTGTATTTTACTTTATGCATTTAAAAACATTACTCAGAGAAGGGTTTGTCCATTGATTGTCCAAGGAGACCATAACACATACACACTAAGAACACTATTTGAGAGCTCCTTCTGGGCCAGAAGGGCCTCCAGCAAAGCCCTCTTCCATTCAAACATTCCTGCAGATGAAATTCTAATATGACCGCCTTTCCATTCATTCTTTATGCCATATCTTAGTCAGAAAGTATCCTTGTAGGGAGTCCTTACCAGCAAAGCCTCTGTCACACACAGCTATTATCTGACCTTCATTCCCTAAGTCCAACTCTCCACTTAAAGTCTGACCATCTGTAAAATGTGTCAGATGAGGTAATATCTGTAAAAAGTACTTAGCACACACAGTAAGTGTTGTATAAATATGCGTTCTCTTCCCCTTCTCTACCTGCCATACCTGTTTTACTACAGAGGGTTGTTGTGAGGATCAAATGATGACAACATTTAAGAAAGTCAGTCAGTGAATGAATGGAAAAAAAAAACATTTATGAAACACTCTCTCTGCAAAGTGCTACAAGCTAGGAATACAGAAAGAAAAGCTGGACAGCCCCTGCTCTCCACAAGCTCATTTCCTATCAGGAGAAATAACACATATAGGAAGGTTCAGCTTCAGGACAGATGGAAAGTTCTCTTGGTCTTTAGGGAGCAGTAGTTCAACAGATAGTTTTTGTCAATTTAATGTTTCAGCTTATAAAATCATATGTGATTTTGACGTTGGACTGTTTGATATCTACCAGTGCCTAGAACTTCGGTGTCCAGGACTTACTTATCTGAATCTTTAGTAGATATAGCTTTTGCAGAGGGGGTAACTTTAGCACCAGCCAGCAGAATCAGTTGCCAGGTTGCATCTCCAAAAGGGTTGGCTGAGGGCCAGTGGTCTGAGAGACCAATGCTGTTACCAAGGCTTGTGGGTATACTTGCTCATAAGTGGCAGTTGGTTAGTGGTTGGTGTTAGTGTTTGGAACTACTGCTAACACTAAGATACATACATTTTATTTTTCCCCAATTACGTGTTAAAACAAATTTTTAACATTTTAATAATCTTTTTGAGTTCCAAATTCTATTCCCCCTTTCCCTCTCCCCTCACTGAGACAGTAACAATCCAATATAGTTTATGTATGTTCAATCATGTAGAACATTTCCATTAGTCATTTTGTACAAGAAGACTTGAGTTGAAAGAAAGAGAAGAATAGAATGCTCCATTCTGTATTCAGACAGTATCAGTTCTGGAGGCAAATAGCAGATTTCATCATTAGCCCTCTGGGATTGTCTTCAATCCTGTATTGCTGAGAACAGCTTCATTCACAGTTCTTCATCATGCAATACTGCACGATGTTCTCCTTGTTCTGCTCACTTCACTTTGCGTCCGTTCGTACAAGTTTTTCGAGGTTTTTCTGAAATCATCCTATCATTTCTTATAGCACAATAATTCCCATCGCCATTATGTATCACAGTTTGTTTAACCATTCCCCAATTGATGGCATGCCTTTGATTTCCAGTTCTTAGCCACCACACAAAGAGCTGCTATAAATATTTTTGTACAAATAGATCCTTTTCCTTTTGTTGGATGTCTTTGGGATATAGACCCAGCAGTGTTCTGTATCAAAGGGTATGCCCAGTTTCATAGCTCTTTTGGCATAGTTCCAAATTGCTCTCCAGAATGGTTGGATCAGTTCACAACTCCCCTAACAGTGTATCAGTGTCCCAGTTTTCCCATGTCTCAAACATATGTCATTTTCCTTTTTTGTCACATTAGCCAATCTTTTACATAGCATTTTAAAGTTTACAAAGTGCTTTCCTCAAAAAGTCAAGCCAACAAGCATTTATTAAGCACCTGCTATATGCTAGGCACTATGCTAAGCTCTGGGGCTACAAAGGAAGACAACAGGCAAGCACCTATGTACAAATAAGCTATGTACAGGATAAAGTGGAAATAAAACAGAGGGAAAAGACTGGCAATAGAGGGCATAGGTAAGGAAAAGCTTCTAGAAGGTGGCATTTTAGTTGGGACTTCAGGGTAGCCAGGATGAGGAAGGAGAGAATTTTAGGCACAGGGGACAGCTAGTGAAAACACAGAATTGGGAGACAGAGTGTTTTGTCTGAAGAACAAACATCCAGGAGGCCAATGTCACTAGATCCCAGAGTTTATGATTGAGAATAAAGTGTAAGGAGTCTGGAATGGTAGGAGCGGGGCAGGTAATAGAGATTCAAGCACCAAATGAATTTTTCATTTGATCTTGACAGTAATAGGAAGCTACTCAGGTTTATAGAGGGAGGGTAACATGATCTGGCTTGTGCTTTAGAAAGATCAGTTTGATAGCTGAACAGAGACTGGGAGTTAACGTATCTTCCCCACTTTATAGATGAGGTATTTGAGGCATAGAAAAGTTAAATGATTTGTCTAAGGTCACACAGCTTGAACCAGCGACAGTCAAGACACAAGTTAAATTCAGATTTCTTAACACAGTCT
The DNA here is from genome assembly GCF_028372415.1 of Notamacropus eugenii. NCBI lineage: Eukaryota > Metazoa > Chordata > Mammalia > Diprotodontia > Macropodidae > Notamacropus > Notamacropus eugenii. The sequence continues at coordinate 140,188,083 of NC_092876.1, read as the reverse complement.
CCTAAGAAATATAGAATGGAATTTTTAGTTATTTTAGCAAATATGTTGATCATTTCATCCAGTCAGCAGCTTCTCTGTCCCTCTTAGAAAGAAGCTAAACCACAAGTTGCATTTAGTTGTAACTAGTGCAGGTGAGTAGTTAGATGCAAACTGTCAAGAGCTTCTGAACACTTGTCATATTGCTATAGAAAGCCCCAGCTCCACCTCATCCTGCCTTCTGGCAGCCACCACCGAGAGAGACCCTTCAACTGACAGGCTCAAAACCTGGCCTCAGCAACATTTCCTTTCCATCTAGGGTTCCCCAACAGCTGCCCTCTGGCTTAACTTTAATCAGACGCCTCTCTACCTGTGTCTCTTGTTCCTGATGTGTTTTGGTGCTTCCGCTTTGAAGGACTATGTATTAGAGGTGTTCAGGGGTCTTACAGCAGTGGTGATTTTGCCAGCAAGGGGAGAGCTCATAACTCTCTGGATGTATGCACAATTAATGAGTATGAGTTGGCCTTAAACACTGGCTGCCCTCTTGCCCAAGAAATAGCTTGCCCTCTTGTAATCCATGACATTTATAAACACAAATGTCTTCTTAGTTTTCCAAGCAAATAAGCCTGACAAATTCCATTTGGTTTTTTATTGTTATTAATTTCCATCATTTGTTGCCGGCCCCCTCAGGGACTGTGGTCTGAAATGGCTAAAGAGGAAGAAGAGAGAGACCTGGAGAAATTTCTGAAGAATGTGGATGAAATCTGTAAGTACAGGAAAATCATGAACAAATTAAGTTCGATTTCAGGGTATGTGGTGACTAAAAAGCAATAATTACTTGGACTTAGTGACTAGTGTGTCTGGCAGGTTTATGTCTTCAAGAAAAACTATAATTGAATTTAAGGTGAAGGGGTATTGAGAAATTGAGTGACATTGTAGTTTGGGGGAAATATTTTCTGGCTGTTAATTGGTACAAGAGAAGCTGTTAGTGCTGTGATTGGGATTCCAGTGTTAGCTCTGTCTATATTTCAGATCCTTTTACCTAGAATAGGGCAAGAAGAACTTGGGATTTCCCATTTTACCTTATGCAGTAGGAGAATATTACCCTGTTAGGGGACATCATCCAAAGATTGTGAGTGCTGATATCTGGCATTCTGCTGTTTTGAGGGAATGTTCATTTCCTTTTTACTTCTGTAAAAGTATGGGCAGCACTTTTCCCTCCTGGGCCAAAAGAATGAAAATACAGTTATCTTATGGACTAGTGTGGCTGGCAAGGCCTAAAGAGTTATTCTTATTCATTCTAACTCCTCTAGGCAAAATACCCCCAACTTAGCTCAATTAAAATGATTAAGAATCTCTACTGATTGTACAAAGCACCAAAGTTATTCTGTATTCTGTTAGAACTAGCAGTTACCTCTGGAAGCTTGAGAAATCCCTTTTTAGACTTAATAAAGGAAATCTTCTACACAAAGAGGAAAAACTCCGGAACCCAGTTACCCCCAAGAAGAGATGTAAGAGGGTTCACATTCATAAATGGTTACAACTCTTTGTATCCTTAAAGACCATAATTAGATCTTTCTCCAGGCTAAATAACTCCTGTTTTTTCCTTATTGGGACTTACTCATTCTTATTTTCTCTTGTGCTCTCTTTTCAGTATGTCTCTATCTCCATCTCCCTAGAACATCTTATTAGTAGAGAAGGCTCTCTTCTGTTTGTGCCTTGTTTGATTGATTCACGTCTGATTTCTCTTAAGCCACTTTGGTTCAGAGGCTGAATTCTGATGACCTCAGTGTGTGTGAAAGGGCCATGGATGAGGCAGAGAAGAGACTGCAGCTCCTGGAGGACCAAGAGGAAGATGAATGCAGAACCACTTTGAACAAAACAGTGATTAGTCCTCCTCAAGTCCCTACAAAGGTTTCTTTTCTGTTATGAAATTAAATGAATAGTGGCAGATAGTAGATCCGAGACATAAACACTGATGAAGCTAAAAAATTATTATGTCTCTCAGCTCAAGATGGACCTGACAATAAGGAACTCTGAACCCTGAGGTTTGGTTTTCTGATCTCTTTGTTCAGCTTTAACAAGAACACTGGGTTCACTTTAATAAGCTTTAAGATTTAGTTCATTATTTTTTATGACTACATAATACTTGGGAACCATACTTAAAGTCACAGTGCTTTGTTTATCAACTTCATTCCATGAGTAAGTAGAGTTTGGTTCACCTTTGGGAGCCTTTAACTCTTACAAACAGACCACAAATTGAAACCATCACTTGGGAGAAAATTCTTTCACAGCCTCATAAGCAATCAAATTCATGATTTGATGTCATAAGTTGTGTCATCCCAAGCAAATTGTGAACACTTCAGTACTTGTTAGCAGCCTTCACAAACCAAGAAACTGAACTTGGCCCAAAGTAGCCCTCTTCATATAACTGATTTGACTTCCCTTTTTGCTGTGCTACATATAGCTCATGAAATTTTCTTTTCTTTTTTGGTGACCTATGTAATTACCTGCCAAAGCAGAATATGGATGATACAACCCCAGGTAAGGCAGGATCTCTCTTTCTGATAGGTTTTGTTTTATTTTCAACAATGTTATTGATATTACCTAGCTTCAGGAACTGTAAATCATAGCCTTATGAGCTCAGGAGTTAAGAGTGGACAAAAATCTTTCCCATTGTTAGTAAGATCACTGTCACTAGACATCTTCAAGAAGACACTGTAAACATTAGAGTGACAATTACTGTTCAGCTAGAGGTTGGACTAAGTGACTTCGGAGGTTCCTCACACCCTTAATTTCTGTGATTGTGTGACCTGGCAGTCTCTTTTGCACTAACCTGGTGGCTCTCTGAAATTCCCTTTTTTTGTTCCTCACAAGCCTCATCTCTGTAAGATGAGCCCTGTTAGCGGTTCACCTCTTATGCCACTTCTTTGCTACCCAAGGGATCTAGGCTTTCCTTTTGCTACTCAGCTCAGAGGCTCATTATTCTGCAGGGAACAAAAAGAGTCTCTCCCCCAAAGAAAAACTATTTTAAAAGGCATAATTCAGATCTGACACACAGTCATAGCCATCATGTATAATAATACATCACATACTTTACCATTTAATGTCAAATTAAGAAGATGTCAGCTTGGTGGCTTCAGAAGCCTCTGTGTGTGTGTGTGTGTGTGTCTGTGTGTGTGTCTGTGCATGTGTGCACGTGTCTGCATAGAAAGCTTGGTTACACAGAAGTTTTCTTGTGTCTTTGAACTGGAGGGGTGATTACAGAATTCTCATTTTTATTTAACCATTTAAACCTCTCTCCTTTGTTGTCAGATGGCTTCATGGAAGTATTAGAGAAGGATGCCAGAGAACGAGCTAAGAGAAGAAAAGAGAACAAAAGCCTAGCAAACGGTAATGGTTGTTGAGGTTTGCCCTCATTAGATGAGCCAATTTAGATTAGAAAGATCCTCAGAGAACCAAAGTATGGCTCAAACATGAAGGTGCCAGCTTCTCAGTTGGCTGGCTAAGCCCAAGGAGAGAAGATGCTGTTCAACAAAACCCATTTTAGGGCACTTTCTTCTCCCACTCAACAAACTGGGAATCATCCCATCGTGAGAGTATTGGTTATTCCTTCTACCCAAAACAAGAGGATATATTTGAGGTCCCTCATGCCTGCCTGCAAGGACTTGTAGAGTTATAATGTGAGACGGGGCATATACCAGCTCTGCTTGACACCCCCATACAGATCTTCAGGAGCAGTACGTATAAATGACAGAAAAACAGATTTAACTCCAATATGAGAAAAAAAAACTTCCTAACAATTAAAGTTGTACAGAAGTGAAATGGACTGCCTTGGGAAGTAGTAGCTTTCCCCTTTCTTGAAGTCTTTGAGCCAAAGCTAGGTGACTTATTTACTGGAGATCTTGTAGGGATGACAGTTGGGATGAGCTGGCCCCTAGAACCCCTTCTTCCTCTGAGTGTGAAGATGTTGTTGTCCTAGATCATGTCTTCACAACCAAAGCTTTAGCCCTAAAAGTATCTTGGTTGGCATTGGAGGTAACAGAAAGAGTCAGTAATTTATTTAATCCCAAATGATGTCAGTAGGCCCACATGATGCCAACAGGTACCACCAGCAGCCATAAGAAGTAAGGAGAGAAAAAAGGAAAAGAGGCAGAGAAAAAGACATGTCATAAAAGAAGATATGATTTGGGAGAAGGGGAGAGAGTGGAGCAAACAAAAGTGGATCTAGTGGGAGGGCACTACTCAATGTCATCCACACCTCCCAGTAGCTGCATGGCACAGGTATAGATGACCACATCTGCCTTCATGATCGTTGGCATGCTTTCAGTTCTGGAGACTTGGTCTTTGTACCATATTCAGGGTTGAAAGAAAGAGAGCACTTACCCTTGTAGGGAGGAAACAGCAAATTGGGGGTGGGTATAGGAAAATTACCCTTAAGCATAAAATAAGATTATACTGTAGTCATAGAGGAGTTGGAAGAAATGACAAGTCTCTTTTATTCCCAGTGAAGGAAGGTATGTTTAGGCAGCAGGTTGTGAGGTTCTAGAGGATTTTCTCATTTAAAATGAGTGCTTATGCCTGTGATCTTTGTTTTCTTAGCCTTGAAAGAAAAAGGGAATGAGGCTTTTCTGAAAGGTGATTACAGGATGGCTGTCGAGCACTACAGTGAGGGGCTGGGGAAACTCAAGGATATGAAAGTACTCTACACCAACCGGGCCCAGGTCAGTTAACTCCAGGGACTTCAGGAAATTGAAGGCTGTTCTCAAGGTCAGAGTAATGGTATTCCCCACCCCCCTCCCATGTCCTCTCTCTATCCAACCCTTTTAATTGATGTGCTATGTATCATAGAAAAGGGTTCTGCAAAGCACACTCCTTTAAAAAGGAAGCAACAATTCAGCAAGTATTTTTTTAAATGCTGACTGTGTGCTGAACACTACTATGTGCTAGGCAAGATACAAAATTTAAATAGCACACATCCTGAAGTCCCTGACTTCATGAAACTTATAGTCTGTTAGGTGGATAGGACATGCAATACTAACTAAAATATAAAATAATACACAGTAAGTGAGTCAGAAAGATGCGAATAGAGGGCTTTATGAAGTTGAAAAGTGGGAAGATAATTCCCTAAAGATACAGGGAAGAAGGCTATGCCTTAGTATTCAAAGGCATGGATTCTAGAAAGAGACCAGTGGTCGACAGAATTGAGACTTATCTTTTGAAGATCAGGGCAGTGAGGCATATATTTATTTGATAGTCTATGCAGTAATTGGTATTTTTTTTCCCAGGATAAGGAGGGAGGGTGAAAGGTACTTCTACCTTCTGAGAGTTCTGTCATCATAGGAAGCCTATTTTTTGGAAGTAGCCCGATCTTGTGGAGGATAACTTGCCTGTTAGTTTAAGATCCCAAATCACCTTGTATCTAGTAGGACTGAAGCTAATTAGCTCCAGAGATTTAGTTTCTGGAGCCCCTCCCCCCTTCCTTCCTCATTTTTTCCTCCTCCCCTCCACTCACTTCAATAATTCCTCTAAGGAATTGGTATAGTAGAAGGGAAAAACGCTGAAAACAAGAGATGGAAATACTGAAAGTAGAAAAGACCAATATTATAGTGACAGTGATAAATGAAACCATATAAAGTACAGTATAATCTCATTAGTTCAGATGTCCCTAGTAATCCAGACACAGGCTTGGTTAAAATTTACCTTTGCTTTATCTCTGAACAAAGGGCTTTTTAAACAAATGAAGGATGGGGACAGGACAGCAGATTGGGTGTCTGGTTGTGTCCCTAAAGAAATTATAAGTGCTTTGAAACCAGTTATTTTTTTCCTGGAGAAGGTTATGTAAGGAGGGGCAGAATATTTTTATAGCTGAATTAGCATAATCGTACATTGTAGTTTGACAATGAATACTTGTAGATTTGAATCAACTGAAGAATGGCCAGCCACCTCTAGAGAATCCAGTTCAGTTATTAAAGTACTTTTGAAGTACTCTTTGTCTATAAATAGCTGGTGTGCTAATTATAAAACTTTCTTATGTATCATTGAGGCAGATCTATAAAGAATTCTACTTGCTAACATTTTCTTAGCCTAGGTTTTTTTTTGTTTGTTTGTTTTTAATAGGGCATTGATTAGGGAAGTTCCCAGATGATCTTATAGTGTGGTGAGCTTTTCTTTAGAACTTTGGAAGTATCTTCCTTTGGAGGTTGAGAGTATACCTACGCGCACCTCCTTCAGAAGACTGAGAATATTTCTTGATTGAGTTATTGATGAGTGTTGAATTGTCTGACTCATCTGGGATGAACTTACTAACCTGTGAAGGGAGTCTTCGTCTTATACTCAGCCCTAATTATTATTATTATTTTTCCTGGAGAAAGCCTGAAAAAGCAGCAGAGGCAGTAACAGACCTAAGTGAGTGTGTAGGTGGAGGTACCTCTTCTCTTCCATTCACTAATGGTTGGTTGCAGTTTGGTTTTCAACCCCATTACTGAAGTGAAACAGTTTTCAGTAACTTCTTACTTGCCAAGTCATAGAACCATAAATTTAGTGCTGGAAGGAACCTTGGACCTAGTCCAACACCTTCCTTTTACAGATAAGAAAATTGATACCCAAAGATATTAAGGCCAACACAAAGTCACATAGCTGGTAAATATCTAAGGTAGGTCTTCATGACTCCAAGTCTAGCACACTCCAGTGACCTTTTCTCATACCTCATCCTTCTTGTTTTCTCTGCAGCATTTCACATTATTGATAACACTTTTTCCTCTTAGGTTTCATGGCATGCCTTCTCTTGTTCCTTTCCCAACTCTTCTGATTGCTACTTCTCAGTCACCTTTTCTGGATTTTCATCTCAATCTTTAACTATGGGTCTACCACAAGGCTTTATCTTGGACTTTCTTCTCTCTCTCTTCTCAATTTCATCAGCTCTCATGAGTTCAATGATCATCTCTGTGCAGATAGCTCCTAGATTTAGAAATTCAATCCTAGTCTGCCTCCTGAGCTCCAATCCCATATTAGTAACGAATGGATAAATGAAAATGATTTCTTAAGTACTTACGACTGGACATTTATTATTGAATATCCCTTAGGCACTTCAGACTCATTGTGTCCAATACTCATTCTTTCCCCAGAAAACCTTTCTTCCCTTTGAACTTCCCCATTTACTTTGAGAGTACCACCGTCCTCTGTCATCCTGATGCAAAACCTCAGCATTATCCTAGATTCCTCATTCTCTTTTCCCACATATCCATTGGTTGCCAAATCTTTTCCACTACCGTATTTCTTATATAATATATATTAACTTCTCTTTACACACATGGTCATCCACCTAGTTTATTCGCTCATCTTCCCCCCTGAATCATTGTAGTACCTTCCCTGTTAGTCTCCCTGGCTCAAATCACTCCTTTTTTCCAATCTGTCTTTCACTCAACTGCCAGAGGTATTCCTAAGTACAGGCCTAATCATGTCCCTTCCCTACTCAATAAATTCTAGTGGTTCCCTGTTACTTCTAGGATCAAATGCAAATCCTCAGTTTAGCTTTTAGAGCCCTTCACAATCTGACTTCAGCCTACCTTTCTAGCCTCATTATAAATTACTCCCCTTCACACACTCTTCATTCCAGCAAAACTGGCCTTTCTTACCTTTCCTCCTGTGTGACTCTCCATTTCTTCTCACCACGTCTTTTGCAAAGATTTTCCCTGATGCCTAGATTTCACTCCATTCTTATCTCTGCCTGTTAGCTAATTTTCTTCAAAATTTGGCTCAAATACCACTTCCTACATTAAGGCTTTTCTTGATTTCCCTAACAGCTACTACCTTCTCCCAAAGTTACTTTATATAAATTTTGTATATTATATACTTATATATCTACATGTTATTGCCTCCAGTGGAATTTAAGCATCTTGAGGACAGGGACTGTATCATTTTTGCTTTTGTATCCCTAGCACCTACACTATAAAAGATGCTTTATAAATGCTTGTTGACTGATTTATTGTCTTAAAGCAGAGGCAAATGAGAAGTGCACGTATTCTCACCCAGGTAAGCCAAGAAGACAGTTCTTGGACTCTAGTGGTGGAACACTGGACTTGGGAGTCATAAAAACCTAGGCTCAAATGCTACCTCCTAAATTTACTAGATCTGTGACCCCAAGTCCTTAAGAAACACCTTGAGTAAGTGCCTCAGTTTCCTTGCCTGTAAAAGAGACCTCTAAGGTCTCTTTCAGGTCTAATACGTGGTCTTCACCTCCTTTGAGCCAAGTTCCTGGCTCCAGTTTTAGAGAGCTAATGGCATAATCTCCCAGCTCTAGATATGGCAAGGTGTGGAAAGGGAAATTATATTGCCTGCTGATAAGAATTATTGAGCCTTAGCTTCCTAGATAGAAGAGAAGAGAGATCTAGGACAGTGTGATTCTCAAATATAGCTTTCTGTCAAAAAAGGGGAATTTTCTGCCCTTACATCAGGGGTCACCATTTTAAGAGTGACCTAAAATTCAGGAATCCTGGAATCCAGCACTCTAGTTAGAGATTTCCTGGGTATCACATGACTCTTGGGGAGAAAAGATAATCAAACACATGTCCTCTCTCCTTGCCCCTTCGGAGTTACAGCTGGATGGATTGCAAAGGAGTAAAGTCATGAGGTGGGGAAGCAAGGGTGCACCTTGCCTTCTGTTCTTACTATGAGTCATGTGGATAGTTCAGGTCTACTTGGGAAAAGAGGAGAACCTAGCTAGCAACCCCAAATTCTTTTTTCTTCTGAGGAGAATCCAAGGGACAGGATAGCAGAGTAGTGTTGGGAACCTGTAGGAATCTCTGGGGCAAAAAAGTGTAACTTACCAGGGTACCAGAGGGTTGCCTCTGTGGCATCTCCATGTTTGTTCTCATTCTGAAAGGAATCTAAACTACCGTGTGATATGATAAGTTTGGAAGTCTTAGGACCCTAAAGAAAGATGAGATTAATCACGGAGGAAGGAAAGTGATAGTGATTGTTTATAGGCTTCTATGAGTCTATTGAATGTTTTCTTCTTTTTCCATGGGGTAAAAAAAGATAGAGGCAGTGCTGAACCACACAGGTGAATTCAATCAATCAATAAACATGTTTAAGTGTTTACCATGTGTTACTGTTAAGTACTAAGGATATAAAGGCAAAATTTGAAATAATCCTTTCCTTCAAGATTCTAATAGTGGAGACAACTTGTATATACATACATAGGTGTGTTCAAAATTAATACCAAGTAGATGCACGGTAACCTTGGGGAGGAGCCAACAGCTAGGGAGATCAGGAAAGGCCTCCTGCAGGACATCAGTTTTGAGCTTTGTCTTGAAAGAGATCAGGGATCCCACCAGGTGGTGGTCAGGTGAGAGAGAGAGAGAGACAGAGAGAAACAGAGAGAACCAGCATTGTCTATGTAGGAATCAGCCAGTGCAAAGAGACTGGAGATCAGAGAAAGATTGTCATCTGCAAACAAGAACAAGTAGGCTCATAGTGTGTGGAAAGGAGTAGAAAATAAAAAGGAGACTGGAATGATAGGAGTTCATTTGTGGTCCTAGAGGTAATAGGGAGCCTCTGGAATTTATTGAGTAGATAAACTCACTTTGGCTCCTCTGTGGAGGATAGTTTGAAGTGAAGGGAAACTGGAAACAGAAAGAGCAACCAGGAAGCTATTGAAATAGGCCTGGTAGGAAGGGATGAGGACCTGAAGGAGGGCTGGAGAAAAGGGGAAGTAGAAGAGAGATGTTGTTGGGGTTGAAACAACAAGATTTTGGCACTGACTGGGTATATGGAGTGAGAATGAGGACTCAAAGAAGACGCCAGGGTTTTGAATTTTTTACTCCACATCTGTGAAGCTCTACAGACAAGCAGGTATTCTGTTGTTTCCCTGGAGTGACAGCAGCCAAAGAGGCTAATTTGGGAGTGCATCCCCAGGAATATATCTAGGTAACGTAAGACTCAAGCCTGGGGGCACTGTGCCATATGCCAGATATTAGAAAATAACAAAACTGCAGTTGTTTAAAAATTTTAATTCAGAGCATTCACCAATATAGACTAACCTTAGCTCTGATTTAAATCTTTGAAACATTACTAGACTATACTTAAATTTTTATAACTGAAGAGCCTCATTAAATGTAAAAATGTCCTGACATTATGATGTACATAAGGAAAAGTGGTGAAAAGTTTTGAGGAAACAACACCTTTTCCATTTTATCTTAAGAAGCGTTTCTTTGAAAGAAATAAAATGCACACTGTACAGCCTGGTGTTAGGAATTGTTTGAACCACTGACTATTTTTAAAATTCCTTGCCAATGTGCATGCAGTGTTATAGAATACTTAATAAAGGCCCTTTGAATTATGTTGCTCTCTGCTGAAGAGAAAACCTACCCTTTCATCACTTTTTCTTTTACAGCTAATGTTATGATCAATAGATTGCTAGCGTAATTTAGATAAATTTGGAGTTTAATTGCCATTTGGAAAATACATGTCTATTTAAGATGTAGAAACAATACAGAGTGAGAAAATCTAAGCATAGAAAGGGAAAGGACCATGTCATGATATTGGGAAAACCTATATATATTCCCAGAATCCCTATCCTGAATAATAAATGCTGTGTCTATTGGATGCTCCCTTCTTCCTCACATGCCCTGACCTTTCAATGAAACAGCAGACACCAGAAGAAATGGAGGGTGCTTTATGTAACAGATAGCACTAGATTCATCTTCTTCAATTAGACCATAAACCAATGGAATGGAAGCACCACATCTCAGTTTCCTTTTCAAGAGATCAAAGAGCTGCACTGCAGACATTCAATAGTGCAAGCTGTTGCTTGATTCTTGATCATTATGCTTGACTATTTAACATCCCTTCACCACACACTACCCTTAGTTCATGATAGGATGGTCTGCATGAATATCTTTCTGTGTTTGCTGCCCTTTATATGCTTTCCGTTTCCAAGATGTTTTGCCTGTGACTTGGATTATTGGCAGACATGACTTCTGGTATCACTTCTTGCTAGCAGACCCTAGAGTAGTTACTTAACCTTTTGACAACTTCAGTCTCCCCTTCTTTGAAAAAACAATAGTTTCTGGTTTTCTGTGCCTCATAGAGAATTCTTCAAAGAAAAAGTGTCAGATATATGTATGTACATGTTAAAGAACATGATCATATCATAGCAGTGATAACAGTGAGGTTGTGTTTCCCAGACCTGTTCTTGCTTAACCCTTGCTTTACTTACATCCTGGGGGTTTGGGGAGGGGTGTGTTTGGGGTAGAATATGGGGAATCTCACAGAATAACAGAATGTTAAATTCTAAAAAATATGATTTAGAGGTGATATAATCCAGGGTTGGGGAACCTGCAGCCTCAAAGACTGGCTTTTGACTGAGCCCAAGTTTTACAGAACAAATCCTTTTATTAAGGGGGCTTGTTCTGTGAAGTTTGGATTCAGTCAAAGGGTGTACTTGAGGACCTAGAGGGCCTCATGTGGCCTCAAGGTCACAGGTTCCCTACCTCTGCATTCTAATCCAACCCTTTCATTTTTAGAGATGAGGAAACAGAGGCTAAGAGAGGGGTAATGGCTTCTTTGAACTAAATAAATACTCAGAAATCTTAAGTGTTCCTAAAATGGTGATGAGGATAGAAATGCAAATCATATTTTCATTCCCAAGAAACCCTGTAAGCGAGAATACCACAAAGTGAAGCTAGGAGTTTCCCTTTGGGGACATTCATCCCGCAGTGGAGCCTTACTGCACCCTTGAAAGGGCCTGGTATCTGGGCATGGTGGTGACAATTTCCTCTTTCATACAGGAGCCACTGAACTTTCTGGAGCTCTTGGTTTCTATGATTTTAGTTCAGACTTTCTGGAGGAGAGGATAAACAATGATGCTCCAAGCTTCCCTTGCTATTATCTGGTTCCATTCAGTAGAATCACCCCAAAGGTCTCCTTGAGATGGGCCCTTTCTTTGCAGAAGTTCAGTGTCTATTTGTGTCTCAAAGACACTGCTCATCCTGCACTGATCAGTGCTGCCTCTCACGAGCTTCTTGTCATTGCAGGCTTACATAAAACTGGAAGACTATGAAAAAGCACTGGTGGATTGTGATTGGGCTTTGAAGGTAAGAGGATGCTCTCCTTTCTACCAGATGGCAATATACCTGTACAAGATATGCATTAGGTAGCCCCATGCTGAACTGAAATAAACCAGGGGGCAGAACCTCTTAATCTTTTATGGGCACCCAGCCCAGTCAGTTGTGTTTTGAAATGTCACATGTATAATTCTTCCCCACAAGATTTTATTTTTTCTCTAGCCCTCATCATTTGTAAATTTACTATACCATCCCCCTGTTTTGGGAAGAATAATCAGGAGAAAGAATTTCTATTGTTCAGCCCTTCTATCTGTCATGCTTCAGGCATGGTGCTGCTGTATGTGGTATTTTCTCATTCTAAAATTCTATAATTCTTTGATCATCCTGAATTTATCATAATAGGCAGTGAAGGATGAAATTGAAAAGGTCCTTTAATAATGAAATCCTTTCCCCACCTGCTGTTATTTTATTTCAAGTGACTTGGTATTTAAATAATCTTTAATCAATCAGTCAATCAACAAAATTTACCATGTGCCAGTCACTGTCCTAGGCACTGAGGATACAAATAGAAAGAGTAAAATAATCCCTACTCTCAAGGGGCTTACATTTGAATACGGGAGACAACAAATAAACGTATAAACACATACAGAATAAATATAAAAATAACAAATTCAAATAAATACAAAGTAGGTAAATATAAAATAATTTAGGAGAGAGGCCATTAGTGGTAGAGGAATCAGGAAAGATTTTATCTTAAGGTTTGCTTTTTTTTTTTTTTTTTGAGCCAGACCTTGAAGATAAAAAGGGATTCTGGGAGGGGAAGGGAGCCGCGATTGATTCCAGGCATGGGGGATGGGCAGTGCAAATGGGGTGAAGATAAGAAATGGGCCATTGTTTGTGAGAAAGGAGGGCACTAGGTGGGCTTGGTTGAATCACAGTGTGAGTGGAAGAGTGATGTCCAATGAGGCTGGAAGGGTAGGCTGGGGCCAGCTGGTGAAGGGTTTTGAGAACTGAACAGAGACATTTATATTTTATCCTGAGGCAATAAGATAATAAATTAAATCTACCCCAGATCCCAATGTAAGACTTTACATTCTTGTCACAGTTTTGGGCCCATCTAGGGGTTTCAACAAATATTTGATGATTGGTTAATCAAACAAAAGGGGCTAATTTCATTCTGTAAAAACACTTGCTAATTTTTTTTTCAAATTTTTAAGCTCAGTAGTTGAGTTATAAGAATTGTCCAAGGTGGACTGTCAAATGTAGCTCATCTTCAGTTCTGATCTATCCCCCTACTTTTTTTGAGTCATGGGTTCTTTTTTTTTCCAGATGAGAAGTAGGTAAAGAAACTTTCCCTGGACTATTCTGTTACCAAACCTCAACGTTATAGTCTGACTTCTATTGAACTTTTTCCAATGTGAATTTCATTTCCTTTAGGGAACTCTCTCTGGGCCACCAGGCATCCCTCTCTATTTGGATCTGAAAGCCATAAAGAGGACAGGCTTATTTTCATGCTGATTCCATGTAATATATTGGCCTGTTTCCAAATAGTTAACTAAAGTGCAGCATAATTAATGATGAAACCAAGGCAAATCAGGCCTGATGGTTGAAGCAGTATAGCAGTTAAATTGGTTAAATGCCTACTGAGGCTTTGAAGTCATTTGAAAATTTTTGGAAGGTAGAAAAGGAAATCAAAAAGGATAATCAATCAACAAGTATTTATTAAGTGCTTACTGTCTGCTAGGCACTGTCCTTGGTGCTGGAGATACAAATACTATAAATGAAGCAATCCCTGTTTGCAAGGAGCTTACTATATTCTCCATGAGTGTACGCACACACACACACACACACACACACACACACACACACACACACACAAAATACAAGTAGATTAATAATGGTTTGAAAGAGAGGATCAGAAAAAGGCTTCATGTAAAAGGTGGTATTTGAGCCACATCTTGATGGAAGAGAGAAATTCTTTCAGGTGGAGGTGAAGATGGAGTACATGGCAGACATAGGGGTAGCCAGTACAAGGGCAGAGACAAGACACGGAGGGCCAGGACTGAGGAGCAGAATGGAAGAGCACAGTCTGTCTGGGAGAAGAGTGATGAGCCTGGAAAGAGAGGGTGAGCCCAAGTTATGAAAGGTTTTGAAAGCTAAACAGAGGAATTTATATTAGATTCTAGAGGCAGTAGGAAGCCCCTGAAGCTTATTGAGTAGGGAATTTGTGTGGCTAGATCCACACTTAAGAAAAATCACTTTGGCCTCAGTGTGGAGGATAGACTAAATGGGAGGGGGGAGACTTGAGGCAAAGAAACCAATTAGGAAACTGTTTCCATAATCTTAGGTGAGAGGTGATGAAGGCTGGGACTAAGGTGGTGTCTTTTTTTTTTTAGATAAAAGGGGTCAGATGGAAGAGATTGTATGGAGATAGAAACAACAGGATTTGGCAACTGGTTGGATATGTGGGGCAAGAACAGAGCTGTGGTTATGAACCTGAGGGTTTAGAAGAATAGTGACTTTGCAAGAAATAGAGGAGCTTGGAAGAGGATTGGGTTTGGGGTAAAGATGATGAGTTCTATTTCGAACATGTTGAGTTTGAGATAACTCTGGGATAAGGTTTGACCTATCCAGCAGACATTTGGTGATACAGTATTGAAGCTCAGGGGAGTAGTACTACATGGGAATCATTGACCTTGAGATGCTAATTAAGTTTGTGAGAGCTGATGAGGTCATTAAGAGAACTGGACTAGAAGGGAGGAAAGAACAATGACCCTAGATTTAGAGAAATCCCATGGTTAGGGGATGTAATTTAGATAATAAACCAGGAGATTGTGAGGGAGTAGTTAGACAGGTAGGAGGAAAGCCTAGAAAGAGGCATATGTGAAAGCTAAGAGAAAAGAGAATATCCAAAAGGAGAAGATGGTCAGCATTGTCAGTGTAGTAGAGAGATTAAGAAGAAGAAAGACTTTAGAGGGAAAAATTATTAGATTAGGCCATTAAGAGTTTATTGGTAAGTTTGGAAAGAACAGTGTCAGTTGAGATGAGGTCAGAAGCCAGACTGTAAAAGGTTAAGGAGTGAGTGAGGTGAGGGGAGAAGTGGAACCTAAAAGTGTGGTTAGCTTTTTCTAGGACTTTGGCCAAGACAGCTTGGAGAGACTTAAGACAGTAGCTTGATGGGACAGTCAGATCTAGTTAAGGTTAAAGGATGAGGGGGACTTGAGTATATCTGGCAGTAGGGAGAAGTTGAAGACAAGAAAGAGGAGGAGGTGACCCAGAGTGCTCCAGTCTTTGTGTTGTCTCTCCTAGTAACAAGCTCTTTCTTCATAGCAGTGATTGGCAGCTGACTTTGTTGGTCTCTGTTTTTTGCTGATCTTCTTACTGCTATTCCAACTTCAAGAAGGTAGTGCTGAACTGTTGTTGTTCAGTCATTTCAGTTAGTTGCATCTGACTCTTTGTGATCCCCTGGGACTTTCTTAGCAAAGCTACCATTGCCATTTTCTTCTTCAGCTCATTTTACAGATGAGGAGAATGACACAAACCAAGGTTAAGTGACTTGCCCAGGGTCACACAGTTAGCATCTGAACTCAGAAAAACGAATCTTCTTGATTCCAGGTACTCTATCCAGTACAACACCTAATAGCTCCTTGCTGCATTGTAGAGAAACCCATGAGGACTCTTCCAGCTGCCAGGTCCCTTTGAATGTCTTTGTTTATTTTCTGAGGACTAATTAGACTTTTTCAGTTTGTTAATTATTTGGCTTTTTTTTAAATTTCTATTTTCCACCTCAGTGATACTAATCTTGTTTCATTGTGGGCTTGACTGCTCCTTAAAACACTTGACTTCCCCACACCAACAGTTGCTTTAATATCTCTAACAGTAACTGAGGTGTGCCCTTTAAGAATAGCTTTTTCATGTTCCCTTGGAGTAACATCCATTTTTTAAAATCACAGAAGTAAAAACACAACAAAAGAGACAATGAAACACATTTATATAGTGTGAAATCTGGAATGCAAATGACGAGAGATGTAATTAAAGGTGGTGAAACCAGATAATCTGATTTCCTCTAGCCAAGGTCAGCGGTTCTAAGTGAGCCAAGTCAGCACCAATAAAAGCAGACACACATAAACATGACTCTTCCCAAATGAAACTATATCAAAACTGTCACTTGTCCCAAGTAATTTACACGCTGCTCTACATCTCAGCCATGTCTTCTAGTAAGAAGGATTCTTTCTGACTCCAGATGAGTGGAAGTCTAGGTATTTATAAATAGTAATATTCATGGCAGTATAAAAATGACCTCTTCTGGAATTTCTAAGACCCTCAGAATTTAGTGTCTACAGGCTAGTTTCCCATTTTAATTTCTCATCACTGCTTTTTGACCAGTATTCCCTAGCTGGGGTTTAAAGTTTTGCCCTCTACATTTTCCTGGACGCTCACTGGAAGCTTTGAGGTTTCAGTAACAGATATGACTTGGGAGCAGCATCATAGAATAAATCACTATGTTAAGGGCCATAGAAAATTGACTTTGGGGACATTGAAAGGAAGAAGTAGTAAAAGGCTTCCTGAATTGTTTTCCCTGGATTCTGTGCCCTGGATGGCCGACTACCTTGTTACCCCTACTTTCAGCTCTATTCTAAGAGAATATTTGCTTCTTCTGATGCCCGAAAGTAAACAATGGTATGTTGTTCAGTGACAGAGAGCTCCCCAGCATGGCTGAGCTCCCTGCTGGTCACATTTGGAAGCAGATTAATTTTGTGGAAGGAGTGCTGGATGTGGAGTCCAGGAAGTCCTGGGTTTGAAACCCATCTCCTACGTACTAGGCATTGCACTTGGGGCTGAGGATTCAGATAAAAATGTCAGCTAATCCTCACTGTACACAAGCTTACACTAGGGGGAGCCATCGTGTTCGCAGATAAATACAGGCATTATGAATGTAAAGTGTTTGGTAAGCCCAAAAGTGCTACATAAATTTCAGTTATAAAAACAATCATAACTATTACTTGATTATTTGTTAAGGTGGTCCCTTGTTCAGGCATTTCAGTTGTGTCCCACTCTGTCTGTCCCCGTTGGAATTTTCTTGGCAAAGATACTGGAGTGGTTTGCCATTTCCTTCTCCAGAACTTAGCATATTGTAGTTCTTTCTATAGATGAGGAAACTGAGGCATATAGGGTTAAGTGACTTGTCCAGGGTCACACAGCTAGTAAGTGTCTGAGGTCAGAGTTGAACTCAGGAAGAGTCTTCCTGACTCTGGGCCCACTTTGCCACCTGGCTGCCCCTAATCTGGTCATAGGCACTGAGATAAGCTTTAATTGTCAGATTTAGTGTAGCCATCCTCAGAACTGAAGAACTGACTTATCTTAGTTACACAAAAGCCAGACAATTATCAGGAGCTAATGAATGGCTTAGGAAGCATCTAGATGGTTCGGTGAATAGAGCACTGGGCTTGGAGGCAGGAAGACCTGAATTCATATCTGACCACAGACACTTACTAGCCATGTAACTCTAGGCAAGTCACTTAACCTCTGTGTGTCTTCATCCAGTGGTGCAGGAAATGGCAAACTGATCCAGCATCTTTGCCATGAAAACCCCAAGGACAGTATCAGGGTCACAAAAAGGCAAACGTGACTGAAAAACTGAACAAAAATTAAGAGCCAGCATGTGGTATTGGGTAGAGGGCCTCAAAACTAGGAAGACCTGAGTTCTAGTCTCATTTCTGGCATATCCTAGTTGCCTGACTCTGTGTCACGCTGAACTGTCAGTGCTCTAGGCAATTCTAAGACTCTGAAGTTGCAGAAAAGATGCATTGATAAAGACAGTTTATTCATCTGGGAGTTCCCTGTATCAAAGAAATCACACATCCAGTCCTTATTCATATCCTATGTCATGGCTTAGAGGATCCTGAAGCATGTTTTGATCATTCTTTTTTGTACAGTGTGATGAAAACTTCACAAAAGCATATTTCCACATGGGAAAAGCTCACCTGGCCCTGAAGAACTACGATATGGTAAGTTCTAGGAACCTGCACACGGCACATTCAGTCCAGAGCCTGCCATCTTTAGAGGAGGAAGTAGATGAAAATAGGCAGCATTCCACCCAAGTGAGTTGGATGTTAGATGGCCTTCTAATACTGCCCTTTGTAAATTAGCCTCATGCTTTCTGGGAAGAAAAAAAAATGCTTGCTGTTTTCTTGAGTTCATGTCCTACTATGGAACTGCATAAGGATTTGGCTGTCTAAGGAAATGAACTTCAAGGATCCCCAATAGCTGGCATTCTAGGGCTCTTATCACTTATCATTTTCTGTTGATACCACCTAAAGACTCAGTACTTTTTCCTCTGAAGACCTCAGAACCTTGATCTTTCCCCATTATCCCTCTCTTGTACTCTTTTCCAATAATGTGGTTAGCACAGCAGATACTCAGTCAAATGGCTAAGATTTAAAAGCCTTAATCATATTATATAGAGACTTTGGGACACAAACATACAGAGAGGTAAAACTGTAGGTGCCTAGCTTCATAACTCAATTCCATTTTGAGGGGAAGGAAATAAGCATGTATATATGGTACCTACTATGTGCCAGGTACTTTGTTAGGCAATTATTATCTCCTTTGATCCTCACAGCAACCTTGCAAGATATGTGCTATTATTATTTCCATTTTACAGTTGAGAAAACTGAGGCAAACAGAAATTAAGTGACTTGTCCAGGATCACACACCTACTAAGTGTCTGAGGCCGGATTTGAACTTGAATATTCCTACCTCCAAGCTCAAGGGTCTATCTACTGTGCCACCTAATTTTCTCATTTTGCTAGGCTTAGCGTGATAACCATGCTCTTAGAATTACCTCCAATTTTATTTCTCATTATCTTTCTTATTTCTACCTGTTGTGTGGCATGATAGATAGTCAAGTATCTTTGGAGCCAAAAAGACCAAGATTCAAGTCCTGCCCTGAAACATCCCAACTGTGTGACCCTGGTGAAGTTACTTAATCTGTCAGTGCCCTTGGCAAGTTTTTGAGAGTCTGAGTTAGAGAGAAGGTAGCAACCTACAGTGGCAGACGTTTTCTGACCTAGGAGGCACACACACACACACACACACACACACACACACACACAGACACATACACACACACACAGACACACAGACACACACAGACACACACAGACACACACAGACACACACACACACAGACACACACACACACAGACACACAGACACACACACACACACACACACACACACACACACCCTTTTGGGAGAATGGGGCAGTGTTTATTCTGGGATCAAGTCAAAGAATCAACCAGAGGCTGAGCCAGGTCAGGAGCCAGGGATTCTTACACACAACAAAGTCTAAAGGAAGCTCCAGACTAGGCCAGGCATATCAAAATGGGGTGGGGTGCGCTCAAACCAATTGGACAGACGGCTAGGGATGAGGGCTACTGAGGACTGTTCTGCACTATCCCCTTGGAGCTCTGCTCTTATATCACAGCCAGGGCCAGCTCCATTTCCACCTTGTTCTTACATTCCCACCAGGGCTGCCATGTGTGCTAGCTCTTTTCTTGGCCCTGTTATTTTAGTGATGCTGTTGGAACTAGCATACTGTGTCAGCTCTCTTAATCCCTAAGAAATGGAAGCCCTTTCTACCTCGTTTGTTCAGGCTTTACCCTCAGGCCTAGGCTGGACTTCATTGTAAGCAGCCCCTTGCAGTGATTATTCCTAATGACTGCAATAAACCAGTGCTTTCCTCTGTCCTGCTACTTGCTATCACTGTGGACACATTACCTGCAGTGATTACTGCTCTCCTTGTAGCCTTTTCTTGATTGCTCTGGGGACCTGCCAGGCTGCCGCGAAAGCTCTGTTGCTTCAGTCACACACCATCCTGGTAGCTGGTCTCCCACACTCTCTCAGCTGCAAGGTGCCAGGAGGACTGACCTGGGCATCACAAGAGACCTGGATCTGGCATAAATAAGCATGGTGACCTTGGGCAAGTCATTTCCCTTCTTGTTTCTTCATATTTGAAATGAGAATAATAGGATTGAAAATAGTTGCTCCACAGAAAAGTTGTAGAGGAAAGCTTGTCATTCTTGTGGCTCTATGTAAATGTGAGTTATTCGCTCTTTTTGTCCTGCTATTGGCCAGTTCTTCAGTGTTTCAGGCACCTAAGTACCTCCTCTGTTAGCACAAACATCAGCATGGCTAATGCTAATGTCTTAGATTTACATTAAACCCCAAGGCATGATGGTGTGGTGGAATAGCAGTAGACTTGCACCAAGAAGAACTGGTGATTACCAGGCATGTGGCCTTAGGCAACTGATGTAACGTCCCTGAGAGTCAGTTTTCTTATCCACATATTGGAGATGATACACCTCCTATCTCATAGGGCTAGCGTAGGAAAATCACCACATAAACAGTGCTGTTATATAGGGGAGCTCTTGTTATGGTAATTATACAGGCCTCACTTACCTTTGAACCCTGACTCCATCATATAAAGGGTTTGGACTCTAAGGCCTCTGAAGGACTTGTCACTTTTTATCCTTGAACACTTGTGGGTGCACGTAGAATGTTCATTAGATGCTCTAGGCCTCAGTTTCAGGCAGAGTCCATGGAGGGACCTCCAGTGAAAATGCTTTTCATTTTCAATGCCCAAGTTCCACTTAATGGCTGTCCTAGAGTGATTATCAGTAGTAACAGTTTCTCCTTCTCTCCCAGCTTCATTTAGTTTGTTTTTTCTTTTGCTCATTAAAAGGGCTATTCTCTGACTACTTCTTAAAGAGTCCTATTCACTCAATGGGCATTACCTCCCTCTAAGTGAGTACCTGAAAAGGCTAAGGCCCCCACTGCATCCTGGGCCATCTCCAGTCATCCTGATGAATATCTGGTCACTGGATTCAGATGGCTCAGGAGGAGAAGTGAGGCTGGTGACCTGCACAGCCCTCCCTCACTCAAAACAAAGTCAAGTGCAAGTCATGTCATCATTTCTCTGATGTCACGGTCCTCTTCAAAAATGAAGGATGCACACAACAAACAGCCTACCACTTACTGTTCATGTGTCCTCTCTCCTAGCCTTGGTAGCCTCATCACTAAAATGAGGCTGGCCTGCATGGCTCCTGAGGTCCGGACCACTCCACATCCGTGTTTCTTTGACCTCCACATGCCATCCTTTGATGTATTTTGTAATTGTTTCTGCTCCAGCTACACGAGGCAGCCTCAAAAGCACACAGACTGGGGGAGAGCCTGCACAGAAGTGCAAACAAATAGGCTGTTATACCAAATCCATGCTGAGCATACTCTGACTGCTTCCCAGGCTGAGGGAGAGCAGGGGCCTAGAAGCAAATAATTAAGAAACCCTGGGAAGCCTCGATCAGGCCTTTCATGTCATCACCGCTAGCCATTACTAATCTGTAAGTTCTTTTCTCTTGTTTCCAGTCCAGGCAATGCTACCAGAAGATCTTAGAAATAAACCCCAAATTGCAAACACAAGTGAACGGTGAGAATGTCTCCACTGGCCTCTCCCCTTGAGTTTTATTATCTTCTGTTTTTGGTCTTATCTTTTGATGTAGCATCAACTCTAGGTGCCTACTTCCCTGTTTCACACATTCAGCTTCTCTGGCATTCATTTCTCTCCTCTTAGAGGCTGAGTCATCTTTCCTGAACTCTGCTATCCTCCATCAGAACCTTCTCTAGTCTTCTCTTAGCCCCCTTGAATTTTACTCTGAAAACTCCCCAATGTCTTTAGCCTCTGATTGTATATACCCTATCTCACTTCTCTTCTCTTGGACTAACCACTGTTCTCATTGGAAAAAAAAAGTTTATTCTTTCTATTTCTGACTTTCCAACTGTGGGGTAGGAGGAAGGGATGGAAGAAGATCCAATGGGAAAAAAAAGTTTTGTGTTATTGTTTTTTCCAAGACTTGCTCAATAAAGTAGACCAACAAGAAAAAGCAGAATCACAAGAGAAACTGGCCCTACAAGAGCTGGAGTCAGGAAAGGAATCAGCAGTGACCACCAAGAATTTGCTCCAGGCTCTCTCTAAACCTGATCAGATCCCTTTGTTCTATACAGGGGGCATGCAGCTCCTCACGGGACTCATGAAAGATTGTGAGTTCAAGATACATATTCACATATTCTTTTAGTCATTTCTTTTGACTGATTTCTATCTTAGATGTCGTCTGTAAATGTTATATGAGCTCATGTTCCTAGAGTTTTGTCTTTTTTTATCTACGAAATTTTCCTTGAAAAAAAGGTAAGTAGTGTAAGAATTATTATTATCTTCGTTGGTGTTATTCAGTCAATTTCAGTTGTGTCTGCTTGTGACCATACTTGGGGTTTTCTTGGCAAAGATACCTTCCTTCTCCAGCTCATTTTACAAATGAACTGAGGTAAACAGGATTAAGTGACTTGTTCAGGGTCACACATCTAATAAGTGTCTGAGGCCAGATTTGAACTCAGGTCTCCCTGACTCCAGGCCCTACTCCCTATCCATTGAACTACTTAGCTACCCCACATTCTCATCTCATAGGTCAAGAAATTGAGACTCAGAGAGATTAAGTGTTTTACCAAGGTCATAGATCCAGCATTTGAACTCACACCTTATAACCTCAAATCTAGGGCTATTTCCACAAGTCTCTCATACATAATAGAAAAACATATCAGGAGACTAGAACTTTTTAATGCAGGCTGTCCTCACTCAGTTGGTGTGAATTCATTTATTTTTTTCAGTGAATATAGTTGCCACAAAAAATTGGAAAAAGAAATATAAAATGTTGTTCTTTCCCTCCAAGAGCTTAAAAAATGAATCAAGGAGAAATATCTAAAACATTTGAGTAACACAAAACAGAGCCCAAAGTGGCTAGGAGTTTGTAATACAAAGTTTAAGGTTCCCTCAGCTGTTGCCTGAAATCATTTAGAAGCAGACATGACTTATACTTCTGCTAAGGTGTTATTATTGGGATGGTGAATGCTAGTGTGAAGGTTGAAACAGTCTTCACTTCCAAATTAGAGTGATTCATTCAACTAGATGGAGTGTTTGGTCTGTTTTTAGCATAGAGTATTAAATATGTTCTACCATCCCCTCCTTGTCCTGCCCCTGACCTCCATGAAGATTATAAGTCCCCAGATCTTTAAAACACCTGTGAAATAAACATTTTAAGAACAGATGGATTTGCCAGTTTTTCTTGGACATTTTTTCTTAAGTAATTTCAGGAAACCCTTTAAAGATTATGAAGCAGTGAATTGTACAGACAGTCTATGATATTCATCTCTGGCTTTTCTTTAGCAAATGATGTTACTATAACTTAATTCCTGTACATTTTTCTTTGACCAGTGTAAAAGAATTTTTTTGTTCCAAAAGTGTTATATTGATGACCTTGATTCATATTCACTTTCATGTGACTGTGTCTGAAGCCACACATCAGCCAGATGTTTATAGAACTGACAATTTTCTTTGATTTGTTTTAGGCACAGAACAAACTTTATTTAGAACACATAATGGATTCAGTATCATCAATGACAACGCGGTCATAAAGCGGTAAGGGCACTCACTTGTGAGAGGGCAGGAAGGCAGGACAATACCTGCAACACAGTTATTTTTCAAGGAAATAGTCACTTATGAAATTCATAGAAAATAATAAGTAATCAATCAGCAACTGTACATGATGATCAGTTCGCCTTTCATTTGATATCTAGCAAACAACGATGGGATCTTTGTTGAGCAGAGAAGTGAATGTCTTTTGTACTTTGGTCTCTAATAATTGCTTTCAGAAGATAGAAGCAGAATAATTTCCCTCCAAAAGGGAAAGAACCTGAGTTTTAGGGGCATTGTCCCTTCTCTCTCTTTCAGAGTTAATTTTCAATATTTAAAGATAATTAGATTTGTAGATTTCTGATCTCTATATAAATTACTATTTCTCCCTCAAGTCATGTTGATGAAGTCAATGAGATGATCGTGTCAACATTATCTAGACTGGTCCTATTGTGATTTCTTCTGAAAAGATATCCAAAAGGAGTTAATGCCTTTTAATTAATGACACAACCTTCTTGTTCAATTGTATTTCATTTGAGAAATGGCGCTCTATACAACTTGATGTAATATGGTTTATTCTTTAGAATTTGGTTAGAATATGGTTTATTCTTTAAAATTCTGCTGTTGGCCAGAATCATAGCCATTCTGAGATATATCTTAGAAGCAGCAGAAGACCCCATTCGACCCAAACAGGACCCTCTGACCGCCTGGATATACTGACAGATCCAGGTCCAGCTTCCTCCTCACTTGGAAGAATAGTTTCTCCCTATTCCAGCTCAAACTCTTCCACAAATTTGACTTTCCAGCTTGAAAAACACTAAGTTTGAGTTCTCAATTCAATTCTGAGACTGGTACCAGCGGCCCCCAGAATCCATGAGTTTGTTTTCAATGCCTTCTTACCAAATTAGTGACTTCAGTCAGAATCTAACATTTCTGAATAATGTTAGCAACTTTTTTATCTTCATTTTCCTCACTTTGCTTCTCAGAGTATTTTGGGGAAAAGTTACTTGATTAGTCAAAGCAGAGCTGACTCTGGATCCTCAAATCACTGTATTTAGGAAGCCTGAAAGTAAAAGAACCAGATGAAAGGGAAAATGATGTCTGTTTCCAGATTTAATCATTTAATTCCCCTTATTTTCCCAATTCAGGTGCTTTGTCACAGAAGGAAAAGGTGAAATTGAAGAGGCTCTTTGTGTTGCTGTTCTCAAACTCTGGCAAGCAGTATGTAATGGGAATGGTAAGACCAAGTAATTACCCTTAATTATTACTAAAGTGCCATGAATATGGCAGGGACTGTGTCTGGCAGGATTGCTTCCCTGAGGGTAAGTGTCTAGATCTGACTATGCTCCAGATGTTTGGGGGCTGAACTCAGTTGCAGCTCTTATGAGCAGCAAGGATTAGTGGTAGCTTCACTGTTCATTTGGGGTCCCTAAAGAAGGCAGCCATGGAGCCTAGCTGTGTGGCAGAATGATGTATATGGTTGTTTGTGGTGCCTCGTGGCCTTGGTCATCTGGGAGATGCTGCTGGCCCTTTTGTATTAGTGTCTTCCTGTCATGCTCCAGGGCTAGGAAATGTTTCCATCTCTTTAGCGTGCCTTGTTACTGACAACCACAGCATACCTCTCAGCTGCCTTAGGTGTATGGTCATCTCTCCAGGGTCTTCATATGCTGCTTAATGAATAAAACTGAGCAGTTAAGTTATTTGATTAACCTTGCTGGTTCTGCAAAACTTCTCCATAGTGAATTTGGGAGGTGACCTTCTTTGTGTCTCAGTGATATATCATTACCAAGTTAGTGAATTTAATGACGTAAATACAACAAATCTAAATAGTGTTCGTAACTATTTCTCTGTTTCTTTCTCTTTTTTGCCTATTTTGGGATACTCTCAGGAAGTCACATTCTTGGTAAAAGCAGAGCTAGCTTCTGAGTCTAGATTAAGTGAGCAGCTTCAGGAGGAGGACCTGGTATCCTGGAAAGCTAGAAAACAGGAAGATCCTTTCCTAAAAGGAATTATGCCATTGTCATCATCATCATTACTAATATCAGCAAACATTAATGGAACACCAATTCTGTGCAAGCAATTATGCTGCCTGAGAGCTGTGTGTCTGCCTCACCGAGAGCCCATAGCATTACACATTTAGGGCCTGGCATTGTCACTGGATACCACTTCTTAGTTTTGTCAAGGTGAAAGGGAACTTTGAAAACAGTTTTTCCCTATGGCCTACCTGAGGTAATATTTGTAAAGCACTTAGCACAGGACCTAGCACATAGCAGCCACTTAATAAAGGCTTATTTCTTTTCCTCCTTACCTCCTCCTCCTGTTATATAGACCACTGGATGGATATTGAATTTGTAAAAAATATATATAAAAGTGAATGTGAATCAAGATCACCAGTATTCCAGTTTGTGATGGTTGTAATTGTCAGGGTTGTTCTTAATTGAGCACAAATTTGTTCTATGTGTTGCTCTTCATTTACACTCTGGGGCCAAGTCTGATTCTTATCCCACGTGATAGTTTTCAACATTCACTTCCATAAGTTTTAAATCGTCTCTGTCCCGCTGTCCTTCCTGCCTCCTCAAGATGGTGTGCAGTCTGATATGGGCTCTGCATATACATTCTTAATAAAAATATTTTCACATTAGTCATGTATAGAAGAATTAGATCGAATGGGAGGAACCATGAGAAAGAAAAAACAAAATAAAACAAAAAAGAGAGCAAATAGTATGCTTTGATCTGCACTCAGACTCCCTATTTCTTTCTTTGGATATGGATGGAATTTTCCATCATAAGTCTTTTGGAATTGTTTTAGGTCCTTGCATTGCTGAGAAGAGCTAAGTCCATCAAAGTCAAACATCACACCATGTGGTCGTGTACAGTGTTCCCCTGGTTCTGCTCGTTTCACTCAGCATCAGTTCATATCAGTCTTTCCAGGTTTTTCTGAAGTCTGCCTGCTCTTCATTTCTTATAGCACAATAGTATTCCATTACATTCATATACCAGTTTGTTCAGCCATTCCTCAGTTGATGGTCATCCCCTCAATTTCCAATTATTAGTCACCACAAAAGAGCTGCTATGAGTATTTTTGTACAGATATCCTTCAAATAGCTATAATGTTCCTCCTAAGTCTTCTCTCCACTGAGCTGAATATCTTCAATCCCAGTTCATAATCTTAAAGCCCTTCTCCATTCTAGTCTCCCTCTAGATGTCTTTTGTCTTAACAGTTTGCTTCCTGAAATGTAGCACCAGACCTGAATCCAGTGCTTTAGATACGATCTCACCAGAGCTGAAAACAAAGAGGCTATCTCTCTATCCTCTGCCTTTTTCCTGGCCCTAAGCCTTTTTTCTCCCCATATCATGCTATTGGCTGATGTAGAGTTTGCACTTCACTCATGCTGCCTCAGTCTCAGATATTTTTCAAATGAATTGCTCTTTGGCAGGCCTTGCCTGTCTTGTACTTGTGCCACCACTGACTTAGAGAATTAGGATTTTACATTTACTCCTATTAAATTTCATCTTAGTAAGTCTGACCCAGTAGTATATGTAACCTGTCAAGTTCTCTTTGATCCAGCTCTCTCATCCATTGCGTTAGCTATCCCTCCTCACTGTGTGACATCTGCAAATATGATCAGCATGGCCTCTATCCCTTATCCAAGTCATTGGCAAAAAATGTAAAACAGCACAGGATCAAGCACAGATCTCTGGAATGTTACCCTAGAGATGTCCTCTCAAGCTGACCTTAAGCCATTAAGGACTAATTTGGGGGTCCACCCATTCATCCCCAGCTCCAAATCTAACTCTCCTATTGCATATTGGCCTAACATCTGCTCATCTCTTCTATAAAACTATCTTCAAACTACCTATAAACTATCTGCTTTAAACTGTCTGTAAAACTATTGTTCAGATGCTTTGCTAAAATCTCGGGAAACTATCCTACGACATTCTCCTACCCCACCCATCTAGAAACCCTGTCAATTAAGGAAACGAGGCTAGTCTGGAATAACATGTTCTTAGTATGGCCAGGCTGGTTTTTGTTTGTTTGTTTGTTTTGTGAACACTGCTTCAGTTTCTAAATTTTAATTAACCATTACCTTAATGGTACATTCAGTAATTTCCCCAAGAATAGAAGCTAAGCTTGCTGGTTTATAGCTTGAAAATCAGAATGACCTTGCCTTCCTCCACTTGCTTTTTTCCTCCTTTATATGTGGTTCATCTTGTGTGAATTTTTTCCCTAAAATGCCGTACTCAGAACCAAATATACAATATTTATTCTAAATGTGATCTGATCAGGGTAGAATATAGCGGATTCACCAATGCCCCCTCCTTCTCTCTTCATCTCTGACTGCTGGATCATATCTTGCTTGATAACACCTTGGAACCTGCATGATGATGCCTGCATGTATGAGCTGTTGCTTTCTCTTTGGAGGGTCCAGATCCCTGATATTCCAGAAAAGCCTCAGATTTCTTACTTCATTTTCGTTTTAGTTGTCCTCCCCTTTCTCTTCTTTGTAACATTTTTCTACCCTTTAGCCTCCTAATGTAGGTCAGGATTCTGCTCTATCTCTCCAAATTCTTCTTTGTTTTCAGATTGAAATTCTCTCTCCCCCCCCCCCCTTTTTCAAAGAACACTATTCTTTCTAATAACTGTGAGAGTACAGAAATGATCTTACACTATGCTAAGAGAAGCATAGTATCCCAAAGTCAGGTGAGAGAGAGTTCCTTGGCTTGGGGCTGTGCTCAGGGAATATCTAGATTACTGTGTTTAGCTTGAAACAACATACCTTAGGAAACATATTGATTGACTAGAAATCACCCAGAGCTGTGGGTGCCTTGGAAGGTGAAGGGTCTCAAGATCAGGCCATAGGAGAACTGGGAATGTTTAACCTGGAAAAGAGAAAAGTCAGATGAGTTATAGAGGGCGTACTTCAGAGATAGGTGGGTCTAGAGGGTCCCTGAGATTCCTTCCAGTTCTGAGATTCTATGAGGACCATATAGGGAGAAAAAAAAGTTTTCTGGAGAAAAGGGAAATGATGGCCATGCCACATATAGTGTCCTGACTAGATTATATCTGAAGTGCTACATCCTGTTCATGGTGCCATGTTTTAGAAATGACATTAATAAATTGGATGGTGTCCAGAAGGCCATTTCCAGGATCTTGTGGTGATTGGCAGGGGGAAAATAAGTGAGTTCACCATCACTGGACCTCTTTAAGCAAAGGCTTAACAACCTCTCACACATCTGTGCACATACATTGTAAATATTTTTTTTCCCATTTAATTCATTACTTCTATAAAACATTCATATTTTATTTTAAAACATAACCAAAAACATTGATCCCAAATTTTAGATTTATTTAGTAGCTATTTATACTTAAGTTAATTTCAGTGCATAAAACATTGCAATATGATTTCAGTCACTTCTTGTAGGTTTCCATCAGAATTGTTTGTCCATTAATTATGAGAATACAATTTTAACACAGAAACCTTTTAAGTATCCTAAGGAAATTTAACACTTACAAAGGGCAGTCAGGGAGCAAAAATATTCATGATTAAGGGCAGTGCCCCCAGCCCCATTCAACCCCCACCCTGAGAGACACGGCCTGGCTTTTTACCCCAGGGCCTCCTAGTTCTACATTAGCACCTGGGCCAATGCCCAGGATGGCCCGAGTTTGGTTTTCTTCCTGGATAGAGATGAATCTTACATTGGTCCCTATATAAAGCTTTGCCATTTAGGACTGATGCATGATTTGGTCATTGCTTATGGGATAGAAGCATGAAAAAGGAGTGTGGAACTGGGGACCCTTCTGGGAAAACCCTGCCCCCAGCACGTGGTGAGGGTTTGAAAGAGAAGCAGTTCTGTGGGCTTCCCTCCTCCTCCTCCTCTTCCCTGCCCCTTGTCCCCTGTCCCTGGCTCTCCTACCACTGCTGACCTCACTCAGGACCAGCTCTGAGGCAAGCTGAGAAACTATGGGAGTTAATGGGAGTTAACCCCAGGGAGCAGCCTGCCAGAGAGGAGGCTAAGGGGGTGTTCCTGCAGTCTCTACTTTGGGGGTGACTTCCTGGGTCAGGAATGTTGGTTAGATTTCTATAAATCTGGGACACAAGCCTATGCTTTGTGTTTTACAGAAGAGAATCAGCGCCTGTTACTAACACATTCTGACATGGATGTCCTGCTGCCTTTCTTCCTTACTTCAAAAGTGCCGTCCATCCAGCAGTACAGCCTGTCCCTTCTTCTCCTGTTATGCCAGACTCAGAATGGAAGAATCTTAGTCTTGAACCATGTAGACTTGACCAGGTAAGATCATGCTGCTACATTTTTCAGGGAACATATGTGGATTCCTAAAGTGTCTGATCATAGTTGATATTTGTCCCTTGGGAACAAAGGCTCTACAGTTAGGAGTACTGACTAGCCCCTGTCTTGTTTCTGATGCTCATAAATGTCTCCAAAGTCCTCAGTGAAGAGATCATTTTATGTCATTTTCCTCAAGAAAACTCTTAAACACAAGTGGTACCTGTGGCCCTTCCACATGTAGCATAATGTAAGGAGATTCACTTGACGATGACATTTGGAAATCTGTTTGATTATGCCTTGAAGGATGAGCAGTTGCTTTCTCTTTGGAGGGTCCAGCTCTCTGCTGCTCCAGAAGTGCCTCAGATCTCTTACTTAGCTCCATATTTTTAGTTGTCCTCCCCTTTCTCCTCTTTGTAACATTTCTTCACCCTTCAGCCTCCTAACCTAGGTTAGGATTCTGTTTTGTTTCTTTCTTTCAACTATCCTCATGGCAAGATCTCAAGGTCCTTCATCATCCTGCTTACCTGCCTCTGAACAGTCGTTAGCTAATCAGTGACCTTCCTAAAATGTGGTAGCCAGAACTGAATACATCCCCTTGGCTGTGTTCTGACCAAGGTAGAATTCAGGGGAAGCATCACCTCCTTATCCCTGAATACTATGCCTCTGTTAATACAGCCTAGGGTCCCGTCAGCTTTCTGGGCCACCATAACATGTGTTCTTAGTTTTTAACCTAAATAAGCACCAGTATTTAAAGTTAGATCTTCTGACTTCAAGTCTAACTTTCTTTTCTCTTGATTGAGTTGAATGATCTCTGAGAGCAAGACCAAAATTGCTATGAGTAGTTTAGTGTGTTTTCTTAACCCGCAGCTCCCAGGCCTGGCTCACACAGTTTACAGGGTAGAGCTCAACTCCACCCTGAGTCTAGAATCCAGGTGTAGGACCCTTCACAGTACAGTGCCCACTGAGGACAGTGTAACTTTCATAGTGAACAGATGGGCTTCTAGTTCCTATTCCACATTATAGTGGAAGGAGGAAAGAAAGGGGCCTTGCGTCTGCATTCTTAAATTGTCACTAAAGAATGTATTATGGTAAGATATGGAGGAGAGTCCCATAAAATGGGCAGGCAAAGATGGGTCAGTTTCTGCACCAATGGAGGCAACCCTGAGATCAAGGAAATTATAGATCCATTTGACAAAATTTCCAAAAACACATTTTTAATTTTGGGAAATTTAGAAACACTTATCATAGACTTCTCTCTCCTGATTAATTGTAGCATTGCTTGAACTCCTATTTGAATTTTTCCAGTGAGTTGGAAAAATGAAGTCTATGATCTCCCCATGAGTTCTCCACCATCTCATTAACCCATGAAAGAAACCTCATTCTATTGCCTTTATGCCCACTGTACTTGTTAATGTTGTGCAATTAAAAAGAGAGAGTGAGAGAAAGATGTAATAGAACCTCTGTAATGAAAAGAGACTTTTAGAAAGAAGGCAAGAGTCTGTGCTGTGGATCACACCTCTTTGTGGAGGATATGCCATCCTTCAAACCTTTTTCCTCACTTGGGAGGTGGGAGAGAGAAGTAGGAGCCAACAGACACTGAAGTGGCGTTCTTATAGGTTGTTGGGCCAAAGTCATGGCTTACTTGAATATTTGCATCAGCTTTCCATTTGCCACACTATAACCCAAAGACAGCTGCATAGGATGGCATCTTTACAGAAATGTTTGGGAATATCACCAGGTTGGAAAAGAAGTGAGTGAGACCCTGGAGATGGGAGCATTATGAATCCTATGAAGAGATCTAAGTGGTTGGACCCCCAGAGCTTAGAAAGCCTAAAATCCTCTCTTTAGAATTGTAAAGCCCTTCGTTAACCTTCCTTATCCCTACCTGTCTTTCCAGCCTTATTAGCCGTCGCTCCCTCTCCAACTCACTGCAGTTCAGCTCAGCTGGTCTTCTCTGTTCTCTATGACACTCCATGTCCCATCTCTGCCATACAAGCTATGCCACATGCCTGCAATGCATGCCTTCCTTTTCTCCACCACAGAGAGTCCTTCTCTTCCACTGGGGTGCAGCTCAGGCACCATTTTCTGCATGAAGCCTCTCCTGATTTCCCAACTGTTAATGCCTTCCCTCCTAAGTTATTTTTTTTCTTTTTTAACTATTTTATATGTATTTGTATAGGCAGCTAAGTGGCACAGTAATAGAGGCCTGCAGTCAGGAAGACCTCAGTTCCAATCTGGCTTCAGACACTTACTATCTGTGTGACCCTGGGCAAGTCATTTAACCCTGTTGGCCTCAGTTTCCTCATCTGTAAAATGAACTGCAGAAGGAAATGACAAACCATTCCAATCTCTTTGCCAAGAAAATCCCAAGCGGTCACAAAGAGTCAGACATAACTGAAATGACTCAATAACTAAAATTTGTATTCACTTTATATTAATGCTCTATATTTTTAGATATACTTGTTTCCCTCACTAAAATGTAAGGTTTTTTCTATAGGATTATTTCATCCTTTGTGCCTGAAACATAGAAGGCACTTAGTAAATAGCTTATTTAAAAAAAAGTAAATTTCGTCACACATGTGAATTGTGTTGGTTACATAGACCAGGGGTGGGAAACCTTTGACTTTGAGGCCACATGTGGTCCTCTAGGTCCTCAAGTGCAACCCTGGACTTCACAGAATAAATCCCCTTAATAAAAGGATTTGTTCTGTAAAACTTGGGCTCAGTGAAAAGGCCACAATCAAGGACCTAGAAGCTCCATGTGACCTCGAGGCTGCAAGTTCCCCACCCCTGACGTGGACCTGAGAAAATACCAAGATATGATTACAAAATATATTGGATGAATTACCTTTTGCTTGCTTGCATACTTGCTTGCTTTTTCTTTTTGTCCCATTTTGGAATATGCTTCTCTATCTGAAGAGCTGCCTCTTGTGGTAACAAAGATTGAAAAATATATAGTTCATCAAAACCAAGTGATACAACATTCCACAACTATGGTCTCCCACCTTACCAAGGAAAGAACAGAGGTCCATTTTCTCTTATCTTCTCTAGAACCAAGCTTGGTATAAGTTACCACTTTGAACCAAATTATGTGTCCTAACTTCATACCCTAACTGTTTCCCTTTCCTATTGTAATCACATCTTCTATGCTGGATACAGCTGTTGAGTTTCGTCTTCTGTCCCAGAGATTCCAGATGGATCTTAGATAACTAAAGAAGACTTTCAAGGAAACATGAAGCCCACCCCTGGAGAAGTTGTGGGCTCATCTTCTCTGGAGATTAATAAAGATAGGACCATGTCTTGTCTTTAAGTTATGTAAGAGACTCACCTGCCTAAAAATAAGAGAGATTTCAGTGTAATATATCTGCAGTCTAAATGAGCTACATCTTTCATGGCTGCTCTCAAACAGTTCTTAATTATGGGGTTGCAGACTGGTTGAGGAGCCAATAGTGTTTGTGGGTTTTCACAGGTTGCTACAAGCCTTTGTAGCATTTGTCAGTAATTCAGAAGAGGAGGAGGCCCGAATGGCGATGCAACTACTAACTGACTTAGCCTTGGAGGACAGGTAATGTTTATTTCTGGAAATGGCCATTCCTTTCTCTTTAATTTCTGGTCTTCTGTATGATTTTTAAAGCTAGTAATAAGAACAGGTAGGCTGAACCAGCGTGAAAATTCTCATAATCGTAGTGTCAGTGGACGTGATGACTTCTTCTAGGAGTTTCCTGTAGTAGTTAACTATACACATCTCCATGGTCTGTGGCCTGTTTCCTCAAACCATAGTGGCTCAGTCCTCAAAAAAGGGAACAGGTAACTGCAATGTTCTTGACATAATGTCTTTCACTCAGGAGAGGTCAATGAACTTCAGAAAATCTCTTTCTCTACAATAGTGATTGTTGCCACTTCTGAAATAGACGTAACAGTCATCATCATCTACATGACTATCCTTTTTCTGAATAGGATTAGAGAAAAGTGGTAAACTATGTAGATCTTAGGCCTCAGTTTTCATGGTATTTTCCCTCATTTGTCATTGTTATCATATTTCTTTAAAAAGAGAACCTTAGGGTGGGTAGGTTATAAATGCCCACTTTATGCAAAGCAGTTGAGCCCCTGTCCTGGGAGGAAGTGTGGCAGACAGGCTGGTTAGATGGTATGGGTGTGGTCTGAGTAATAACTGCTCTATCGCAGTAGTAGAAGGGTGTTTGCATCATGGACTCCCCTAATGGTTTGTGATGAGTAAACATCTTTGGACTTCATCTTTTGTTTGCATTGCACATAGCATATATACTCAATGAGAGAGGGGATAAAGTAGCTTGTAGAGGGTAAGCCTTCTAGCAGCTTATACTTAGGACAGCCTCCATCCAAGATTTGTGGTTTAATATCAAAGCCAGTTCTCCAGTCTTACAAATGTAAAACCACATTCTAAATGAGAAATATTTTTCCAGTTGTATACAGGATATGTGCAAAATGTATACCACTGCATAGTCAGAAGATAAAATTGGTTGTTCTTTTATCCATAACACTGATTTATCTTGAAATTTACATTATGTAAATAAGAGTGATAGCTGATTTTTCCCAACAGATTCAAAACCTGGGTACAAACCAACCTATGTGCTCTTCTCACACTCATAAGGATACTGGTAAGCAAGGTCTCATATTTATTGTTGGCAGCAAACATACACAGAGACATGAAAGTCGTTGTTTAGAAATGATTTATACTGTCAGAGACCTGTTGTCTCACAGGCTGATGAATGATTTGTGCACAGCTGGAATTTACACAAATCCTTAGTAAAGCAGCTTCAGTTGGGGCAGGTGGAGAAGGCATATGGATGTGTTTTGTTAGCTCAGGGCAGAGAAAGCTGGTTTGAGAATACCTCTCAAGCAGCAGGTGGAGAAAATGTAGCAGCTTCCATCAGTCTCATCTCTATCAATGCAGCCTGCAAAGCATGCCACTAAAAGCCTCTTTGACCTTTATGATGCTGTTGAAACACCCCGTCCTTCTGGATAATTCTTTTCTCCTTTAAGACAAGCCATACTTTCCTGGTTGCTCACTTCTCTGCCTCTTCTCTACCTGACTTGGTGGTGCCTGGATCTCTTCCTCACCCCCTTTAAATATGTATTCCCTGAGATTCTGTCCTAGAATATCTTTCTTTTACCCTCAGAGGCATGCTCTCACTTGGCAACCTCATTAATCCCATGGCCTTCTGCTATCATCACTATGTAAATGACTCCCAAGTCTCTGTCCCTAGCCCTAACTTCTCTTCTCTTGTCCAGGCCTACATCTCCACCTGGATGTCTCACTAACACTGGAAATTCAACATGTCCAAAGCTAAGCTCATTGTTTGGATTCATAATAGATCTTTCCATCTCCACTTTTTTCCCTTCCATTCTATCTTTCACATTCCTACCAGAATAATCTTTCTTATGTGTACAGCCAATTGTATCTCTTCTGTTTTCAAAAATCTTTAGTGGCTTCCTCTTGCCCCCTGAGAAAAGTTTAAACTTGTCTGCCTTTATTCAGTGCCCTCCCCAGTCTGGGACCACCCTACTTGCTACATCTAATATTCCTTCCATACATTCTTTACTCTAGCCAAAGTGCATTATTCTCTGTTCCTCCAAATGTGCCCTCTGCTTTTTTATCTCTCTGCCTTTGTTTATGCTCTGCCCTTGGGGCAGCTAGGTGGTGCAGTGGATAGAGCACCAGTGCAAGAGTCAGGAGGACCTGAGTTCATATCTCACCTCAGACACTTGACATTCACTACCTGTGTGACCTTGGGCAAGTTACTTAACCCCAGTTGCCTCATCCTGGGTCATTTCTCTAGTCATCCTGATGAGTATCTGGTCATTGGATTCAGATGGCTCTGGTGGAGAAGTGAGGCTGGTGACCTGCACAGCCCTCGATCACTCAAAACAAAGTCAAGTACAAGTCATGTCATCATTTCTCTGATGGCGTGGTCTTCTTTGGCAATGAAGGACAAACACACACCCTAAGCTTGGAATATTCTCCCTCCCTCTCTTTACCTGTTTAATTCCTACCTATCTTCTAAATTCCAGTTGAAATGCCATCTCCTTCAGAAAACTGGCTTTCTATGATGTCCTCTTTCCATGACAGCTCTTCCCCCTGACCTCTCACTTTGGTTTGCACATTTCTGATACCTGCACGATATCTTTTTGTGTGTTACAGTTGTCTGTAATGTGTATTTCTGTACAGATATGTTAATAGGCTGTAAGCTTCATAAAACCAGGAACTCTGTTTTTTCTAAACTTTGTATTTTCTCCCAGGATTTAACAAAGTACTCTGTACACAGTAGAGCACTTAGGATTTGTTAAATTCACTTGAATAATCTGCTTCATCAGTAAGGACAGTTGTATCACATTTGGGTTGATGAGGCAGAGGGGAGAGTAGCACTAGCTGTTTAGCTGCTTCCAAAGGAGGATTTGGAAGTTTGTCCTCCTTCCCCAACAAAAGCACACCTTTCTGCTTCTACTCTGCTGAAGGGCCTCAGGCAGAATCAGGATCCTTTCTGAATCCTGGGCCTTTCATCAGCATGTGAAAAGCGACCATTATAGTTTACCGTGGCATCATTATCTCTGTCTTTGAGAAGTCACTCTCTTTCTCTCTCCTTCCTTCCCTTTTTTCTTAAAGAAAAATCCTGAAATTGCCTATCCATCAACACTCCACCAGTGCATTGCCATCTTGGGAAACCTCAGTACTGATGCTGTCATCAGGAAACAGATGTCTGATTGTGGAGAATGCTGGGATGCATGTTTGGGTCTCATGGTAAATTAAGTTTATTATTTGGAGCTAATCTGTTAACTCTGTGGGGGCCATTTACCTCTTCCTTGTCTGGAATTTCCTGGTACTCTCGCTTGGAAAGTCTTGGAGTAAGCATCTAGATCATTGTCTTTTATGGACTCAGAGAAGGGCTGCTGATGTAACTTTAAAAAGTCACCCCTTCTTTTGCACATCCACTTCTAAGCCATGTGTCATTGAAGCTGGGTGGGTCTATCCTATTAGAATCTCTTTTTTAAAAGGTTTACAGATAAATTTCTCTTCATCCATTCACTTGTCAGTCATTCTCCTTTAAATATAAATTTCCCATTTTGCAGCTTAAGTTTGAAAGGCACTAGACAGATTTGGAGAAATTATGTGTTAGCTTTAGGGGAAAGGTGTTCAATTCCAGTCACTTAAGAAATGTTAACTTTAAAAAGAGTATAGATTGACTCTGAAGGCACAATGCGCAATGACCATATCTTAATTATTTTTTGTTTCTAAAGGTGAAGTGTGAGGAGAACGAGAATAAAAATGAACTGTTTCAAGAAAACTTATATGCAACCCTAGGTCTCATGATGAATTTGTCCCTGGAATCTCTATCTATAACTGAGGTACAGTACTCTGCTGTCCAAACTAGCTAAGTACAGATCCTGAGACACATACTATTCCATTAGGTCTTTTTTATTTCCTAAGACAGAAAAAGAATGTTATGTAACTGTCTATTAGTTGATCTGATATTGGCAATGGAAATTGGAAATATCATTGAAAGTTGTGCTAGCTCTCCATATCCCACTTCACTAAGGGACAGTATGATATTTTGATTTTGTCAACCTGAAAATATTTGGTTAAAAGAGGCAAACAGGGGAAATGCATATTATTTATTCCCTTAAAGCTAACAGTTACACAATCATGGAGCCAGAAGGAAACTTCTGACTGCCTGATAGAAGAATGACCAGGCTTAAATACACTTTACTATGAGAAAGGAATTTTCTTATTTGTATAGGTTGTAAACACAGTGAGATAAGACAATTAACAAGGTAAAGTCAGTTGGAAATTAAGATCCTGGGATGTCTGTTTTCCTCTGTCTCTGTATATCAAGGTAAGAAAAATCCCACCATTCTGGTTGTAGGCATCTTGTCATAAATAGGTCTTTAAAGCTGCTGATACAGGAAAGGGCGTTTTTAGAGCAAACCAAAGCAGCATCATACTAAATGTTATCAATTTGTATTCAGTTGCACTGAGAAATTAAATTTGAGTTGGAAGTGATGTTAGAGGTCATTCAGTCTACCAGTGCATGAATCATAGGATCACAGACCTAAAAAGGACCCCCTCATTTTACAAATAAGAAAACTGGGGCTCTTAGAGCTGTCCTATCAGTCAGTAAGCACTTATTAAGCATTTTATTAAGCATATTAAGCAGACACTGTGTTAGGGACTGGGGACACAATGAAGAACAAAAAAGTTGTCCCTGCCCTCAAGAACCTGACATTTTAATGAGGGAGACAACATGGAAATGACTGTGGATATACAAGATCTAAACAGTGTAAATGAGAGGGTCAAGAAAGGTGTCTTGGAGAAAGTGGGATTTGAAATAAGCAGCGAAGAAAGTCAGTTAGCAAAGTTAAGGATTGGAGAGGCATCCAAACAAAGAACCAGCCATGGAGATGACCTGAGGCTGGAGATGAGGAGGTGCAGAAGAAAACTGAACTTGATTAATACCAAAGAAATACAAATGAGAGAACATCAGTAACCACTGATCTATATGCTACCTACTTTACCACTTGTATGAAAATTTTATGAAAATGATCTACATCAAGAATATCCTTGACAAGGCTATTATTAGGTGTAGTCAGGCTTTCTGAAGACATATTGCACAGTAGACCTTATTTTTACCATTGCCATCACCTAGAACAGTGACTGGCTTATAGTCAGTTCTTAATACTTGACACCTAAAGATGTAGAGAATACAGTAGCCCATTCCACCTACTTGGATCAATTTCTTGATTACATTTCTCTGATGTCATGGTCTTCTTTGAAAATGAAGGATGAGGAGCCAAGATGGTGGAGTAGAAAGAATCACATACTCTAGCTCTTCCCCCATAGCCCATAAAATACCTGTAAAAAATGACTCTTAACAAGTTCTAGAGGAGTAGAAGTCATAGAACTACAGAGTGAAAAGAGATTTCCAGCCCAAGGCAACCTGGAAGGCCAACAAGAAAGGTCTGTTGCACTGGATGCAGAGTGGAGAACAGTCCAGCCTTGGCCACGTGGCACCAGGAGGAACAGGACCAGAACAGGCCTTGGGGGTAGAATCCCCAGCAGCAGTAGTGGTTCTCAGATCCCTCAACCCACAATGCCAAAGACAACTTCAAAGGTCAGTGAGAAAGCTTTTTCACCTCGGTGACAAGGGAGCAGGGTCCTCCCCTAGCCCTGGCCCTAGGTGGCAGCAGGGGACAAGGCAGTGGAGGCAACAGTGGTAGCAACAGCGTCCATTTGTGGAGCCCTCAGCCTAAAGCCCCTGGGGGAATTGAGCAGCAGATATAAATCTCAGCCCTGAGCTCGGCCCTGACAAAGAACTCAAAAGTCAAGTAACTGGCTGGGGAAAAGCCCCAAAAAGGAAAAAGAATAAAACAATAGGCTACTTTCTTGGTGAGCAGGTATTTTCTTCCATCCTTTCGGATGAGGAGGAACAATTTAGGTCTTCAGAGGAAGACCTAAAAGTCAAGGCTTCTGCATGCAAAACTTCCAAAATAAATATGCAATGGTCTCAGGCCATGGCAAAGGTCAAAAAGGATTTTGAAAATCAAGTAAAAGAGGTGGAGGAAAATTTAGGAAGAGAAATGAGAGCGATGCAAAAAAACCATGAAAAGCAGGTCAACAGCTTGCTAAAGAAGACTTAAAAAATGCTGAAGAAATTAACACCTTAAAAAATAGACTAACTTAAATGGCAAAAGAGGCCCAAAAAGCCAATGAGGAGAAGAATGCTTTAAAGAGCAGAATTAGCCAAATGGAAAAGGAGGTTCAAAAGCTCACTGAAGAAAATAGTTTTTTAAAAATTAGAATGGAACAGATGGAGGATAATGACTTTATGAGAAATGGAGAAATTGCAAAACAAAACCAAAAGAATGAAAAAATAGAAGATAATGTGAAATATCTCATTGGAAAAACAACTGACCTGGAAAATAGATCCAGGAGAGACAATTTAAAAATTATGGGACTACCTGAAAGCCATGATCAAAAAAAGAACCTAGACATCATCTTTTATGAAATTATCAAGGAAAACTGCCCTGATATTCTAGAACCAGAGGGCAAAATAAATATCAAAGGAATCCACTGATCACCTCCTGAAAGAGGCAAAAAAGAAACTCCTAGCAACATTGTAGCCAAATTCCAGAGTTCCCAGGTCAAGGAGAAAACATTGCAAGCAGCTAGAAAGAAACAGTTTGAGTATTGTGGAAAAGCAATAAGGATAATACAGGATCTGGTAGCTTCTACATTAAGGGATCAAAAGACTTGGAATATGATATTCCAGAAGTTAAGGGAACTAGGATTAAAACCAAGAGTCATCTACCCAGCAAAACTGAGTATAGTACTTCAGGGGGGAAAAATGGTCATTCAATGATATAGAGGACTTTCAAGCATTCTTGATGAAAAGACCAGACCTGAAAACAAAGTTTGACTTTCAAACACAAAAATCAAGAGAAGCATGAAAAGGTAAACAGTAAAGAGAAATCAAAAAGGTATTTCTAAAGTTGAACTGTTTATATTCCTACATGGAAAGACAGTATTTGTAACTCTTGAGATATTTCTCAGTATTTGGGTAGTTGGAGGGATTATACACATAGACACACACACACACACGTGTGTGTATATATATATATATATGTGTGTGTGTGTGTGTGTAAATATGTATGTATGTATATATGCATGTGTGTGTGTGTGTGTGTATAGAGAGACGGAGAGAGAGAGCGAGAGAGCACAGTGTGAGTTGAATAAGAAGGGATGATATCTAAAAAAATAAAACTAAGGGGTGAGAGGGGAATATATTGGGAGAAGAAAGGAAGAAATGGAATGAGGCAAATTATCTCTCATAAAAGAGGCAAGAATGAGCTTACTCAATAGAGGAGAAAAGAGAGGAGGTGAGAGGGGAAAAGTGAAGCTTATCCTCTTCACATTTGGCTTAAGGAGGGAATAACATGCTCACTCAATTTGGTATGAAAATCTATATTACACTACAGGAAAGGAGGGGAGAAGGGGACAAGTGGGGTGAGGGGGATGATAGAAGGGAGGGCAAATGGGAGGAGGGAGTAATTAGAAGTAAACACTTATGGGGAGGGACAAGGTCAAAAGAGACAATAGAATAAATGGGGGGCAGGATAGGATGGAGGGAAATATAGTTAGTCTTACACAACATGACTATTATGAAAGTCTTTTGCAAAACTACACATATATAGCCTATATTGAATTGCTTACCTTCTCATTGGGGATGGGTGGGGAGGGAGGAAGGGAGAGAAGTTAGAGTTCAATGTATTAGGAACAATTGTTGAGAAATGTTTTTGCATACAACTGGGAAATAAGAAATACAGGTAATGAGGTATAGAAATCTATCTTGCCCTACAAGAAAAGGGAGAAGATGGGGATAAAGGAAGGAAAGGATGTGATAGAAGGGAGGGCATATGGAGGGAAAGGAGTAATCAGAATGCAAGACATTATGGGATGGGGGAGGGGAGAGATGGGGAGAAAATTTGGAACTCAAAATTTTGTGGAAATGAATGTTGAAAACTAAAAATAAATATTTAAAATTAATTTTAAAAAGAAAAGAAAATGA
Source organism: Notamacropus eugenii (assembly GCF_028372415.1). NCBI lineage: Eukaryota > Metazoa > Chordata > Mammalia > Diprotodontia > Macropodidae > Notamacropus > Notamacropus eugenii. The sequence goes on along the minus strand of NC_092876.1, from coordinate 140,146,630 downwards.
AGGACGAACACAGACAGACTTGATTGTAAAACATTTGATTTGGCAGAGCAAGATGCAGCCTCTCATCCAACAAAATGTCTCCCATTGATATGCTAAAACATTTAAGGTTTCTTGAAAGATATAACAGAGAAGCTCGTTCAGTGAAACTCTGATCATTAATTTCAAGCAAAATAAAATGGGGAAACGAGTGTTTTTACCATTGACGTGAAAAGCCAGCACAGATGCTCAAGTTGAGGAGAGAATCTCTATAGATGCCAAAGTCCTCCAGAAATTCTTGGTTGCAGGTAATATTTTGCTTGTTGCATGAAGTCCAGGAACATGACAGAGCCTTCTGGAAGCCATCTGCACAACAGTATTTGATCTAATCTTCCACACTGAAAAAACAAACAAACAAACAACAAATGGGTGAAGAATGCTTTATTGCTCAGACTGTGACAAGTACTTAAATTACCAGTCTACACAGCCTGTTCATCAATGTGTCTGTGCATCTGTGTAGATGGGGATACGGACTGGATCTATAATTTCATTGGTATAAGGAATTCATGGATGAGGAAAATCCCTCTATAACTCAGGTTGGCACCTACTCTGCAATTTATAGCCTGGGAAAGTTGCCTAGAGCAGTGAGGGGTAAAATGACTTGCCCAGGGTCACACATTTGAACCCAGAGTTTGACTTCAAGGCCAGTTTTTTACCAACTCTGCCATGCCACCTCACACATATGAGTACACACACACACACACGCACACGCACACACATATACACATATACACACACACCAGATAGTGAAAATAGATAATGAGTCTGTCCCAGAATTAAACTGGAGTACATAAGGAGGAGAGTGGATTAGATGGCCTTAAGGGAATTGCAGAACTGTATTGACCCCAGATTTCTTTCAGAAACAAAGACTCATCTTTTTTTTAATGTTAAAACCTTTTGCCTTTATATTACCATTATTTCTAAATATATCCTTACCTCTTCCTGTGCTCAGCAACACAAAATAAAACACAAAGAGAAAAAAATGTTCAGCAAAACTAACCCCTCAGCTGAGTCTGACAGTATGTGTGATGTTTTGGGCCCATAGCTGCCTCCCTCTACAAAGATCGCAGGGTTGTACCTCTTCTTCTCTCTTCTCTGGGGCCACCTTGTACATAATAAACAATTCTGTTCCTGGTTTTGTGCTGTCCATTCCTATTGTTATGGTCATGCTATATCTTACCTTGTTGTCCTTCTGTTTATTTCAATCTCTGTATTTCTTTTCATGTAAAGCCTCCCATGCTTCTCTGAAATCTTCACATTCATTTTTTCTTATGACACAGTAATATTTTAGTACATTCATGTACCACATGTTTTTAGTTGTTCCCCAGTTGATAGAAAGCCCATATTCTTAAAACCAACATTCTTTTAGTCATGTTGAATGGCACTAAGTCATGAGTTACTATCATCCCCCCAAAACTGAGTATCATTGAGGGAACAATGGGGAGGCACAGTATGGATGTGAGCAGACTATGATATGGAACAATTGAGGAACTGCAAGGAAGAGCTTGAGTAAAGGATATCATCAAAGAAATATATGATCAAGTAGCATATGGTCCAGTCATGTGGCCTATGATTCCCTGTCAACATTTCTTCTAATTTTCTTTTTTTTACAGTCACAAGGACCTGTTATTGCTTTGAGCAGAAAATTTCTATACAACCTTATGACTGGATAGCCTTATAAAAGTTTTGGTTTGAAGTATACATAATACCAATATTTTCAATGAAAACTGAAAATCTGTATACTTTATTTTTTTATTTTTATTTATTTTATTTATTAAATAATAAAGTAAAACTTATTTCAATTTTTTTCAGAATGTTCACATGATTAATCAATGTTCACATAAATATTTTTCCTTTCTTGTCCTGTTGGTGACATCACCCTACAATAGTCTACCTCGTATAGCATTGTGTTTCTGCCTCTAAATGACTTTAGTTAAGCAATTGCTGCAACTAGTCATGGCCTTCCCATCCCTTTGAAAATAGGAAAGCCACCTTTTTCATTCTTAATAGGCCCCTCTCCCCCGGCCATCCAGGATCATATGACCTACCTAACTGGATCAATATAACAGCATTTGATTAACCAAATTAGGATATGTGGAGTATCAGGAGGGGAAAACAAAAACAGTCATGTAAATGGTGACTTAAAAGCAGCAGGGTGTTTAAAAGAAAATTTCACTTGTGTGGCAATAATTCAGTGTACACGGGATCACCTCAGTCTCTGTACAGTTGTGTACCTATGTAGCTTAGAGAGAACATTGTCCACTGGTGTCTGCAGTGTCCGAAGAAAGTGAAGAAGGCCCCCAGCACATTGGGTGGACCCCCATAGTGAACTAAGAGGAAGACATGGGCATGAGTCACAGAGGAAGGGCAGGAAAAGATGGGTTGTGGTCTGCATTATTGGAGGGAACAACCATATTGCTGAAATCATAGATCCACTTGAATATTCTTCCAATGATGCTGCCTGCGTGTCATGGAATCCCGATCTCCAGAGAATCAAAGTTGTGGGGTCATCCAAAGGACAATGAAGAAGCTCATGGTGGGTGTGAGTAGGCATGAAGGTATAACATATTACCAATGAATTACACAGGAGCAGCAATGAAAAGAATGTCATTAGAGACATGTAGAACTGATAAAGGGGGTGAGTCAGTCCTGTAGTGAAGGAAGGAGATAACTGATGGGCAGCTCAGATGCTCAGCTGATACCCACACAATGTCAAGATACATAGAGGAAAGCCCTCCACATTTTTGGTAGATCTTCTATAGAGGACTTATGGGAAGACACAGAGTAAAACGGTAGGGATGAGCTGTGATCTGGGCCACTGGACTCCCACAGATTCCCTTGAAAGGATTAAAGTGTCACATTGTTGACTAATGTTGATCTTCCACTCAACTAAAACTCCTTCATCTTTTTGAGTGAATTCTTGTTGTGCCATCTTCCCACCACCCTATATTCTTGAAATGAACCTAAATTAAGGACTTTGTATTTTTCCATATTAAAATTTTATCCTATTTGATTTAACCTATCATTCTAACCTATTGAGATCCTTTTGCATCCCGATTCTATCATCCAAAGTATTAGTGATCCCCCCTACACACCCTGCTTTGTTTTACTGGCAGATCTGATAGTCATTCTGTCTCTATTTTTACCCAAGGCATCAATAAACCTATTGAATCCTCTTTATTCCTCTTTGTTATACCAGGTCTTGGCAGAAGAGGTGAGCAGGAGGTGTGTGTGTCTACTGAACAGTGAAGATGGTGGAATCCTGACAGTAAGTTTGTCCTAAGGAAATCCAGGAAAGGCCTTAGTAGGATTTGCAAATGAGCCAGATTATAAAAATAGTTACATCTTATGTGTGTATGTGTGTGTCTGTGTGTGTATACATACCTGGGATATGAGACACAGAAGTCATAAATGGATCCCTAAGCTAGGTATATGTGTATCCTGTATTTAACACTCAATTATAGATTTTGAAAACCTGTGTCCCCTATATCAACATAATTGTGTTATGAAAAGTAGAATTTTCTAGCATTAAAAATGTGTTTAATTAGTAAAAACATGCTATTTAAAAGAGGCCCTTGTATTTCCCAGTAGGTAGGTGCTAGTCTTCGCTCTTCTACAAATGTTGGGTCTACTTTGTGTGATATTAAGACAGGCTTAGAAAGACTTATATGATCTGATGCTGAGCCAAAGGAGCAGAGCCCGGAGAACTTTGTGCACAGCAGCGACCACAGTGTGCCAGAGTTTTTTCTGATAGACTTGGAACTTCATTGCAATGCAAGGACTTAAAAATATTCCCAATGGTCTTTTAAGGCAAAATGTCTTCCACATCCAGAGAAAGAACTATGGAATTCAATTGCAGAATGTAGCAGATCATTTTCTTTTGTATTATGTTTTGGTTTGTTATATGATTTCTCCCATTCATTTTAATTCTTCTATACAGCATAACTATAGTGAAAATAGTTACTAGTTAATAGGAATGTATGTGTAGAACCTCTATAGAACTGTATGTCATCTAGGGGAGGGAGGGGGAGGAAGGAGGGAAGTAGGGGAAAAACCCTAAGTTATATGGTAGTGATTGTAGAACACCGAAAATAAATAAAATAAAATAAAAAAAACTAAAGAAACATGTTGCCATAGATGTAGAGTGAGAGAAAAGCTATTACACTGTTAAAAGAGTTATTAATTTGTAGGATATTTTTGGAAATAAATATGATATGCAAAAAAAAAAAAAAAAGACAGGCTTAGTGGATTAGTCAGCTATTCTGTTCTGGAATCCCATCTTCCATAAGCTATACATTTGACCTCAGTTTAGCTCAGGTGGTGCTACAGCAGTTTATATAGGATGGTTTCAGTTGCCCTAGGGGTATAATCCTTTTCCATTGGTTCTGATTTTGATATTTGGAAAAGAAAGCTGGGATGGGCCTGTAATTAACACAGTCCAGCAGGAAAGGAATATTACTACCATATAAGTGCATGTCATCATCACATACTGAACAAAATAGGAGTATACCCTAATTCCTAGGACAGTTCCATGGGTGTAGTTGACACTTAGCTGGGTCTGATAAGTTGTCATTGCAAAGTATTCTTCTCATATCTCAGACTAAATTCATTTAGGAGACTTTATGTGACATTAGGAAGGGACCTCAGAAGCTATCTAGTCCAACTCCATCATTTTATAGATAAAGAATTTAAGACTTGGGGGGATGAGAGGGGAGGGGATTAAGTGACTTGGTTAAGGTCACCCTTCTAGGAAAGTTGGATATTCCAAGATTTCCCTGAAACATTTCAGCTTTCAGTTAAGGATAGCTCCCTCCAGACTCCACCTTGGAAGAACTCAGCAATTCCAGGGTCTCTTTAGAACTTAGCCGTTAGCCAGGGCACCCTGAGATCCAAACAAAATACCCACCATCCAAACCTAGGGCTGTCCCAAATAGATAATTCTTCTGAGATGGTCCTGGAAGTCTTTCAAGTCTCTCTAGCATTTTCACTGAGAATCACTGAGTGATCACTGCATATAGCCTAAAATCCAGCAGCTTTGGTCGCGCTATTTGAGTTAGACAGGAACTATAGGATGGGGCAATTAGGGCTCTGTCTCTGGGCACTGAAATTTAGAGGATCCTACCATTTGTACTCTTTCAAGGGGCAGAAACAAGTGAGCTTGACAGCTAATTAGCTAGAATAACTAGATAAACTAGGAAGTTACTAGATGGTATGTTTCTTCCCCACAGTGGCAGTCACATCCCAACTGGTTCCCTCCTAAGCCCAGAACATTCCACTGCCTCCCTAGTTGTAGCCTCACAACATTTCAAAGTCTCTTGTCTCTACTACATGGTACAATATTCCAGGGTATCTTTCCCTTTGGAACTTTAAGTCTTGTGGTGGTCTCTCCTCTCTCACCAATTGAATTTGTCTTAAACATTTTAATTGGGATTGTCTTTCATGCTCCCTGCCCCAGATACCAAAACTACTAACCACAGCTATATTGGCTTATATCCCTTAATGGAGAACTGCCTCCTCTTAGCTCTGATTAAGGATTGGAGGTCATAATGTTATCTAGACTAGTGAGCTACCCAAGCATGTACTTACTGATGACTTTTGGCCCTGTTTTTGCCCATGTAATGATTTTCCTCTGAGAGCTCTTCCTCTGCTAGATTAGATAGCAGTCCATTCTTTTGTGTGATGACTAATAGATCTTGGAACCTCATAATGCCATCTACAGCAGTTTGTCTTCCTCTCTCCAGGCCTTGACTCTCTGGCTATATGCAAAACTAACTAAGCTCTGCTGAGCAGCCACTAGCCCTGGCCCATGCTGGGCTTTTCTCTGCTGGGAAGCATCTTTGAGGTTTTAGAATTGCCTCCCAACAGCTTTATTAAAAAGAACAGCATTCTCTAGCTATTACATGGCTATTAGATTTTTATAGGTGCATATTTTGATTCCAGCACTAATGATTGCTTTTGCATTACCAAACTATCTGCCAAATGAAAGAAGTTGGAGCTTCATTAACTCTTAAAGGTCATCATTGGGTTTTTTTCTAGAAAACCCTTGCTCATGCTTTGTTTTCTCTTTCCCTAAGAGAGCTGCTGGGGTTCTGAGCCGGGTCCTCTCAGCTTCTGTGAGAGCCGTTGAGGAAACGGTGAAAGCAGGGGTGATGAAGAAAATGATTAAGTTTCTAAAGGTAATACTAGATTGCAACTTCCTGTAGTTCATGGAGTCTGATTGTTACAATTTGCATTTTTATTGTAGAGATTATTTTAGGGGTATAAAATTATTATCATCATTAGCACTAGTAGTAGTGTTTTATTTTTCAATAGGCTTTTGTTCAGTGAATTTGCCATTATTATTTCACAGCACTTAGATTCGGAACATCTTGAGGGTATCTTCTACTTCTCTGTTCCTTCCATAATGCCTAGTCTTGTGCAGTGTCTTGTGAAAGCAAGCCTAACGTCGAAGCTATGGGTGATAGCACAGTGCAGTGGGAAAAACCTGAGTGCGTACACAGGTCTTGTCACCTACCCCCTGGGCATCCTTGGGCAGTCAGTTTTCTCATTATTAAAATGGGGAATATACTGGATGGGCTCTCAGACCCCTCCCAGATCTATATCTCTTATCTTGTGATCTTTCTCTTTTAAGAAGGTGGTTCCCATCCACCTTTGCAGTACTTCATAGCCACAGCGCTGTTCTGCTGATAATCCTTACAAGTATTTCTTATTATTCATTTGAAGAGTATTAAATAATGGTATCCAGCACCTTACTATTTTGAAAGATTATTTGCTCTGCAGAAAGATGCCTTCAGACAGAGGCAATACTGCACTCTGATACTTGAGACTGTAAATCTGGGGAGGAGACAGTGAGAAGGAAAGTTGGAGTGATTCATTGGCTAGCACTGAAAGGGTGGCATAGTGAATGAGTAAGCTGTACCAGATCCCTTACTATTCTGTGTTTGGTCCTACTAGCCTACCCCTCAACTGAGGGGAGAGGTCTGACAAAAAGCTCTGGATGACGCAGATTAAATGGAAGAGGAACTGTTCTTGGGCCTAGCGAGGGGAAGATTAAGGTGGATTTTGAAAGTAGACCATCACTCACATGATCAAATGAAATAATATTGGTAAAGCTCTTAGCTGTGCCTGGCACATAGTAGGTGTTTGTTGCTGTTGGTTTTCAGTCATGTCTGACTCTTCATGACCCCATTTGGGGTTTTCTTGACAAAGATCCTGGAGTGGTTTGCCATTTCCTTTTTCAGCTCATTTTACAGATAAGGAAACTGAGACAAACAAGGTTAAGTGACTTGCCCAGGGTCACCCATCTAATAAGTGTCTGAGGCCATATTTGAATTCAGGCACATGAGTCTTCCTGACTCCACTGCACCACCTCCCTACCACAGTAGGTGCTTAATAAGTGCTTATTCTCTTCTATTCTATTCCCCTTTCTCTTCCCCACTCTTGAAAGCTGGGAGTTTTGACTTTTAGAGGTTAGCTCCTTAGAACTGTTATGAATGTTCCAAAAGCTCCTGACCTTGCTCTCAGTCTCTTTCTCTAGCTTCTTTCTTCTGTCTCTGTCTCTCCTCTCTCTTCTTTCAATATATCTAGATATAGATATTCTCCCTTTTTTCTACCTCCCCTCTTTGTCTTTCTCTCTCACTATCTTGTATCTCTCTATGCATATGTGCACACACACACACACACACACACACACTTCCCCTTCTCTTCTTTCTCTCCTCTCTCTTCTCTCTCTCCTCTCTTTCTCTTCTCTCTCTACTTTTTCACCCTGTTCTCTTCTGTCTCTTTCCTTCTTCTTTCTCCCCTTGCTATCTCCCTCCTCTCTCTTTTCCCTCCTCTCCCCCCCGACATGCACGCACACACTTTTTTTTAAAAAGCTGTGCTTTGTAATTTGAGAGATGATGATTTGACAGTTTTCACCTCTTGGAATGATTTAAGTTCACAGTGTTCTCCCTGCAGAGCTGTCAGCCTGACAGCCTTAGTAAGACAGCAGCCACTCTCAAATGGGGATGTTACAGGGGAGGCCTTTGTCATTTTTCTCTTTAGGGTGAGATATGGCTGCCACTTTGGTAACTTCCTTCTATTCTCAACACTTCACTTATGAAGCCTCCTGAAGGCTAATTAGCCAGGGCGGACATTGCGTAACAGGCATACATCTATTTCAGAGGGCCTGGTTTGAATATTAGAGCTGATGTGAGTGAAATTTTAAAACTGGCAGCACCTAAAGCAGCAGGGCACCCTGAGGGAGAGGAGCCAGCAGGTGCCAAGCAGGTCAAATGACCACCACTGCCATGATGGCTAACTCCCCTCAGAACCTAGGCCTTAGGAATGGCTATGCTTCCAGCCCAGTTTGGCCACTGCTCCTGCAGAAGCCACAGCTCCTCAAGACCCAGGAAAGAAAGGTCTTGCCACCAAAGTCCTTGGGTCTGTCAAGTGTTTCAATGTCAAAAACTGATGACTTTATCATTGGAAATGCCATTAAGGAAGACGCATTAATGTTGGTTTGCCAGTGCAACCTAAGGACCATAAGACCTTCCTGTCTGATGTTCAAAGGAGGCCTTCCACAAGTATTATTTCTCCTGTTAGAATGGGGGCTCCTTGAGACCAGGGTCAAACTGACTTTCTGTTTCTGTTTGTATCCCCACTGTTTAATACAATGCTTTGCACACAGTGAGCCCTTAATAAATGTATTATTCATTCAGTCATCTGAGCCTAATTCCTTAGAAAATACAGACCTCCTTTCATAGAATACTCACTTATATAATATCAGTAAGCCATTGACACAGTCTTTCTGGTTGACTCGGGTTTCCAGATGAGGTTAAACTATGTATTAGATGATAGGGTTGTATGTGTATTTTTTTAATCTTATTTCTGTTTTCTTTTTTTTAATTCTAAAATCTAGGCTGGAGGTCAAACTGCATCACGTTATGCCATAAAGATACTAGCTGTCTGTACTAATATTTATTACGAGGCTCGGGAAGAAGTAACAAGACTGGATAAAAGTAAGTGACAATTGGATGAGACAGGGTCCAAGTCCCAGAGCTTGGTCTAGCCCTGGAGTCTAGCACAGTGCCTTACACCTAATAAGCACAGGCTGCTTTGAATTGGAGCACTGAAGAGGACTATAGCTAAAAGGTAGTTAAAAAATAGCAGGAACATCCTTAAGCCTTTCCCAAAACTCAGCAGTGTTTTCAGAATGATGTGTTAGTTTGTCTTTGGCTACAGGACCATTTAGCCTTTCAACTACAAACTGGTGGAACATTTGTGCTGGAGAATGAGCTGGGAATCCTCCTCCCTCTGACAGAGACAAGGCAAAAAGCAGAAACGACAAGTTCTTATTTGAGAAACAGTGTCTTTTCACCAAGTGTCATTGGTGTAGTTTGTAAAGTATTTCACTGCATTGGCCTAACACAGATTCTTTCTTTGCCTTTGGAAAATATGGTCTAGCATGAAGTAAATGAGAGCACCCTCTCAGATAAGATACTGGCTTTAACTTTGTCAGTGGATTTTTCAGACTGGTCCTTGATAGCAGGGAGTCTGTAGCTGAGATAGCCCCATAATGGTGTCTTTAGTAATTCTCAGCATAATTGTGAAAATAGAATGCAAACCCAGGAAGGCTGCTGCTATAGGCAAGGACTCTGCTTCCAGTTTCTCTGACTTGCCCTGTGTGTGCCAGGATAGGCACACTGCTTACTTACCCAGGGAACTTGGGTAGAGTTATTCACTGTTGTGTCTTCTAACTTAACTGTCCCAGCAGCACATTTTTGTGCTGCTGGGACAGTCACTGGGATACCTCACTGTTCTGGAACGTTCCAAACAGTTTTCAGTTTCTCAGTCTTCTGATTGAGTCAAACTGTAAAGTCACGTTAAGGCTGGAGTCCAAAGACAGTACTGTGTGGGCTCTGCTGCCAGGAGGTGTGGTGACAGTCTGTGTCAGGTATTTGCATATCACTCATGCCAAAGTCACCTACACTGATTGCATCTGGAAAAATTTGTTCCAGAATTGGACCTTTCCCACCTCTAGCTCCCTCTTGTTGGCAAAGAGATTTTTCCAAATATTTTGACCGAATATCTCCATTCAAGGTTGAAGATGATAGATGCAGCACAGAGCAAGGAAGGAGGCAGTGGTTAGATGTTTGTTTACCCCGATGACAACCAACCCCACTTCTGAGCTTCTCTGTTTCTGGTGAGGGCACAGGCTGGCATCCTCAGTGTTATCCTTGACTCCTTACCACCACAAGCACCACCACCCATGTACAGTCAGCTGTCAAATCATCTCATTCTTACTTCTGCGGCATCCCTTGCCTCTGTCTCCTTCTCTCCACTCACAAGCTACCACCCTAATTCAGGCCCTCATCCCTTCTCCCCTAGACTGTGGCAATAACCTCCTCCTGTTGGACCAGCTACCTCAATTAAACCCTTTCTCCAATCCAGCCTACACACTGCTGCCAAAAGGACTTTAAAAATTCAGGCCTGAACATGTCACTCTCCCACTCAATAAATTTGGCTTCCTTTTGGCTCTAGGATTAAATATAAGCTCCTTTGTTTGTTTTTAAAACTTTTCACAACCTAAGCCTGAACTCCCTTTCCAATCTTATTAAAATATCTCTCTTCTTCTTGCATGTCCAACCCAAGTGTGCTTCTCGCTGATCCCCAGACAGAACCTGGCCTCTGGTCAAGCATCACCTAACACATAGCCTTTTCCCATCCCTGGTGACTGCCCCCTCTTCCCATACACTTAGTTGTGTCTGTTTTGTATGTGACTCTTTAGGTATATGTTGTCTCCCCTAAGAGAAGGTAATCTCCTTAAACACAGGGCCTGCCTCATTTTATCTTTATATCACTAGCAGCTACCACAGTGTGCAAGTCCTAGCAGGCACTTAAATCCTTGTTGATTGATTTGGGGATATTTATTCTAGGGAAATAGGGTCTTCTGAAAAGGTCTTTGAAGCACATTCTGATTGACCCAGTGGGGGAACTGAAAGACCCTATTTAAATTTTCAGACCCCAATAATGGTGCACGTCTGTGGGGGTGGAATCTGTCTGGGCCCTGTGGCTGTTCTGAGTAACATGGCCGGGATGAGAGAAATCTTTTCTCTCCCAGCACTGAGTGACATTTCCCAGACCGACAACTTCAATACAGCTAAACATTTAAGTGCCTGCTGTGTGCATAGTTTTGCTATAGGCTTTGTAAATATGAAAACAAAAATCAAATAGTCCCTACCCTCAAACAACTCAGCCAGCAGGTACCCAGAGTACTTGATTAAGGTGTCTTGGGGGAATAGTTAATCATTACCAAAAGTAGACTTGCACTTTCCAGTTCCAGAGGTCTGGCCTGTCCTTTTGATATCTGAACTCATACTCTGTAAGCTGTTCCCTTTGTCTCTTTCTATGCCGCTCAGTATAATTGTCCTCTCTTTCGGTTTTTACTTCCAATTCCTTAACACTAATGAAATTGAGTGTTTACTGCCTTCTCCCCATTTTGTCATCCTCCTAGCTAAGCTCAGCTCACCATTTCTCCATCTGACTTTAGACAGCCAGGAAAACTTAATTGAATCATAGTGCTTAAAGGAGCCTTGGAAAATAAGAGAACAGGTGGCATTGTTTTTTTTTTTGTTTTTTTCCTTTTCTTTTCCTATAGGGTTCAGTCTTTTGGTCAAGCTGCTTGAGGCAGAAGATGAGATTATTGTGGGGAATGCAGCTCTCTGTATTGGTAATTGTGTAGAGGTGCCTGGAGCCGCTTCTTCTCTGCTCAAGTCTGATATCGTAAAGATCCTGTTAAAACTCGCAGGTGGGGATGTGAAGGAAGGGTCTGTGCAGCTGAATGCGGGAATTGCTCTGGGAAAACTGTGCACAGCTGAACCAAGGTACCAGGTGTTCAAGGGGTATCCCAGATAAGCCAGACAGATTATCTGTCAGGTCGATGGAGCAAAGGGAATATGTGGCAGTGTGAATGTGGGGGACGTGTGGGATCCTGACTAATCAGATGAAAATATAGAGGGATTTTTTTTCTGTAAAAATTCAATTCTTTTGCCAGCTTAATTCAATAGACACTTACTAAGCATCTATTATGTGCAGAGCACCATAGTAGACATTAAGGGAGCTGCAGAATTCATATTGGGGTCCCTATTCTCATGGAACTTAATCCATTAGGAACATATGATTCTTACAGAGGTAACTGTAATACATGGGAAGTGTAGTAGAGAGAAGCAAAGTGAAGTGTTTTGTGAGTTTTGAGATGGAAAAAGTCATTACAAGTAGTGAGAACCAGGGATAGTTTCATGGAGAAGATGAAATTTGAATTGGGTTTTAAAGCATAAGTAGGACTTAGAAGTGGAAGGGAAGAGACATCATTCCAGGTATGGGAAAATAACACAAGCAAGGGGAGCAAGAAAGTGTGTTTGGGGGCTGGAGGGAAGGGGAAGAAGAGCAGAAAGTATTTATGGGGAGTAATAACCTAGAAATATAGTATGGTACCAAATTATAGAGGGCCTTGAATGCCAAGCAAAGGGAGAGTGGCAGCAGGGAGCCACCGAAGATCTTGGAGCAGAGAATTGACATGTTAAGATCTGTGCTTCAGGATGATTATTTTGGCAGCATAATGAAAGATGGATAGGAGGGAGAGAGAGAGAGAAGGTAGGAAGACTATTGCAATAATCCTGATGAGTGGTAATCAGGGCCTACATGGGGGTAGTGCAGTGGAAAGAGTGGGTGAAGGAGTGAGGAGATGCTGCCAAGACAGAATCAATAGCAAAGAGCAAATTACTGGATATAGCAAGTTAGGGAGAGGCAAATATAACGACAAAGTTTCTAACACAAGAGACTTGTAAATGGTGATAATACTAAGAGATAAAGAGTAAAGTTGTTTAGGGTAAAGAATTGTAAGTTTGGTCTTTGGATGCATTGAGACAGATTCCAGATAGAGATGCCCTGTAGTTACTTGAAGATATGAATCCAACATTCAGAAGAGAAATCAGGGCTGTAAATAAAGATATGGGGAGTGAATCATCTGGGGAGGGTAGATCAAACCTATAAGAAGGAGTGAAGTTGCTGAAGGAGAGAGAATGTAAAGAAAGAAGGGAGCCAAGGACAGAACATTGGGGGAACCCCTTGTCAAGGGGTTGAGAGAAGAAGGAATCAGAAAAGAGGCAAAGGATGAATGGGTCAGAATTGTAGGAGATGACCAGCAGTGTGGTTATCTCTAAGGTCCAAATGTAGAAAAAATATAAAGAAGAGGGGTAGTCACTAGTGCTACAGAAGAGACAAGGCAGTTGAGGATGGAACCAGGCCATTGGGTCTGGGTGACTAGGTCATTGATCATCTTTAAGAGAACACATTTAGTAGTAGATAGAGAAGCCAAGCTACGAAGGATTGAAGAGAGAATTTGTTGTAAAGAGTAGAAATATCAGGTTAAGCAACATGCAAGATGGAGAAGTAGATGGGACTTGGGGAGAGAAGAAAAAAATTGAAGTGCCTTTTCACAGTAATAAATATGTGTTCCACTGAATTTGAATTAGCATGGAAAATGGGAGAACATTGGTACAGAAGAACAGGTTATTTAACAGCAGTGAGGGTCTAGTTTATGTTATACACCATAAATTTGGAGTAAGTAAAATTAACCCTGAGAGGCATTGTGGCATAATAGAGCATGAGCTAGCCTTGAAGTCAGGGAAATCTGCATTCAGATCATGCCCCTGACAGACACCTAACCAAACGCAATCACTTAATCTCTCAGAGCCCTAGGGAACTCTCAAAGAGTATAAATTATAGATAAGTTATCATTCTGCCAGAAATGGTGATTAGCAGGTCAGGAATAATAGAAAGTCAAGGGGGCACAGGATTCTAGGGCAATCAGTGATTAGTGAAACACTGAAGGGACAGACCATATGGTGGAAGCCAGACAGAAGCAAGTGAAGTTAGAATGTGTGGTATGGACTGGGGATGACTCCAAGGATCACAGTTCACAATTTGGGCTAAGAATAGATCTAGTTGGAGAAATGGCTTTATAGGAAGATGTACTGAGGAGTGGAATTTCAAAGTCTTAGTACAATCAAAGATGAGTAGCTTAAGTGGTATGAAGGAGGGGGGGCTACTATGAAGTGGCCACATGCTGGGGAGGACAGTCCCTACCTGCATCCTTCCAATCAGCAGCTGCACCTGCTCCTGTCAATCAGAAATGGCACCATGATCCTTTTCAATGCAGAGTCTCTGGAAGCCATGTTCCCTTTCACAGCACTGGAACTGCTAGTGTGGCTGGGCCTTTCCTCTTCCTCAATACACCTGATGCACAGTGGTAGCTGAACTTCTTGGGGCCTGGACATTGGCCTGAACAATGACTGAGGTTTCCTGGGTCAGGAACTGAAGTTTTGTATTCTAATGATTACAGGTACACCCTTCAGCTGGAAGAGCTTCATGGCGTAGAGATCCTCAACTCAACTATGAAATACATCAAAAACACTTGAGAGGTGTCACACTGTGCCTGTAGTTTAAGGTGACATTCACTCTATACTGTTCATCTTATTCTCATGGTAATAAAGTTATTATTTTAATATATATTCAGTTACTGGATATTTATTTTCAGAATTCTCCCCCTCGAATTTTAACTAGCAACAGAAATGACATTGTGTATGAATAAATACTGACATTGTGTATGAATAAACACTGCCTTCCCATCCACCAGCCATAACTGCTCTTCTGTTACGTCAGGTGACATAATGGTTCAGGTGCTGGAGACCCCAGGCTTCCTAAAGGAAACATCCAACAAGGCCCAGTACTGGGAGCCTTTATTTAGAATAGCTTGAACTCCTGAGAGGTTTTGAATGTTTTGCTATTGCCCATCCCAAGGCTAAAGGGTCAGAAATGATATAGGAAGTAGATCTGAGTAAAGCATTTATCCAACCATGAAGCAGAGCCAAGAATAATCTGTATAATCAAGAAAAAGAAAACCCAGAGCCCCTCTCTCTTACCATACCTGATGAAAGTTTTCCGAAAAGAAGTTCACTCTCATCTTAAGCAAAGATAAATGATTCGTGACTAAAGGGTGCTTACCAGGTAGTCATTCCCACCTGAAACCAGAGGAACGGTGCTGAGCTGTGGGTGAAGCACCCTGGATTTTCATCATGAAAAATAACCATGCATCTCCCATCTAGCACAATAAGAAGCAAATCCAGGCTGAGAGTCCACAGACATGCCTGTACCCCTCCCATAAGGTAAACACATATGCCCCATCCCTTTCCACCTAGCATCTTCCCAAGCCTGGGAAGAGACCATTGAATGGAAAAGAGAGGCTGTGCTTGATGCGGATCACAGAAAAAAAAAATCGCTGGCTGACTTCCCAGTCTTCACTGTCTGCGAGATGCAAAAGGCATCTTGTGTGCCTAACCTGGAGGCTGGCCTCCTTTGATTTAAAGGGGAACCCCCCTCCTCCAGCCTTTTGGTTTCACTTGTCCCCTTAGACATTTATGGATGGTAATTATATGTGTAGTCTCTTCTCTGAAGAGTAGGGAATGCCAAATGATATCATTACCTTTGCTTTGGAGCGCCTGCGGAGAGCCATCATCTTCTGTGCTTCCGAGAGGAAGGGTCTGTTTCTGCACCTGAGGAGTTTTCCTTCCACTGTGCTGGTGTGAGAGGATAGATTAGACATCCAGCACACTCCATCTTCAGTGCAGGCAGAGCTGGGCCTCCTTTTCTTAATCTCGTTATCTCCAAAGTACTCTATGGAGCAGAACTTTCAGGTGGGATGGGGAAAAAAATCCATCAGATATTTAAGCAATACTTGGTTTTGCTGAACCAGAATGTTGTCATTCTCCTCATTAAGTTGCCTCAGATTGAGCCCTAGAACATGGCTGGATGTGGCATTTTAGGCAGAGCAAAGACTGCTGGCAAAGGCCCAGGGCACAGCATAATGTCTGAATTTGTGGACACTAGGAAACAGATCATTTAACCTGAAAAAGAATTCAGAAGTCTTCAAGCTTGGCTGGGGCCAAAGATGTCTTTATCCCTCTACAGGCTGTGCTGCTGATTCATCTCTACAGGACTTTTGCTCCCATGCCCCTGGGCTGATACCTCCTCACTTTCCCCTCCCTTTTATGCATTGTCTTCCTGCAAGAAGCTACTTGAGGTCAGGGACAATCCTGATGCTCAGTGCAATACCTGGCCCTTTTGTCGTTCAGTTATTCATTCAGTTGTGTTGGATTTTTTGTGACTCTCTGGACCATAGCATGCCAATGCTATCTGTGGGGTTTTCTTGGCAAAGATACTGGAGTGGTTTGAATTTTTGTAACAAAAGGTGGTGGGAGAGAAAAAATGCTTGTTATTTTTTTAAATTTAATTTTAAAAAAAAGGATTTAGTCAGCAGGAAAATAATTAGACCCCAGCCCATCTGGTGGAACCTTTCCTTGGGCTGTGAAAAGCAGAGATAGTTCTATTTTTAAACACAGGTTCAACAACTGAGCCCCATAGCCATGACAAACATGGGTTTCCTGCCAGCTCAAAGGCAGTGGTCATGTAAGGAAAGGAACATTCAGTCTAGAATCAAAAGAACTAGGCTGTAACTCTTTTCTTTGGACCACAATTTCTTCATTTGTCAGTGAAAAAGGAGCCAGGATCACTGGGGATTCTGAAGCTAAATTAGGAACTGAGATTCCCCATTATTTCCCCTCACTTCTGAATCGCTTTTCTAGGATCTTTCTTTACAAAGAAGAGTTTCTAGCCCTTCAGGAAGAAAATCAAATATCTTTAGACAACAGAATAATGTTGTCCTGAGACTCTGGGAAAAAAGGGTGGTAGGAAGAACCAAGACTAGGCTTGGTTGGTCTCTACTGGTTTTTATTAGATGTTACAGGCTCAGAGCATAACTAGGTAATATCACCTACCAGAATTGACTTTTAAATAAAATACCTTAGTAATTCAGGAAAAAAAATGTAATCAGTAGATAATCTTTGGTGTCCCTGGGTGGCTCAGCCACTAATTAAAACTGTATTACTGCAATAAATATATGCATGAGACCAAATGTTGATATTTTCTTTTTTTTTAATTTTATTTATTTTTAGTGTTCTACAATCACTACCATAAAACTTAGATTTTTTTTCCCCTACCTACCCCACATCTCCCCCCTCCCTCCCTGAGATGGCATACAATTCTATATAGGATCTACACATACATTCCTATTAAATACATTTGCACTCTAGAATTGCTGTGTAGAAGAACAAAAATGAATGGGAGAAATCATATAACAAATCAAAACATAATACACACACAAAAAAATGATCTGCTACATTTTGCAATTGACTTCCATAGTTCTTTCTCTGGTTGTGGAGGGCATTTTGCCTTAGAAGACCATTGGGAATTTTTTTTAAGTCCTTGCATTGTTATGGAGTTCCAAGTCTAACAGAAAAAACTCTCACATGCTGTGGTTGTTGCTGTGCACAAAGTTCTCCTGGTTCTTCTTTTTTGGCTGAGCATCAGATCATATAAGTCTTTCCAGGCCTCTCTGAAGTCTTCTTGTTCATCATTTCTTATAGTGCAATAGTATTCCACTACATTCATATACCATAATTTATTCAGCCATTCCCCAATTGATGGGCATCCCCTCAATTTCCAGTTTTTGGCCACTACAAAGAGTGCTGCTATAAATATTTTTGTACATGTGAGACCCTTTCCCATTTTTATGATCTCTTGGGGATACAATCCTAGAAGAAATATTGCTGGGTCAAAGGGTATGCACATTTTTGTAGCCCTTTGGGCATAGTTCCAGAATGGTTGGATGAGCTCACAGCTCCACCACCAATGAATTAGTATTCCAACTCTCCCACATCCTCTCCAACATTTATCATCTTCCTGTTCTGTCATGTTTGCCAATCTGATAGGTGTGATGTGGTACCTCAGAGTTGTTTTGATTTGCATCTCTCTAATCAAAAGTGATTTAGAGCATTTTTTCATATAATTATAGATATCTTTAATTTCTTCTTCTGAAAATTGCCTGTGCATATCCTTTGACCATTTATCAATTGGAGAATGGCTTGTATTGTTGTGCACTTGACTCAGTTCTCTATATATTCTAGAAATGAGGCCTTTATCCCCAGATTAGCTGTAAAAATTCTTTCCCAATATACTACATCCCTCCGAATTTTGGTTGCATTGGGTTTGGTTGTGCAAAAACTTTTCAGTTTAATGTAATCAAAATTATCCATCTTGCACTTCATAATGCTTTCTATCTCTTCTTTAGTCAAAAACTCTTCCCTTCTCCATAAATCTGATAAATACACTATTCCTTGCTCCTCCAATTTGTCCATAGTATCAATCTTTATACCTGGATTGTATACCCATTTTGACTTTATTCTTGTGTACAGTGTCAGGCATTGGTCTATGCCTAGTTTATGCCACACTGTTATCCAGTTTTCCCAGCAATTTTTGTCGAACAGTGCGTTCTTATCCCAGAAGCTGGGCTCCTTGGGTTTATCAAACAGTAGATTGCTATATTTATTGCCTACTATATCTTGAGTACCTTACATATTCCACTTGTCTAATCTGTTTCTTAGCCAGTACCAAGTGGTTTTGATAATTGCTGCTTTATAATACAATTTGAGATCCAGCAGCGCTAGGCCACCTTCCCTAGCATTTCTTTTCATTAGTCCCTTTGATATTCTGGACCTTTTGTTCTTCCAGATTAATTTTGATATTATTTTATCCAGCTCTAGAAAATAATTACCTGATAGTTTAATTGGTATAGCACTAAATAAGCAAATTAATTTAGGTAGAATTGTCATTTTTATTATGTTGGCTTGGCTTACCCATGAACAACTGATGTTTTTCCACTTACTTAGGTCTGACTTTATTTGTGTGAAAAATGTCTTGTAGTTATGTTCAGAGAGTCCCTGGGTTTGTTTTGGCAGGTAAACTCCCAAATATTTTATAGTGTCTATCCTCGCTTTAAATGGGATTTCTCTGTCTATCTCTTGCTGTTGGACTTTATTACTAATATATAGGAATGCAGAAGATTCGTGTGGGTTTATTTTGTTAACTGCAACTTTGATAAAGTTGTTTATTATTTCAAGTAGTTTTTTACTTGAATCTCTGGGATTCTCTAAGTATGTCATCATATCATCTGCAAAGAGTGATAACTTAGTTTCTTCTTTGCCTATTCTTATTCCTCCAATTTCTTTGTCTTGTGTAATTGCTACAGCTAACATTTCTGGTACCACTTTGAATAATAGTGCTGATAATGGACATCCTTGTTTCACCCCTGATCTTATTTGAAATGCATCTAGCTTATCTCCATTGCATATAATGCTTGCTGAAGGTTTTAGGTAGATACTGCTTATTATTTCATGGAAAGTTCCGTTTATTCTTATGTTCTCCAGCGTTTTTAATAGGAATGGGTGTTGTATTTTGTCGAAAGCTTTTTCTGCATCTATTGAGATAATCGTGTGGTTTCTGTTAGTTTTGTTGTTGATATGATTGATAATGCTAATAGTTTTCCTAATATTAAACCAGCCCTGAATTCCTGGCATGAATTCTACCTGATCATAATGTATTATTCTCGTGATAAGATGCAGAATTAGTTTTGCTAAAATCTTATTTAAAATTTTTGCATCTATATTCATCAGAGAAATTGGTCTATAATTTTCTTTCTCTGTTTTGTCTCTTCCTAATTTAGGTATCAAAACCATATTTGTATCATAAAAAGAATTTGGGAGGACTCCTTCCCCAATTTTCAAAAATAGTCTATATAGTATTGGAATTGACGGTTATTTAAATGTTTGATAGAATTCACTTGTAAATCCATCTGGCCCTGGAGATTTTTTTCTAGGCAGTTTATTGATGGCTTCTTTAATTTCTTTTTCTGAGATGAAGTTGTTTAAGTATTCAACTTCCTCTTCTGTTAATCTGGGCAATTTGTATTTTTTAAAATACTCATTCATCTCATTTAGATTGTCAAATTTGTGACAATAAAGTTGGGAAAAGTAATTTCTAATTATTGTTTTAATTTCCTCCTCATTGGAGGTGAGTTCACCCCTTTCATTTTTGATATTAGTAATTTGATTTTCTTCTTTTTTTAATCACATTGACCAAAGGTTTATCAATTTTATTAGTTTTTGCATAAAACCAATTATTGGTTTTATTTATTAGTTCAATAGTTTTATTAATTTCAATTTTATTAATCTCTCTTTTGGTTTTCAGTATTTCTAATTTGGTATATACTTGGGGATTTTCAATTTGTTCTTTTTCTAGCTTTTTCAGCTACATGCCCAAGTCATTGATCTCCTTTTTCTCTTTTTTATTCATGTAGGCAATCAAAGATATAAAACTTCCCCTAAGAACTCTTCTTGCAGCATCCCATAAGATTTGGTATGTTGTCTCATTATTGTAATTCTCTTGAGTGAAGTTGTTGATTGTTTCTATGATTTGTTGTTTAACCCACTCCTTCTTTAGGATTAGATTATTTAGTTTCCAATTAATTTTTGGTTTATCTTTCCATGGCCTTTTATTATATCTAATTTTTATGGCATTATGATCTGAGAATGATGCATTGACTATCTCTGCTTTTCTGCACTGAATTGTGAGGTTTTTATGCCCTAGAACATGGTCAGTTTTTGTATATGTGCCATGTACTGCTGAGAAAAAGGTATACTCCTTTCTATTCTCATTCAATTTTCTCCTGAGATCTATCATATCTACCTTATCCAGAGTTTTATTTACCTCCTTAACCTCTTTCTTGTTTATTTTGAGGTTAGATTTATCCAGTTCAGAGAGGGGGAGGTTGAGGTCCCCCACTAGTATAGTTTTGCTATCTATGTCTTCCTTCAACCTCTTCTCTAATTTTTATCAAATTGTTTTCATTAGTTAACTTTTGCATCTCCTTTTCCATCTGTCCAATTATTCCTTTTAAGGAATTATTTTCTCCAGTTAGTTTTTGAACTTCCTTTTCCATTTGTTCAATTTTCCTTTTTAAAGAGATGTTCTCTTCATGGAATTCTTTTTTCATGCTTTTAAAATCATTGGCCAGTTTATCTTCTGTTTCCTTTTTCAGCTATTCCAGGAAAGCTCTTTGTTCATGTGAGCAGTTCATGGTCCCTTCTGAAGTTTCAGATGGGAGTACAATCTCACTACTGACCTCTTTGGTATTCGTGTTTTGGTCCTTGTCCCCATAGAAAGAGTCTATGGTTTTTTCGCCCTTGCTTTGCTTTTTCTTGCTCATGATGATGATTGTGTGCTGTGGCTTCTGGTTCTTTCAGTTAGAAGCTGCAGAACTTGGTGTTGAGCTGACTGGTGTGAAAAAGCTAAGGGCAGGTGCTGATTTATCTTTTTGTTTTGTGTTTCCTCAATCAGCCCTGAGGCTAGCTTGTTAAGTGTGAGGGAGGGGTGGTCTGGTCAGGGGAGATCTCCTCAGCTGAGCTCAGGCAAGGCAAGCTCAGGGGTTGGTGATCCCAGCTGCCCTATAGTCTTCCCATTTCCCCTGGAGTGCTGAGGCATGCCTGGATCCTAGTGCGAGCTTCCATCCCCTCTGTGGCTCCTCTCCTTAGAGCTGAGGCACACCTGGGTCCTAGTGCAAGTTTCCACTGCCCTGGGGTCCCTCTCCTTCCGATCTTACCTCTGCCACAATAAGAGGAATCCCCCTTAGCTATTTTCCTAGCCTCAGGTATGAGACTGTTTGCCCCATCAATTTGGTCAGATTCTCTTTTTAGACGTATCTGAAGGAGTTTGTCTAAGAGCTCAGGTGATTCATTTGCTCTCACTCAGCCATCTTGATATTTTCTTAAAATATATGATTTTCTTCCTTCCCCCAAATGTGGCCTCAATTCAACAAACATTCATTAGGCAAATAGTACTGTGTATAAGGCATTGCCCTAGGCACACAAAAATAAGCACAATAAAGTGTCTGCATATGATCTATACAAGAAGTATAATATTTATGCATTTAATAATGATGTAGTAGAATGAGAAATGGACTGGAAGACAGAATTGAGGTGTGAATCCTGGAAATCTTGAACAAGTTATTTTATCCTTCTTGTCCTCCCTTCTCTCATCTGCAAAATGAAACTAAAAGTACACCCACTGGAAAATGGTGGTATATGAATGTGATGGAATACGGTTATTATGCTGTAAGAAATGAAGCAGATGATGTCAGAGATATGGGAAAGCTTACATGAAGTGATTCCAAGTGAAGTGAGCAGGGTTGGAAGAATAATTGATACTATAACATCACCATTATAAAAATGAACGACTTTGAACACATATAACCTGAAGAAGAATGAGATAGCAGAACAAGGAGAATAATTTATACAGTAAAAACATTGGAAAAAAACAACACCCGCCTTGGAAAGCTGCAAAAACTCTGATCAATGAGATGACTATCCATGATTCCAGAAATCAGATGATGAAGCATACTGTTCACCTTGACACAGTGGTGATGGACTTGGGGGGGTGGCATATGAAGTATATATATTTTTTGGACAAAGCTAATGAGGGAATTCATTTTCCTTGACTATGTATATTTATTACAGGAATTCTGTTTTTGTTTTTTCCCCAACAAGGGTAAGCATGGGAGGAAGAGAAAATAGATTTCTTAAAGTTAAATTAATAACATTTAACTTTTAAAAAACAAGGGAGTTGGACCCCCAAGGTCCTTCCAACCTCTAAAGCTTGTAATCTGCCTTTCATGGAGAGAACCAAGAACAGGTTTCATGAATGGGATAGCATCTCAGGTAGGAAGGAAGAGAAGAGTCTCAACAGTCTTTGTGTAACTGTAGGACAGCTTAAAGCCTCAGGAAGTATATTGCTAGCCGCAATTGTACATTAAAGGCTTTGGGACAAAGGAATCTAGGTACTAGACTACAGCCTCCCAGTGACCCTAACCTTGACCTTTTGTTCTTGCCTTCCCTCCAACTGTTTATTTGCATACTGAAACCCAGAGGATCTTGGGGAACCCAGATGCCTTGCCTCAGATCTATTCAACTTCCATGTTTCTTTGGTGGAGACCCTGAGATGGGTTTTGGGGGACACAAGTCCCAGAAGGGAGTTAAAAAGGAATTACAAGAAATTTTTAGCCCCAAGTAAAATAAAATGTCTCACATAAGAGGCTACAATTCAGCCTCAGAGAGAACTAAAGAATAGATTTTATATTGTTCTGGGAGCACACTGCCTGTCTTTTGTTCAGGCTTTTGACTAGGTGTGGTGTCTTATAGTTTCAGTTATAATTAATGAAGAGGGGTGAGAAGAGAATATATCACCTACTATGTGCCATACACTATGTTAAGCATTTTAGAAATATCTCATTGAATCAACAACTTGAAAGATAGGTGCTGTTATTATCCACATTTTAAAGTTAAGGAAACTGAGGCAGAGTTTAAGTGATTTGCCTAGGGTCACACAACTAATAAATGTCTGAGGCTGGGTTTGAACTTAGGTCTTCCTCACTCAAGGCCCAGCATTCTATGCACTGTACTACCTAGCTACCTATAAAGAGGTATGAACCTGACTTTTTCATGGAAAATCTAATCACAGGACCTTAACAAGAGTCAAGATAACCAGTCAGTGGCCCTGAAGTATTTAAACTTAGACTCTATGCTTTACCCATGCTTCAGCTGGAGTAAAGTACTCCCTAACAGCTACCTGGGTCAAATGAATGGTAAATAACTCTGGTGAGCAGTGGGCTAAAAGCCCCCACACAGTAAAGTCCATTGGGGCCCTAGGATACAAGTCTCAAGGACTCCCTCTCTAAAGATAGCCAGTGGTTATTGGAAACTTGATTTTTTTTTTTTTAATGGCCATATGCCGAAGGCATTGATTTAAATAGAATTAGTGGCAACTTAACCTGGACATTCCAAACCCCTTTCTCCCCAAACTTCTTTGACTCAATTAAATTAAATTCAATCAACATTTACTAACTGGATACTACATTTGACAAACCATCCAAAACTCAGTGCCAGCCACATAGTATGTTTAATGTGGTCAGTTGATGAACTTAGGATACCAAGATAACTAGGACATAGGCTTTGTCCACAAGGAACTTACAGTTTAATAGCACAAGTGTAAGGGAGAATGTACCAGTCAGTGCATGGATAAAGTGCTGAACCTGGAGTCAGAAAGACGCAAATTGAACAGCAAAGCTGTTCAAATATAGCTTCAGATTCTTACTAGCAATGTGACTTGAGCAAGTCACTTAATCTCCATCTGCCTCAGTTTCTTCATTCACAAAATGGGATAATAATAGCACCTACGTCCCAGGGTTGTTGTGAGAATTAAATGAGACAAACTTGTAAAGTTCTTTGTAAAAGTTGAAGCACCATATAATTTCTAACTATTAGGAGAAGTACAAAAGAGTGAGCACTATGATAAATCTGAGGAGTAAGAAAGCTCTTTCACCAGGGATGTTAAGTCAAGGAAGGTTTATGGAAGAGGTAGGTCATGAGTTGCTTCTTGAAGAAAAGGAGGGATTCCATTCTTGGCATGGGATTCAACATGGGTGGGTGGGTGGGTAGAGGAACATTCAGGAAGAGAGGGAAGGATGAGTCCCCAGCAGGAACTCAGTGCAAAGTAGAAGCAAATACCCCTAGGAGAGATAATACCCCTAGGGAGAAATAAGAACAAGGCCAAGAATCGTGTTCTACTGAAAAGCACTGGCTGGAGAAGCAGGACACCTGGGTTCTAGTTCTGGCTGGATCACCTTCAGCAAGGATTTAGGCTTTCTGGGCATTAATTTCCTCACCTGATTAGTCAGCTTCCATTTTAAGGAAGTACTTAGGCTGGCCTAGGATCTGCTCTTGACTCTTTGGACTTTTTCCTTCACTATCCCCCTATGCGGGCACCTTCTCCTGATTTCCAATTTCCTTTTATGTTTTGCTTCCCCCATCCACCCATGAATTCCTTGAAGATAAGGACTACTTTCCTTCCTTCTTTCTTTCCTTCCTTCCTTTCTTCCTTACTTTCTTATATTTGTATTCCTAATACTTAGTACAGTACCTGGCACCTAGGAGGCACTTAATAAATGCTTGATGACTGACTGATTAGCCTGTAAATTGAGACCCCTCCTAACTTGAATGTCCTGTGAATCTAAACTAATTTAGGGTTCCACTTTGATCTCAATTCTAAGTGCAAAGACCTAGGGGAAAGGTTGTGGGAAAGAAGTTGTGCTTCCTTAGCTAGCCTGTCCCATGATGCCCAATTATGCATAAACAGTGTGGCAGCTCCCAGCCCAGCTGGTGATGGCAGGAAGGAATATCTGAAATGGGTGCTATGCTGAAGAGCTTGAAACCTGTAGGATGTTCTTTTTTTTCCCCTTCCATCGAAACAATGAATTTGATCTCAGCTTCAAGAAGGAGAGATGAAGAATTAACTCTAAGGTATTTTGTTCATCTTTCCCCATGGACTTGAATCTGATTTAGTTAGCTCCCTCTCCTGCCCGACTCCAGTGAAACTGTGCCCAAAGCTGAATGTGTCCTCAGGAAGAGGTAAGCCAAGGGAGCAGATGCTTGGTGTTGTCCCCCAGAGCCAGCCCCTCTGCCTCCCCTGAGCCCTGGAGCCGAGCCCCTGGGTAAGCTGTGTTACCTCTATATAGCGAGCATGGGCTAAATGATACAGTCAGCTCTTGTCACTTTGCCACTCATCTCTCTGCACCTTCACATTCAGGCTTCCTATCTTCACAACCCTCTTCTCATTTACTGTTCTATCTCCCTCAAGGAGCATGTTCTTCTCATCCCACCCCATCAACTTCTGCAGCACAGAAATGAATTTACATAACCAATGACAAAGGTCATTTAATCTAAATCAAAAGATCTTCCAGGAAGTGAAAGGTGACAAGGAGGATGAATGGTATGGCGCCCTGTAACTGTTTGGAATGACTTAGGTGTGGCCCTGCATAGAGGGTTTGGCAGACGAAAGGGTAGACCACTAGCTTCCTACATTCTGAAACTCCAGGAAAAGTCAACGTAAAAGGAGGGAAATCAATCACAATTTCCTAATGTATTACGTATTTGAGGACTGATAGTGTACATTACGTTGGCAAGTCTCATTTCAATGAAACAAGTAATAATTCAATGAAATAAGCACCTAAGTGCCACCCATATGCCAAGTACTGTGCTAGGAACTGTGGATACAAAGACAAAAAGAAAGCAATTCCTACCCTCAAGGAGCTTCTATCCTATTGGAGAAAATCATTGGTCAGGAGCTGAACATGAACTGAAACTCATAGCTAATTCCCCATTGCATTTTAACAACAATTCCAGTCTTCCTTCAGAACTAGTGTCCAGGAACACTATATATCAGTGAGAGTTTGTTTCCCTTCCTCTCCTTAACTAATTAGAAGTTAAATGGACCAAAAAAGCAGATGAAAAACATGAAAAGGGTCAGAAACGTAGAGGTAGAAGGGACCTTAGGATGTCATCTAGTCCAGATGAAGAAAATGGGGCCCAGTGAGCAGCTTAATTAATGTCGCAATGTTGTGGAAGCCAGTCCCTGACTATAAATACACCCCTGTTGTATAAACCACACACTTAATCGGGTTACCGTGGATTATTACAACCATTTCCTAGCCATTCTCTGGTCCTTCCACACTTCAATCACACAGCTACTAGACTAATTTTTCTCAAACATTGTTTTCATCTTGTCATTCACCTACTCAACCAAAAATTTGCAATGTCACCCAACTGCCTACAGGAAATATTTAGGACCATCCTAGGGGTACCTGGAGCACCCCTGAAAACTTCCAGGGAATCTGGGAACATGTGGGATTCAGCATTGAGAGTGTCAGAGATGATGAACTTTCTGGCTTCTTCCAGCTATATAGTGACCCAGTGCTGAAAAGCCTTGGTATTTTGGTATGATGATGCAAACCCTGAGTGATCCTCCCCTCACCCATGACAGTGGCAAGAGGGACAGGATCCAGCATCAGTTGAAAGGAGAGGGCAGCTTCTGGCTTGTCTCTTCAATTCTCTAGTAGTGTTTTCTGTGAGTAAGGCCTCCCAAGGATAGGGCAGTGGGTTAGAAGTGGGAGAGATAGCAATGCTCTTTTCTCCCTCTCCATAGCTTCTCTGATGCAATAAGAGTGCTCAACCAGATGTACTTGTACTGAGCCTTTTCTGATTTGTGTCTCCAGAATAGGTGACCAAGCAATCAACCCCGAAATGAATGTGTGTCCAGGCTGGGAGACAAGCTTGTTCTAGTCCAGTGGTCCAGTTCACTGGCTGTTGACTAAAGTTGACTGGTTGGCATAGGAAGTTTCTCCACTGGAGTTGACCACTAACAGGAGAAAGAACCCCAGTCCCTGGTTTGACTTGACAGAAGATATGGATTTTGAGGAAGACAGTGCAGAGCAGAGATGAAATATAAAACTGATCATCAGCAATCCCACACTAGTTCATGTTCATGTGATTTTAACTATCAGTGTAGCCAGATATAACATTAATGTACACTGCTGCTTGTGTAGTTTGTCCTACTATGGATATGTACTTGGGAGAATCTTTTGTGTTATAGCATTTTTTTAATGTAAGAATTAAATATGTCACATATCTGATTTAGTGGATACATTCTGCTCCTCCTTTGGGGAAGTTCTAGACATGAGTAGAAATCTAACCTTTAAATAGTTTGTCCTTGGGGGAACAGGATGAGGTTGAATGAACTGAAGAGTATGACAAAAGGGAGACAAACCCACTTCTCATTAGAGGTCAGTGTCTCCCAGGACTGAGCTCTGTCTAGATGAGACCTGTGGATCCAGAGCAGGGGGCTCTCTTTGTAAAAAGACAGTACCTCAGGACCCTGAATCTAGCAGGAGTTTCTTAATATTAGACATATATTTAATATCTGACAGTGCAGGTGGAGATGTGGATGTTGGACAGGTGGTATTGTTCCTTCTTTCTGGTTCCAAACCTCATGGACTGCGCTACTCTTCAGAGCCTCCTTTTACACGTGACATTTTAGACACTCTGGCTCCACCTGTCAGGCTTGGTTTTCCTTTCAAGCTGACCATGAGGAAAAAGAAACAACGGAAAGTGAAAAAACCCAAGGTCCACTTGTCAGACTAGTCTCAACTCATTGCAGCTTTCTTGAACCAAAGTTGCCGACTCATTTGTCTTGAAAGATCCAGTTCCAATTTCTTCTCTTTGATGCACCAATAATTCTCTAGTCTAGGGGCAGGTAGGTGGCACAGTGAATAGAGCAATAGCCCTGGAGTCAGGAGGACCTGAGTTCAAATCAGTCTTCAGAGACTTGACATTTACTAGCTGTGTGACCTTGGGATAGTTACTTAACCCGAATTGCCTTGCTTTCCCCCCTCCAAAAAAAAATTCTCTAGTGTATACTTTGAGTCCTTGAATATGTGTGTGTGTACATGTGTATACACACACATATAATAGTTGTGAAATCTATCTCCTCCTACGTATTCCTCTCCTGCTATCTTTTTTTCTCTATTTCATTTTAATGAAGCACATCAATATTTAATGCAAGGATTAACCACACATCTTTATGTTTACAAAATCCAGGGGAGAAAACAGAAAGCAAACAAACTCTTAAGGAGCTCAGGAAACAGGCACACTCTCCTGGAAGAGGAGAGAGAAGAAGAAAGGGAGGAGGGTGAGGAATGACTAACTGTGGGTCTGGACCACCAGATGAGACCCCCTGAGCCCTGAGAGGTGTACTGAGGATATGATTGTTGCAGCTCTACTCCCACTTCCAAGGCCAGGCTGCTGTTTGCCCCCTATCCCACTCTGTAGCTTCCTGGAGCTGATTTCCCAGATACCCCCTGCTCTGTCCCTTTCATGTTCACCTCTTGCTCTCAGACCTTTATGCAACTGTTTATTGAGGTAGCTGCCATCCTGCCCCTTAGACTACAAAATCCTTGAGGGCAGAAATTGTCTTTTGCCTCTTTTGTATCCCCAGAACTTAGCAGAGTGCATGACACATAGTAAGCATTTAATAAATATTTATCGATTAATTTATTGACTCCCTGCTCAGGCCACTTATAGTAGCTCTCATCAACATGGATTCTGCCCTTCCTCTCTTCTAGAAGAGGGGCAACAGTTCGTCACTCAAGGTTTTGTCCCAGTCCTGGGGTCAGGGAAGGTCCTCAGGGATTCAAGGAGGAAAACGATGGAGATTTCCCCCCGACAACATACACTGGCCTCCAATGTTATGTTACACACACATTTATTAATTTCCTACTCTGTGTAGAAAGAATCAAAAAGCAAATTTCACGTAGGAGTAGAACCAGACTTAACAATAGACTAGGGAATATATTTCCAGCAAACTGGTCCTTACAGAGGGAAGTCAGAGGTAACAATAATAACAATATAATGTATGTACATATGTGTATATAGATGTTTATAGATAAACCTTGTTCTACAAGTTTCTTATGAGTCATACCATATGAGGCATAAAAGAAAAAACCGTGTGCTTGCCAAAAGTATGTGTCACTGTCACAGAGCAGGTCCAGCTAAAAGTCCAAATCAAAGAGGAATTCCCTTTTGATGGAGTGGTCTTCCAGAAGCTCCTGTCTATATATGACATTGTACCCCCAGAACATACTAGAGTCTCCTACATCTACAATAACCAAAGAGAGTTTGACCTAGTGATCTACACAGGAAAAACCAAATGGCTGAGGAACATCTATGATTTGAGTTACAACACCAAGCTGGAGGGATAACCCATAAAGTTAGTCAGTTACCAACACATCTGTTTTGGAGAAATACAGCAGTTGGACAGTGAAATGGGGAGCCAGAACTAAAAAGGATAAGCGTAGGATGGATGACCTTTGGGAAATGAGGCAGTGTTTTTAATACTCCTGAGTTTCTTGCCAAAACAAAGGCTCATCTTTTTAACACTAAGATCCTTCTGGCAATACAGTATGACCATGAGTGAAGGCTAACAAATCGAAGAATCACAACTGTGGGCAAGACATAGTTGGCATAGGCAACAAAATACAACCAAGCACAAAATATATCATCAATGAAATATATAGTGGATTGGTCATATTTTGAGAAGAAAGCATAACAATTGGACAGTTGTGTGCTCCACTGATATCCATGTAATGTTCGAAAGGACAAAAGAGAATTGGACAAGATCATCTTAAGGCACCTTTTAGCTCTAAATTCTACAGTCCTATGTTCAGGATTTTTGTAGAGGCTAAGCAATAGGCCTCTGGGGTCCCAGAAATGCTGAGCCTTTTAGGCAAAAATGAAAACCTCTGGTCAGGGGATGCAGATTTCATCTGGCGGTACTGTTCCCTTCCTATCTAGGGCATTTCTTCAGAGACATCCAAGCAAAGTTCATCTGAGCCAAAGCCCACAGTGTTGATAAGGTGGAGATCCAGGAATGGAAATCCTAAACTGGAAAGGGGAAAAATAACACCAGTTTAACAGGACCAAACTGGTAAGTGGGGAACTAGATGGGGATGATGGTGACTCAGACCTCATGGTAGGCTGGCTCTGACCTAGAATTTGAGACTCCTGGATATTAGTATTAGGACCTTTCAGATCTTTGAGTTCAGACCTCCCTCCACTTTATAAAAAGGGAAACTGAATCTCAGAAAGGAAGAGTGCTTGTCCAAGGTCACATAGTCAGTGAGAAGCAGTATTAGAACCTGGGTTCTCCTCACTTCGAGTTTAGTGTAGTTTTCAAGAAGTGCCCCTGCTGGGTAGGAATCAGAGAGGCTGAGGACTGGTTAGGCTCACCTTTCTCTCTAGCCCCTTAATTCCATCTCTCTAACCTCGTTTTCCACCTGCTGGGCTCTGTGTGGCCAAGTTTTTCTTCTCAGGCACAAACCAGTCCACATGTGATTTTTTCCTTCTCTTGTGAAAAGGATAGATGAAGGGTCCATTACTTTCCACTTAGCTGAAAGAGAAAGGCAGTGAAAGCAGAGAGAGAGAACCCATGTGCAAAATTATAAGATTTACACTAGATGACCTCTAAGATCTCTTCTTGTTTAAGTCATAGGAGATGAAGAGAAAGGAAAAAGAAATGGGGAGGGAAGGAGATGGAGATAAAGAAAAAGAGAGAAGGGGAGAGAGGGAGAACTCCAAACCCAGAGGTCTTAACCTCTGCCTCACACTGCCTCCCTCAAAATTTGACTTGTGTCTCCAAGTCTCCATAATTTAAAAAAGGGAGAAGGAAGGTTTTTAGTTCTCATTTTCTCTTTCCTCTGCATCTCTGGCTTCCTATCAGAAGCCAAGCCCAGTTATATGCAATGGCCATGAATCAATGGAAGACCTCATCAGTGGTGAAATGTCATTGAGGGTGGTGGCAACAAGAACCCAGGATAACGCTCAGGGGCATACCCACTACATAAATAATACTGAACTTACTCTAGAAGTTGGCATTGATTGAATGGATCCAAGCTTTTCCATAGTCATAGCCTCTAAAGATATCTTTTAGCTGTAGGCAAATTCCCTGATGAGTACTAATATTATCCAGAACTCTTCTCAAGCACTGATTCATGCTCACACACCAACTAGGAGGCAAAAACAGTGACAGTCGCAGACAACCTTAGAAACCAGGGGATCCTGTCCTGCTCGCCTTGCCTCGGGACACAGTGCTAAATACCATCATGAGTAAGGGTGGGGCAGGTTTTGCCTCCTCAGGAAAGTGGGAATGCGTAAGATAATGTGGCATAGTGAGAAGAATGCTGAGCTTAGAGTTACAGGATCTGAATCTGAATCCCTGTTCTATCACCCTTAAAAGGCTCTCACTTGCTCTGACCATTCCTACCAGCTATTGTCCTTTCTCTCTAAGCCTCTTCTCCATCTTCATCCCTCTTGACCTTTAGGGCTGCAGTATTTGATGCTCTTGATCCCCTTCTCCTCCAGGATGCTTCCTCTTCTCTACTTTTCCTGATACTGCCCCCTCACCTATCTGCCTCTCAGTCTAGATCTTCATCTATGCCATGCCCAGGAACTGTGTATATCTCTCAAGGCTCTAACCTGGACCCTCTTCTCTTTTCCTGCTATACTCTATCACTTGGTGATCTCACCAGCTTCCATATCATTCCTAAACAGAAGCTTCTTAGATCTACTTATGTAGCCTAACGTCTCTCCTGAGATTCATTCCTGCATCTCCAACTTCCTTTTGGGCATCTTCAACTGGATGTCCTAGGGACATCTCAGACTCCGTATGTCCAAAACAGATCCTCCTTACACAAACCCTTCTGTCTTCTAAACTTTCCTATTACTGTTGATGCCACCATCCTTCTAGTCACCTAGGTTCACACCCCAGTGTTATTCTCATCTCTTCATAAACTTATTCCACATTACCAATCCATTAATAAATCTTTTTGTATCTTCACAACATCTCTTATATGCATGCCTTCCTCCCCCGCACACAACCACTCCCCTGGTTCAGACCTACCTAGCATCCTACCTGAACTACTACTTCAATAACCCTCCAACTGACCTCCCTGCCTCAAATCTCTCCCCATTACATCCTCTATTCAGCTTAATGTTATTTTGCTAAAGAGTAGCTCAGACCATGTCACTTTCCCTGCTCTGGAACTTCCAAGAGCTTCCCAATGATTTCCTTTCTTTGGCATTTGAAGGTCTTCTCAACCTGGCCTCTCCAACTTTCCAGTCTTCTTACATTTTGCTCCACTCCATATACTCTGTGATCCAGCAACCCTGGCCCTCTTGCTACAATTCCTCAAATACACCTGTCTATCTCCAGATTCCATCTTTGCAAAGACTATAGGGAAAGCTAGGTGGTACAATGGCTAGTGTTGGAGTTGGAAGACTCAGGAAGACCTGAGTTTGAATCCTCCCACAGATCCTGACTAGCTATGTGACAGTGGTCAAGTCATTCAATGTCTTTCAGCCTCAGTTTCCTTATCTATAAAATGGGGATAACAATAGCATCTGTCTTACAGAGTTGTTGTTAGGATCAAATGAAATAACATATATGAAGTGCCATATAAATGCTATTAGTGTATATCTTGTATGTATCTAGTTATTTTATATTTTTCTTGCCCATTAAAATGTGAGCTCTTTAGGGTAAAGAGCCTGTTTTTGTCTTTCTTTGTATCCCTAGTGCTTAGTACAGTGTTGATGTATAGTAAAAACTTCAATTAATGCTTGCTGATTGACTGATGACTTATTACTTAAGTAGTAACTAACTTTTTTCTTGTTGTTCAATTGTTTCAGTCATGTCTAGATCTTCCTGACCCTGCTTTGAGTTTTCTTGGCAGAGATATTGAAACAGTTTGCCATTTCCTTCTCCAGCTTACTTTACAGATGATGAACCTAGGCAAACAGGGTTAAGAGACATGGACAGGATCAAGGGTCTGTGTGAGGCCAGATTTGAACTCAGGAAGACTCATCTTCCTGACTTCAGACTTGGCACTCTATCCATGGCATCACTTTGCAGCCCAGGCTATTGGTCATGTTCTACCAGTCCACTTGACAAACTGTACTTTCATTCACCAAGTTTGGAAGCACATAAACCATCTGACTCAGCACCCTTTGGACACACTGTCTGCATCCACACTTACCCCCACTTCTTTCTTTGAACACCTAAATGAAAGCAACACCACTATGGCATCTGGAAAGGCTGCATCAATAGACTGCTCTAGTGTTTCACTCACCATCCCTGTGACTTCCTACTCTACTTCCCTTTCCTGGAAACCAGTCCTTTATGTAGGTTGTATTTCCTATTAGAACATAAATATAAACAGTATTTGAGATTTGAAAAAGCCTTCAGCAGCCAGTTAGTCCAGATCATACACAACATTGCTGACAGGTGGTCACCCAGCTCCTTTACTGAGACCCCCAAGGAGGTAAGCCATACCGCCTCTCCAGGGATCCATTCCACTTTTGGATAGCTCCAGTTGTTAGGAAGTTTTTTTCTGATATCAAGCCTAATTTCCTCTTCTCTACTTCTCCCATTTGCTCCTCATTCTGTCCACTGGGGCCAAAGGGAACAAGACAAATCCTTTCTCCATACGACTGAAGTGATCAGAATAGGGAGAACACTGTACACAGCAAAGATGGAATGATGTAATGATGATCAACTGTGAAAGACTTGGCAACTCTGAGCAAGACAACAACCCAAGACAATTCCAAAGTACCTATGATGAAAAATGCTACCTACCTCCAGAGGGAGAACTGATAAGCTCTGAGTGTAGATTGAATCATATTGTTTTTCTCTTTCCTTCTTTCCTCTTTCTTTTTTTCTTTCTTTCCCTCTTTCCTTTCTTCTCTCTCTCTAATAAAGAAATATAGTTTGCATGACCTCACATGTATAATGGGTAATGTGTTACTTGCCTTTTCAATGAGTGGAAAAGGGATGGAGGGAGAGAATTTGGGACTCAAAAGATTTTAAAAAATTAATTTTTTAAAAAAATAAAGGAGCCAACTCAGAGGCCTCAAGCTTCTTCCAATATAGTCATTTGGTATCTTTAACACATCCTGAAATCCCCAGATGTGGCACAACAACCAATGGAGTTACCATATTAGCTGAATAAAAGAAGGCATTTATGTTTCCTGGAGAACTAGACCCTTTAGATCAAAGAATTTAGGGTTAGAAAAATCCTTAGAGATCAGTCCAATGCCTTATTTTAAAAGTGAAGAAACAGAGGTCTAGAGAGAAGTGATTTACTCAAGATCACATAGTTAATGAGCAGCAGAGCCTATATTAGAACCTAGATCCTCTGGTTTCAGATCTAGCACTTTTTCCTCTACAGCATGGTGCATGGTGCTGCCTCTTTGATCTCAAACATGGAAGAAGCCTTGAGATGAGCTGAATATAGGTTAAGGGCTTCCCTCCCCCCGCCCCTCTGCAATGAGACAATCTTCTCCAAGTATATGATATTTGTTTAGAGATATAAAAGGAGTAATAAGGTGGGTGAAAAGTGGAGAGAATTAATTTGATATTTTGGAACCCTCCGCAATTTCTTGGCACCTAAAAAGAGATCAAGTGAGGAATTTGAAACTGCTCTCAATTTCACACACCCTACATCCCCATCCCAACATTCTTCAGGAACTTCAGATACAGCTAGGTTCTGATTAGTTCCAAATAAAGAATCTTTTGAAGTGGTTGTGTGTATTCAAATTTGCACTATTCCAAGTTATGCTTATGTAACATATAATAGCTAATATTTTTATAGTGCTTACTATATGCCAGGCACTGTGCTAAGTGATTTAGAAATGTTATTTCACTCGATTCCCCCAACAACCATAGAAGATAGGAGCAATTTTTATCCTCATTTTACAGATACAAAAACTGAGGCAAACAGAGGCTAAATGACTTGCCCAAGGTCACATAGCTAGTGAGTGTCTGAAGCCGAATTTGAACTCAGGTCTTCCTGATTCCAGGCCCAGTGTTTTATCCACTGTGCCACCCAACTGCCCCGAATATGATAATTCCAAAATGGTAGCTAAAATATGATAATTAATTTCAACCCAATGGAAATATGCAGTGTGAATTCAAAAATACAGATTCTTCTTTTTCTCCTTCTTCCCCTATTACTCCTCCCCTCTGCTCCCTTTCTCTTCATCATCATCATCATCTTCTTCTTCCCCTACTTCTCTTTCTTCTCCTACTTCTCCTTTTTTTGGGGGTGTGGGGCATTAATTGAAACAACTATAAATCTTCCATAAGGAATCTGACTAAAGTGTAAGAGGTCTCTGGTTCTTTTCATATTGCAAAGATGCCAGGGCAGCACCCAGGCTATCTATCTGTCATCAGCATCTTCCCTATATGACAGCCACAACTCCTTTTACAGTCAGACATCTCCTGGATGATTCCTTTTATTTCACTTTTCAAGTACAAGTCATTGTTGCATCCTGCTTACACCTCCCATGAACCGGTCCATTGTCTTTTGGGTTACCTGCCTCTCAGAGTCTTCTAAAATTGTGGTATAACATCACCTAGAGTCACATAGCTTCACTGAAGGATTATATAAACAAAAAAGGGTTGAGCTTTAAAAATAAAGGGGCCAGCTTTGCCTCAAGCAAATTGCTGATCTGGGTGACACAAAGAAAAAACAAACATTGTCCCTGGCCTCAAGGATTTTAAATCAAATGAATATCTGGACAGAGGTGCCCTTTTAGGTTTGGGCTGGGCTTGACTGTGGGTCTGAGCAAGGAGGAGTTGAAAATGTGTTCCTTGGCCCATACCCACAAGCTGGAGTTCAGCCCAAGTGGCTGACCCTATTCAGGTCATTGACTCACCCAGTCACCAGAGGTGACAATCATTTCCCCGGTTCTTTCCCAGTCTTCAAGCAGGCCTGCCCCTTCCTTAGCCCCAGAGAGACAGGGTCTCTCCACTCCCAGCTTCTGAAGTCTTCTGGGAAGGCAACATTCCCTGGACCACTCTTGGGAGAAATGTGCTGGTTATTTTTTCCCTCCCTTCCTGCTCAGGCTCGGAGCTCCTAGGACACAAACAGCTGAAATCTATTCCTCCTCCCCCCAACACTGGTCACCAGCACTTGGATGGATGCTCAGGTGAAACACATGAATATCTCAGCCATATTTTCTTTCCTTGGGCCTGGCCTCCCAAGTTCAGGCAACTTCCTCCACCCCCAGACAGATGCCTAGTGATTTAGCTCTGGAAGAGACTTTAGTGATCATCTGATCCAATTTCCCATCATTTTAGGAAAAAAAATAGATGAGGCCCAGTAGGATCATACCTCTAGGCCAGGTAGGGACCATAAAGGCCAGCTAGTTCAAATGGCTTGCCCAAGGTCACAGGACAAGTAAGAATCAGAGGTGGATACTAGAACTCAAATCATTTGAAGGCGCTCTTTCCAAGGGGCCCTCCAAATCTCAGCCTAGAGCAAGGGAATGCCTATGCTGGCTTGGGGCCAGAGAAGTGACACCCTTATCTCCCACTGCGCCCGCCCGGATTGCTCACCTTGTCCCCGCCCGAGGCTCCCCACCTAACTCCTTCCAGCCCAAAGACAATTCAGTGCTCAGGCCTCTGAGGGTTTCCTTCCAGTCCCCGCCCCTAAGGTGCCGTCTCAGTTTCCACACTCTTGGAGGGACTGGGGGCTCCCCCAGGCATGTTAGTCCAGGCCCGATCCGGCTCCTCCTCTTTCGGGGAAGGGAGGGTGTGGTATAGCGG
The DNA here is from genome assembly GCF_028372415.1 of Notamacropus eugenii. Lineage (NCBI taxonomy): Eukaryota > Metazoa > Chordata > Mammalia > Diprotodontia > Macropodidae > Notamacropus > Notamacropus eugenii. Next base: position 140,109,559 of record NC_092876.1, on the reverse strand, counting down.
GGTGCAGTGCAGTGCGGACACCGCCCCTCCTGGGTCCCCACCCTCGCGCCCTCGGTGGAACCAGGAAGGAACCGAGGCTCTCGTCCCGGGACACCCCGGCCGGGCTGCTGCAAATGAGCTGGAGCAGACGGCGCTGGCCGCGGCTGCTTCAGCAAAGACAGCTCTGCGAGGCACGGACCAGCCAGGGCGGTCCTCATGGCCTTGGGGGTGGAGCAGCGGCTGGGCAACCTGACCATCTTCAGCCAGGACGACTTCGAAGGTGACTGGCAGCGCGTGGCCAGCGGGGGCTTCGGCCAGGTGTTCCGGGTGCGGCACCGACGATGGCGGACCGAGTACGCCATCAAGTGCTCCCCTTGCCTGCTGGCCGACTCCAGCCCTACCAGGTACCCGCTCCTCCCACCCTCCTCCCCTCCTCTCTAGCCTTGGAGTTTCCTGCTACTTCAGCTCCAAGGAAAAGAACCCTGGGAGACTTCCTGCCAGAGCTTCCCTGGCCCACCCTGAGGTTCAGCCCCAGGCTGCCTGTCTCAGAGGGATCGGGATGTTGGACTTAGTACAGTCTTGGGTCTCTCGTCTCATCCTTCCAAGATTTTCCTTCCTTTTAACTGCCAAGGTGATGGCTTGCTCCGTGTTTGAATGAGCAGGCTCACAGCACCCCCAGGAAAGTAAGATTTTTGTCCAGTCTTACCCACAGAGGAAACCGTAGAGGGATGGGCTGGACTGTAATCACGAGTTAGGGAAAACTGGCTTGGGGCGTGACATCGTAGGGATCGGCCCGGCCGACTTTGGGGGGGTTATTTTACTAGATGGGAACCTGATTCGTGCAAGTTGACACGAGGCATGCTGCAAAGGGAGAAACCCTGTGTTTGTGTGGGTACACCTGCATACTTGAACGTGTGGGAGGGGGCTCCTGATGTCGCCTCTTGCGAGGCTTCACCTTCCTAAACCAGTGCTGAAGAACAGACCCTTAGAGATCTACAGGTCAAAGCCTGGAACTTCATATTATCTGTCTTTACTTGTCTCTTTTTCACCAGCTGTCTGTCTATGTTTTTGCTACTCTTTGTCTTTGTCATTTCTCATTTTTTTCCTTCTTCCTGACTTTTTCTCCCTCTGACACTCCCTCTCCCTCTCTGTCTGTTCTTTGCTTGGTGTTTCTTATAAATAAACCATGTGCCTGCTCTGTATGCTGCTATGTATAGAGGAAACAGTTGAGAGCTGAAGTCTGATCATCCTAGTCTTCCCAGGGCTTCTTGTGATATCAGACCCTTCCCTGGACATCTGCCCTATGAGATTGGGGAGGACTGAACATCCTGTGTCAGTCAGTCAGTTTCTTTGCTGTTTCCCTGTCTGTCTCATCATACTCTCTTTAGCCACCAGCCAAGCCCCCAGGATCTAGTCATGAGGCTCTTCGGCACTGACCAGATTCTTCTCTTACCCTCATACTCTCCATCTATCTCATCTCTTTCATGTCTTAGAGTAGATTGGGACAACCCAAGACTCTCCCAGCAAGGCAGAGGGCAGGTGGACTTGTAAATTGTACTTTTCCCTTCCTTTCCCCTACATTATGATTAATCCTGTTGGCACTGTGATGGAGTCAGATTGTTCTGGGGTCACCTGAATTATTTTGCAGCCCATGAAATTGAGAATGAAGGAGATGAAATGCTAGACAGAAGAGAATTTGGGTGGAGTGGGAGTGCAAAAGAAGCTGATAATAGTTTAATGGGAGAGACATCCAATTCTCCTTCCTCCTATCTGACTCCTTTCATCTTTTGAATTTGGTGTTTAATGGGGTGAGCTGCATTCTCCCCATCCTTATGATCCTAATAAAGCAAGAAAAGAAATAACTGTCAGACTCAGGGATAGAATTGGAGGAGTGTGTTGTGTGTGTTGGGGGAAGAGAAAAGTGGACACAGTACTCTCAGTAGTTAGAGGGACAATGATGGGACAAAGCAGAGCACATGAATAATGACAGATATTTATATAAAACTTTAGATTTTACAATCCATTTTTATACATTCTATTATTTCTGCCTCACAACAACCATGATATAGATTCTAGAGATGATGGTATTGTCCCCATCTGACAGATGAGAAAACTAGGGCTCAGAGAGCAGTCTTCTATCTAGATGATGTTATCTCTGATGACTTCTAAGAAGGTTAAATAGGGAGGGAGGAGGGAGGGATGGTTCTCCATGACTTGAGAAGTCCCTGGCTAGTCTGACTCTTCTGTGAAGTCTGGAAAGCTAGTCATGTCATGGAGTTTTGAGAAGAATCACTTAGGGAGAAACCTGTATTTCCAGATCTCTTTTTCCTTTTCCAGATCTATGTAACCCTGTATAATATAAATGTACAGTCCTATCCTCCCATGATCTAAGGGGATCTGGTGATGGCAAACATTTCTTCAGTTCATCTCTGGTTGACTCTTGTGATTTTATCCCTTTTGGGCCCTGCCCTTTCTTGGGTCTCTGCATGGGCAATGTGAAGAGAACACTGTGAAAATTGCGGTTTCATGTTTAATCATCTTTTTTTATTCTACTATGTTATGGAAATATTTAATTTATTTCATAAAATAAAAATTAAATAATCTTTTAAAAAATTATAGTTGAGGGAAAAAGCACAACATTTTGCCAGTTGTTCTTTATCTCCATCTCCTATTTCCAGCTTAATATTAAAAAGCATATTTTTATGCATCACAGATAAAGAATATTAGAGAAAGAAAAAGCCTTAGTTTTTTAATAACAATATTTATGTAGTACTTTGAGGTTGGCTAAACACTCGACAAGTATCTCATTGAATACTTCATGGTCAGTTCTATTGTCACTATTTCATAGATGAGGAAACTGAGGCAAGCAGCAGTTAAGTGACTCACACAGCTTAGTAAGTGCCTGAGGACAGATTTAAATTCAGATCTTCCCGACTGCAGGTCCAGCACTCTATCCATTGGGTGAGCTGCCTCTAGGCACTACCCTTCTTTTGACTTGCCCCAGTTCTTACAGTCAGCTAAGAACAGAGTTGGGATTAGATCCCAAATTTCTTGATTCCTAGCCCTGGAGACTTTTCCCTCTCCCTCAAGCATGGATGGGCAAGAGGACTTTCCACTCCAACATACACATATATTGTGATACAGGTAAGTGTGTGATGAGTGAAATAGATAAGAAAGTATCACTGTGGTTCAGATGGAAGGGAATCACTTTCATCTGGGAGTGGTCAGGGAAGGCTTACCCTTATTTTTTGCCTCATTTTCTTTTTAACACCAGTTACTTTGTATTGTTGTATATGACTCTGTGTGTGTGTGTGTGTGTGTGTGTGTGTGTGTGTGTGTGTGTGGCTTGCCCCCTGCTCCCATCTCCAGTTAGACTCTCAAGACCCTGGAGAGCAGAAGTTATATTCTATATGACTTTGCATTCTTCATAGCCTTGAACAGTGCCTTGATATTTTGTTAATCCATGAATTAATTCGTTAACACTCTCCTCCCCATTCTTCTATAGCTCAGACATGAAGTGCCTTATTGAAGAAGCAACCAAGATGGAAAAGATCAAATTCCAGCATATTGTCTCCATCTATGGGGTGTGCCAGCAGCCCCTGGGCATTGTGATGGAGTTCATGGCCAAGGGCTCCCTAGAGAAGATGCTGCCTACCCATAGCCTCTCCTGGCAGCTCAAGTTCCGAATCATCCATGAGACTGCGTTGGCCATGAATTTCCTTCACAGCATTAAGCCACCCCTGCTCCATCTGGACCTCAAACCAGGCAATATCTTGTTGGATAACAACATGCATGCCAAGGTGAAGGGCCCTGTGTATTCTCCATTCCTCTGGCCTAAGCCCTACCCCCTAGCCCCAGAGAAGGAGGATACATAGAAGGTAGTATATGGGAAATCTCTAGAGGATACCTTGAGGATCAGGAGCCAATTAAGGGTTCTCACTCATCTCTCAAAATGTATTCTAAACATAGAATGTTTGTTAGCTGTCTGTGTGTTAAACTTGCATTGGTTTTTAAGACACATTTTCCAAAGGACCTACTAGGGGCAGAGAGTATGTTTGAAAGACAGATAGGGTCTGGCATATTTGGTTTGGCATCTGGAGATGTGGGTCATAATATAGAGCACCCCATTGATATATGATGTATGGCTCTGGCCTAATCACCCTCTGGGTTCTAGTTTACCTATCTCTAAAGTGGGAGGATAACACTACTATTTTCTATTTCCCAAGTGTGAGTAAATGAAACAATCTCTGATAAATCTTTTTTGATGAGAAGTAAGAGATATAGGAATGGTATAAGTATATGATAATCACAGTTGGAATCCCTTTAAAGAATATGACATTTCTAAGTGTTTTGGAAACTGTGGTAAGATTGTCAGGACCCAGGAGGATACTGATGCAATATCCTTAGCTATTTTGCTCCCTAGCTATGGATGCTGGGATGAATGGATAGTCTGACCAGGAGTGAATGGATGGAGTATCCAGTGGTGAATGGGGTGAATAGGCCAGGGGGACAGGAAACAACGGGTAACTATCTGTCCCTGTAAACCAGTCACCATCTTAGTTCCTATCACCCGTCTATTTCTCCATTACTCCCTTTCCAGATTTCAGACTTTGGCCTATCCAAGTGGATGGAGCAGTCAACACGGATGCAGTATATTGAGAGATCAGCACTTCGGGGTACACTCAGTTATATTCCCCCTGAAATGTTTCTGGAGAGCACCAAAGCACCTGGGCCCAAATATGATGTGTACAGGTAAGGGGAAGTCAGAGGGATCTTCTTATTAATTTTGGATCTTGGAGACTATTGGATCCTTTTGCATTTCTACCATTCTAATAGCTCTTTGCTTAGCTTCAGAGTTGAAAGCCACTCCTTTTTGATGAGATGGTGAATAGTGGATATACTCTTCTGAGGCTTGAGCTGAGCTGCTTATCACATTCTCTGCTTGACCTGCAGTCCCTCTACACATGGTCCGCTTTCTGGCTGGTTCTAAGAACTGGAACAGATCTAATTATCAAGGTCCACCTTCTCGGGGCAAGTGGGATACCCAAACCTGGGGCTGGGGAATGGGCAGGGGTGGAGGGTTGGTTTTTCATAACTGAGTCTGACTCTTTCATAAGGTCTAGAAAGCTGGAAACTTTGTGGATTCTTGAGAAGGGTCACTTAGGGAGAAACCTCTATTATTTACAGCTTTGGAATTGTCATTTGGGAGATTCTTACCCAGAAGAAGCCATACCCAGGTAGTATACTGAGGGCTGCCACTCTGGGTTCTGTAGGGTATGAAACCCTGGGATTGAGTCCTGGAGGGTGGTGGCTATGGTGGGGTATCACAGAGAAGAGGCTAAGGGCTTAGGGAGGGTAGTGTAGTAGGTGGCATTTGTCCATAGGACCCCATCTCACCTCTTCTTCATGTATCTGTTTTTATTTTCCCTGCCCACCTCTATTTTAAGAAAGATCCCATTTTAAAAGACTTTAGATAGGGTCTTTCCCCCCCAAAAAAAATTGTATGAGAAATATCCTCCTTTCTTCTGAGTCCCTCCCACCCCTGCCCTCTCTTTCTAACTCTATCCTCTCTCACCCTCTCTTTCCATAGTCACAACCTCCCTGTCTCCTGGGATGGGAGTGATCAAGTGGGAGTGAGGTTGGGGGCTCAGAGAAAGAACTTGATATCAGAGCTGGAGGAGGGGGGAGCTTTGAGGCTCCAGGAAAAAGCAGGTGAATCCTGACCTGGTTTTTCCCAAATCAGAGCACATTCCTTAGGAAAGAAAGGAGGGAGAAAAGTTAAATTGTACTTCAAACCCACAGGCTTTCTAGTTGCCGGTTTTAACCCAACTTACCTGCCCCTCAAAGCATTTCCTCCACCCTCCACCCCCCCAATAACTCCCACCCAGCAGCTGAGAATATAGAATGTCTCCAAACCTTCAAAAAATAGCAAAGTGAGAAAACTAAAGCTTTCAGGAAAACAGTTTTTTGGCATATGTTTCCATGTGCATTGGTACCATTCCCTTCAGACTATAAGGATGCATGGGGTCTTGTTTGGGGCTGGCCTTCTAGCCTGGGTAAAGTCTAGAGGAAGTGGGAGAGGGGAACTCATCTAGCCAAAGCCAGTCCTTGGCCCCTACTTACTGCCTGGATATAGGAGACTCAGTGCCTCTTAGTCTCCCTATCACCTCCCTTCCCTGCTTCACCAACACTGATCCAGTCTATGATCTCCCTCAGGGTTCAACATGATGACCATCATCATTCGTGTGGCTGCTGGTACCCGACCCTCTATGCAGTTCATCTCAGATGAGTGGCCAGGTGAGGGCCAGCAGATGATAGACTTGATGAAGCGCTGCTGGGACCAGGACGCTAAGAAGAGACCATGTTTCACAGGTAATCATTCATATTTTCAACTGTGTATGTCTATGATACAAACATCTATCCACCCATAGTTATGTACATGTATATATCCTTTTAAGATTGACAAGGTTTCATATGTATGTGTATATATACATATATATATATACACATACACATACACACACACACACACATATATATGTAATCTCATTTGTTACAGCAGCCCTATGAGGTTTGTACTGTTATCACCATTTTACAGATAAAGAAACTGAGACTGAGAGGTCAATATGACTTGCTGAACCACAGCTAACAAGTGTATGAGGTGGAATTTGAACTCAGGTCTTCTTTAATTCTGACCTCTAGTCATTCTTGTACAGAGCTTGCTTGAAGACAAGGCAGTTCAGAGTGAAGAGATGTGGCGATAAGTCAAGGTAGGAGTCAGGCATTCATCTCAGTGACCTACAGTGTGATGTATATGGTTTTTGTTAGGATTCCTAAGTTGAATCCACTTAATCCTCTTCTTTAAGGCAGGACTGACAAATCCAGCTTAATAGTGCTTAAGTTCTTCATGGGATGTAAGTTCAATTCAACCAGTATCGATTAGGCTAGAACTCCCTACAAGGTATCATGGTGGATACCAGGGAAACAAAGACAGACATGAATGAACAAGTGAATGAATGCATTAATAAAGCATTTTAAAGGGTTTACTATTATAAATAACTATGCTAAGCACTGGAGATAGTCCCTGCTCTCAAGGAGCTCATGTTCTAATGGGAAACACAACACATATGTAAGGTTTCAGCTACAAGTTAGATGGAATAAGGCCCATGGTCCTTAGGGGGCAGCAGCAAAGCACATATTGATACCTCTTCTTTAATGTCATTCCCACTGAAAAATCATATCCAATATGACACAGGCCTCTTCTCAAAGAGCTTATAACCTAAAGGGTAGAAGGAAAAGTTTATAAATAACTGTAATACAAGGGAGAGATTGTGTTCATCCTTCATTGCTGCAGAAGACCATGCCATCAGAGAAATGATGACATGACTTGCACTTGACTTTGTTTTGAGTGAGGGAGGGTTGTGTAAGGTCACCAACCTCACTTCTCCTCCAGAGCCATCTGAATCCAGTGACCAGATATTTGTCAGGATGACTGGAGATGACCCAGGATGCACTGGGAGACCTTGGACCCTTTAGGCCAAGGTCTTTGCAGGTACTCACTTAGGGTGAGGTAATGCCCATTTCTTGAATAGGCCTATTTAAGAAGTAGCCAGGTCATGGCCCCTTTAAAGAGGCCAAGAAAAAAGGAAAGAAGGGATTGCTTAAAGCACCAGGAGAAATTTGAGACAGAGGAGACAACTTTTACCTGGACTCCATAGAGAAGGGATATCAAAGTTGGTCCTGGAAAGGAAGGAGAGATTTCAAGTGGCAGAGATGACAAGGCTTAGATGGGAGTCTGCTTTGGTGTGACCAAAGCAGCAGATGCTAGGAAGGATGGGATGAGCATATTGGAGGGAGAATAGTTGCCTGGAATGTTTAATGGAGAATAGAATGAGATAAGGCTAGGTGGTTGAAGTCAGATTTTGGAAGGGCTTGAATGCCAAGTTCTGAAGTTTATTTTCTTTGATAGATACTAGGAAGCCATTGCATCACTTTCCTTCAATGTCTGAGTTTCCTTATCTTTAGATAATTACTAAAAGGTTATTTCACTGGCCTAGGGAACACCCCAATGAAGAAACACTCTCTTCCTATAGGGAGCAGTTCTTTATTTACAACTTACATTCTTAGTCATTTCCTTAGGGCACTGGTCAAACAGCCAATTGAGTCAAAGATTAGACTAAAGTTGAGGTCTTCCTCTACTTACATAGCCTCTCTGGAATGAAGATAATCAAATTCTTATCTCTGGAATGTAGATAATCACACTTGCACTTCCTACCTCGCAGGGTTGTTGTGGGGAAAGCATTTCATTTCATTTATTTTATTTCCAGATCCTAGTGACTATTAACTATCAACTCAGAATATTTTCCTTCTCTGCTCAGTGAGTTCAATGTCATGTTTACATTCTTTCTCCATCCTATGTCATGCCCTCATTTATAATAAGACACTTCATATTGATGCTCCCTTGGCTGGTCTAACTTATGAGTTTCTCATTCTACTCAACGCCCATAACCCTAACCCTACCTAAGCTACACACAGAGACAGTTATACCTTAATCTTAATGCTAGCGCCCATAACTGTCCTGTTTCCATTTTCATGAACTCTACAGTTCTTTTATCTGATCACAATTCTTTTATCATTCCATCTTTTTCAATGACTTGTGACTCCTGACACTGTTTCTCATCCTCACTATGACTTCTAATCCCTCTGCCTCTCAGTTCTTTCACCAGCCATCCCTCCTGTATTAACTATACACTCCTCTTTTCTCTCTGGATCCATTAATGAACCAGTTAGACTCCACAGTCTCCTCTACTCTCAAATACCTTGCCCCTTTTTCCTTTTACCAGTCATGCTTTGCCAAATCCCAACCCTGGATTACTCCCACCATGTTTCTTCTTTACTCCTGTTCATATGTTGCTGAATAGTGGGGGGAGAAAAATCACAAAACTGTTTTGATCAGGTCCACTATAGATTTCTTACATAATCTCAAATGCCTCCCTAATCTGTTGTGCTCACCACAGTGGTCATTCTAAACCTTTTCATGTCTCCTCAAATCTTCCGTAGCACCCCTCTCATTCCACCTTTTTAACTGAGAAACTTATCTCATACATCACCAAAAAAAAAAACAACTGAGATCATTCTAAGCCTCTGAGTTTGATGCCACTGAACTAGATGGCCTCAGAAGCCTCTCCCAACTCCAGGGTTCTCTGACTTCTCTCGTACTCATGTCTTATCATTCATGCAGCTTCCCCTTCTCTACTCCTATCTCGGATGAAGGTGTAGTCCTACTTCTTACCAAGTTCAGTTCTACTACATGTACGCTTAATATCATCCCATCCTTTCTTCTCCAGCATAATCCCCCCATCATCATTCTTTCTTTTATCTTTCCCTCTCTACTGGTTCCTTCCCTGCTGCCTATAAACATGCCCATATCTCTCCCATCCTTAAAAAAGAAAAACTTCTACTCCCTCCTAGCTGTGTACATTTAGCTTTCTTGATAAACCACTTGAGAAAATTCTCTGTTAATAGATGCCTCTCATTTATAAACCTCAATGTGTCACAAAAATATGAGTAATTATTTTAATTAATGATGGTGATGTATAGAGGGGCAATATAATCAGAACAATGTGTTACCAAGAGATCATTTGGTCAGTAATGTGTAGGTTTGACTAGAAAGGCAATAGCCTGGAGGCAGGGAGATTGGTAAGGAGGCTATTACAGTAGTTCATTTGGAGAAGAGATAACTAGGTGGTGCAGTGGGTAGAGTGGCACTGGACCTGAAGTCAGGAAGACTCAACTTCCTTAGTTCAAATCCAACCTGAGACAACTTGCCGGATGGGTGACCCTGAGGAAGTCATTTAACCGTCTTTGTCTCCATTTTCTTATCTATAAAATGAGCTGGAGAAGGAAATGACAAACCACTCCAGTATCTTTGCCAAGAAAACCCCAAATGGGGTCATGAAGAGTTGAACACAGCTGAAAAAAACAAATGAAACAATGACTTTTGAGAAGAAATAAGGACCTGAACAAGGCTACTTGCGTTGGGAGCAGAGCCAGGAGGCCGGGTATGAGATAGAGTGTGGCAGGAGAAAAATCAGGATTTGCCATCTGATTGCAAGTATGGGGTGAGGAAGAGAAGAGTTCAAGGTGACTTCAGACCTGGGTCTGGGTCTGGATGGCGACATTATGGACAGAAAAAAACTTAATGGGAGGGGAAGGTTTAGGGACAAGTCATTCAATAACATAGGCATTATGTTAGCTGCTAGAGGCACAAGGACAAAAGCAAAACAGTGCCTGCATTCAAGGAGTTTATAATCTAACAAGTGGAGATAATATGTATGTATCTGGCTATATAAAAATAGATATCAGAGTAGGGGCAGGGGTAGGAATCACTACCAGCTAAACGAATGAGAAAAAATTTCATGAGAAAACTGTTAGTTCAGTTTTAGAGATGTTGAGGTTGAGGTGCCAGTAGAGGTAGGCAACACGTAGTGGAAAACACTATGCATCTTGTGTTTCCCTCTTTTCCCCCCGCCACTTCCCAGTACAATGTAAGTTGCTGGAGGACAAGGACTATTTCATGCTTTTCTTTGTATCCCCAGCACCAAGCCATGCCTGACACATGGCAGGTACTTAGTAAATGCTTCTTGAACTGCATGCACTAAAGCTCAGGTGTGGAGATGGAGATTAATGCAAGTCATTTGCAGAGAAACTAAGGAAGTAGACAAGACCACCAAGGGAGAGACGGTAGAGAGGAAGGAGCTCCTATCCATCAATCTGAGCTAGCAGCTTGGTAGAAGAAAATAACCAGAACCAAGAGTCGGGAGATTTCGGTTTCAGGCTTAATTAACTCTACCATTAGCCATGGTTTTGATCAAGTAACTTCACCTCTCTTAGCCTCAGCTTCCACATCTGAAAAATGAGGGAATTGAATTAGATATTTTAGTAAACATATATCCACCACTACAGCCCTATGAAGTAGCATAGTTGGACTGGCCAACTTTTGAGGTATCTTCCAACTTGAAGCTTCTGTGATTCTGCAGCATGCCAGTCTGTAAAGGTAAGAGCTAGAACTTGAATTCAGGTCTTGGAGCCTCCAAGACCAGTAGTCTTTCTATTATATAACCAACAACTCTCTCCAAGGTCAAGAATTTGTTTGTGGAACTCATAGGCTGTTCAATATCAGGGCCAAAGTAGGACATCTAATCTATCCTAGTATAGTGAAGGCCTACTATAATAGCCCGGTAACTAGTCTTCCCCAACCCCCATTACCTTGTCTTGATTTTGAATATATACTTATATGTATGTATGTATACACACATATGTATACACATTATCTCCTCCTATAGACTGTCTCTTTCATTTTAAAATTTTTTGTCTTTATATCTCCAGCCCCAAGCAGAATGCCTGGCATATAGTAGATGCTTAATAAGTATTCGTTAATTGATTGAATAGTTGTTTATCATAGAATTTTAGTGCTAGAAGAGATCTTGGAGATTATCCAATTCACATACCCCATTCCCCCTCCATTTAAAAAATTCAATTTAACAATAAACAGGTAAGCATCTACCATAAAATAATAGTCATTGTGCTAGGCATTGGGACTATAAAAGCAAAAGCAGAACACTTCCTTCCCTGGAAATTAGGCCCCAAATGGGGAAACTAAGACCCAAAAAAGAGTTATCTCATTTGTCTAATGCCCCATAGCTGCTTAGGGGTAGAATTTGTACTAGAATCCCAATCACTTGTACATGTATGTACATGTGTATATATATGTATATATATGTATGTATGTATGTACGAGCATGTTTGTTAGGGGACTCAAAAAGAAATATGGAATAGGTGGGAGACACATAAGCAGAATTCACATGATTTCCTTTTCTATCCCACTGAACAGATATCACTATTGAGACAGACATGCTACTATCCTTGCTCCAAAACCCTGTAGTAGACCTGGAGAAAGAGCCCTTGGTCAGAAAGACATCCTGCAAACCCTCTCTGTGCAAGGCCCAGGAGGTAAGGAGAGGCCGTCAGACCACAGGACCAGCCTATACTGCCTTCCTATGCTAGCAGAACATTTTGTTTTGGTGCTCAGTGTTCTTGAGTAGGGAGGCTTCTCTTTGAGGGTCTCTGAAGGATCAGGAAAGCAAATGAGGGATTCCCAAAGAGGCGGGACCCCCTAGAGGTCTGCCCATAAGTGGATGGGATTGGATGGGATGCCACACCTACCTCTGCCATGAAAGAATGCTTGGTCCAGGTGACCTTAAGGGCCCCTTCCAACCCTAAGTTTCCATGTTCTGTGACCCCATGGGAAACTTTATTCCTCTCCTGCATTCTGAGCCGGTGAACTCAACATTACTCACCTTTCTTGTGGTAAAGCTCAGCTCTGGACAGTGGGGGAGTGTTTAACATGTCTGCATCCAGCTGAGCTGAGAAATATAGCCTATTTAATAAGCTGTTCACATGAAAAAGGCCATGGCTGCTCTCCCCAGCTAGTTCACCTAACGATAGGAAGTTGTGCCCTGTCCTCTGTTCTCTTGGGATAACCAATGAGAAGAACAGTTCGATTTCCAATTGACAGGAAGGCTAGGAATTACTAATAAGGAGTAGAAATGGGAGCCCTTATAGGAGGCAGGAAGTGCTGGTGGGTTGATGAGGCACTGACTGTCAAATTGGTCTCTCCTTATTTTACTTATATTGCTTCCGCTGGCCAAGATCAGTAGAAAAGTCAGCCAGGAACTGACGGAGAGTGGTAAGTACAGGGCCCCACATCTCAACTGAATGATTGAAAGAAGGTTAAGAAATGAAATCCTTCCACTGGGCTCCATCTCTCCAACCCCTCACACTTTTTCCATTTAATTACTTCTAGGATCCACCAAGGGCACCTAAATCCAGTTCCTCTGAAATGACTTGCTGTAAATCAGTAGTATGGTGGGGCTTTGGACACTTGGCTGATTGGCACAATGGCCTTTTGCCATTCTGGTCCCATCCTCTTAGAGTTTGAATGGGGGAGGGTGGGTGGGAACCTGGTCTCACTGTTCTCTCTTTTCATAGTATAACAAGAGGGAATGAAACTAATTATAACAGGAAGGATTAGATTGGACAACAGTTGCAACACAGAGTGGGGAGTCTGTTGTAGATTCATTACCTTTTCTAGAGCTCTGTCTATCCCTTCTAATCTTTTGGGGGTAAAGAGTAGCGCTATATGGCAGCAAAGACTTTCTGGATGTTTCCTCATCAGTAAAATGAAGGGGATAGACCAGATGATCTCTCAAGTCCCTTTCCAGTGCTAAGTCCTGTGATCCTGTGGTACAATAGACAGGACAGCTCCTAGGGAACTCAGATCCCTTCCTTTCTTCAGACTCAGGTGAATCCCTGAAGCAGCTGCTCCAGCTATCTGACAGTGAGAGCTTGGTCTCAAGTATGGAAGAGCTGGGCATCTATGAGAACAATGTTACTCTCCTCCATTTCCTGGTGACTGAGGGCAATGTGGAGAAGGTGAGGCTGCTGTTGAGGCAAGAGGTAGATGTGGACTGCCAGACAGCCGAGGGCTACACGCCCCTCATCATTGCTGTACAGGATCAGTTATCTGACCTCTGCATGCTACTGCTTAGCCAAGGAGCCAACCCCAATCTGGTTGATGAAGATGGCTGGGCCCCACTCCACTTTGCTGCCCAGAATGGGGATGACCGTATTGCTCGCCTCCTCCTGGATCATAGGGCCCACGTGGATGCCCAGGAGCATGAGGGCTGGACAGCTCTCCACCTTGCTTCTCAGAACAACTTTGAGAATGTGGCCCGGCTCCTTGTGTCCCGTCATGCTAACCCCAATCTTCAAGATGGGGAGGGGAAGGCCCCACTGCACGTGGCTGCCTACTTTGGTCATATTAGCCTGGTTAAGCTGCTCATTGGCCAGGGGGCTCAGCTAAATGCCCAGCAGAGGAACCTCAGGACCCCACTGCACTTGGCTGTGGAACAGGGTAAGGTCCGTGCAATCCAACACTTGTTGAAGAGTGGGGCAGCCACTGATATGGTTGACCAGAATGGTTATACCCCACTGCATACAGCTGTTGCCAAAGACAAGTACCTTATCTGCAGGATGCTGCTCAAGTATGGAGCCCACACTGAGTTGAAGACTCAGCAGGGCTGGACCCCCCTACATCTGGCAGCCTTCCAGGGCCACCTGGAGATTCTCCGTCTGCTGCATGAGAATAATGCCCATCTGAATGCCAAAGGGGGCAAGGACTGGACTCCACTTCACTTGGCAGTACGCCAAGGGGAGGAGGCAGTGGTTTCCTTCCTCCTGCAGTGTGGAGCTGACCCAAACATGGCTGAGCAGACTGGCTGGACACCATTACACTTGGCTGTTCAGCGAGGTGCATTCTTGAGTGTCATCAATCTCCTGGAGCACCAGGCTGATGTTAATGCTTCCAACAAGGTAGGCTGGACACCTATGCACTTGGCAGCCCTCAAGGGCAATACTGCTATCCTCAAGGTGCTGATCAAAGCTGGTGCCAGGCTGGACATTCAGGATGCTACTGGCTGCACGGTGCTACAACTGGCCATCCGAAATCAGAAACAGAATATAATCTCCTTCCTGGAGGGCAAGGACCCCCTCAATCCATGTCTGGCTGATGTTAAATCAGAGACCATGAAGGAGACTTGACCTCCTGTTCCCTGACTAAATATAGATCCCTCTAGATCCATTTAGAACTTGGAAACCTGGGAAGGGTACTGAACATAGATCTGTCCCCAATCTATGCATACTCAGGAATAGTCTCCCAGACAAAGTGAAGCTGGAAGAGCCTTGAAGCAGATCCTGAAGAGACCCCAGAACTTGAGGAGGAGCCAACTTCCCCTCACTTCTGCTTACATCAACAGCACCCTATGCCTCATGCGAGTTCTGGGCATTTATCTCCACCAGTGAGGAGAGAGTCCCATGCCAATGGGTATTGGGACTGGAGTTACATTTCTAATTTGTCTCCCTGCCTAAAATCCTTCCCTTCTCCAGTTCATCATCCCACCAACCTCCAAAGTGATTTTTTTAAAACCCAGATCTTACCACTTCACTTTCTTAATCAATAAGCCCTAGGACTCCTCGTTACCTCTAGCATCAATTCTCTGGAATGTAAAACTTTTCACAACCTGTCCCCATCCCACCTTTTCAGCCTTACTACATTACTTCCCACACTTGTCCCCTTGCTGGTCCTCTCACATAACACTTCACAACACTCCATTGTCCATCTCTGTGTTGCTGCTCTGGCTTTGCCGCATACCTAGAGCACATCTATCCCTCCTTTATTTCTGCCTTCTGGGATCCTGAGATTCCTGCAAGTCTCAGTTCAGGCATCAGCTTCCTTTCCTGGCCACCTGCCCCCTTCCCCATGGCTTCTCCAAGCCCCCAGGCTGCTTTGTGTCTATTCTGTGTGTAATTCATGTATGCCTGTATTGGTGCATTTTTTGGCTAGAATATAATCTTGCGCAGGCCAGAGACTTGTTTCACTTTTGTCTTTGTATCTCCAGGGACTGGAACATAGCAGGCAGTTGATAAATGGTTGTTGGTTGGTTAGAGCTGACCAGCTACATCCAGACTGGAGGCCAATAGTGGGATCCCAGCTACTTTGCTCATTAGTTGTATGTCCCTGGGCAAGTCATTTCACTTTTCTAAACCTCAATTTCCCCAAATATGAATGGATGGAGATAATAACATGTGGCTTCTACGTGTTATGAGGTTACTGTGAGTTGTTATTAATCTTAAATAACAGTGTAAATGGCCCTATAATCAGGCCAAGAGTCCCTGCTTTCAGCCCACCCACTTTTCAGTTGTCCCTTCTGATATTCAGGACATCCTCCCTGGATGCAGGCGCCTCTCGGAGCTTCATGCTTTCAGTTGAATAATGGAGGATTCTGAGGCAATCTGTCTTCACAGGTATGTGTGTATGTGCGTGTACATGTACTCACAGAATATATGTATGCATGTATATGTGTATATAACATAAAGTATATGTATGTAATGTATTATATATTACTAATTACATAATTATTGTGATATATATAATATACACATTCACGTATACATATGCACACATTTATTTATATACACACATCTTTATATTTTATACACATATATCTATATATACACACACATACACAAACAACCTAGAAGGGTGGTATAGGGGAGAAAGGTAGTGAGTCTGTAGCCAGAAGATCTGAATCAAATCCTGGCTCTGTCCCTTACTGCCTGTGTGACTCTGGGCAAGTCCCCCTGGGCCTCAGTTTCCTCCTCTGAACAATGAAGAGTTGGACTAGATGGATTTTAGTTTGCTTCCAGCTTTAGATCTCTCTCCTCACTCCATGGCTGTGGGCACCCCTTCCTCATGCCCAGGTGCCACTGCTGCCCAGGCCTCTTGGATCATCTGTCCACACACCAGCTGCTGATCTGGAATGTTCTCTTCCTGGATCACTCATCCTGTTACCTGCCTTCTCTGCCCTTTTCCCGACCTTACTGTGTCCTTGGCCCTGATGTGCACTTTGTATCCAAATGTGTGTCCTCATTTGAATAAAATTACATCTCTTTTATAATAATAATGATAGCTCACCTTTATATAACACATCTGAGGGCTGTCCATCACCTTGGAGGTGGAGTCCTTTGGGCTGAATGGGCATGGGACTTGAAGGTCTGGATGTTGGGTGTTTCCTGACACACCCATACTCAGTGTGTTGTTTGTATTTTGGGGGATTTCCCCATCCCATTCCCAGTCCGACAGGCCTCTCATGCATATAGCACTGCCACCTAGCCCAACCTGCCCAGCAGGTCTGGGGAGAAAGGAAACAGGAGCTAGAAGCAAAAGGAGGGGTGGGGCAGGGTAGGGCTGCCTCTCAGACTTGACCTCAGTCCCAGCTCAACTGCTTTGCTATTTTTTTCCTCTTCTCTTCACCCAAATGGGAATAGACTTGTTAACACTCCCCAGTCCTTTGTAAGACATTGGGTTCAGGCTCTTAGCAAAAGCTTTGATGGGGGAAGAAATGGAAAAACAGGACCCCAGGGAACCCTCTTGGTTAGAAAGCAAGGATCCTTAACCTTTTTATGTGCTATAGACCTCTTTGGTGGTCTGGTGAAGTCTACAATCTCTTCTCAGAATAATGTTTTTAAATGCATATAATAAAATACATAAAGATTGCAAAGGAAATCAATTATATTGAAGTATAATTATCAAAATATTAAAAACTCAAGTTCAAGGATCTGTAGTACAAAGAATGTGATAGCAGGCATGTCACTGCCTTTGAGACTCAAATGGGCTTCAGGTCAGAGGTGCAGCTGTGACCCAGCCAGTCTCTTGCACTCCAAGGAGAGGCCAGCCCATACACCATTGGAGGTCTCCTTATTTTGCAATAGTTAAGGAATCTCTGAGTTCCTTCCTGAAATGCTTGGGAGAGGTGGGTAGGGAGGAATCAGAAATGAAACTTGTGCCAGTGACAGCTAGAAAAGCCTATCTCTTCAGTCTTAAAATATTCAGCCAAATTCACTCTTCTTAGTGAGGCTGGGAATCCCCAGCCTTACTTTAATCCCAGTCCTAGGAACAGCAACCGGATCTACTGCCACATGTAAGTAGCAATTGTTTCTGCTGTGGCTAGAAATCCTGAGGGTCTTCCCCTCCCAGATTGATGCTTTTGTGAAGGCAAACTAGGACATCTTTTGCCTCCATTCTTATCTAGCCTTTAATTACTGAATAGATGTTGTCTCAAACAAACTGAGACCTGGGAAAGATCTTAGCTTAAAAAGGTCAAGGTCTTCCACTGCATCTGGGGCTATCTCCAGTCATCCTGACCTATGTCTTGCCCCTGGACTCTGATGACCCTGGAGGAGAGAGTGAGGCTGGTGACTGCACAGCTCTGCCTCACTTAAATCCAGTTCACTTTCAAGTCCAGACCTCATCCTCCTGATGCCACTGGTCCTCTTCAAGAATGAAGAATAGAAAACAGCATGCAAGCATTAGGTGGCACTTTAAGAAATGGTCTTCCTATAGTCAGAGCATCCAAATGGAGTCCTAGGTAGATATGAAACAAGGAACAAAGCACATTGTAGGAGCCTGGAGGATGATTTGTGTCCTGATAAAATCTGCTTAAATTAAAGGCAACCTAAAATGGGAAAAAGACAACACACATGGTACAGTGGAGAAAAAGGCTTTTGTATTTGAAATGAGTGAACCTAGGTTCAAATCCCAAGTCTTCCA
The DNA here is from genome assembly GCF_028372415.1 of Notamacropus eugenii. Classification (NCBI taxonomy): domain Eukaryota; kingdom Metazoa; phylum Chordata; class Mammalia; order Diprotodontia; family Macropodidae; genus Notamacropus; species Notamacropus eugenii. Next base: position 140,091,351 of record NC_092876.1, on the reverse strand, counting down.
CTTACTAGTTGTATGACCTTGGGCAAATCACTTGAACTTTTCTTGGCCTTAGTTTCTTTATTTATAACATAAGGGTTTGGGACTAGATGGCCTCTAAGATCCTTGTCAGTTCTAAATCTAGGAATCTAAGAAATAAATGGAAAAAAAATAATGAACACTGGGGACAGGAGTGGAGGGGGTACACTGTCACTAAACAGTCAAACTCAGCAGTCTTAATTTAGGGGCAGTGGAGGAGGGTGAGAAGTTCAAAGGTCAATCACAGATAAGTCACTGGTCTTTTTTATTCCTATCTTGTGGGGTTATCTCTTTTTCCTCCTACAAGTTACATCCCTTACTTAGTTCCTGCCCAGCTCCAGTCAGTCAATCGAACAATAAGCATTCATTAAGTATCAGCTATGTGTTAGGAACCATGCTAAGCACTGGGGATACAAAGAAAAACAAAAGACAGTTCCTTGCTCTTGAAAAGCTTGTAGACTTATGTGGGAGATATCAAACAAACAAATGTGTACAAACAAGTTGTGTACAGAATAAACCAGAAATATTTAATGGAGTGAAGGCACTAGAGTAGAGGATTGGGAAAGGCTTTCTGTGGAAGATGGGATTTTAGCTCCCTGCTTCCTATAGGAAGGTGAGACTCAGGGTGATCATCCAGATTTCCTATCCCTTGTTATTTTCTTTAAGAGTGGCAACAGGCACAAAGCATAGGTGGAAAGAGGGTCAAATAGAAGGACTCGGGGAGATAATGAACAGGTATGTTGTCCCACTGTGTGCTCATTTGTATCCACTTACGTAGGCACCAGGGTGTTGTGCAGGATTTTTAATATTTTTTGTGTTATGGACACATGAAAAATTTTAAAAAAATACATGGATTATAAAGGAAACCAATTATATTGAAATAGTTATTAAAATATTTAAAAAATAAATTTACCAACTCCCAAATCTATCCACGGATCCTTTGTGGACTTGTGGACCTCAGGTTAAGAGTGCTAGATTTGGACATACAGCAGCTGGGTTAGAATCCCACCACTGACATTACTTGTGTGACATTGGGCAAGTCACTTAACCTCTGGTGCCTCAGTTTCCTCATCTATAAAATTAAGAACTTGGATGGGATGATTTCTAAGGGTTCCAGTTTTAAACCTACACTCCTATGATCCCTTCCTTAGCATAGCTAGGAAAATATTTCCTGGCCCACAGGTATCTCTGAATTGATTCATTTTCTTCTCTGGGTCAGATGGACTGGGATGAGTGCAGACAGGGGGCTAGAGGCCACAGGTCCAAGCTTATAAGAAAACCTTGTCTCCTCTACCAGCGCCCTCATCTCCCCTTGTTTTCTCTAAGGCTAAGCCATGGGTAAAACTGTTCTCTTCTGAAAGGCATAATTGAATTTAAAACAAAAAACTCCTTGTCAAAAATGCTCCTGGGAAATCTCTCTCCTCCAGAACATGCCTGAGCCAATGGTGGGGTGAGGGAAGGGGGGAGGGGAAAGAGTTGGAATGGATACTACTAGCCTCTGCAGGATGAAACCTGCAGGGGTTTCTGAACCAGTCAATCAGGAGTGGGAGAACTGGGCATGCGTAAGGGAGAATATGCTCTAACTCTGTCCTGGATACTCTTCACACCCAAGTCGAGGGCCCTGCACAAGAAAGAAAAGGCCCATATAAGGAAAATGCATGTTAACACGCTGAGTGCACTGTGGCTTTGTCCTCAGACTCTTAGAACTTACCAGTATATTATCCTGTCCTTATTGAATTGGGGGTAGATTTGAACCCAACTAACAAGCATTTATTAAATGCCAACTATGTGCCAGGCCCAATTCATCCCCTATTTTTTTTACCTAGATCTGCTTATGATAAAAAATCGTTCATAAAAAAAAGCAACAGCTTTTTACAATTCTAAATTTAAACACAATGGAGCTGTGGTTGTCTGATATGAACAGCTTGATTTAAAAAAAAGTTATAAGTTCAACCTGTACCTTTCAAAGCTGTCCTTCTTGTCTGTGCTTCTTTTTGACTTTTCATCTGTTGACAAGTTTCTTTTTCCATCTGCTGGCTGGATTATAGGTGTGCACTGTGACTGGAAAGTAGATTGATACTTTATATTACACTATAAACACAGTCACATCTAGGGTGATCCTAAAACCCCTGTGAGGGCCTGGGGCACCTGTACTGTTCTGATGACTTTTATAGGTAATAAACTGAGTACCTTGTTCTGACCAAATGACCTAGCCAGCCAGAGCTGTAAGTAGGCCAAGATAGTGGAGGCTTTTAGCCACTTGGCCCAATGTCTGGAGCCTCTGGCTTCTCATCTGCCTCTCATGTCTTTTGCTGGCCCCACATCTAAGACATAGCTTTCTCTGCTCTCTTGCCTGGCCCTGCCCTGCTCTCTCCTCCAGCAGCTCTCTTGCCAGAACAGCTTTGGGAGAATCAGAGGCTTTTTCTCCTCCTAACAGTGCTTCCCTCCATAAGGCCTTGCGTCTTGGGGAAATCTCTCTCTGAGAACTCCCCCAAAAGTCTCCTACTCCCCCACCTCAGCTGGAATGAGTGGAAGGGGATAGAACCAGGCAAGGATAAAGGGGATAGGCTTCCCTGAGGAGTTGAGTCTTGGAAGGCCAAAAGATCCTCTGCTTAGCAAAGAGGTGGAAAAATCATTCTAGGTGGGCATGTGGGGGGAAAACCTTATAAAGAGAAGTGAGCCAGTTGTAACAATGGGCAGAGCAAACTCATTTACTTGGCGAGGTCTGAGTGTAGCACAAGATAATAATCAAATGCTGTGGTTTGATCCAATGGGAAGGCTTAATAGAGGGAGGGCCATTCAGGACCTGGGGCCTTAAAAATAAGTCTGTAGAGTCTGATAGGAAGGCAAGCTGCAGCTGATGTCTGTTTCTGAGCAGAGAGTTGATGAGGGAATTAGGATGAGGCATTCAGGAGATTCAGCAATGCTATAGCATAGGATGGCATAGAATGGCACGGGAAAGGAATGAGGAAGAAGGGTGGGAGCAGAAGGAGGACCTTGGAAAGGGCCTGGGATGGAGATAAATTATCAAGGTCAGGCCAGTAGTGGCAAAGGGAGGGAGAGAGGCTGGGCTGGCAGCAAGGAGAAAGAGCTGCCAAAACTCCCCAGAGCAGTGAAAGTAAGCAGACAGAATTCCGTTTAGAGATTAGGCTGGTGGTTGAACAGTGGCTCAGTAGTTCTCATGGTCATGGAGGGTCATGAAATTCCAAGATCATAGATTTAGAGGCAAAAGGAACCCAGCGTGGTTCAGTGGAAAGAGGGTGAAACTTAGAGCCCCCTGGACCTGGGAGTATACCCCAGCTCTGCCACTTCTTACCTCTCTGGGCACAGTTTCCTGATCTGTAAAATGAAAGGGGTGAACTGGATGATCTGCAAGGTCCCTTCCTGCTCTAAATCTATGACCTTGGACAAGTCCCTTAGACTCCCTGGACCTCAGTTTCTTTGTCTTCAAAATGAGATGGTTGGATTAATTGAGTTCCTTTCTAGCACTACATACATACTATCCCATAACTTCACTTAGAATTCTTATTGGCTGAGGACTTACCTGTGTCACTTTGCATAAATTTAACATCTCTGGGTCTCAATTTCCTCATCTGTAAAATAAAAGGTTAGAGTAGATGGGAAAGTTTCTCCCAGTCCTAAATCTTCTATCTATTCTCACCTATTTGACAGATGAAGAAACTTGAGACCTAGAGAAGTGAATGTGATTTGCCCATGATCACAAAGGTAGAAAGCAGCACAAGTGAGAACAGAGCCCAGGTCTCAAATCTGTCATTCCTTCCACACTGACTGTCATGGAGAAGAGAAGGTAGGAGGATGTTCTCCCCCCAGTATGGGAGCTATAAAGAAGGTGCCATCTTGTCTTGTGCATTTGTGTATTAGCAGGACTACTGGATGACTTTGAAGTTGTCTCTGGTTTCCCCATTTTCAGCAGTCTCTTGTAAATTTCCATTTGCACAGTGCTTGGCATATTATAAGCCCTTTTCATTCATTCATTCATTTCATGCATTCATTGAATATTGGTAGAGTGAAAATGCAGAAAGTTTGAGTATCTTTATGGGAGCATTCATAACAAAGAATCTTGAGAAGTTAGGATTTTAGGAAATTCTTCAAAACGGTTGGGTCATGAGTTGGAAAGGAACCAACGAGCCAAAGGGACTCACCAAAGAAGTCTGCATTACTCAGCCTGGATTCCAGCAAAACTGTGTCAATAAAGTAGGGATAGGATTGATTTGAATTTTCATTGCGTATGTGTTTGGACTGGATAAGAAGAGCTCTGCTGGCTCTGCCCCCACTTCGCTTAGGCAGCAGCCTGAGGCCCAATCTCAGCTGTCCTTGTGATGGCCAATGCTGGCCTTTAGGTCCCTCCACTCCTCTGCCCCTCCCTAATTGCTAGAGCTAGAACGGACCTTAGGGAGCATGTAATCCCCCTCCCTCCCTTCTTGCAGAATTTAGAGGGAGGGGAGAGGAGGGAACAGACTGTGGATGTGCAATATTGTCAGCCTGAGTTGATGTATTGATTTGTTTTGCTGGACTGACTTTTAAATCACCTTTTTGAAAATTCTTTATTATAAGGGATAGCTCTCTGGGCAAGAAAGAGTATATAAAAACAAAAAAGATCAAAATATATTTTTAAAAAAATTTCAGCCAATTAAAAAAAATCTAGTTCAGCTCTTTTATCTTACAGATGAGTTAAATGACACCTAGGTCACATGGCTAATAAGGGTAGAATCAAGAGTAGAACCCAGGACTCCTGACCCTCTGCTCAGCTACACCTAAGATGATATAGGAAGAAGCCACTTGCTTTGGTAGAAAGAGCATGTCACTCAAAGGGCAGAGAATGAGTACTGACCAGAGGCACAGAAGCTGGATTGGAATTCCAAATATGCTACTCATTCCCTGGGTGGCCTGGGTTAAGTCACTCCACTTGTCAGGAACTCACTTTGTATCTATGTTTGGGAAATAGTGGACTTTGGATAACTTGTCTCTAAGGTCACTGCCTACTCTAGGCAGCTAGGTGGTGCAGTGGGTAGAGTGCTGGGCCTAGAGTCAGGAAGACCTGAGTTCAAATGTCAGCCTCAGGTATTTATTACCCAATGGACAGCAGGCAACTCAACCCCTGACTCAGTTTTCTCACCTGTGAAGTGGGGATAATAACATCCCCTACCTCTCAGGGTAGTTGTGAGGATTAAAGAAAATAATATTTGTGAAGCACTTATCAATGGTGCCTGGCACAGTATAGATGTTATTAAAATTTCCATTTTATAAGTGGAAAAACTGAAGCAGAAAAAAAAAACAAACAAAAACTAAGTGATTTGCCTAGGGTCACACAACTAGTCAGTGTCTCAAGAAGAATTTAAACTTGGGTCTTGCTGACTTCAGATCCAGCATTCTATCCCCAGCTCCATTTAGCTACCACGTGAAGTCTCCAGGCTCAGCACCCTCCTATTCCTTAATTTTCACTCCTAGAAAGAGCATTGACTCTAGAGTCGGGGAAGCTGACTTCCAATCATGCCTCTGGTTGCTTATGGTCATCTGTGTGGCACCATGGATAGAGTGTTGGTCCTGGAGTGAGGAGAACCTGAGTTCAAATCCTGCCTCAGTGTCTTACTTCTGAGGTTTCTCCCAACTCTAGGTGTGTGACTTCATGATCCCTGCCCTCCCTTATTGCTTTAGATGCCCCTTTTCTCACATCTCTCCATTTCTAGCATGCCCTGTATCTCAGTGATGCACTTTCTCAGTCTTCCCAGAATTGGTCATGTCAAGAGGAAGCTTTCCTTCAAGGGAGAGAAGCCTCATCTGGTTTCTTTTGGGGTAAGGGGTGGGGGAGATGCCTGGAAGGGGACACTGCTGACAAGCTGTTCACTCTGGGATCTGGGATCGATTTTTGTTACAGACTCTTGGGGTTTAAATAGGAGCTTTCCAGATGGTTCATGGAGAGAGGTAGGGAGAGAGGAGTCCCTTACACTACTGTCATTTTTAACTATGCCTTCAGTTCTGAGATGTCAGATCCTGGCTATCTCCAGCCTAATGGGCTTCCTCTTTCTATGTCCCAGCAAGTGTATCATTTTTCTATTTAGATCATGATTCACTTGGGTGCTAGAACTTCTGCCCAGCACCACCCTTGTCACTAATTTGGCCCAAGAGATCTAGGATCATTTCTCTATCTGTAAGAACTGCCAACTGTCTCTGTCTCTGTCTACCTGTCTCCCTCCATCGATGTCTATGTCTGTCTGTCTGTCTCTCTCCATAGTGTCTCCAGGATCTCAGCTGCTAGTATTCCCTAGAGCTCATCAGTCTCATTTCCCTCCATGTGTCACACAGAGATGTGAGCTCCTACTGGCCATCAGACAGTTCTCAGAGAAGCTGCCACCCTGAAAATCTTGAGCCCCACATGGATCTTAGGGCATTTTTGTTCTGTTGACATAGCAGGGTGGGGAGATAATGGGTGAACTTGAATTGGGTGCCAGAGGTATGAGTCAGGACTAGGACTGGCTATGATCTCTTGGCGGTGGGTGGGAAGACATAGGGTGAGGCCCAACTGATAAAGGAAAATCACCAGGGACTTTTTGTAGGGGCTGGGAGTGGAAAAAGGAGGCAGGTCCAAAGTAGGAAAGCTGAAGCCTGTTAACGTGTCTGGGTTAGCCTTAAGTAGCCCAACCTTCCTCTTCTGGCTTTGCCTTTGCAGATCCTCCTCCAAGGTCTCTCCCAACTTTCAGCCAATGAGTATTCTCACTTCTGTCTTTTTTTTTTCATCTTTTCAGCTGAATGGGGTGAGGCAGCCAGCTACTAAAGACTCCCTGAAAAGGTTACATCCCCAAGATAAGACCTTCAATCTTCTCCCACTAGGCTTCATTCCCCAGAAAACAAACAAATGAATGAAAAACAAAGGAGCATACAATCTCTAAAATCAAACCATCACCCTTTAATCCCTCTGCTTCCCTCCCCCCACTGAGATGAACACAGGTCTTGCAACTGAAATACTGATTTTGAGGTAGTTGTGTGTCTGTGGACAAATCACTTCACTTTCTGAGTGCTGGTGTTCTCATTTGGAAAACAAAGACTAATACTTTTACTGACTACTTCAATGGGACTGTTGTGAGGAAAATGCTTTATAAACTCTGAAGTATTAAATACAGAATTATTATTACTTATGTTACCTGCTTTGAAGGATTGTTGTGAGGAGCCAATTAGCTGGGAAATGGGAAGCACTTTGTAATCATAAAATGTCATCCAGCAGGGTTATTATCCATGACGAGGCTCGGAGGAGCGTGAGGTGGCTAACCTTGAAAGTGTTCCTGCTTTTCTAGTATCCTCAGGATGCCCTTCACAGCTTGTGGCCAGACCAGCCTCTAGAGCACAAGAACACCTTCCACCCCCTTCCCGGGCCAGGAAAGAAGGCCCCATGAGTTTTGCTAACTGGGACACTTAGGATTGATAAGGGGAACAACCAAGGGCTCCAGTGCCCATCTGCTTTTGAAGGAGAGATAGACACAGAAAGAGAAAGATAGAGAGGAAAAAAACGGGGAAAGACAGAAAGATGGAGAAAGACAAGAAAGACAGAGAGAGGAGAGAGAAAGGAGAGACAGAGAGGAAGAGACAGAGAGAGACAGAAAGAAACAGAGACAGGAGATAAATAGGGAAAGACAAACACAAGGAGAAACAGAGAGAGACAGAGATAGACAAAGATGGAGAAAGAGAAGAGAAAGAGACAGAGGAAAGAGAAAGGAGAGACAAACAGACTCAGAGAGAGGAAGAGACAGAGGAGAGAAACAGAAAGAAGAGAGAGGGAGGAGAGAAACAGACAGAGACAGGGAGAGACAGAGAGATAAGGAGAGAGAGAGAGAGAGAGAGAGAGAGAGAAACAGACACACATGGGCCCTGAAAGTTCATGGATAACCTTTAGCCTGCCCTGGTCCTGCCTCTGACCTCTTTTCTGCCCCTTCATCCACCCCCGCTCTGGAAACAGCAGAGCCCACCCAGATGAAGGCTAGGGATCTCCTACCATTGCCCTACCTCCCCGTGTTCCCCACTGAAAGCTGGAGCTGGGGATGAGCCAAGCCCGCCCCCTGCCCACTCCAGTTGTCAATCTGGTTCTGGCAGGAACAAAGAGGAGCTTGATGACAGCTGCAGCACTTTCCCCCCATCACCCCTCTCTTTTTGTCCTCCCTTTCCTTCCTTCTTTTGGTACTTTTCTCTCAGAATAAACTTAGTGCTGCTTTTCTTTGTAAATTTTTTAAAATTTCAAAATCTTCTATCATCTTTCCTCCATCCCCTCCAAGCTAGTGATAAGAAAGACTGCTGGGTTTGGAGTTAGAAGCCCTAGGTTCAGATTTTGGACCTGCTACTTATTCCTGAATGACTTTGGGCAGATCATTTGACTCTTCTGGATATTACAGGAGCATAGCTCTAGACTTAGGCCTGCAGGCCATAGAGCTTGGGGACAGGACTTTCTAAGGCCATCTAGTCCTACTTTCTCTTGACAGGTACGGAAACTGAGGCGAGGGATGTGGATTGACTTGTCGTACATCACAGAAGCAGTGAGTGTTAGAAGCGGGGTTGGAGCCTAGGACTACTGATTTCCTGTTTCTCATTTGTAAATTGACAGGGTTAGACTAGAACAGAAATGGGGAACCTTCAGCCTTGAGGCAACATGTGGCCCTCTAGGTCCTCAAGGGTGGTCCTTTGAATTCTGTGAAGTTTGGATTTAATCAAAGGGCTGCACTTGAGGACCTCAAGGGTCATATGTAGCTTCAAGGCCGCAGGTTCCCCATTCTTGAACTAGATGATCCCTCTTAGATTTGAATTCTATAAACTTGATTTCTCTCCTACAGAGATTTCTAATAAAAAGAGGCAGCTAGGAGGTACAGTAGATAAAGCCCTGGACTCAAAGTTAGGAAGACCTGAATTCAAATCTGGCCTCAGATACTTACTACTTGTGTGACCTTGGTCAAGTCACTGCTTGCTTCAGTTTCCTCAACTGTAAAATGAAGGTAGCAGTAGCACCTACTTATCTCCCAGGGTTGCTGTGTGAATTAAATAAGATAAAATTTGTAAAGCAGGCTGTATGTGAAAGTTGCTTAACAAATGCTTGTTTTCTTCATTCCTAATACGAAACGTTTTAGTTTGAGAGTGTGTAATGGGAAACAGTCCTGAGGGGGTGGAAGGGTGGGCAGAATGATGATAAGGGACTGAGAGGTACAAGATTTGACAAAGATGACCTGTGAATATTTCTTTCTAACATAATATTGTAGGATCCTAGAATTAGGGCTGGAAGAGACCTTAGATGACATGTAGTCCAATGGCCTCAGTTTTACAGTTGAAGAAACAGAGACCCAGAGAAATGAATGACTTATCCAAAGTTGCACAGTGACAGGGGCAGGATTTGGACCCTAGTTTTCTGACTCCAAATTCAGTGCCATTCACACTACCTCTAGTCTTCCAGTACCAGCTGAACTATCCCTCAGGCTTGATCAGCTCAGGTTTCAGCTGTGGACATGGTGCCATTTCCCATGAATAGGCCATTCATTGGGTTTCAGGAGTGTGGCTCGACCTCAGTTCCTGCCTCCTATATCTACTTCTCTCTGGCCCAACCTCCCAACCCCCAGGGAATGTTGGTGAGAGCTGGAGCCACCCATGGCATTAAGCTCGAACTTCTGGTTCAGGTAGATATCCAAGTCCATAATTAAGTGTTCGGGGCAAGTAGAGTGCTCTAAACTTTGGTGCTAAAAATATTGCATTTAGTATGCAAATTATCCCTGGTGCCATGTTCTCTGACAGCTCCCCTGTATTTTCCTTGAAGTGGGAGCCCGTGGGCGCCTCCACCTTGTTTGTCATCAGCCCTGTTATTCTCAGGGTGGTGATAATATTCCTCTTCATGAGGTCGATTTATTGTTCATTTTTAAAGCCAACTTTCTGACTGCAGCAGCAGTAAGCCTTGCTCCAGAAAAGGCCTGAGGTTATATCAGTTTGGTCCCTGGTCAAGGGAATAAGTTCAGTTGGACCAAGGAGAGCAAGGATGGAATAATCAAGAATGAATAGCAGTTAGCATTTAATTGACTGCCTGTCACAGGTCACCTAACCCATCTTCCAGCTTTCCAGATTTCTGATGTTTCAGAGGAGATGTGGATCAAGGGAAGGAGAAACAGAGAAAAGTGACAGAGACAGAGAGAGAGCAGCCTATCCCAGAGTCACTGCCTACATGGGGAATTGCCATTTGGGGTGGGAGGGAGGGCAGACTTAGCCAGTAGAGACCCATAATGACTGAAGTCTTCTTAGGAAGGAGCTTGGACCCTTGGTTGAGGTCTCTAAAGGTGAAAGAAAGAATGCTGATGGCTGCTCCATTTCTGCTGTGGGTGGGACTAACCACACCCTACCAGGGGCCACAGAATCTGAGTTATAAAGGACTTCAGAAGCCTTTCAAGTTATAATTGAATAAGAATCCTTTCTACCACACACCCAACAAGTGATCACCCAGTTTTTGTTTAAAGATCTCCAGCAAGGAAGAACCCACCGCTTCCTTAAACTATGTTTCCTTCCTCTTTTGAATAACCCTACTTCATTAGGAAGTTTTTCCTTATGTTAAGGTAATATTCTTCTTGGTGCCAAACAGGATTAATTGAATTACTCTTCACATTACATGACAGCTCTTTAAACACTCAGACAACCATCATATACCCTGAGCTTTCTCCTCCAGGCTAAACAGCACCAGCTGCTTCCACTGATCCCCATGTAGAATTATCTTGAAACTTTTGGTTGCCCTCCTCTGGTTGCTACTCTCCTGCTTATCAATTCTTCCTAAAAAGGGTGCCCAGAATTGAACACAGTACTGCAGATACAGTGTTTCCAGGGCAGAGTGCAGGAGAAGCATCATCTCTCTGGTCCTGGACTTAGTATAGGTTAAACATGGTTAAACCTTTCTTCTCTGACAGATCACTGTTGACTCATAAGGAGACTCAACAGGCTCTCTTCACCCTCTCTCTCAGATCATTTCTCAGGTCCTTTCTAACTGGGAAATTCTGGGGTTCTATGAGTCTGTGTATATATGTTGCTTCCCTTGAGCTCTTTGAGGGAAAGTAGTTTCACTTTTATCTTTGTATCTCCATTGCTTAGCACAGTGCCTGACACATAATAAGCCCACAGTAAATATTTATTGATGAGTAATTGATTGATCTAGCCATACTTCTTTATTGCACTCAAAAAGTTGATTTTTGAAATCTAAGTATTGTTCAGTCGTTTCAGTTGTACTCAACTCTCTGTGATCCCATTTGAGGTTCTCTTGGCAAAGATACTGGAGTAGTTTGCTATTTTTTTCTCTAGATCATTTTATAGATGAGGAAACTGAGGTAAACAGGGTTGAGTGACTTGCCCAGAGTCATGTAGCTAGTAAGTGTCTGAGACCAAATTTTAAGTCAGGAAGTTGAGTCTTCCTGACTTCAGACTGGGCGCTTTATCTACTGTGTCATCCAGCAGTCAAGAGTAAGATTTAACCATTATCACTACTAAATTTTATGATATTTAGTTCGACCCAGTGTTCTAGCCTATTGAGGTCTCTTTGGATGCTGGCTCCATCAAATAACACAGCTGCCTCTCCCTGCTGCTCCGGGAGTGATTCAAAGAGTATAATATTTCCAGGGGGTTCACATTTTTAAAAATTCTTCTCTCTCTGTCTTCCCATGACCCAGCTGCCCTATTTAGGGGCTGATTCAGGCAATGCCCCAGTATCCTTGACTTTGAGAACTTACTACTCCATATCCCCTTTTCTTTACATAGCCTGGTACAACTTTGCTTCCTCCTCCCCCTGTAGACACTCCTTTTAAAATGCCAGCAACTCCAGATATGAAGAACATGTGCTCAAGGCTCTCCCTTGAACATAAAAGATATGATTCTATCCTAAGGGGATTGGGCTGTTCCTGCAATGGAAAGAAAGATGGAGGTTTCACTACTTCCTGCTGCGTTTATTCAAACACTCAGCCCAGTCCACCTGTTTCCATTACATTTTATTGGATTGTCATATGTACAGTGATGGTACAGAAAGACTGGGGCCTGGGGACAGCCAATGGCCTTGTAGACACAGGAGCCAAGTAACCTCCACACAGCCACAGTTTCTTCTGGCCCTCCACAGGCCCATGTCAGGCTGGACCGGGCCAGGGTCAATAGCCTGTTCAGCTGATGGCAGGTCTAAGGCAGAGGCAGGGAATGGGGAAGGGAAAGGGACAAGCAAGGGAAGGAAAGACAGAGAGAGAGGAAGAAGAGAAGAGAAAAGGAGGCGTGGCACATGGCTACCAACATTATCACCTCAAGTAACACTGTGATGCCCTTGCCACAGGTTGCCATCCCCTAGCCTAGATGCCCTCACTTCAGTCACAGGCCAATATACAGGTCCTAAGGTTTTGAGGCAGAATCTATAATCACTTATTGGGATGCTAGACCATAGGGTCTCTCAGAAAGTGACCAAAGTCTCATAGCCCATCTCTCTTTTCCCCTTTGGCTTAAGTGACCCATGGGTTGCCCAGATCAATGCTCAAAGCCAGCATTAGTTTCAGTCAGTCCTTCATAGGAGCCACTAGATAGGAAGTTGGAGGGTGCATAGGGAGGAGTCCCTAGACCACTATTCACTGCCATGCAAAGCAGCATCTTGGATAAGGATTTACTTTTTTTTCTTTTTTCAATATTTTTGTCTTAGGCTTCTCTGGAATTCATCCTGTGGTCTAGTATTTACATAGGTGTCATGGTGCTGTAGATGGATACCAGACTGAACCTTGGCTGTTGCTCCCACTGTCCCTGACCTTGACCAAACCCCTCCCACTGACTCTTCAAACCCCACCCAGGGCCAGGCAGGTGGAGAGTGAGCAGGGTTGAGAGACCTCAGTTAGGTCTCCCAGCTGTTGCATCCATGCTCAGAGTCAGAGAGGAGATGGGGGCAGAAAATAGTGACAGCAGCTGGTAGCTTTGTCTTTGGTGCAAAGGGGAGGCATCCAGGAAACAGAGTGGGATGTCCCTGCGAGCAGACCCTGCTCTCCATAGTGGCTGTCCCCGAGAGTCCCCAAGGGGTCCAGCCCTGGAAATAGGGCCAATAAGCATCTTGCTGCTTCAGAGACTTAGACACTGCAGTTGTGGGCAATTAGACTCCTTAATGAACTCCCTTGGATCTGCCCCTAGGGCCCCCACCCTGCCTACCAGAGAGGTGGAGGGGGAGCTGTTCAGGACCCATCAGACTCAGAAAGGAGGGCCAGTTCTCCCTCTCCTCATCACCATAGGCTCTTTGCTTGGCGACACAGGTGGGCGAGTGGTTGGGTGGGCAGGCGGGTGGGCAGGCAGCTGGTGGGGTCAGCAATGGAGAATCTTCAGGAAGGCTTTGCGAAACTCAATGTTGAAGGTAGTATAAATGATGGGATTGACAGCGCTGTTGACGTAGCCCAGCCATGTGAATGCACTGTACATGGCCGGTGGAATGTTGCAGTCACAGTGCATATTCAAGATGTGGGTGATGAAGAATGGTAGCCAGCAGATGATAAATACTCCTAGAAGAGAGGGAAGCCAGTGAGGTGGGCATGGAGAAGGCTGCCTAGTGTCCTGTCTCAACCACCAAGAGCCCAACTTCTGGAGTGGGTCACAAATACTGGGACTGTTTGATTTTTTTGTTCCTGAGTGCATGACAAGGAAGAAATCATAAGAAAAACTCATATTTTTACAGCTCCTTAAGGACACAAAGGCTTCCCTCACAACTCTGAGGGATGTAGTTCAAATAGTATTACAGTCATTTTATAGATGAGGAAACTTAATTAAGTGACATCCTCGGGTTCACACAGCAAACAAATGTGGGACCCTGGAATGGCACTTGGGACATTTAGCTCCAAAATCCAATTTTCTTTCCACCATGCAGGGGTTCTTAACCTTTCTGGTATATGTCATGGATCCCTTGGGCAGTCTGGTGAAATCTACTAGCTCTTTCTCAGAATGTTTTTAAATGCACAAAATAAAACATTTAGAAATACAAGGTAAACCAATTGTATTGAAATATTGTTATCAAAGTATTACAAAAAAATCCCTAAATTTCCACATCCCTTGAAGTATCCATGGACCCTTTGAGGGTCTTTGGACCCCATGTTAAGAACACTGTCTCTCCAGAGTATTAGTGATAGAGGAGATTTAGATTATGGTCCAGGTTCTACTACTAACTAGCTGTATGTCTTTGAACAAGGTCATCACACTTTGTAGGCTTTAGCTTCCTCACCTGTAAGAGAAGCAACTTGGGGGAAGAACACAGAACAAAAGGTGAGAAGGTCTTCAGATGCCATCTAATCCAACCCCGCTCATTTTAGTTTGTAAAATTTAATTTTGCATTTTTTTTAAAAAAAAGTTATTGATGCTTTCTCCTTCCCCACATCTATCGCTGCCAACTAACTTATCTCTTGCTCTTGTGACAAATGTATACTCAAGTAAAAGAAATCAAACCATTGACTGCACCTGAGCTTCCTCATTTTACAGAGAAGGAAAGTGAGGTCCAGGGAAGTTTAGGGATTTGCCCATGGTCACACATCTGAACCAACCCAGTGCTCTTTGGTGACAAGAGGGTTAACCTTGGAGATAGAAAGAATTGAGTTGAGAAAGTTCTGAATTTGGCACATTAATAGCTGTCATTTAATTTCTTAATGAAACTGACCAACTCTTTAAGATTAGAAGTTAACAATGAACTTCAGATCTGCTTTGATGGAATAATATTCCACACTGGGAGTTCCCCATGCTCATGGATTCACATGTCCCCCATCCCACCTCTATCTTTCCCCTCCTAACCCTCAATTGATGGGAAAAATTGGTGAAGACCAAAATAAATCCTGTCTATGGTTATGTAAAATCACTTTGAAAAGTGCTCTAGAAATTCAAGGTGTCATTATCTCTTAATGACAAAGAGATTATTAGCTCCTTGAGGACAGGGACTCCTAGGATTTTTTTTTCAAGCAATCAATAGGCACCAAACTTGTTTCTGCCTCATTTCTTTGCTTGTACTGTTGTTCTCCATGCCAGGGAGTCACACAATCCAGTCCTCCCCACACCACACACACACACACACACACACACACACCCCATTGCCCTTTGATGATCAAAGTTCTGGTTCTCCTTCAAGGTTCAGATGAGTACCACTTCCTCCATGCAACCTTCCTCGGTCTGTTCACATTCCAGTTCACTTCAATCACTCCTTTCTGTGGTCAGCTGATTTTGGACAAAATGGCATTATTTAAGCAAGCACTTTCCTATAGAATACTACAGACTCTCTTTCCTCTAATTATATTTTTGCTCACTAGTACTCAAGGTCCACTGTCTATGACTGGAGATTGATCAAGGGAACAGTAGGCAGGTAAGGGCAAAGGTATTTCCGAAGCCAAGCCAATGGTTTCCATCCCAGGAAGGCTGAACAGTGTGGGATCATGGTAGTAGGAGGGCTTACTCACCAAGGACAATGGCCAGCATCTGGGTGGCTTTTTTCTCCTTCTGTTGGGAAAGTTTTCTCCGGCTCATGGTCTTAAGTGAAGTCCGGGTTTTGCCATTGGGCATAGACTGGATCTCAAAGACTTTGGCAGACCTGGGGTGACCTTTGGCATGCCCATTCTTCTCTGGCTTCATGGGGCTGTCAGGGGAAGAATGGACTCCCTGGGTGGAGGGGGTAGGGAGGGTGAGCTGATGGTGGCTTGGGGGGATGGGGCTGTATTTGGTTTTCTCTGGTGGGCTGGTGCTGGACATCATCTCCATCTCCATCTGTTCTGCACGGCGTGCAGCCTCCTGAACAAGGATCAAAAGCCACCAAAGTAAAGCCAGGTAAGTACCCTTGTATATGGATACCCCCCAATACCCACTTGGTCCCACTGACTTTCACTCTAATATTCCTGAACCCTGGACTCCCTAGAGGATGTGACCTATGACTTTGCCCTGCCCACTTTAATCTTGGCCAAACTTGTCCCTGGTAGATATTCCCCTTCTTTGCCAAAGAGGGAGAGGATAAAATCTATCACAATGAAAGTTTTTCACTTCACCCAGATAATGGAATAATCTAGCCCAATTCTTGGATCTTTCCCAAAGTTCACAAAAGATCATTCCTTTCATTCTTCTAGGAAGTTTTTCTGGAGTGAGGAGATTCTGGGCTTAGTAATAGCTATTGCCAATTCCACATGCATGTCTCCTCTCCCCCCCAAAAAAAAATCTACTTGTATTTAGTTTTGTATGCCATCGAGGACATATCTGAAAGAAAAAATGGTGCTGGGTCATAGCAACAATCACAGATAGACAGTTCAAGTGTTGACTGGTATCCAAGAAATATCCAAAATCCTAAAGTGAGATCTCTGGGACATTAATTAGAACCTTTCTGGGGGACAAGAATCATTCAGGATGAGATAGAGTAGATGGACTGTGACTTGCCCTGGAGGAAGGAATATCCCCCAATATCTATGTGGATTCGATTATGGATCCACTGAAGAAGTGTTAGATAAGTGCTTGGGTACATATAGTCATGTGGGTACATGTGTGTATGCACACATGCATGCACACACATACATATGCATATATTCGTACATATATGTGCATGTGCACGTATGCATATATACACATGCATATACATATGTACATATATGCATGTGCATATATACATATATCTATATATGTGTGTGTGCATGTATGTATGTATATAGGATTGTACATTTGTTTTTATGACAGAACATTGAAGAAGTAAAATGTATAAAGGTACAACTGATGTTTTTCATACTACACACAGGTCACAACCTCTATGGCCAGCTAGAGACTGTGACTTTGATTTCCTGAGCTACTACCCTTCCATCTTCTCTTTTCCTCATTGCCATTAAACTTGGTCTTCATACTCATCTTTTCTTCCATTTTCTCTACCTCTCTCTTTTCTCTCATCCTCTCATTCCAGCTCTGGTCTCACATTCCTCCCTTCACAGTCACATGACCATAGGATCATAGACTTCAAGAGGGAAGGGCCCTCAGGGGCCAGAAACTAGGGCCCATGGAGACACCATGACTTCTCTAAGGTCACATGCCTTCCATGTGGTAAGTGGTACATATGGGAGTTCAAACCAGCCTCAGTCCTGTGGTAAAGAAGTTCAACTTGATGCTGTCTTCTCCCCTTGAATCCTTTGTCCCAGTGTCCAAACACCCTTTGCCAGATCCCAAACCTGGGTTACTTCTACCATCTGTTTTCTCCTTTACTCTCTCATGCTGTTCAACATTGCTGAAGAAAGTCATGCAACTATGCTGAATGGGTGCACTACAAATTAATTTTATCTAATGTCCCAATGTACCAATGCAGCAGCAGGAAGAGATCTTAAAGATGATTGAGTCCAACCACATTACTTTGTAGATGAGGAGGAAACTGAGGCCCCGAGTCACATCAATGATCATCGTCAGAACTGCGGTTCAAATTCAAGCTCTTTGACTTTAAATCATCTGAATCATTCTACTATGCCACACTACTCAAATGGGTTCACATTGCCCTCTAAGCAGTTTAATTTTTCCCAGACTGATTCTATCACAGTAGTCACAGTAACTGTTCCAAAACTCTTCTTAAGCCCCCTCCAACACCACACTTCTTCCTCCTTTCTGAAAGCTCATGTTAAGATGAGAAGAGAACTGCCTCAGCTTCCTTTTTTGAGGATAGATTGACCTTGACCTTGACCCTGAGTTTCCCACAAATAGGCAGAGAGTCTTACCTCCTACTTTGCTGAGAAAATAGAAAGCTCTCTGTGGTGAACGCTTTTCCCTCTCCACTCTCCACATCAAAATCCCTCTATATTATTCCCACTTTTTCTCCTCATTTACTCTCATCCCTAATGAACAGTTGCTCCTTTTTGCCAAGGCTAACCCCTCTACTTGTGCTCTTGGTCCCATCGTCTCCCATCTCTTGCAGGAATTTTCCCCCTTGATCTTTTTCTCTCATTCATTCCCCTTCCCATCCCTTTCAAACACACTCAGGTCTCCTCTACCAAAAAAGACAAAATCAAAAATCTTTATGTAACCCTGCCACTCTTTAGATCTCCTTTCTCTTTCATGGCCAAACTCGGGAAAAAAATCCAAAATACCCCAAACTGTCTACACTCATTGCCTTCACTTCTTCACCTTACATTCACCTCTCCTTCTATTGCAATCTAGCACCTGACTACACCACTCAGGTCAAACTGACTCTCCCCGCTCCCTGTCCCTCATCTCCCATTCCAATCAGTTGTCAGAGCATACCAGTTCTACCTCCATCATATCCCCCATGTTAGTCTTCTTCTCTCTACTCACACAGACTCTAATGTAGTTCAAGCCCTCATCATCTCTCATCCTTTTTTTGACAATAGACCCCTAATGGATCTCTGCTTCCCAGTCTCCTCTCTGAGCCATTCTGTGCGCAACTGACAAATTGATATTCCTAAGATAAGCATTTGACCAAATTGTTCCCCTACTCCAAGATCTTACATGTCCCCTGATTGTCCCTAGGATAAAATACAAAATCCTTCCCACAGGGCACACCTCCCTTTTTAGACTCATCTCTTCCTAAACTCTCAGTTCTAAGAAAACTAACCTACTAGATAGGCCCTGATTTCAACTTTTTGTTTCCCTCCTCAGTGCCTTTACCTGTGCCTGGAGTTCACCCCCTCTTTACCTTTGCCCCTTAGAATTCCTGGGTTCCCTCCTTCAACCAATTAAATAAACGGTTATTATTAAGTGCTTACTTTGTTCTAGGGACAGTGCTAGGAACTAAGATGGGAAATCAATGCAAAAGCGAGATGGTCCCTGTCCTCATAGAACTTGAATTCCATGAAGAGGATACAACATCTTCACAGATGAGTAAGTATTGGATATATGCTAGATATATGCAAAGTGATTTCAGCAGGTGATGGGAAGAGGGATTCTTGGGACAATAAGGGAGAAGATAGCATTTGATCTGAGCCTAGAAAGGATCAAGAGTTCCCAGAGGCAGAGGGCATTCAAAGTATGGGGGCTAGGAAACGAAAGCATGCAGGGGCAGAGGATAGAATGGCATCCACAGGGAGCAGCAAATAGGCCAGTTTGGCTGAAGTAGAGTGTGTGATGGGGAGTAATCAGCCTGGAAAGATAAGCTGGAACCAGATTATAAAAGGCTATAAATGCCAATTTCTATTTTATCCTAGTGACAGTAAGATAAATGAAACTTCCTGAACAGGAGAGTGACATGCTTATACCTGAGATTTAGGAAAACAATTTTGGCATCGGTGTGGAGGATGGATGGGAGAGGGGAGAGGCTGAAAGCAGGGGGACCAATTAAGAAATATTATATTAGTCTAGGCAAGATGCGATGAGGGCCTGAACCAGGATGACTGGTGTGAGAAGGGGATTGATGTAAGACGTATTGAAGAAGATATAAAGCTGGGAAGGATAACTAACACACTGAATGACAGAATCAGGATCCAAAAAGATTTTGACGAGCAAGAACATCAGGTTGAATCTAATAAGATAAAATTTGATAGAGGTAAGCACCAAGTCTTGCACTGAGGTTCAAAAAATCACCCTCCCAGGTAAAGGATGGGATAGGCATGGCTAAAAAGCTTTATCACCTGAAAAAGAGCTGGGGTGGACTCAGATTAAATAAGAATCAGCAACGTTAGGTGACTTTAATGAAAGCTTATGTGGTTTGGGGTTGCGTTAAGACAGAACTCCCAGAAATATGGGGGTGCTCACTCTTGTGTTCTGCCTCACTCAGACCACTGCTGGAATTTTAAAAAATCTTATTTATTCTACTCTGAACATAAGAAATAAAAACCATTTCCATAATGTAGTAGAATAGAAAAAAAGATGATTGCACATGAAACTGTAAATCTATTATATACAACTTCCTATTCTTTTAAAATGTATAATAGTTACTATGTAACCTATGAAGAAAGATGCTATCTATATCAAGAAAAGGAACTGACAAATAGAAGTATGTATAGAATGGTTATACACACACACACACACACACACACACACACATACTGGTGTCTAATGGTAACCATCTCTTGGGTAGGGAGGTAGGAGAGGGAGGAAAAAAGGAAAAAGAAATTCCATGGCTAGAATTTTAAGGATTATGATTAGCTGGAAAATGTTCAGAGGACAGCAACTCATCCTCCCATGTCATGCCCTTCTCTGGGCACTTTCCAGCTGATCATCGTCCTTCCTAAACTGTGCTGCCCAGAACTGAATGCATATTCCAGCTAAGGTCTGGTCAGGGCAGAGTACAGTGATAATCACCTCCATATTCCTGGGTAGCTGGGGGTACATTCTTAATGTAGCCCCTAATCACATTAGTTTTCTTGCTGACACATCATCCTGTTGGCTAGAGAAGACAGAACTGTCCAGGGTAGGGTACTTGTTGTCAAATATTTGAAGGGCTATCATGTGAAAAAGAGATAGGATTTGTTCTGTTTGGTCTCAAAGCACAGAATGAGGAGCACTATGTAGAAGCTGCAAAGAGGTGAATTTAGGATTGATATCAGGAAAATCTCTTTAATGATAAATGCTTTCCAAAAGTGACATGGTCTGCCTTGAGAGATGGAGTCTCTGTCACTGGAGGTTTTCCAGAGGGGGCTAGATGATCACTTGAGATAGATGATCACTTGAGAGACATATCATAGTGGGAATTCCTTTCAGGTATGCGTTGGACTAAATAGCTCCTCAAGTCCTTTCCAGCTCTCAAATTCTGTGACTCTAAACTAAACTAAACACTAAAACGATATTTGGCAACAGATTCAGTATGAGAGAGGGAATAAGTGAGAGGAAGGAGTAGAGAATGAGTCCTAGGTTGTGAAGTATGAATGACTTAGTGTAGTGTTTGGCCCTTAGTAGTAGTAGGCCTTTAATAACTATATGTATTGACTGTCTGATGGTGCTCTCCATAGAAACAAGGATGTTAGGAACAGAGGTGGATTGGGGAGGAATGATACCAATTTAGGTCTTAAATATGTTGAGTTTGAGATAATTGTAGACTATCCAGGTAGAGATCTGATTCCGAAATGGAGCTCAGGAAAGAGGTGAAGCTTGGATATGGAGAATTGGGAGTCATCTGCACAGAGATCATAGTGGAAACTGATGCTGATGAGGTTGCCAAGACAGAGCAAAGAAAGAGAAAAATGAGCTCAGGAGAGATAAATAAGGCTTACCTCAGCTACTGCCTTTGGTGGGAATCCTGTCCTGACCCTTCTTTTTCTTAATCTCTCTCTCCTTCTCTCTCTCTTCCTTTCTCCCTCTCTCCTCTCCCTCTATCTCCTTCTCTCTCTCCTTCTCTCTTCTTCTCTCTTTTCCTCTTTCTCTTCCTCTCTCTCTCTTTCTCTCCCTTTCTCTCTCCCCTCTCCCTCTCCTTCTCTCTCTCCCTTTTCTTCTCTCTCCTCCTCCTCTCTCTCTCCTTCTCTTTCTCCTTTACTCTCTTCTAAAATAATTATTTACTATTTTAACTAGTCATTTACATGATGTATTCCCACATTCCCCAGTAGAATGTAAGCTTCTTGATGACAAGGATATTTTTATTTTTTTCTTTGTAGTCCCAGGGCCTAATATAATGCCTGGAAAATTGTAGGCAATCTATAAATATTTGTTAAACTAAGTTGAGTTCACTTGCAGGGAGTCCCTTAGGGCAATTAATAATAATTATAATAGCTGACATACTTTCTTGAAGTATGTACCACGCTTTCCTCACAACAACTTTATGAGTTGCTACTATAAATAAATATTATACCTATCTTGCAGATTAGGAAACTGAGGCTCATAGATATTAAGTGGCTTACCCCAGGTCATTTGGTTAGCAAATATCATGAAGATCAAATGAGGTGATTTATGCAAAGGGTGTTGCAAAACAACATATAAATTTGAGCTATGGAATGTGCTCATCTGGAATGAGAAAATGTGTTCAGTTTTCCATCAGCAGCTGCTGCCACAAACACCTGCAGGCCCTGGGTGACCTCAGTTATTTCCTGCTGTCGATAATGTCAGTGTGCCTTCTAGAAACCCAAGATTTCTTTGTGGATAAATCCTGATCCCAGGACCAGAGATATAGAGCTGGAAGGGACCACAGGGGTCAGCAATCCAAGCCCCTCATTTTACAAAGGAGGAAAGTGAGGCTCAGAGAGGTTAAGTATTTTGCCCAAGATTGCATAGGTAGCAAGTGGGAAAGCCAAGATTTGAACCAAGGTCCTCCAATTTTAAGTCCTTTGATCTTTCCAGAGCACCATGATGCCTCTTAATACAGATTCACTGAATCCCAAGGTTGAAACAGATCTCAGAGGCTATCTAGGACAATTCCGTTCCTGAAGAAAAATTTCCCTATAATCTACCCAAGAAGTGATCCAAAAGGGGAAGGGGCTCCCATGGTGGGAGGGGTCTCCTTTCTTGGAGGTCTTCAAGCAAAGGTTGGAAGACCACTTGTAGGGTAAGTTATAGAAAGGACTCCTGTGTATGAGCTGGACTTGATAGCTGCTGAAATCTCATCCAACTCTTTAGTTCTATTATTCTGGTCATCCAGGCTTTCCTGAAGATCATGGGTACAGTGGGTAACTACTGCTTTTAGAGATTGCTTATTCTTCTTTTGGACAGCACTAATTTTTAAGAAATTTTGTTTCACGATTTGTACTTGTATCCCCAGCACCTACTCCCAGTGCCTAGAATACAGTAGGCACTTAATAAATGCTTGTTGATTGATTGTTTCATGATTTGTACTTGTATCCCCAGCACTTGCCCCCAGTGACAGGAATATAGTAGATGCTTAATGAATACTTGATCAATTGACTGATTGATTATATCCCAATGAATCTGTTACTTTTTTTCTTTTTTCCCAGCTCTCACCAATTATTCCAAGTTCTACTTCTTCAGGTCAAACTGAGCAAATCTAATCCCCATATTTCATGACAGACTTTCAAACACCTGCAGACAGCTGGTCTGTTTTCCTGAACCTTCTCATTTTTAGGCCAAACATCCCCAGTTCCTTCAATTGATCCACATTAGCATGACTTGTCACAGTATCTCTACGTCAAAGCGTTGTCAAGAAGTTCCAGTGAGATAATGCATCTAAAACATCTTGTCAACCTTGGATACCATGCTTCTCTAAATTCACATTAACTCTAAGATTGTGCTAACTTTTTGTTTTTTGCCTGACTTATCACACTGTTGACTCATTTGACGTCCACTAAAATATCCCAGATTTGTTTTCAAATGATCTCAAATGAGTCACCAGTGTGATAAGACTGGCAAAAAAAAAAAAAAAAAGTTAACGCAATCTTTAAGTTAATGTGAATTTAGAGAAGTACTGTGTCTGAGGTTCACAAGATGTTTTAAGTGCGATGTCTCACTTGATTCTTTTGACATCCCTACGAGGTAGACACTACAGAAGGTCATGCATAGTGGTGCCTAATGTAGTCCCCAGTCTTTTCTTTTGTTTGTCAAATTGACTTCTTGAACATAAGTGTAAGGCTTTACATTTATTCCCATTAAATTTCATCCGGGGGCAGCTAGGTGGCACAGTGCAAAGAGCACCAGCTCTGGCGTCAGGAGGACCTGAGTTCAAATCCAGCCTCAGACACTTGATACTCACTAGCTATGTGACCCTGAACAAGTTACTTAACCCTTATTGCCTAGCCAAAAAAAAACCAAAAACAAAAACCCCACAAATTTCATCTCATTCAATTCAGCCCAGGGCTATAATGAGTCATCCAATCTATTAGTTAACTCTCCCATGTGTCATCCACACATTGGTAAGTGTGGCAACTATGCTTTTATTTGAGTATTGATAAAAATCATGAGGCCAAGCACAGATCTCTGGGGCATTCTTCTGGAGACTTCCTTTCAAGTTAACAAGGGAATATTAATGACTGCTACTCTTTGTATGTGACCGTTAGATTAGTTTTGAATCCATCCAACTACTCTATCTTACCCACGTGGCTTCATCTTGTCCATAAGAATAGCCTAAGAAGTTAAAATCTCAGAAAATTCTGTCTGCAGCATCTTCCGAAATGCTGTGAATATTGTTTGTAGGGGATCAGGAGGAAGAAATTTGGTGGACAGAGGACAAAGGTCGCCTAGTGTGGCTCGCCCTACTGTGAATAGGTGGTGTTTGAGAATTTCTCATTCCCCTTGTGTGGTACCCTCGGGGCTGCCGGGTGTCCTGGGGATTGGGGAGGGTAAGGTCCAACACTCTATCCTATAATACCTACCACTTTCCTCTTGTTCACTGGGAAACTCCCATTGGATTTCATGATGATGGTGCAGAGCTTCATATCATCAGGGTGAGCACACTTGTCCTGGGGGGAGAAAGCCAGGAGAGGTCACAGGGCAGGTGAGTAGGGATGGGGCAGGGCACGCAAGTGAGGAAGAATAAAAATTGCATTTACATTATGCCTTGGGGTTTGCAAAGAGCTTTCCTGTATTTGATTTCATTTGACTTCATAGTAACCCTATCTGGTAGGAGCTGTTGTTATCCTCATTTTATAGATAAGGAAACAGTCTGAGAGAGGTTAAGGGACTTCCCCACTGTAACACAGCTAGTAAGAGACTTCCTGACACCAAGGTGAGTGCTACAAAAGGGAAGCAGGGAAACCTGAAGGATGAAGCATCCAAGGAGGGGGGGGCAGAGAAAGTAGAAGGTAAGAGGGTATCATTGGAAGAAAGGGGAGTTAAGAAGGAAGAGACAGAAAAACATGAGGAGGGAGAGAAAAGAGGTCAGAAAAGAGAGATCAAAAGGAGGAAAGAGGAGAAGGTTTAGAATAGTGCTCTATATGTATTAGGTGATCCGTAAACATTTGCTGAATTAAATTTTAATATATACAAATACATACATGTGTATATATATATGTATGCTGTATATATATATGTGTGTGTATACATACACATGTACACATACACACAGAAAGGAGACCAGAAGAGAGAAGGATGAAGGTTGCCAGAAGTCAGTCTTTTGAGGTAGATATGAAAAAGTGGGCAGCCCAGAGGAAGGTGCACACATGCACACATGCATGCGTGCATGCGTGTGAAAACAAATCAGAGAAATGGGAGATAGGTTGGGCAGGGAAAGGTTTAGAGGAAATAGGAATCAGAGGAAGGGAAGGTTGAGACAGGAACAGGTAAGGGGCAAAGAGATTGAATGGCAGAAAGGTGGTAGGGGTTTGGAGGGCCAGAAAACCAAATGGGGGAAAAGAGCAAAGAAGAAGTAAAGGGGAGACCTAGAATCTTCAGAAGATCCAAAGGACCTAGAGAGAAGAATACAAGGGCCATTCTGAGAACAAAACAATAATATTAAAAACTCTTCAGGGATGGAGAAAGTGTATTAAAAGTCTCTGATAACATGACTCTAGAATCATAGATTTAGAGCTAGGAGGGACTTTGATGATCATGTTGTCTAACCAACCCCTCATTTACAGATGGAGAAACTGAGGCCCAGAGAAGTTCATTGGTTTGCACAGCAGTTCTGAATATAGCCATAGCCACGCTGAGACATCATTCCTCAGCTACAAGACTATATCTCCCCTTAATCACTTCTGTATGTGTCCTGATGTTCCATTAACACCAGATTCCTGCACATGGTCCCTGTCATTGGATTCACTCCTAGGCAAGCTCCCCCAGAACCCTCTGGGTCAGGTTTGGTCATCCTTGCCTAGAAAATCTGGTTTGGGCTCCTGAGTAACCAAGATTGTCTATAGCATTTTACATGGCCCTGGACAGAAAACAGATCTAGGGAGGGAAGCAGAGGAGCTTAGGTGGGTGAGTCAGCACTAAGGCCTGGTAGAGTGGGATGGAATAAGGAAATGCCAATGAGAGAAAACCTTGAGTGGAGCCTGTGCATCAGACTCCAGCCCCCGGCTGCTGCGCTTGGTGTTGACACGTTTCCGGCGTTTTCGAAGGACAATATAGATTTGAACATAGACGAGCAGGGTAACAATGAAGGGCACATAGAAGGAGACGATCGAGGAGTAGACAACGAAGGCAGGATTGGCAATGACGCAATCTTTCTGATCTGGGGAAAATAAAAGCAGACAGGATTGTCAGCTGGGCTCAATTTCCTCAGCCTGGCATTCAAGACCTCTCCATAATCCATCCCCAGTCAACCTTCTCTCCCATTGCTCTCCAGTATCAACCTTCTGCAATGACAGTTGACTTCTCACAGCTTCCCAATAGTCTATGGTCATTCCAGCCTTTGAAATTATTTCTTTGTCCCCTCTTTCTAGCCAAATTTCTCCCATCCTCGTCTCACCTGCCCCATGAAACCTTTCCTGATGATCCCAAGCCCCTCTTTCACCCTGTAGTCTCTGAACTCCTAAAGCTCTCATAGATAGTACTGAACATCAGCTCATTGCAAGCAGGAATTGCTTATCCTCTGTACTTATATTCCCAGTATCTGGCATATAATATAACAATAAATGCTTGCTGATTAATAGAGTGTTTGGATGTTAAGTACTTCCCTACTTACTTCATACTTGGTCATGGTCTGCCTTGCTCATTGGTTGTCTTCTGTGAGTGAGAATCAAAGATCTGAGAGGGACCTCAGAGGTCATTTGGCCCAACTCCAGCTGGAAACCTGAATATGAATTCTCTTCAGGGCATCCCAACAAGTGGTTACCCAGCCTCTGCCTAAAGGCCTCTACTGAGGGGCAACCTATTGCCTCTCAGGACAGACAACTCTTCTGTGGGATAACTATAAATGTTAGAAAATTGTTCTTTATATGGAAATTGAAATCTTCCCTTCTTTATAGATTCATCCATTACTCCTTTATTTTGTTCTCTGAGGCTAAGCAGACAAAACAAATCTAATTTTTGACCTAACAGTCCATCAGGTACTCAAGGTACTTAGATATCACGTCCCTCCCTCAATCTTTCTCCAGACCAAATATCCCTAGTTCCTTTGAACACCTCCTATAGCACAATCTCTGGTTCCTTCACCATTCTTGTCACTCTCCTTAAATAACCTTGTATCCATAATTAAGCCCCTCCAGGGCATAGAATATATCTTACATTTCCATTATGTTCCCCACAATAATTAACATAGGCTTCTGGCATGAAATAGGGCTCAATTATTATTTAAATCAGTGCCTCCTAGCTCCACCAGATTCTCACTAGACCAAGGCCACAGCTTTATTATAAAAAGCTCCCAAGGTAATGACTCACCTAATGGAATGTTAGGCATACCATGTAAACAGTATTCTTTTGGGTCTTGGGGCAGGGAAGGACTCTGGGCCTGTGACTCCGTTAGCATAAGGAAGTTCAGGATTAAAAACTCCCTTTACTGATACAGACTAATAACTCCTCTGCAACTTAGAGTCTCAGTTGCTTGGGGAACAATGACTGCCCACGGTCAATATAGCCAGGGTAGTACATGCTCCCCTCCAAGAACAGGCATCTCCCTGTTCAGTATCTGAAAGATCTCTCCATCCCAATTGGTGCACCAACTGGGCCTCCTAGGGGCACCAGGTAGATACGGCTGGCTTTACCTGGATTGTTGAGTCCAAAGAGCAGCGGGCAGGAGATGGCAAAGGACAGAACCCAGACAACGGTGATCATGACAGTAACTCGACGCTTGGAGCTGTAGCGGGTATTGTAGAGCATTGGCATTGCTACTGCTGTGTACCTAAAGTGGTCAGGATTAGAGTGAGAGACTTATCAAAGGAGTGAAGAGGAGAGAAGGAGGAAAGAGGCAGACCATCTGATACCTCCTGGCTTCTTGGACTATTCACTTACCCATCCACCCTTCAGGGCCCTTTTCCACAAGATGACTCCAATCTGTGGTCTATAATCTCATGATCCATGATGGACTCTCCCTTCCCCCAATAGAATAGATGCTCCTTGAAGGCAGAATTATTTTTTTTTATTTTTATCCATATCTTCACCCTTTAGGATAATGCCTGTCCTATATTAGGCATTCAATAAATTCCTGCTAAATTGAATTGAGTCATTTGTTTGAATCTTCTACAGAGACTAACATAGTGCTCAATTCAGTCAACATTTGTTATATATACTTACTAAGGAGCTGGTGCCATATATATATACATATATGTGTATATATACATGTATGTGTGTATATATGTATATATACATACACTCATGTTTGTTTGCATGAGTGTATGTATATATACATACACTCATGTTTGTTTGCATGTTGTCTCCCCAGTCTGACTGTAAGTTCCTTGAGCTCAGGGACAAGCTTTTGCCTCTTTTTGTATCCATATATCTTAGCACAGTGCCTGGAACATAGTAGGCATTTAATAAATCTTTATTGACTGATGGAAAAATATATATATATATATAAGATAAATAGAGTGTAAATGAAAGGCAATTTCAGAGGGTAGGCACTAGCAGAGGGGGACACCAGGAAAGCTTCTTGTAGGAAATAGAATTTGAATTTGCTCTTGAAGAAAACAATGGAAGCCAAGAGGCAGAGGTGAGGAGAGAAAACATTCTAGGCATAGAGAACAGTAGTAACAAGACTCCAAGTTATAAGATGATACATCATGAGAGAGAAATAGCAAGAAGGCCCTTGTAATCAGATCACCAACATCTTAGGCCACATGGGAGGCAATAAGGTCTAGGAAGCCTGGAAAAGTAGAAAAGCACCAGGTTATGCAGAGCTTTAAATGTTTATCAGAGGAGTTTATATTTGATCCTGGAGGTAGCAGGGAGCAACTGGAATTTATTGAATCAGGGAGGGTGGGACACAATCAGGACCCACATTTTAGGAATATTAGTCTGACAGCCGAAGTGAGCAATAGACTAGAGTGGAGAGAGACTTGAGGAAGGGAGACCAAAGAGAAGGCTATTTATTGTCACTAGTTATTCTTTGTCCTTCATTCTCAAAGTGGACCATGATATCAGGAAGGTGATGCCATCACTGGCAAATGAACTGGATTTAAGTGAGGGAGGGCTATACAAGGTCACTAGCATCATTTTCTCCTCTAGAGCTGGGTCCAGGGGCAAGATATAGATCAAGATGACTGGAGACAGCCCCATTGTCAACAGTTCACGATTGGGGTGAGAAGGCTGTGCACCAGGGCTTTGGCTATTTGAATGGAGAAAAGGCATCATAGAGAAAAGATGTTGTGAAGGTAGACACCAAAATTAATAGTTACAGTCTAATTAATTCAAATTTTTAATTACTGATTGATTGAAATAAGCTTTGGTCTCAGCCTCCCAGTTTTCTATTGCATGTGATCCCAGCAAGGATCCTCAGATCAATGCTCCTTTCCTACTTGTCATGAGATTGGGTTGTTGCTCTAAGTGTTCCCAAAAGTTCCATCAATCTCCACCTCTACTTGTTCAGGGACCAAGCTGCAAGGCTGGAAAATGGAGCCCCAAATTTCCTTTCTCAATGAATTCAAGGACAGGACAAACTCCACTGGGTAAGACAACAGAAAGCAACCTACAGGGGAGTGACTCATTCTCCTTTCCTGCCACCTAAGCTGGGCTCTCACCTGTCGATGCTGATGGCGCAGAGGTTGAGGATGCTTGCAGTGCACATCATGACATCCAGGGTGACGAAGATATCACAGTGAATCCGACTGAACTTCCACTCTCCCACCACCTGGCAAGAGAGCAAAGCTTTGGTTTCTTCTGTCTATGGTCTTCTTAAAATACAACTCCCAGAACTCAGCACAATATTAGAACCAAGTTCTAACCAGAGCAGAATATATCAGGGTCATCATCCCCCTTATTCCAGAGTACCTTAGACTTCTGTTTAAAGTAGCCTGAGATTAAATTAAATTTTTGGGTTGCTATATCATACTGTTGATGTGTATTGAGTTTATTATCCACTCAAGGCCTTAAATATTTTTCCATTGTGCTAGCCTCTATCATTTTTGAATCTGTACTTTGTTATCCAGTATTAACTGTCCCTCCCAACTTCATGCCATCTGCAGATTTGGTGGGTTCAATATCAATCAAATAAGCATTTATTAAGTACTTCCTGGGCAGGTAGGAGGTGCAGTAGAAGGGCCTGGAGTCAGGAAGACCTGAGTTCAAATCCAGACTGAGATGCTTACTAGTTGTGTAGCTCTGGGCAAATCATTTAACCCTCTTTGCCTCAGTTTCCTCATCTATAAAATGACCTGGAGAAGAAAATGGCAAACCATTCTAGTATCTTTGCTAAGGAAACCCCAAAATGGGGTCACAAAGAATCAGACAGGACTGAACAACAACAACATATCTCAGGCACTGAAAATACAAAAATATAAACAAAAGGAGGGCCTCAGTCCCTCGGAGGTACATGACATCAATACCTTTATCAAAGGTCATTAATAAAAAAACTAAACAGCTGAAGACCAAGCACAGATCTGTGAAACACTTCAATGGAAACTTCCTTTTATGTCAATTATTCTTTGAGTGTAGTCATTCAACCAATTCTGAATCTAACTTTACTCCAGTCTAGCCCTTATCTCACCATCTCTTTCACACACTCAGTATGAAAGACTGTTAGATTCCTTGCCAAAATCACGTATACTGTTCTGTGTCATTCTCCTGATCTCTCAGTCTTACAAGCTATTGTGTCTGGCAATCAATGACCATAAATTTACAGTAAGCACAGATATATATGGCATCCCTCATGTAATTCTATAAATATCTAGTGACTAATTGACTTTTTAGGAGGTAGACACGTTTTCCTTAGCAACAAGCTCCAGGATCTCTCTAAACCACAGTCTTGCACACCACGTTGGTGGATCTGAAGTTTCACCCCATTAATAGTTCTTGATCCCATCCCCTACATCCTGTCCAGAGTATGACAGGGGAACATTGTGGATAGAGGCTCACAAGATCTCTGAGAAGACAGGCCATCTGGCAAGTCTGCCTTGGAAGAGATTCATAGATTGAACTTGGGATCAGAGCTGGGGGGGATGGGGTGGCACTGATCTTTTACTTATAGCATATGATGGCAGGCAAGGCACTTGTTAATGAAATGACTAGGATCATAGGCTTAGATCTGGAAGGAATCTTAAAGGCTTTCCCTTCCCTATATTGTGAGGGCCTATGAAGCAATACCTGAGAAGCAGTTTGGAGAAAGCCCAGGAGAGTACAATCATGCTTTCAATTTTAAGAAAGTAAGAAGAAAGCTTCAAGAAGGGAAATTCAGGGCCCTCAGTCACATAGGTCAGAGTAGTCCTAGCACATACAGGGTAGTTGGGAACTTTGAAGGTTCCCTCATAAGTCAGACAAGTGGTTTGGTGTATGGAGTGATAGGCCTGGAGTCAGGAAAACCTGGATTCAGATCCTGCCTGAGATACTTACTAGCTATGTGATCCTGGGCAAGTTGTTTAGCCTCTGTCGCTTCAGTTTCCTAATTTATAAAATGGGGATAATACTAGCATTCACTTCATGGACTTGTTGGAAGGATCAAATAAGATAATATTTGCGAAGCACTTTGTAAGCCTGAAGGTGCCACATAAATTCTAACTATGACTATTATTTGAAACTTACAACAAAACTGTGAAGGAGGCAAGGCAGGTATTTACCCATATTCATCTTATTGTACCTACTACAATCACCATCATCATCATTATTGCCACCACCATCATCATTACCACCATCATCATCATCACCATCATTACTATTTTCATCCCTTCCATTACCACCATCATCATCATCACTGTTATTGCCACCACCATCATCATTACCACCATCATCATCATCAGCATCATTACTATTTTCATCCCTTCCATTACCATCATCATCATCACTGTTATTGCCACCACCATCATCATTACCACCATCATCATCATCACCATCATTACTATTTTCATCCCTTCCATTACCACCATCATCATCATCACTATTATTGCCACCACCATCATCATCTTCATGACCACCATCATCATCACCACCATCATCTTCATGACCTCCATCATAAGCACCGTCAACATCAACAACAACATTTAACAGCTCCAGTTTCTATAGCACTTATGTGGTTTATAAACTCTTTATTTTCCTCACCTTCCATGAAGTGGATTAGTGCTCGTGGTGTTGTCTCCATTTTACAGATATAGAAACTCGCGCTCTGAGAAGTCACAAATAGATTTAGAGCTGGAAAGGAGGTTAGAGAGCATCTAGTCTAACCCCCACATTTTACAGATGAGGAAACTAAGGCCAGAGAGGTAATGTGTTTGTCACTAAAGCAGGAAATACCAGGATTTCACTGTGGCTCCTCTACTCTTTGTTCAACATTTTTTCCACTGGCTCCCTTCAAGGCTCAATTCAAGTTCTACTTTCTAGTAGAGGTCTTTCCTGATTCCTCATT
Organism: Notamacropus eugenii; assembly: GCF_028372415.1. Lineage (NCBI taxonomy): Eukaryota > Metazoa > Chordata > Mammalia > Diprotodontia > Macropodidae > Notamacropus > Notamacropus eugenii. Next base: position 140,059,076 of record NC_092876.1, on the reverse strand, counting down.
TGTTAGTAATCACCATCCAAATGGTTTTGTCTTTGTATCCTGAGTGCCCAGCATAGTGCCCAGTACTAGGTGGACAATAGATGAAATGAATTACACCACATCAAATTAGTAACTTGCCCAGTGTCAGTAAAGCTTAACAAATGCTTCTTGATGACACCAGAACTGAGGTTCAAAGAAATTAAGTGGCTTGCCCAAGGTCATATGCTCAGTAAATGACAAAGCCAATTCTAATTCTTTCATCTTTCTACAGTACCAAAGAAGTCTCCTAAAAGATGATGTCACAACCTTGCCTTGGTCATATTCTAATATCTCAAACCCTTCAGTGTTAGGAAATCCTTCTATAATCAATAAACATTTATGAAGCCCTTACTATGTCAGACACTGTACTAAACTGGAAATACAAATAAAAACAAAAGAAAAATAGCCCTGCCCTGAAGGAGCTTACATTTCAGTGAGGGAAGATAATGTAAAAATAAACTGAATGGGAAGAAGGGAGGGAGAGTGATGATACTCTGCAGGGGCATAGTGAGGAATGTCCATAGAGAGCTTAGGGAGGAATGAAAAAGTTAATGGGGTTAGCCTGAGCATTTTCCTTAAAGAGAGGGTCTAGGAGGAACTGACCACTCAGAGGAAGGGGCTGCAAGGGAGAAGTGATACTCCAGTGTGAGGAGGCTTCGGTGCCCTGGTGCACTAAGTCCATAGAGTCAGTAGGAGAGCCCAGAGGAAGGAAAGACTTTGAGCACTGACCCACTCCCTCCATACTCCAATGAAAGCCCAACTCTCTATTTGAAGTGAATGTAGTCCATGGGGATTAGGTGGGAGGAAGGTTAGGGTACAACTTTCCCCAAAAGCTCATACAACTGGGCTGATTTTTTTTTTTTTTTGCTTTTAACCATAGAAGACAAAAAAATAAAACAGGCAAGAAAGAAATGTTTCCCTCTCCCTCCTGGAGACGTGGAGTTGAATAGTGCTGACTCTGACACATGTCATAATGTGGGGACTAATTATAACTTGTCCTGTTCCAGTCACTGCTTTTTCAGGCTCTGGGGCATGAAACCAAACTCAGCATTTAAGCCCGATAGTGGGCACTGGAGCAGCTATTGCCAGATGCTGAGGAGAGAAGTCTCTCCTTGCAAGACAGGAAACCTTTCCCCAGGGTATTATCGTTTGGGTTCTGAAATAGAAAGATGACTTGGAGATTCTTCTCCTGGGTGTCCTGGTCTTCCTTGGGAGCTGTTTGGGAGACAGATGTGCTAACAAGATGGGGGGAGGCTCTTTAATGATATCTGAATGACAGCTGGATGGGCCATCATAAGGCCTGTGGGAAGAGGAAAACCATCAGACAGAATAGAAGCACATTTTTTTTTACCTGCAAAGGATGCTTTGTCCAGTCCTCATTAGCTAGTGGCTGCTTCCCAGTCTCAGAAGCTTTCTCTGGGGAAAGGGATTTGGGCGTTGTGCCAATAGTGATGGGGCACCTTATACTTATCCATGTGAAAAGGAGCAGGTTATTAGAGGCAGTTAGATGGGGTAGTGGGTAAGAATGGTAGACTTGGAAGCAGGAAGGTGAGTTCAAATCCTGCCTCAGACACTTAGGAGCTGTGTGATCCTGGTCAAATCACTTAACTGCTGCCTGCCTCAGTTTCCTCATTGCAAAAACGGGGATAATAATAGTACCTACCTCAGAAGGTTGTTTTGAGGATCAAATGAGATATTTGCAAAGCTTTTGGCATAGTGCCTAGTAAATAGCAGGTACCTATTAAATACTTTTTCCCTTTCTTGCCCCTTCCCATCCTACCTAGGCTTACAGGAGAAAAACAGAGAGAATGGGTGATGACAATAACATTTCCTTCATGTGATCCTTATCCCAGTCAACCAGCCAGTTCAACCATCTTGCCATTCACTCTGCTCCCACCCTGTTTAGAGCAGCATTTCTGGGCCTGACAGACAAAAAAAATACCCCTTGTTGGAGGAAAAGTTAAGGCCTTCACTTAGTTCTAGAACCCATTCAGGTAGACCACTTTATGTAGTGATCCCCAGACCTCCAGGCTAGACCATGCTTCACATCCATCCAAACTATCCATATTGCTATCTGTCTATATATGTCCTCTGTCTTGCCACCTCTTGCTCTGGTCTCAGCAATCAAAGCAATACTACCATATTATCAGCGTTCCTGAAAAGGGCATGTCAAAGTGTTGCCCTATGCATCAACTCACTTATCATCCCTGTGACTTTCCAGACACACCACCTCCTTTGCTATTTCAGCTCTCATAAATGATTTCTCTCCTCCTATTTGCTAGAATATAATCTTCTTGTGGGAAAAGACTGTCTCACTTTGTATGTATATTTGTAGAGGTTACTACAGTACCTGGCACCTAGTAATGAATCAATTAAGAGAAAGCATTTATTAAACATATACCAAGTGTGAGACAGAGGCTAGACACTAGAGATGTAATGACAAAAATGAAGTAATCCTTGACCTCAAGAAGCTTAATATTCTTTGAATGAGACAAGAAGTACCTAGATGTAAAATAAACATAAGATACGGAGAGAGAGAGAGAGGGTCCTAGCAGCTGGATGGATCAGGAAAGACTTTTTGGAGAAGATGATCTTGAAGCCATCTTGAAGGAAGCAAATTAGAAATCTCTTATGGCTTGTCTGATTTCCCTCTTCCCCAACCCCTCAGGCTGAGGTGTAAATGAGGGTAGAATGTGATGAAAAGTAATGGAAACAAGACATGAAATTCTGTATGTAAAGAAGAGAGAAAAGAATAGTTTGGCTGGACCATAGAGTATGGGAAGGGGAGTGATATATATACATACACACACACATATATATACATATACATATATACATACATATATATGTATATATATATATAATTAGGCTGGCAAGTAAGGTTGCTCAGAGTTAAACAAAAGATTTTATATTTTTTCCTAGAAGCAATAGGGAACCACTGGGGTTTGCTGAGTGGGACAGTGATGTGGTCAGATCTGTACTTGAGGAAAATCACTTTGGCAACTGAGTAGAAGAGGTATTAACAAGGTGAAAGATTTGAGGCAGGGAGACCAATTAGGAAGTTATTACAATAGTTTAACCCAGACCTGAACTAAGGTGAAGACTTTGTAATAGACCAAAAAGGATAGATGTGAGAGATGTAGTGGAGGTAGAAATGGCAAGATCTGGCAACTAAATAGATATGTTGGGTGAGAGAAGGTGGGACTGAGGATGACTTCAAGGTTATGAACCTGGATGACTAGAAGAATGAAGATGCCAGAAATGGGGAGATTTGCTAGTAGGGAAGGTTTTAGGGTAAAGATAATGAATTCTGCTTTGAACATGTTAAGCTTGAGATGCCTGTTAGACATCCAGTTTGAAATGTACAATAGATAGTTGGTTATGCAGGACTGGAGAGACAGGGAGAGAGACAGAGAAAGGTGGGGGCGAGGAGGGAGAGATGGGGAGGGAGAGGGACAAGATGAAGACACAGAGACAGAGAGAAGGGAGAAAGAGAAAGACATACAGAGAGAGACACATAGAGGAAGACAGACAGATAGACAAAGACAGAGACAGATGGTGGGAAGGGAGGGAGAGAGAGAGAGAATAGGGCTAGACACATAGATCTCAGAACCACATGCCTAGAGATGACAGTTAAACCTATGACTTATGAGATCATCAAAAGAGGTTAGAGGAAATAGAAATGATAATAACTTTTATATAGTACTTCGTGGTTCCCAGGTGCTTTATGTAGTTATATCTGGGAGGAAGGGGCTATTGTTATTATCCTCATTTTACAGAAGGGGGAAATGAGTCTGGGAGAGATTCAGTCACTTGCCCAGGGTCACATTGTAAGTATCTGTGGAAGGACTTGAACTCGGGACTTCCTGACCCCAGGTGGTCCAGTACTGTTTCCACTCTGCCAGCTAGCTGCCCAGAACTAAAGCTTAAGGATATGCCCAGAGTTGGTAGGTGCTTAATAATGAATTTTCATTCATTTGTTCAGGATGGCCTTTTTTTTTTTTTTGCCTTTTCCTGGGTCCTAAATCCTTCTAAACTCTAAAAATGTCTCATTGGGTAGAAGGTAGAGAAAAAAAGATAGTCAAATGGTATACTCCTAGAATTTTATGTCTGGAAGGAATCTCAGAAATCATTCCTAATTTTACAGATGAGGAAACCGAGGCTCAGAGAAGCAAAATAATTTTTCAGGTTCCCATGGACAGTTAGTGAAAGAGTTAGATCAAGAACTCCAGTCCCATGCTCCTTCCATGACACCACACCAATGTAAATTGTTCATGCTTTTGCTTCATTCAAGCCTGATTTCTTACAAGTAAGAATTTGTGATCCGAGGACCTGAGAGGCATTTAGATGTCTAGGAGTTTAGATTTATACATATAGTTTAGAATGACCTGTAAAGTTCAGCCCAGCTCTAAATCTATGATTCTGTGTTCCTATGTGAATAGGGAGTGAGCTGTAAGTAGAGTAGGTCAGGCAGTATCTTAGGCACTGATATTTGTGGTTAAGTACTTCCTGGAGGTGGTAAACTCCTTTCCACTGTGGTCAACAGACCACCCTCTCTATACCTCATGCCTCTGGAGCCTCAAATGCCTGACAATCCAGTGGAAGTTGGGGGCAAAGGTGGGTTTTGGGAAAGAGTAAGGCTTGTGGGCTGGCAGAGGGACCTTGGACCTTGGACTACTCCCATTGTCACACTGTCCACTATATCCCTGTTTCTTCCTCCCCTCCTGGCCCCTGCCAACTCCATACCTTAATTAACTTGTAGATGATGGGTCCCAGTTCCCTTTTTAGGATTATGGGACTTTAGAGGTCATTAAGTTCAAACTCCTTCATTAAAAAAAAAAAAAGGAACCTGAGGCTAAGAGAGATTAAAGGTCATGCAGCTCAAGATTACATGACTTGTAGCCAGAGGTGGGATTTCAACCCAGGTCTTGCTAAATAACTTCAAGTCCAGCACACTATCCACTATGCTTCATTATACTGACCCTTTACCCTGAATGCTAAGATTTGTAGTTATGGCTTTAGAGGGAGCCAGGCTAGATATTTTTCTCTTAGGGGTGGGACTGGTCCACAAAACATAGGCCAAAGCTTGTTCTTACAGGCCCTGGGTGGGAGCCAGAGAATATTGTTTCTCTGACCCCTGGGAGACTTTGAGGCTGGGTCATGGATTAACTGGGAGCTGGACAAAGCTAAGAGAGGACCAGGGAGTTCCTGGTATCTGGTCATTTCATTCCCATGCCTTAGATGGTGCAACAGGGAGCACCAGACACCTGTGCCTCAGGGGACTCTGGATATGTGTTTGTCTGGGTAAGGATGTTTGCATGAGTTACAGAGACATCCCAGAAGTTCTATAGTCCTTTTCTGCCTTCATTCCCCATATCACTGCACACCTTCCCTTCTAAACTAGGAGTTTCCAAAGTGGTGGCCAGGAGCCCCTAAGTGTGCTATCAACTATCTGGGGGTTTGGAAGACAGGTACTAGTCAATCAAGGGCTGATTCCACTACAACTGCACTTTTCCTTTACCTGCTGCATGGTCCATTACTCCCTCCATCCACACCTCAAGTTCTCAACCTTCTTCCTTCTGAGCTTGACATCCATCCCCCAGCATAACCACCATGAAAAATATATTTTGACTAATGAGGGTACAATCAAAAGAATTCAAAGACCACTACTCCAGGTTTTCACACTTGGTCTCTGACTCATAAGATTATAGATTTAGAGCAGGACAGATCATCAGAGCTTATCTCATGTAATGTACACCTACACTCCCTTGTCAGTTGAAGAAAATGAGGCCCAAAGAGGTTGTGAGTTGCCCAAGGTCAGACTCCAAATCAAGCACAGACAGAATGATCTCTAGGTGGGGCAGTGGATAGCACCCTGGGCCCTGAGTCAGGAAGATTCATTTTCATGAGTTCAACTCTGGCCTCAGACACTTAGTAGTTACGTGACCCTGGGCAAGTGAGCCTGGGCAAACCCTGTTTGCCTCAGTTTCCTCCTCTGTAATATGAGTTGGAGAAGAAAATGGCCAACCACTCCAGTATCTTTACCAAGAAAAGCCCAAATGGGGTCACAGAGAGTCAGCAGGACTGAAAAAAGACTTAACAAAGAATTCCTATCTTCTGGTGACTTCTTATTCTCTTTTCCCAGAATTCCAAGGGAGTAACTCAGTTTATTTGGGACTCTATAGCTGTGTCTGAGGTGGTGGGTGGGGAGTGGGGAACAATTTATGCTACTAGGATACTTCTCATACCAGCTGCAAAGTTCTCACCTTTTTGTTATAAGCAGCTGGTCTTTCCAGCCTCTGTTGGGCAACCTTCTAACCTTAGGGAGGGCTGGGTTTGCTTGCTACTCTCTGATTTTTTTTTTTTTATGTCTGCTGCCCTAATATTCAACATAAGTGAGAGACATTAAATACATCTATTTCCCAAAGAAATAGGTGTGGACAATGATTCCTTCCAATAGGGGTTTTGTTATGGACATTGGATCAATTGGAGAAGACGGATTTAGGTCAGCTCTAAGCAAGAACTTGTTAGGATTGAGGGTTAGAGGACACAGATATGGATGACTAAGGGAGATTGGAACATCTTTTTCCCTTAGTCATCTTAAAGAAATAAGCTGTTTCACTGTCTGTCTGGAGTAGGTTAGGTGTGATCTGGCTTGTAAACAGAGTAGCCTAGAAGAGACAACTATTATGTCATGGAAAAACACCCAGATTTGAAGTCAAGAGACCTGGATTCCTATCTGAGCTGTGATGGCCCCTGTGTGACCATAAGCAAGTCTGTCAACTTCTCAGTTTCCTCATCTACAAAATGGAGATGGTAATTCTTTACTATCTACTTCTAAGTGCTGATGTCAGGGAAAAGCTTTGTAAATCTTTTAATGGTAAGCAGAATGATGACCAGGTTGGGACCATTTAAAATGCCCCAGACTTAGAGTCCTGGGACACAGCTTGTTACCGCAGTGATGCCTAGTAAGTGGGGCTATAAGAACAATTGTGATGAGGATAACAACAGCTCAACACTTATCTGGCACTTTAAGATTTGCAGAAGACTTTATACATTTATCTCAGTCGATCTTCATGACAGTCCTATGAGGTGGGTGTGCTACTTTCTCCATTTTGCATATGGGGAAATTGAGGCTGAGAGAGGTTAAGTGACTTGCCTATCTCTCGAAAGTGATCAAGGTAGGATTTGAACTCAGATTTTACTGACTTCAAGTTCTTCCCTCTATCCATTGTAGCTGGATCTAAGCCCAGAGGTCTAGATAGAACCCATCTGAGGAATGTTAGGGACAAGTACCCCTGGCACCAACATAGCCTGTGTATTCACCAAAACCCTGTAGACTGAATCTGCCAGCAATATAGGTGGGGCCATCAGAATAATGGCAATTTCTTCCCTTAAGAGCATATGGACAGCAAAACTAAGACATTCCTCCTTTGGCTTGGGGATGAAGGTAGTGACTTCCTCTCATTTGTCTTTCTGCTTTAAAAACCAGGCCAAGAAGAAGGCAGAGGCTTGAGCTGCCTGCTCTATGGAGTGTGAGAACTCCTAAGGGAGATCACCAGGTCCTGGTTATGGTCACCATTTCAATGATCTAGATTCTGGACCATAGAAATTCCCTAGAACCCTGACCCCTCACTGTTGGTCCTGTTTACATCAGGGGTTGGGCCAGTCACCAGTAGGTACACCCATTCTCAGCCACCCTCTCAGTCATTTTGCTTCCAGAGTTGCTGAGAGGCCCGAGCAGCAGCTGAACCCATTATTGTGTGCATGGGTGAATCTATCCGACCCACCCCCCACTGCCCAACCTCATCTGGGTCTGTGAATCCCAGAGAAAAGGCATCATGGACAGAAGGTGGGAGAGGGACAATGCTTGGTGATCCATTCCTCTCTTTTGCCGCTCCTGTATGATCCCCTACTCGCATCCCCACCCCAGAATGTTGGGGTGGCCCCGCCCTGCATTGGTCAATTGCAGCCCTGCAGGGAGTCTCTCCCTTGCAGCAGTGGCCTCTGCCTTGTCTCTGGGGATTTAAGGCTCTGTCTCTTGGCAGAGCTGTGTGTAATGAAATTAGCCTCGATTACGTCAGGGGAAAAGCAATAATATTCAGGGACTGAAACTCTAGTACAATGGAAAGAGTATTGTAATGTAATGTAAATAGTAAAAAGTAAAGTAATGGCTCAGACTACTGACCTGCCTTTTTTTAAGCTCCAACTAAAATCCCACCTTCTCCAGGAAGCCCTCCCCAACCTCTCTTAATGCCTGTGCTTAATTCCTCTGTTAATTATTTACTACTTATCCTGTGTATAGCTTGCTTTGTCCTCATTTGTTTACATGTTGTCTCTCCCATTGCATTGTAAGCTCCTTGAAGGCAGGGACAGTCTTTGGCCTCTTTTTGTATCCAAACAGTGCCTGGCACATAGCAGGCACTTCATATATGTTCATTGAATTGAATTGAATTGGAGTATCGGTTCTGCCGTTCACCAGTTATGTGACCTTGGGCAAAGTTACTTTACCTCAGTGCTTGATCTACAAAATGGAAACATGAATATTTGTACTACTTACCTCACATAGCGGTTTTAAAGAGAGCACTGTAAATGATACAGTTCTATCTGTATGGATGTTGGCTGTTACATGTGCTAAACTGAAGTGAGAAAATTTCTTTAGCTTTTGGTCTGGAGTGACATTCCACTTTAGCCCCCAGATCTCATTTTTTTCCGGATCTGTCTAAAAATTCATTAATAGCTAGCCTGGATTACGGTATATATTATATCTTAGGTAGTATGTTTCATTTACTACCTAAGATATAAAATAATATATAATATATATAATTAATATAATTATAATATAATTAATATATTATGTGTAATGTATATAATATATCTTAATAATTTATATTAGTATATTATGTATTGCGTGTGCATGTATGTATACATGCATATACATATACATATATAAGCATTCTCTAACTGGAAATCTAATTCTCTTTCCATTATAGCACAGCTACCTTTCAGGAAGTAGCAGAGAGGTCAGAAAATGTAGTAGGAGAAAGAACGTGTCTAGAAACAATACATAGCCACTGATTCCACAATTCCCAGGGAACAGTGCTTATCCTTAAACCCATCCTTTTACTCAAATGCTACCAAGATGGCAGCTTGAAGTTCCACTTACTATCATCGTTTCCCACATCCCTGGATCAATGCTTCCATAAGGGGACTGTCTCTGCACAGCTAATGCCCTCTCCTTTTCTACTTCAAACCTGAGCCATACTTGAGGTTTCTTTGTAAGGGGAGAGAAAAGGATTCCAACATAAACAGAGGGCACAGGTAGGATCCAAGCACTCAATTGTTAAGTGCCTGGTAGATCAGGCCAAACTGATCTACCTAACCTAAGCTAGTTCCTGCCAAATCCCTTTCAGGAGTCTGATGGAAGCCTTGAAAGAAAAGCTTTAGATGGCTTTCTCTCCCAGGGTGGTTGTCACATCTTGTGGTGCCATGGTTTCTAAATTTCACTGTGTTACTAAGAACTATGAGACTATCCAAGTCCTGAATGTTTCACAGGAGGTTGAAAAGGGGAAGTGTACTCCCCCCTCCCCCATCATTTTACAGAGGAAGGAAGATGAAGCCCAAGAAGGTAAAGGCACATATTAAAGTTACATGGTGATTTAATGGTGGGAACTGGGAGCCCGGTCTTGATACCATTACTCTTTTGAAGGGGGTAAGAGTATGAGAAGAGAAAAAAAAGGTGGGGAAAGACGCAGACCTACCTCCAGGTAGACGACCCAGGGCATGACTAGTGTTGCCACTAGGAGGTCAGCTACAGCAAGGCTGACGATTAGATAGTTGGTGGTAGTCTGGAGCGCCTTCTCTCGAGACACAGCCATGCATACTAGCACATTACCAAAGATGATGACAAAGATGAGCAGGGTGAGCAGCATGGCATAGTAGTTGTAGTGGGGCTTGTCTGCCTTTGCCTCGGACCCATTCAAAGACTGGGACCAATTCCGGCCGTCCAAGTCATCATCATACCAGGACAGGTTCAAGGGATCCATGGGAGCAATGGAGCCACTGGCCAGCTGTGTTCTGTTCCTAAAAAGAGACACAGGGAGTGAGCTGGGGGATGGAGGATGAGGTGGGGTAGTGTTGGGGTCAGATAACACACGGGATCTTGTCTATAATGGAGGAAGGGAAGAAAGTAACTGCTTTCCAGTCAGTCAGAGAACCCAGAGAAGCATCTACCATTTCTTGTCTTCAATCCAATCCTCTCTGCTACCTTGTAGAAGGGAGAGGGAAGAATGCTATACTAAACTATCACTGCTCCCATAGGAAAGTACTGTTGAGGTATGTGAGGAGGGATAGGAAGGAAAGAGTATTTGACCTGGGAGATAATATAGTCAGGGTTGCCCAAGTGTTATTGGGAGAGTGAGGAGGATTAACCTAGTTTGCTTCACAGAATCCCCTCCATGAATATCAGCCTCTGAAGAGTCAGAGTTACATGCATATCTTAAATCATGGTACAAGGCAGACCATCAGTAACATAAATGTATAATTTCTCTCACCGTTCACTAAGTGAACCAAAAATTATTAACACCAACAAAATGCTCAGCACTGAGCTCTAGGCACTCTGGAGGCAAGGAGTATACAAAGAATCAATAACACATAATTCCTGCTCTTAAGGCAATTGTAGCTTACTTGAGAAGATGACATTTACACATGAAAATGTAATATATGTCACAGTTCTTCCTCCAACCCCCATGACTCTGAGCTCACAGGGACTAGATCTAATCATGGAGACTGACCCAAGAAGGTCATTTTCCTTTTTTTGGCTTGGTGCTACCCCTGGTGTTTACACTGGGAAAAATATCTTTGAATATAGCTGGTGTCTAGTTTGACACAGATGGAGGTTAAAGGGCTCCCCAGCTCTAATGCAATCACTAAAGGGAACAAACACAAATTGAACATGGGATGACCTTTTCTTAACTCAATAGTCCTCAGGAAAAGTGCTCATGTCAGGTCTGGCCATGTCAATCCAATCCACTCAATCAATCACTAGAATTTATTAAATACCCACTGTGGACCAGGAACAGTACTGGGTGCTAGGGATATAGATAACAAGAATGAAATAATCTCTATTTGCAAACAGTTTACATTTTAATGTGGGAGTCGAGTAATAAAGAAATATATGCAGCATTATTATCAACTGAATGTGTTTCTTGCTGCTTCTAAGATAAGAAGCTCCTCTGCTGAGCACTTAAAGTCCCTCAAAATCTGGTTGCAACCTATCTTTCTAGGCTAATTACCTATAACTTCCTTTAATTTGATCTCCATCCTACCAAAATGGCCTATTTGTTGTTCCCTGTACATGACATCTCATTTCCTGCCTTTGTATCTTTGTATAGGCAAATGCCTGAAATGCCCTCCGCTTTCAACTTCTACTCCCTAGAATCCTTAACTTCCTTAAAGGCGCAGCTCAAGCACCATTTCCAACAAGACCTTTCTCAACTCTCCAGCCCCTAGTGGCTGCTCCCCGCCTCCAAACTTTGTACTTTGTATTTATCTTATATTCTCTTATTGGTGTATTTAATTTTTTCTTCCTTTTAGTAGAGCATAAACTCCCTGAAGGCAGAAACTGTTCTCACCTTTGGTTTGTATCTCCATTGCCTAGTATGGTGCCTAGAATTCAGTTGGTGCTTAATAACTGCTTATAGAATTAAACTGAAGGTGGCCAACTAACTTTGACCCATCTGTCTTTGAGATTTGCCCTTATAGAGCTGGGTTGGGACTTGTCTTCTTGAGGTTTTCTATAGGCAGAGTGATCACAGGAAGACCTAAGGGACAGAGTAGAATGTTCTCACCCCAATGCTCATGACTTGGGCAGCTCATTGCATAACTCACAGCTATTTCCCTAAATACTAAAGTTGGAGAAATCTCAGAGCTCATATAATAAGAACCCCAGTGTTAGAAGATGACCACAAAGGTTATCTAATTTATTTTATACCCAAACAAGAATTCTCTTCATATCACTCAGCCACTCTGAAGGGAATCCATTCCATTTCTATACAACTGAAATTCCTCTCATTTTAAAGAACAGAAAACTGCAGTTCAGACAGTTTCTTCAAGGACCAGTAAGTAGACCATTTTGACTGAAATGGAATGCACAAGAAGGTGGATGGTGGAGATAAGCCATGACTGATACATAGCAAGGCATGAGCAATCATTGCCCAAAGGAGGAAAGGGATTCAGGGGCAGAGTCAGCTTCCAGCTGAACTGGCTAAAAGTCAAAAAAGTTATAAAGTCAAGACCACAGAGGGAAGAAAATGAGGCCACATAAGGGGAAATGATGGACTGGGAGAGTAGGAAGACATGGAGTGATTGGAGGTTGTGAAGAATGGGTTGAGGAGGAGTGAGACAAAGGGAGAAAAGAAAACATCCAATATGGTGATCAGAGAGACTAATTTCTGGACCACAGAGCTAGAACATTTAAGGGTGATAATAAGCAAGATCTAAGGTATGAATGAATGAATTAAAAATGTGTATTAAGGGCTTAGTAGGGGGCCAGGCACTATGCTCAGTGTTGGAGACACAAATATTAAAGCAAAGATAGTCTTCAAGGAGCTTACAGGCTAAAGAGAGAAACAGCACACAAAGGGGAGTAGGGACTGAGGACAGGTACTTTCATGCTGAAAGCAAAGGGGATGGTGAAAGTGACCAGAAAGAAGTAAGCTGACACACCTTACCCAGGAACAGTGATAGAGATGATTTGATTCTGATCCATGGTTCCCAAACTGGGAAGAAGAAGAAGGAATGGGAAGAGGGAAGAAAATTGTATTCGTCCAATGGCAAGCTGGTTGACTAAACTGTATAGGAAGCAAATTGAAGTATGACTGCTTTTCCTGAAATAGTGGTCAAGGAGAGCAGTAGCATTACCAGTTAAGACACAGGGATCTTAGACTGAAACTCAAAAGGAGGAGATGTTGCTGAGTGATGGCAGCAGAAGGAAGCTCTAAAAATGGCAATTAGGAAGAAAGAATATGCTTCTTGTCCTCCTGGATTCATGTGCCAGACATTGCTGGGGAGGGTGGACAGGGATTCACTGTCTTCTGGGGGAGGCCAGGTTTCCATGACTGCAAGAAGGTGGAGGGAATGTGAAAGGAAGAAACCTAAGATAAGGGGGAAAGGGATTCCAGAAGACACAATGGAGACCCAGGGAGGAGCAAGATGGGATCTCCAGTAGAGTAGAACTGAAGTAGTTGGGAATGTGAGCTAGGGGAGCAGGACCAGAAGAAGGGGATTTTCACCCAGCATGAATCACTGGACTTAGAAGAGGAAGGTGGAGTTGAGGACATAGGCTGAGGACATGTCATTTGACTGCAGCTCCCCTCTTTGAGCATGGATGGGGACTTTGATTGGTTTTCTCTCAAATATCAGTAAAGAAGGGTAAGGTATCTAGATCAAGAAGTACCTGTGGGTACCTAGGCCTTCAGGGGCCCGACAACTCATATTTAGCACTAGATTTGTTTGTTTCCTTGTTTGCATTATCCGAAGATAGTCAGAAGATTCCCTGTGTGGAAATCACTCTTTTATCTGAAGCCTTACTCTGGATCAGCTCCTGGCAGCAAGGGGCTTGGAATCTGAGTCTCTGCTCTACAAGCTGATAGACTTGATGTCTAGCTGATAGGTAGCACTAAAATGCTGGGTCTGGAGTCAGGAAGACCTGAGTTCAAATCTGCCTTCAGACTTACTAGTTGTGTGACCCTAGGTAGGTCACTTAACCTCTGTTTGCCTCAGTTGGCTCATCTGTAAAATGGGGGTAAATAATAGTACCTACCTACTTCCCAGTGTTGTTGTGAGGATTGAAGTGAGGCTGGTGACCTGCATAGCCCTCCCTCACTCAAAACAAAATCAAGTGCAAGTCATGTCATCATTTCTCTGATGGCATGGCCTTCTTCAGGAACAAAGGATGAATACAATAATTATAATGTGAGATAATAATTATAAAGCATTTAGCACAGTGCCTGGCACATAGTAAGTACTATGCTAATATTAACAATTATTGTTCTGTCCAGGTGTATATTAATTTTGGAGGACTGATAAGTTATCTCTTTATTCATGTGCTTATATGTAGCAAGACAGAGGAGGCAAATGGCAGTGGATCTCAGTTTCCTGATTCAGTCTCTGAACATTTCGGGGGAGTAAGGAAGGACTACAGTGTTCTGGTGATACAGGGGAGATACAGCTTCTACAATAAAGCTAAATGGATTAAATCCTGGAAAGGGTAGGAATTATAACCCTAATGCGCTAGAATGAATGAGGAATCAGTGCTAGGGCAAGGACATTTTGGTAAAGGACCTAGAGGCTTGGTGTTGTGGGGGCTGGGGCAGTCAGAGTAGGTCTGGGTCAGTAGATTCCAGGTTAAAGAGGCCCAGGGGAAGATAAGGTTTAAAGACCTCCCTTTCCTGGTGCATGTGATGGAGAGACCAGGGAGTAGTAAGTGTTGGGAATGAGTGAGATCAAATGAGAGGGTACATGTAAAGTACTTTGCACATGTTAATGTCCTCCATAAAGGTGAGTGATCACCATCATTGCCTCATTCTTCTCATCTTCAATGAACTTTAGCTAAAAGCAGTCTTGCTCGTATTAATCCCTAGTATTATTATTATCGAATATCATTCTTATACTGTTCAATAGAGCTCAGATAAAAAAAATTCTGGGACAAGTTGCCATTCTGCTATTATTTTTATATTTAATATTCTGTGGCATAAACAATTTCTTTTTCTGATTAAAGAAAGCATTTGGATGTAAGCTCACTTTCTATAGGTTCACTGAAAGCATTCTTGGTACAAATCTGTAGTACACATCATGTTGGGGGATAATAATAGATACCCTACCTTGTTTCCACATAATTTTGATTACTTCTGCTAGGGTTCTATTTTTTTTAGGTTTTTAATTCCATATAGCCTAGAGATGATGATTATTTGGTATGGCAACATCTATAAAATATTATTCTTAATTATATTTTATGTCTTGGCAACTAGGTAGTACAGTGGATAGAGGGATGGATCTGGAATAAGGAAGAACTGACAAGAAGACAGTAGCTGTGTGACCCTGGGCAAGTCATCTGCCTCAGTTTCTTCATTTGTAAAATAATAGTACCTACCTCCCAGAGTTGTTGTGAGGATAAAATGAGAAAATATTTGTAATGCATTTTGCAAATCTTCAAGTAATATGTAAGTCCTAGCTGTTAGGTCTGGCAAATCAAGGACAATGGTTTAATTGTGATTATTGGAAGATTCCACTCGTCCAGACATTCAGTGATGATAGAGACAGCTAGACGGTATAGTTTTCCAAGGACTCTGTTGAAGTCTAAGTGTTCTAGGCTTGAAATAAAAGAGAACTGAATTCAAATCCTGCCTCCTTTATGATCCTGAGCAAGTCATTTACTGTCTTTCAGCCACAGTTTCTCATCTGTAAAATGGCAATAACAGTCCCTGCTTCACAGTATTGTTGTGAGGATCAGATGGGAGAGCACAGGGAAAGTGCTTTCAAAACTTAAAACACTGCAGAAACGCTACCACTCTTAAGATCATTGCTGAGGACTACAGCATTCTTCCAGGGACTTGGAGAAGAACATCAGTAGATTCCATGGCCTTACGTGTCTAGGAATGGGGCAAAGAACTTGAAAGCTCAGTTCCTGAGCAGAGCTAGGAATGGTGCACCATGGGCTCCTAGTCCTGCTGCAGTAGAAACAGCCCTAGAAGTGGCCTGGGCACTGGAGCTTGTTAGATCAGGAAGGAGCTGGAATTGAGATGATTCCCTTGAGACTAGAACCTCTCCTCACACCCAGGACTGACCAAACTGCACGAGAGGTGCAATGGAGTGCAGATGGCTATTTCTGTGGCCAAGGAGACATGCTTCTAAGAGTGGTAAGAGTGGGTTTGTCTGGCTGCCTAGCTACCCCCTGCCTTGGTACTGGCAGTCTCTCCCAAGCCTGAAAATACAATTTCCTGTAGTTCCTTGCTGTAAAAGGGAGCGTCATGTCCCCCCGCAGGGGTATATAGTCAAAGCCAGCACATAAACTTACTATTTTCTCTCAGGCACAACATGGGTAATGGAGTGTCAACTTTTGGCCTGAGACCAAAGGCAGGCTTTTCTAGCTGCCTGACTAAGTCAGGGGCCATTTGGAGGAGAGGAGGAGAAGGGAATTTTGTAGGTGAGTTCCTTGTGTAGCTGAGAGGGAATAATTTATAAGGATTCTGCTTTACAAGGTTAAGGGGTAGAGTTATAACTAGACATTCTGGAGCCTAGGATAAATCCAGTTAAGTGGAGATGGGAGGAGAGGAAGGAGAGCAGGAAGAAGGTGCCCCAGCCTTCCTTTCCCCTCCCCATATATCTAAGCAACTTTGGGCCCCAGTGCTCCAAAAGTTTAGACTCAAATTATCTAATTAAAATGTAGCAAGTCCTTAACATGTTTAGACTCCTGGTAAGATACATCTGTCTTAAATACATCACCCCCACCCTTTTTCTTCAGAGCCTTGAAGCATTTTAATGGAGGGGGGAAATCCCTTGGCCATTTTGCATCTCCAAAACAATATGTTGAAGTGGCTTGGATTTGCAGATGGGTGAGGAGGATGAGGGATACTGTATAGACTGCTCCTGTCAGCTAATCCAGTAGAATCCACAATCTCCCAAATGCCCCACTTGCTGGATGTTGGAGCATTAGACTTGACCTGCGGCCCCGGGATACAGTTTCACCTCTCCTCTTGAAATCCATGTGCCCAAGAAAAACCAGATCACCACCATCTCAGACACCCAGCAGACTCAGAATGGCTGTACTGCTCTGGTCACAAACAACAGTGATATCTGCAGCAAATCTGATTTGGAGCCAAGGGATGGGGCATGGACACCCTCTGTGGCCGGTCTGCCAACCTTTGCAGAGCCTGCGTTCTCCCTCACCCTCCACATACCATTTGTTGGCAGCTGACGGTGGTTATTGTAGGAGCAAGTGAGTGGGTAGTGGAGGGTCATGTGATTACAGGGAGAAAAAAAGGGAATTCTTTATTTGAATGGAAGGGATTCAGAACAAAGCTTTGGGGAATGACAGAGCAGGGGCTAGCAGGGAAGGGGTAGGGAGATGGGGTGCAGGAAGCTGGTCTGATCAATTCAGCTTTTCTTGATCCCTTAAAACCTTAAAACCCTGTGACAAAGGAGATTCATGTGAACAGAAGCTGCAGGCTAGAACCACAGTAGCATCCTCACAGTCATCCTAAAGAAAAGGAACTGACCAAAGGAAAGAAGCAAATGATTTTCCCCTCTCCCTCTTCCCTTTTAGGAAGTGACGAGTGGGGCCCTCCCTCAGTGCTTCCAAGTGCATGATGGACCTCTGTCCCTAAGCAAAGCTGCGAGTCATCAGCTACATGTGACCTCTTTCAGTCCCCGAGTTCAGCCCACAGTCTAGACCATTAGTGATTTCTGACTTGATGAGGCTGAGCCAGGGTCCAGCTTACCTCTCACATCTGGGTACTGTCACCTTTCCTCCCCTCAGGAGGATACAGTAGCTAGGATGAATTAAGACCCAATAATCAGATGTGACAGCTTCCTGATAGATGTCAGCCTGTTGGTATGGTAGCTAGGAGAGGAGGCTGCTGGAGGGGGAGGGAAATAAGAGAGTGCCCCTCCAGATGCTGCTTCCCTTCCCCCCATTCCCACCACACTTGGAGATGGCATGACTCCTGCCCTGACCTTGAAGTGGGGGAGCAAGTCACCATGACCTCAGCTTCCCTCTGCAAAATCATGCAGAATAGGAGCCCAGCATTAGACAGCAGGATCAGAAAACATTTTTAAAGGTCTCTATGAAATAACAAAATACTAGTTTCAGTCTCTCTGTTTCTGTCTCTGCCTCTCGTCAATGGCCTCAATGCTGCAAAGCCCCCATAACCCAATGACAAATGACACACTATGCCCTAGACTCCCCCCAAATCGTCCTGGGTCAGCCCACCACAGATTGGAACTGTCTTTCTGTTCCCCAGTTTGTCCACCCATCAACAGGTGCTGACTTTCTGCTGAGAAAACCCTCTGCCCTATTCTCCAGGGAAACTCAGCCCCAGAAATGGTCCAAAGCCTAGCCAACTCATTCAGTCAGGAATCCTTCCTCGAATTTGCCTTTAATATTTGTAATTATAGCTTGTCTGTTTGGTTGGGTTTTTTTCCCTCTGGTTCTATGCTGCATGGAGATGGAGGGGAACAGGCTCACCTAACCCTTCTGTAGAACAGCACTTCAAAGACTTCAGCCTTCCTGTAGCCAGATATCACTATTATTAGTAGGAGATGGCCCCACCTTTTTTCCTTTACCTCTGCCATTTTCTTTCCCAGGCATTTGTTCATTTTCTTTCTGATATGTTCAGTTTTCTTTTCAGGAAGGCAAAGAAGATAAAAGAAAATCTTTAACCATTACTCAAATCAAGAAGAAAAAATTCCTGGATCTTTTTGTATTAGAGTAATGAAAAGAGAACTAGATATGGTACAACAATCCCCTGGGTTCAAATCCTGGCTGAGCTACTCCCTATCTGTGAGATAAATTCTCTGGAACCCAACTTCCTCACCTGTAAAATAAAAGGGGAATACTAAATGATCTGTGAAGTTCCTTCCTATTAACTATTAGTTACAGTCTATTCTGCCACTAAATCCCACGCATCTTCTTTCTACGCTTTCCAGTCACCCTCTGCCAAATGAAAATGCATTTTATATAGCACTATAGGAAGGCTTGTTGTAATAGACAGTTTTTGTTTGTAATATATAATTTTTGTTTATGTATATATCATGTTAACTATCTAAACATATATAGTTTACAATGTCTTCACACACGTGGTTTATTTAAATACGTATATTATATATAGTTTACAAGCCTTCCTATATATGTATAAATATAGTTTACTATGTAAATTTCATATATATATGTATGTATGTATGTGTTTATGTATAGGTATGCAGAATTTACAATAAGCCTTCCTTGGAACAACCCTGTGAGGTAGGTAGTAAATATAAAGATTGTTTCCCCCATTTTACAGATAAGGACGATGAGGCATTGCAGGATTGGGGGGTTGCCAAGACCTGAACCAATCAGAAGAGAAGCCACCAAATGGCTCAGACTTACCCCATTCTGGCCTTCTCCATAGCCCTCCTTTGTGTATCCCAAACAAGATGACAGGTAAGGCTGGGTATCCACTCACCCAGAACAGTTGAGAGAGAAAAGAGAAGGAGGGGAGATGGGAAGCAGAATATGGAAAGCTGAGAAAAGATGTAAGACCCCTGGGGTGGCACAGAGGGGAAGCCAGCATGGGGGCCAAGCGGGTGTCTGGTACATTTTGACACTAAATGAACAACATGCAAATAAGATGCAAAATAATGTGCCGATTAGTGTCTATTACTTTTGGATCAACTCCATAAGCTGTTTGGATGCTTCCCATTGCAACAACTGAAATTACTGGCAGCTGCCTCCCCTAGTAGGGGCAGGTTGTGATATGAGGTTGAGTCAGCAGTTTCATGTTCAGTGGGGATGGGGTCGCCCAGCCCTGAGGTGCGAAGGACTTGGTTCTCTTTAGACAACGGGCAAGTTAGAGTTCTCTGCTCTCGTTGTGACCTCAGCCTTCTGCTCTGTGGCTGAGAGCTGAAGCCAGAGTTATGGGTTTGAATCCTGTAAGGTATAGCTAGCTCTCCTATCCCGTACTAATTGCTGTGATTTACACAGTACTTCAAGGTTTGCAAAATGCATTATGTGTATTACCTTATTTTATCCTCATAACAATCCTCCGACACAGGTGCTTTATTATCCTCATTTTATTGATGAGGAAACAGGCAGATGGAGATTGTCACTTGCCCAAGGTTATATCACTAGCAAGTATCTGGCAAGATTTGAACTCAGGTCTTCTTGGCTCCACTTAAGTGCTCTATCCACTATGGTGCCTAACTATCTCAATCAAACACATTGGGCATTGCATGGAAAAATAACCTAACATGCATGGTCTATTGAGTCATTGCATGGTTTAATGGTATCCTCCTTGCTGAGAGAGAAAAGGCCTTTGAATCACCCAGACAATCAGAGGAGTAGGACATTTTGCTAGCCATATCACTGTGGGACTGAAGCTAATATTAACCCTAGAGCAGGCCTCTGGGGCTAGGTTTCCACCATCTACATGAAAACCAGTTAATTTACTACTTTTGAACTTTTCTCAAGGTTTATGGAATTTTCTGTGTTCCCAAGCCCCAGTTCCTGAGAATTTGATATAATTTAGCCTTCATGGGTATCCTGAAGGCTTAGAAGGTCTGGAGAACATGAGGCACATTTGAGGGAAAAGACTATTTTTGCACGCCCAATTATAAGATGTAGAACTGAAAGGGACCCTAGAAACCAGCTAGCCTCAATCCCTCTCCTTCTTTTTATAGGTAAAAACCTGAGGACTGTAGTGTAGCGAGGAGGACAAGCAGGAAGGCGAGGAGCTCTGAGGATTGGTTGAAGGAGCTGAAGATGTTTAGCCCAGAGAAGGGAAGACACGGGTATGGTAGCTAACTTCAAATATTTGAAAGGCCGTCATAAGGAAGAGGGGTTGAAATTGTTCTGCTTGGCTACAGAGGTCAAAACTAGGAGCTTTGAGTGTAATTCATAGTGTAGACTTAACACAAAGAACTTCCTAACAAAGGAAAGGATGCTGAAGTGAAATGAGCTGCTTTAAGGCATGAAGGATTCCCCTTCCTTAGAGGTCTTCGTGTCAAGGTTAGGGGATCTCTAGTTGGGTATGTTGCCCAGAAGGTATTTGGGCAGCTCTGCCTCACTTAAATCTGATTTACATCACCCTCATGATGTCACTGGTCCTCTTTGAGAACAAAGGATGTATTGTGTTGGACTAGCTGACTTTCAGGCTCCCTTCTGCCATTCTGCCTTCTCCATTCTGCCATTCCATGAGTTGCCCAAGGTCACAGGCTATCAGTAACAGGACCCCAGAGGCCAGGAGCCTGGGGATTATCTCTGCCTCACTAGACACTTTGGTCTCTCTCCTTGGTCCTCCCAAGGAAAGAGCTGCTGTGATCTGTAAAATCGGAATTTTAGATCGGTAAGAGACCTCCAGGAATGCCTTGTCTGACCCTCTCATTTTACAGATGAGGCAGGATGCTGAGATTCAGGTAAATGGAGGCATTTGCCCAAGGTTATGCAGTAAGTTAGTGATGGAGCCACCCCCAGTGGGGTGCACCCATCCAGCCCTAGCTACCTATACAAAAGGGATGTCTGCCTGACAGTCCCATCCCTGCAGGGTTTTGATGGCTTCATTTTTTAAAAAAGCATCTTCTCACAAACTGTCAAAGTGTCACAAATTAATTAACTGTTAGCTTAAGTGACTCAATGCAGGGAGGGGGGAGGGAGGCAGCAATGCTAAATGGAGAGGTGGTGTTACTCTCTGTTCTCCGGCTGCCCTCTGATTAACAAACCCAGAGGCTCCAAGCTGGTGAGGGAAGGAAAGGGAGCACTTGGAAGGGGGGTTGGGGGTGCTCACGTGGGTGGAGGAAATTGTATGAGGGCGGAGAGGAGGGGTCCTGGGGGAGGGGGAAGCAAGGCTCTATAAATAGCCAACTAGATCCAAATTAAAAATGAGCCCACGGGCTGATACTGTTCCCCACCCGCACCCACCACCCTGTTTCCCCTTAGCTCAGTTTTCCTCCAAAAGGACGAGAATTCCTGAAGTTATACTTGGCTTTTGGTTAGGGCTTAGAGATGGCGGGGTAGGGAGTGGGGGGTGGGGGAGGTGGAGGCTCCTGGTAGGAGCTGAGAAAGGTGATGGTGCATCTGATTGCTGTAGCTCTGAGCCTGGCTCAGAGCCTCTGTCTCAGACCGGCCTCTTGACCTTTACTTTAATTTCAGGAAAGAATTGAGAAAACATGCTCTTGAAAGTCAAGAGGGAGACAAATCCTGAACCTTATTACTCTAGAGGGACAAAAACAATCCTCAGTATTTGGCAGAAAATTGCTCTGCTTTATGAAAAAGGCAGCATTGATCAGAGAAATGGTATGTGAGCACCCAAGCCAAATGATACTCAGTGAAGAATACCCTGCTGGAAACCCTCGGGAAACCCCTTCTCCTCTTCTCCCTCTTTCCCTCAGCTCCAACCAAGGGGGGGGGGAGGGAGGAAAGATGTGAGAGAGAGAGTGAGAGAGGCAGAGACAGAGAGAGACAGAAAGACAGAGGGAGACAGAGACAGAAAGACAGACAGAGACAGAGAGGCAGAAACAGAGAGAGACAAAGAGAGGGAGACAGAGACAGAAACAGAAGAGAGAGAGGCAATGAGACAGATACAGAGACAGAAAGACAGACAGAGAGAGGCAGAGACAGAGACAAATATAGACAGAGAGGAAGAAAGACAGAAGAGAGAGAAGAGACAGATACAGAGAAGAGAGAGACAGAGAAGGGAGAGAGAGAAAAGAGAAGAAGAAAGAGAGATAAGCAGAGAGAGGAAGAGAAAAAGAAAAGAGAGACAGACAGAAAGAGACACACAGAGAAAGACACAGAGAGTGAGACAGATACAGAGAGGAGACAGAAAGGAAGAAAGAGAGAAAAGCGAGGAGACAAATAGGAGAGAGACAGAGAAAAGAAGATGAAGAAGAAAGGAGAGACAGAGAGAGAACAAGACAGAGATAGACAGAGACAGTGAGAAAGACAGAAAGACAGAGAGAAAAGACAGACAGAGAAGGGAGAGACAGAGAAAGGAAGAAGCAGAGGAGGAGGAGATAGGTAGAGAAAGGAAGAGAGAAAG
The DNA here is from genome assembly GCF_028372415.1 of Notamacropus eugenii. Lineage (NCBI taxonomy): Eukaryota > Metazoa > Chordata > Mammalia > Diprotodontia > Macropodidae > Notamacropus > Notamacropus eugenii. The sequence goes on along the minus strand of NC_092876.1, from coordinate 140,036,268 downwards.
GAGAGAGAAAGGAGAGAGAGAGAGAGAGAGAGAGAGAGAGAGAGAGAGAGAGAGAGAGAGAGAGAGAGAGAGAGAAAGCTGAATAACCAACCGAGAGAGATAGGAAGACAGACCAAAAAGGGAGATGAGAGGAAGTCAGAGAGACAGAGAGAAAATAAGAGAGAAGAAAGCAGAGAGGAAGGAAAAAAAGAGAAGGGGAGGTGAAGAGAGCACAGGAGGAGAGAAAAGATGGAGAGGCAGAAAGAGATAAAGAAGAGGCAGACAGATAAAGAGACAGAAATGGGAAGAGACAGAGAGAATGAGAAGAGAGATAGGAGAGAAGGGGACTGGAGCTTAATTACTGAGAAGGAGCATGATGTAGTGAGATCCATCTCAGATCTGGAGCTTTAGGACCTCTGTACTGGTTTTCCCACTGACTACCTACTTCTCTTAGTTTCCTCATCTGTAAAACTAGGCTGTTTGACTAGATGATCACTACGGTTCTTTCTAGCTCTAAAAACTCTGGGTGACTTTTCCTAATTGGATAAGTTATGAGAAGAGTCTTCTTGAAATTCTGGCTTAGAGGTTCCAAGATTTAACCTTATGACACCACATGTGTTGATTTTCAGACCCTTCAAAACTGATATGCAGATTTTAAGATATCTCATTGTCTTTTCCTATTACTCCAAAACTCTGCCTCCTCTGGAGAATGGTTTCCTAATCAAAATAAATCCAGTAATACTTTTTGTTATTACATTTTGATTTTTTTAATTAACAAGCATTTATTTTCTCTCCCTCCCTTCTTCCCCAGCTCCCACTGAAAAGATAAAAGAAAAACTAAGCCTAGATAACAAATATGAATAATCAAAGCAAACAAATGCCCCGGCCCCCAAATTCCACCTGTGCTCTTCGTGCCTCATGTAAGCATTCACTACTAAGAGTACTAATCATAACAGTTTTCATGGCTCTTTTCTCCCAACTCCATATGCATAACATTTGGTCTGCAGGGTCATTTTTAATCTGCTACTGGTGGGAACAAAGAGGATGTGAGCTCCTTGAAGGCAGGTACTGGCTGTTTTGTTTTGGGTTTTGGGTTTCTTTGTTTTTTATTTTTCTTTGTGTCCTTAAACATAGTTAATGGCACATAGTAGGTGCTTAACAAATGCTTATTGAATGAGCAGTTGACTGGAGAGAGATTATAATGTAGGGGATAGACCTTGGGGACAGGACATTGGCCTTGAGTAATGTCTTAACCTATCAATAAGTCTAGTAGATTCACTGGAAGTTCTTTGGTTTGGATGGAGGGAGAATCTAACCATGAAAATATGTGAGATTAACTCAGTTCTAAGCACAGCTGCTCCCCCACATGCACAGAGAGACATATAGACATACATATCTAGGCATCGAAAATACTGCAGATTGCCTGAGAGTCAGGCTATTTTTTTTTTAACAGAGTCTTGATGTCACTGTAGCCTTGATTAAAGAGAACTATATGGTTCCTCTGAATCCACGCTCTGTTGTTCAATCATTTTAGTCATGTCCAACTCTTCATGACCCCATTTGGGGTTTTCTTGGCAAAGTTGGTAGAGTGGTTTGCCATTTCCTTCTCCAGCTCATTTTACAGATGAGGAAACTGAGGCAAACAGGGTTAAGTGACTTGTCCAGGGTCACACAGCTTGTAAGTGTCTGAGGCCAGATTTGAACTCAGGAAGATGAGTCTTCCTGACTCCAGGTCCAGCACTCTATCCATTACACCACCTCCCTGCCCTGAATCCAAGTTCTAAGCCAACCCAGATTTCTACAGTGCTCAAGTGTACGTGCTAGACTTGGGAAGGAGCTTCCAAGAAAGGGGATATTGTTCCTAGGACAAAGAATATGCTTTGGCCCATCATGTAGTCATCATTTGTCCAGATGGAAAGATAGAAGAGAAGGTGAGTAGCTGCTGACACCTGAGCTTCCATTTCACCTTTATCTCCCAAGCTATTCTGATCCTACTTGATGACATCACACGTGTTGATTGTCAGTGCCTTCAAAACTGATACACAGACTTTAAGATGTCTCATTGCCTCCTTATTGCCCCATTACTCAAAAACTTTCCTCCTCTGGAGAATAGTTTTCTAATCATAATAAACCCACTAATACTCTTTGTTATTACATTTTGACTTTTTAAATTAACAAACATTTCTTTTCTCTCCCTCTCTTCTTTCCACTCCTACCAGGTCTGGAGTCAGACCTGAGTTCAAAACCAGCCTCAGACTCTTGCTAGTTGTGTAACGTTGAGCAAGTGTCTTAACTTGTTTGCCTTTGTTTCCTCATTTGTAAAATGGGGGTAATAATAGTACCTTCCAGAGTGGTTGTGAAGATGCAATGAGATAATATTCCTAAAGCCCTTGGCATAGCACCTGGCACATAATAGGTAGGCATTATATAAATGCTAGCTATTATTGTTGTTATAGAGCCTTGCACAATTTTCTTCTCTTCCTTTACTACCTTCTAGCTCAACTTTCCCCTGCTCTGCTTTTGTTCCTTTGTCATATTCCTCAGGGCTAAAAAAATAAAGAGAATTTTTCCTTCTCTGGGGTCACCAGGTTTAGAAGTTTATAGTAAAATGAAGAGGGGACCTGGAATAGTGAGATTGTGGAATACATACAGCAGCTACCATAATGCTCCCTACATTTTCTAGGACAGTCTGGCCTCCTCACTGGAGGCAGAAGATAACAGTATTCTTTCTCAGTCTCCTGGACAAATTAGGAGCAAACCAAGGAGATTTATTTCTATGTGGCTTCACACATTCCAGAACATCCCAAAGCCACTTTCGCTGTCTCATCTTGAAGACATCACTGTCCCTACAGGGACAGCAGCAGGCAGGAAATGAGAAATGAAGGAAAAGCCCTTTCCCCAGATGCAGGTAGAGGTGAGGATCCTCCCAGAGACAATTCTATCAAATCCAGGTAGAACAATGTTCCCTGTGACACCTGTCCCTGCACCACTAACATGCAGGTCTGGGTTCTAAATCATCAGGTAAGGTAAAACTTCCCTGCCTCTATATATTACACACTCTGCCCTCACCCTATCTCCATTCCCCCAGGACTGGTGCTACTCTAGGTCCAAAGAGTGGACAGTATGCCACTAGTATGCTTCCTTCTGTCCTGGACACTGAAGAAGGATACCATAGTACACAGACAGAACCAAGACTCATGAGGCTGCTCTGTTGTTGTGGTTATTCAGTCATTTCAGACCCTTCCTGACCCCATTTGAGGTTTCTTGGCAAAGATACTAGAGTGGCCTGTCATTTCCTTCTCCAATGGATCCAGTTTATGTAATCCAAGGTTAAGTAACTTGCTCAGGATCACATAACTAGGAAGTGTCTGAGGCTGGATTTGAACTCAGATCTTCTGGACTCCCAGCCCAACTGGCCCTAAGGCTGACTTAAGTCATATGTTAAGTGAGATCAGTCTGATGTAATCCAAGTGGTATATGTTTGAACATGACCTATGTATTAGATTTATAGTAGGCAACTTTAATGTATGTACAACCTTATACTTCAGCATGTGATGTAGGTGTCTAATTTGCTGCATGTAACCTTTAGTTTTATTTTATTTCTGTGGTTTTTTAAAATAATATTTATTTTAACATACCTTTTAAAAAGTTTTGAGTTTTAAATTCTCTCCCTCTCTCTCATCCCTCCCCTATCATTTACACATGTGAAAGCAAAACATATTTCCACATTAGCCATATTGCAAAAAAAAAAAATAACATGAAAAAATTATGCTTCAATCTGCACTCAGACCTCATCAGTTCTTTCTCTGGAGGTGGATAAAATTTCTCTTCATAAGTCCTTCAGAACTGTGTTGGATCATTCCATTGACCAGCATAAGTCATCCACAGTTAATCATTGTACAATATTGCTGTTACTGTGTACAGTGTTCTCCTGGTTCTCCTCTCTTCACTTTGCATCAGTTCAAAAAAGTCTTCCAGGTTTTTCTGAAACTATTCTGCTTGTCATTTCTTATAGCACAATAGTATTCCATCACAATCATATGTGACCACTTGTTCAGCCATTCTGCAATTAATGGGCATACTCTCAATTTCCAATTCTTTGCCACCACAAAAAGAGCTACTATAAATATTTTTAAGCATTCATTTTTCTTTGATCCCTTTAGGATACAGAGCTAGTTATATTGCTGGGCAAAAAGCTATGCACAGTTTTATAGCCCTTTGGGCATAGTACCAAATTGCTCTCCAGAATGATTGGATCAATTCACAACTCCACCAACAATTCATTAGTATCCTAATTTTCCCAAATCCCCTCCAAAATTTGTTATTTTCCTTTTCTGTCACATTAACCAATCTATAGGTGTGAGCTGGTGGCTCAGAATGGCTTTAATTTGCATTTCTGTAATCAATAGGGAGTTAGAGCTTTTCTTATATGATTGAAGATAGTTTTAATTTCTTCTTCTGAAACTACCTATTCATATCCTTTTACCATTTATCAGTTGGGGAGTTACACATATTTTTGTAAATTTGATTTAGATCTTTACCTATTTGAAAAATGAGGCTTTTATCAGAGAAACTTGCTGTAATTATTTTCTCCTCATTTCTGGCTTTCCTTTGCATCTTGGCTGCATTAGTTTTGTTTGTGCAAAACCTTTTTAATTTCGTGTAATCAAAACTATCCATTTTATTTCCTATGATCCTCACTATCTATTGCTTGGTAATAAATTCTTCCCCTTCCATCGATCTGACAGGTAAAATTTTTCATACTCCCCTAATTTGCTATGATATCACCCTTTATGTCTAAATCATGTACCTATTTTGACCTTATCTTGGCATACAGTATGAGATATTGGTCTATAACTAGTTTCTGCCAAACTTCTTTCCAGTTATCCCAGCAATTTTTGTCAAATACTGAGTTCTTATCCCAAAAGCTTGGATCTTTGGACTTATCAGTCACTAGATTACTAAGATGATTTATTGCTATGTATTGTGTATCTAATCTATTCCACCAATCTACCACTCTATTTTTTAGCCAGTATCAAAAAGTTTTGATGATTATGACTTTGTAGTACAATTTAAGATCTCATAAGGCTAGACCACCTTTCTTCATATTTTTTCATTGACTCCTTTGAAATTCTTCTCCTTTCGTTCTTCCAGATGAATTTTATTATTTTTTCTAGCTTTACAAAACAATTTTTGGTAGTTTGATTGGTATGACACTGAATAAATAAATTTAGGTAGAGTTGTCATTTTTGTTATATTAGCTCAGCCTACCTATGAGCAATTAATGTTTCTCCAATTGTTTAGATCTGTCTTTATTTGTGTGAAAAGATTTTTGTAATTGTGTTCATATAATTTTTGGGCTTATCTTGACAGGTAGACTTGCAAGTATTTTATAACGTCTGCAGTTAATTTAAATAGAATTTCTCTTTTTCTCTTGCTCTTTTTATCTATCTCTTGCTGCTCGACTTTGTTGGTAATATATAGAAATGTTGATAACTTATGTGGGTTTGTTTTGTATCCTGAAACTTTGCTAAAGTTGTTTATTACTTCAACTAGTTTTCTGGTTGATTCTCTAGGATTCCCTAAATATACCATCATATCATTGGCAAAGAGTGGTAGCTTTGTTTCCTCATTACCTATTCTAGGTCCTTCAATTTCTTTTTCTTGTCTTATTAATATAGTTAACATTTGTAGTATAATATTGAAAAATAGTGGTGATTATGGGCATCTTTGCTTCACCCTAATCTTAATGGGGAGGCTTCTATGTTATTGCTATTACAGAAAATGCTTGCTAATAGTTTTCAATAGATAGGATTTATTTTAAGGAAAGCTCCATTTATTCCTATATTTTCTTGTGAAAGATTGAATAGAATTGAATGTCGTATTCTGTCAAAAGTTTTTCCCTGTACCTATTAAAGTAATCACATAATGTTTTTGTCATTGATATGGTGAATTATGCTGAAAATTTTCCTAATATTAAACCAGCCCTACATCCCTGGTCATAGTATGAACTTTGTGATATATTGCTATTTAATCTTACTTAAATTAGTTTTTTATTTAAAATTTTTTGAATCAATATGCATTAGGGAAATTGATCTATAGTTTTCTTTTTCTATTTTTGTTCTTCCTGATTTAGGCATCAGCACCATATTTCTGTCATAAAAGGAATTTTGTAGGATTCCTTCTTTGCCTATTTTTCCAAATAATTATATATTTGGATTAATTGTTCCTTAAATGTTTGGCAGAATTCATTTGTGAATCCATCTGATCCTGGGAATTTTTTCTTAGGGAGCTCACTTGTGGCTTGGCCAATTTCCTTTTCTAAGACGAAGTTACTTAAGTATCCTATTTTTCTCTTTTGTTAATCTAAACAACTTATATTTTTGTAAATATCCATTCATTTCTCTTAGATCGTCAGATTTACTGGCATATAATTGCGCAACATAGCTCCTAATAATTGTTTTAATTTCCTTTTCATTGGTAGTGCATTCATCCTTTTCATTTTGATACTGGTAATTCGGTTTTCTTCTTTCTGTTTTTAAAAATCAAATTAGTCTATTTCTGTTTTTTTAGGTTTTTGTACTTTTATTGTTTTTTTTTTTTCACAAAATCAGTTCCTAGTTTTATTTATTAGTTAAATTTTTTTTACTTTCAATTTTATTAATCTCTTCTTAATTTCAGGATTTCCAATTTGGTGTTTAATTGGGGATTTTAAATTTGTCCTTTTTCTAGGTTTTTTTTAATTGAATGCCTAATGTATTGATCTGCTCTTTTTATTTTATTGATATAAGCATTTAGAGATACACATTTTTTCCCCTAAGTACTGCTTTGGCTACATCCCATAAATTTTGGTATTTGGTCTCATTGTTGTCATTCTCATTATGTGAAATTATTTGTTGCTTTTATTATTTGTTCTCAGACTCACTCATTCTTTAGCATTAGATTATTTAGTTTCCAATTAATTTTTTATCTATACTTTCAAGGCCCTTTATTAAATGTAATTTTTTTGGTACTATAGTCTGAAAAGGATGCATCTCATATTTCTGTATTAGTTTGAGGGTTTCTTGCCCTGATACATGGTCAGTATTTATGAAGGTGCCATTTACATCTGAGAAAAAGGTATATTTCTTTCTGATTCTGCTGCATGTAATGGTATTACTATGTACTGGGAACAATTGCCTGTGATCATAGTATATTCCAATTAATGAACATTTATGTTATGTGATTACAAACTATACCTGTGAACCAGCTGTGATTTTCAGGGACTACACATTTATTGTTGTTGGTGGGGTTTTTTTTTAACTGCTGGGGGAGAGTATGAGGAAGACAGTGTCTTGAGTATCACTCTAAGGGTTGAAGGCAAACAAAGCCAGCTCCAACCCTCTCCTCCAACGTTTCTAAATGAAGTCTTTTTCATGTCATCAGGCTTAGTGTGGAAAAGAGTCATCAGGAGGTGGCTCAAAGCTGTGAATTTGAAAAGATGCTGACCCAAAATAGTACATAAAACTTCAGATGCAGCTAAGGGCTCCAGGGTCGTGGGAAGACCTATGGGACAACCTTGCCACACCACCAAACTATTCCAACCAGGTCCAGAGGCAGCCTGATGGCATTCACTCCTCTGGGCTGTACACATCTCAGGCTATATTAGATTCAGCCCTAACTAGGCCTATCTGCCTCATCCTATGTCCATTGACTACCTGGAACCAACTACGAAAATCATATTGATGACAGATGATCTTGGGTGACAAGAAGTACTGAAGTGGGGTCAAGTTATAGTTCTTATGAGAGTGAATGCGTGTGTGTTCATATAGAATACTTTTTGCAATAATCTTGAAGTTCTTCCAACTAACGTCATGCCAGATAGTCTTTATACAGTACCAATGCAGACTTTAGGAAGGAAGCAAGGAAACAAGCATTTATTAAGCACCTACTATGTTCCAGGCACCATGTTAGGCACTTTAAAATACGATCTCATTGGGAGAGGTACCTTCCTTTTACAACTGAACAAACAAAGCCTCAGTTTTCTTATCTATGAAATGGGGCCAAAATACTTGTACTATCTACCTCATAAAACAGTTTGGCTTCTCATTAGGCAAGGGAAAGAAGAGAATGGTAATAATACAAACATGTAGCACCTAGTGTATGTCAGATGCTACGTGGAGTACTTTTAAGGTATTATCTCATCTGATCCTCACAGCAATCCTGGGAGGCAAGTATTGTTATTATCTCCATTTTGCAATAGAGGAAACTGAGGCAAATAGCAGTTAAGTGACTTGCCCAGGGTCACACAGCTAGTAAGCATCTAAGGCTGAATTTGAACTCAGGTCTTCCTGAGTCCAAGCCCAGCTCCCCACTGACTGCCCCATATAAACTGTGGAAGTTTGAGCTTCACTATTATCATCCTTTCTTTGCCTAGCAGCTATTGATTTGAAACTCACACAGTCAGAAAATGTGAAATGAAGATAATTCCAACCCTCACAACTTACAATTTACTCTTTGGCATCTGGGGATGAACTGTTCATGCACTTTTTCTCAATGGATCAATTGTCTGGATGAATCACTTAATCTATTCTTTGTTGATCCAGGGTCTAGAACAATGCTCTGCACACAGTAGGCACTTAATAAATTCTTGTCATTTGTTACCTCTTTTATGGGAGTGTCTCTCCTGTCTCTCAAGTAGATAGTAAGGTTTTGGGAGCAGCGACCCCCTCATATCACTTTCTGTTTCCTTCGTCCTTTTCACAGTGGCTGCATATAGTAGACACTCAAATAATGCTTATCATTGAGGATATAATGACAGGAATTTTCAGGAGCTACCTGGGGTGGGGGGAATACAGAGGTGGGCTTTTCAGCTCAAAGAAAAAACTAGGTCAGCTGCAGAAGAATGATAATTCTGAAGCCTGAATGAAAGTACAGTAATCATTTCCCTCTTAGGCAAGATTCTCTCCTGTGTCTCACCTAAAGCCAACCTGCTGGAGTGTGAATTCATTTCCTCTAGACCCACAGTATTCTTAGCAAAGATGGAGAGCAGCAGGCCCTATAATCACACTCCAGGACAATGTGGGCCATTATTAAATTCCCACCCCAGCTTGTTCATTTCCAGAAGAAATCATCCCAGTTCCTTTATGAGAATTTTCTAAGCCATGAATCATTTTCATTGCTTTCCTCTGGATGTAGAAAATGACATTCCAGCCCCAGGTTATATGTGCAAAGAAGGTTAGGGGGGAGGCCCCAGAGACCTTGGGGACTATTATGCTTTCTCGTGGATTTCTACTTCATAAAATATTTTTATTTTGGTTCTTCTCTGCTCTGCCTATGGAAAGGACTGGTCCCATGGATCTATTGCCTGATGCTCAGTCAGAGGGAATCTTAATAGGAAACATAGAAAATCTTAGGGGGACAGAAATGAAATCTAAATACTACAATGTTTCACTAGACGAAAAACAGTAGAAAATCCCCAAGCAGGGGACTTGCTCAACAAGAATGGATTGTATCCAGGGACCCAATTCACAACAGGCTCTTTATTAAAAGCAGATTAGGAGTTTAGGTCCTCCAGAGTAGGATTGAGGAAGTCTCTTGGCTGAAGTTGACAATTCAGAGCCTGAGGCAAAGCATAACCAGCTTGGTCTCCTCTTGGGACTCCTGGGACACTGATGAGGCAAGTTTTCTGAGCCCGTCATGGCAAACAGCATAATGTCACTAATCAAACTTCTGCGCACCCACCCAGTTGGATAAATCAGCCTTTTGATCCACTAAGTGAAAATGAATTAGCAGTAATGAGGCTGTGACAGTTCCTTGATGCCGAGGATGACTGAAGGCTTTGACACCTGCTGGCAGGCGGGGAGGGAAGGGGGGCTGGAAGAGCCTCATGGGGATCAATTGTTGCTGCCAAGTTCTTGCATATCATCTGCTACTATTGATTCCAGAACTCCTTACCTTTTACCAGCACCCCCCCACCCCAATCCCAATTTCATGCACACACACACAGAGACCAGGCAACGAAGAGCCTCTTAAGATGCTTAATTTTATGTGCAGCTAAGAAGAGTTCAGAATCAACCGGGGGTGGGAGATGATGTGGCACGTGACAGCTGTCTCAGATATCTGAAGGGTTGTTATGTGGAAGTGTTGTGAGAAGTTATTATCATCATCGTCTTCTTCGTCATTGCCAAAGGTTTAGAGCTAAAAGGGACTCCAGAGATTCTCTGTTCCAACTCCCTCATATTTTCGTTCAGTTCTGACTGAAAAGTCGTGTCCAACTCTTCATGACCCCATTTAGGGTTTTCTTGGCAAAGATACTGGAGTAGTTTGCCATTTCCTCCTCCAGCTCATTTTACAGATGAGGAAACTGAGGCAAACAGGGTTAAGTGCCTTGCCCAAGGTCATACAGCTGGTACCTGTCTGAGGCCAGATTTGAACTTGGGAAGGGGAGTCTGCCTAACTCCAGGTCTAGTACACACATTCCAACGCCCTCATATTACAGAAGAGAAAACTGAAGTCTGAAGATATTTAAGTGACTTGACCAAGGACACTCAGATAGTAAGGGAAAAAGCCAAGAATTGAACCTAGATACTTTGACTACAAAAATAATGCTCTTTGAATCAGATCATACACAGAGCACAAAGGGACCATAGCAGCTTTCCAATCCAGTTCCCTTTTTTGACCGAGATAAAGACACCAACTCCCAGAAAAAGTTAAGCAATTTCCCAAGGACACACAGAAGGTAAGCATGAGAATAGTTACTGGAACACAGCTTCTTTGAATTCAGAGCCAGTGATCTTTCAGGGGCTCTATGCTCAATCTCAGAGATGGGGAAGTAGGAGCAATGGGTGAAAATTATAGATTTGGATTCAAAATAAGGGAGAATTTCCCAACGACTAGATCTATCCAAGAACTCATCACTGAACATTTTCAAGAAGAGACTGGATGACAACTTGTCTAGAATACTGGAGAGAAGATTCATGCTTCAGGTTTGCATTGGACTAGATGACTTCAGGGGTTCTACTTCACTTTCAGATAATTATAAGATAGTTATAAGTACTGTCATCATCATGATGACAGTACCAATCACTAGCAGGCCAATAGGCAAGTTGATTATATTTATTTTACCAGAAATCATGGGGATATGTCATGGTGAACTAGCAAATCCCTGCAAAAATGCCTTGCCAAAATTGTTGCCCTTGGAATTAACCAATTTCCTTCATATAAAGTTCAGGTTTAATAAAGGCATTATCTTGGAGTTGGAGCTCTGGAACTGACTCAAGCTTTCATACCCTCTCCTTGGTACTACTAACAAAGTTATGGGATTGTTCTCTTGATTCTAGGGTCCTTCGGGAAATCTTAGTAGGTTTTAAGGCAAAATAATGAATTTTCTATCTTCCAAATTTCATTCTTTGCCTCTAGATCCTGGACTACCTATCACCCAAAAGTTTCCAAAGCACAGAGTTGCTTAGACAACTTTTTCTGGTCTGTGATAGTCTGGCCCTGGGTATCACTGTGAAAACAGATTTCTCTTTACTGTCTGGGTTTCATTTTTACTTTCTGTGATGGATCATCTAATTATATTTATGGCTAACACAGTAGTCATCTCTCCTGCAACTGGGGTGTACACCCAAGGCTGAAAAGAAAACATTCCATCTTCTTGGCAAGATGAGAATGGAGTTCTGGATCTTACCATGTGCATCAAACTGATAGAGAGGCCTGTTCTGTGACTCTCTTTCCACTTCTCCAGAACAATAGCCTTGACTAACCCTTGTCTGAGATAATATGGAACCAAGCTCCCTAAGGAATAGATGGTTTCTGTTGCCCTCTCTTATCTGCCTGTCTAGTAGTTCTCCTGGGTTTCATTTAGTTTTCAAGGTCTTGGATAGACAACTCTTTGTTCTTCCTACTCTAATGTATAGTGATTCCTAAACAAACGAAAGCTTGGTTTGCTGGCAGATCCATTGTCTCAATGCACTTCTTTATCTAAATATCAGAGGACAATGGTGCCACCTCATTATAGCTTGCCTTCTAGTCTGCCTTGGAAGGAATTTCTTAGGAAGCCTCCCACTTCTCCACTTCCATAGTAATGGTCATTTGTATTACTCATTTGTAACAGCGTATACAGCCTCAGATTGCTAGTTATCTTTTTATGTACAGGTCTCATCTCCACAACTAAAGTGGGAATCTTTGAAGAATACAGACTCTGTTTTGTAGATAATACCTGGCACGTTTATAGTGCCTTAAGTCACACACAGCATTTTTATATAATCTCATTTGATCCTTACATAAACCCTCTGAGATGATAAAAATGACTGCTGTTATTAGCCCCCATATGGAGGAAATTGGGACTGAGAGAGCTACTAGATGACTTGGGCAGGGTCACACAGCTCCTAAGTGTCACAGCTGGAATTTGAACTTAGATCTTTCCAATAGGCTCTCTATTCACTGTGCCATAATGGTTCTGTCTTTTTTCTCTCTAAGTGCCCCAGCACAGTGTTATAAGTATAGAAGATGCTCAGTGACTATTAACTGATGATGGTGGTTGACTCCAAGGACTCAGACCATAGATTGGGGCAGACAGGACAGATGATAGTGGGGCCTGAGTCTGAAAGACTAATCCGATGCATTTACTATTCACTTCTTTTTCCTTCATTCGGTATAAAGGGCTTCTGTCTTCTCATAGGACAGAATCTCAGAAGTATGGGCTTAGGGGAACTACAAAGAAAAAAGGGAGAACTAATCTTTCCCATGAGACTTTGTTCAACTGAATGGTAATTACTCCATTTCTAACAAAAAGGGGAATTTCCCTAGAGAGGAGCAAGAAATAGCAAGACTGATTCCAATGGTGGATGAAAGAGTGTCTCTGGACCTTCAGACTCCTCTAGAAATGGGGCACTTCATCTCTGAATTTGTACAGTCCTCCAGAAGTCACCTCATCTATTCCCTTCTCTGCTGGTGGATTACTCTGATTCATGTCAGACAGATTTTTAGAAATGGAAAGGACCTCCTTAGTCCTAAGAGATGTTCAAGAAAATTGATTTCCTCCAACTTCTCTTGATCTCTTAGTCTTATAATGCTGGAGGTCCATCCTGCTGTGTAATCTAAATTTTCTGTAGCTTTAGCTATAATCATTTCTCCAAGTTTGGTCTTCAGTAAAAATATAGACCAGACTTTCACCTTTTCCCTTTCACTTCTGAATGGTTGGCCCTCTGTCTTCCTCATGGATCTGAATCAATAGGTTATAAGCTCTACACTTTTCCCCTATCTAGGAGAGCTCCAGATTGTGGTGTGACCACAGCCTGGGTGTGTTGGTTCCAGTAAGCCTGAGACAGACACAGACACACAGGTAATTACCACCAGGCATGAAGTTCCTCAGATTTCCCTTGAAGGCATTCCTGAAGAATGAGTGCTGATTCTTTGGGTAACTATTGAGTCAGCCCAGGAAACTCTTTTGCAAACCTATCAACCCCGGACTATGAAGTCTTATGATGGGATCATAGGATCACAAATCTACAGCTGGAAGGGACCTCAGAGGTCATGGAGTCCAACTCTATATGAGGAAGCAGATCCAGAGAGAGACCTGGCTACACTCACATAGATGTAGAGCCAACGGGGGCTCCAGAGATTTTACTATTCCTACTTCCTCATATTGTCATCCACTTGTTTCAGTCACATCCAACTCTTTGTGACCCTATTTGAACTTTTTTTTTTTTTTTGGCAAAGAGACTGAAGTGGTTTCCCATTTCTTTCTCCAGCTCATTTTATGAATGAGGAAACTGAGGCAAACATTGTTAAGTGACTTGCCCAGGGTCATACAGCTAAGAAATGTCTGAGACCATATTTGAACTTAGGAAGATGGGTGTTCTAGACTTCAGGCCCTGAGTTCTATCCAATGTGCCCTTATCTCCCCTCATGCTCCTTCAGGGTTGGGACTGGTAGGTTGATTGGTTGTACTTATATCCCTAGTAGTTAGCACTGTGCCTGGCAGAAAGGAAGCACTTAATAAGTGGTTCTTGACTTAATCTGACTACACATTAAAGCTGTTTAAAATCCATAGAAGAGTACAGAGACAGGCCTTCCCCTGTTCTCTGCACTGAGTTTCCCTGGGACCATAATCAGTCCCCTGAAATTTCCAATCCGCTCCATTTCTGATCTAATCCCCAAGTATGGTACTGAGAACCCTGGAACAGCCCAGAGGGATGGAGGTCTAGTACAAGGACCCTCTGCTGGTTGGCACAGGTAGGTGATGATATTAAGAGACTACACTCAGTGGTGTGCTGGAGCCAGATTTAACCTGCTTGTCAATTCTGGCTGTTAAATTTTCAGTGTGAGTATTTATGCCTTGGGAATTGGCAAATGCTACAAGTCAGGGATTGATTTGTTGTTTGATTGACTGTCTAGACTTAGGAAAGTGATGGAGAAAATGCAAAAAAATGCACATTAAACTTAAAAATATGTCCTATATACTTTTTTCTCCCACAGAGCTGGTTGCTAAATACTTACCAGCACACATCTGACTGTACCTTTTGATTCTTTTGCATATGTGTATGCCTTAACAAATATTCAAAATGAATAAATCTGTGAACTATGATATATAGCATTCTCAGAAGGCGTAGATGAGAGCAAAGGGGTTTATTGGGCTGTGGGTGAAGGGAGTCCTGGACCTATATGCTTAAGTAGGATAAGGAGAAGAAAAGGGACCAACAGCATAGTGGAAGGCAAAGACCATTGGTGTGATTATGAAAACCTAGAATCCAATTCTGCCTCTGACAAAAGTTATCTGTGTGACCTTGTGTAAGTCACTATATTTCCCTAGGTCTCGGTTTCCTTATCTGTAAAATGAGGAGGTAGGGTTGGATGAATTTTCAGGTTTCTCCTAGCTCTATCATTCTATATTGCTCTCAAGTTGCTTAGTACAGTATAGGAACATAGATATAGAGCTTAGAAGTCATCAGGTCCAACTCAGATGTTTTTTTTTCAGACGAATTACTGAGGTACAAAGGTTAAGGGTCACATAGATAAGTAAGTGAATGAATCAGGATTTGAACCCAGGCCTTTCTGACTTCCAGACTAGTACATAAGCACTATGCCATGCTCAGAAAAGACACTTCCCTCCATAGAAAACTCTCATACCTAACAGCAAGAGTAGCTCTGAGGGAAGGGGTATACAAGTGGGAGAAGGATGGAGGGAATATCATTGGCGAGCCCTTCTCCAGGATCAGGGAAAGTTTCTTACCCTCTTCTTGCCATGATGTCCATTCTCCACCTTTGCCAGGGCCCTGCAACTGGGCAGTCTCTCCTGGAAAATAGCTCTTTCTCTTGTGCCCTTCTGCCCTGGAACCTTTTTCCTGTCCCTGGGGATCCCAATGCCCTCCCCCAAGGCTTCTCAGGGGAGCACCAGTAGCACGCGTGCTCTGGGTAAAGGCTATTCCTGGATGCACACACACACACACACACACACACACACACACACACACACACACACACACACAGAGTCTGGCTGGTGGAAGCTTTTGCTCCCTTTCTGAGCAGCCCAGCCTCCTGCTCCCAGGTCTAATGAGTCTCCACAATGTCACTGCCACAATATTTTCCCATTTGGAGGAGTTAGTGTCTTGGTAATTGCAACATTTAGAGTAACTCAGAGCTCCCTCAGCAGCAGCATTAATCACCTCACCCCAGCAGCTGCCAGGAGAGGAGGAACAGAAGGAAGGCAAAAGAGGATGGCAGGCCTACCATTCCTAATCACCCCCACCTCAGAGGCTGGACTAGGGGTACCAGGCACAGGGAACTCCTCTTTTCCTCCTCTCCACAAGGAAACTGCCTTCTCACCTCACCATCTCCCAGGAGGCTCAAAGATCAACCTTCCTTCAGATTTTCCAGGAGGAGCAGGTGATAAAGAATCCATTAGGCCCTGGATGGTTTCCAGGACATTTTGCTAACCTCAGTGTGGGCAAGATTAGAACCAGCTCACAGACCCAAGGTGAGAAAGACAACTGGCTATGGGTGGAATGAGAAAGGGACATGTTTTCTCCCTGCCCCCATGTGCCCTTTCAATTTTGATTCTGTTCATCTTTTACATTCAATCAAGCATTTAATCTCACTGCTTCCAGATGAATTTTTCTAGACCACTAATCTTATCATGTCACTTCCTGTTCAAAAACTGTCAATGGCTCCCCATTGCCAATAAAATAATGTCTACCTTATCAGATACTCTCTGAAGTCTGCTCCTGACCTATCTACTACTTCCTTTCCCTTTACATGATTTGCAGCTCAAACTGATCTTCTGGTTCTTCCAACATGACGTCCAATCTCTCACCGATAACACCTTTGCACTGTCTGTTCCCCATACCTGAAATTCACACCTTGCTTACCTCTGCCTTGTAGAATCTCTAATTTCTTTCAAAACTCAATTCAAGCACTACCTTCTCCAAAAAAACCTCCCCTGCTCCTCCAGCAGCTACTGCCTCACCCCACCCCACTCCATATTACCTTGCATAACCTACTTTGCCATAACCTCAAGGGCACCTGGGGAACTCTAGGTAGTCTGTCTCAAGACAGGATTCAGAGAGCTGAGTTCCTGGGAATTCTGGGAAGTACTCTTGGCTAGTAAACAGCCACTTCCTCCATTTCCTTGGCAGCATCTGAGGGTGTGGCAAGACAGTTTACATTGATTGTGCATATATTTTTAGGTGCACATGTTCTCTCCCTAATAAAAGAGAAGCCTCCTTGAGGACAGGTTTGGGTTTTTTGGTAGCTCTATCACAGCACATGGCTCATAATTAGGCACTTAAATGCTTGCTGAATGACTGATGTGTGAAACCTCTGCTCTACCAAAATAGGAATATTCATTGTTCCTGGAACATGTTTTGTTCTATCTCTCCTCCACATATTTGCTTCTAGCATTCCTCTTACCTGGAATGCCTTCCCCCTCTTTTTTCTACCTTATTTAAATCTTAATCATCCTTCAAGGTCCAGTTAAAATCCTTTTACCACAGAGTTGTCACTCACACCCCCTCCCCAGCACAAAATTCAGCATGGTACAGTGGGAAAAGTACTGGACTTAAGACAGAAGTCCTAGGTTGAGGCCCAGCTCAGACATTTACTCATTGTGTAGGCTTGGACAAGTAATTTTACCTCTTTGGGCTCAGTTTTCCTATCTGTAAAATTAAGTGGTTAAGCTAGATGATTTCTAGGGTCTCTTCCAGGTCTAGATCCTATAACCCTCCTCTGACCTGGTAGGATAGATTCTTTTTCCTCTACCCCTACTGCCTCTTCAAATATTTAAAAATAAGTAGAACTGACCTCATTCTGGGTGTCACAATCCTCGCTGAATCTCGCCTCTCCTACCAGGGTCAGAGCTACACACAATTTTAGATCATCAATAACACTCCCCCTCCTCATTCCCCATTCTCCCTAGGACTTGGTGATTACTTTACTTGGCATGACGTTCCATCTGCTGCCTGAAGAAGCTAAAAGGATTGGACACACACCTATGTGGTAGGAGGTGTAGACTAGTAAGGGGCAGATATATATATATACATACATATATATAATATACATACATATATACATATACGCATATACACATACACACACACACACACACACACACACACACATATATATATTCCTTCTCTTGGAAATGATCTAGGGGACCTTGACTTTTATCCTCAGGGCTTTCAATGCTTTCATCTTTTGCTCCTAACTCAACTTCCTCCAACCTGAGCTTTGAAAAAAAGAAAAGAGGAAGAGTTTGTTTACATTTTATCCTAGAGGCAATTGAAAGGGACTGGAATTGAGTAGAGAACTCACATGATCAGGTTTGTGCTTAAGGAAAATTACTTTCCTAGCAGTGTCTAGAATGGACTGAACATTGCAACAATGTGGGGAGAGAGTGGAAGCTGAGAAGGACATGAACTAAGGAGTAGCTGAGGGAGTAAAGAGAAGGAAGTGGGTGTGAGAGAGATCGTAGAAGGAGAAATGACAAGATTTGGCAGTTTATTGGATTTGTGCAGTGAAGGAGAGTAAGAAATTGAGGATAATGCCAAGAATACAAACCCGGGAGGTTGGAAAGATGATAATGCCTTCCACAGAAATTGAGAATTTTGGAAAAGGAAAGGATTTGGAGGGGAGGGGGAAAGATACATATTGTCTCCTCTACTACACTGCAATACATCTATATGTATGGATGATTACATAATAGATGTAAAACTAATCCAATGTGGTTGTGAGAGGTGTAGAAATACCATCCCAGAAGATCAGGAAAGGAGATGTAAGAGGTGTTACTTGAGCTGAGTCTTGAAAGGGATCCCAAGAGGTAGATGTGAGAAGGGAGTAAATTCCAGACCTGGCGGATGCAAGTGCAAAGGTATGGAGATGGGAGATATAGTATCTAAAGTTCCCCAAGCCTAGCCTTGATATCCCGATTTCTCCTCCCCTGGGGATCAGCACCAGAGGAGAACAGAATCTCTTCTTCAGATGTGCTAAACCAAATGTGAAAGTTACCTGGGTATTCTGGACCCATGATGATAGCTGACATTTATATAATGTAGATTAAACTCACTATGCTATACTTCAAATACCAAGTTCCTTCTCAGCCCATCAGGAAATCTCCTGATGACATGGCAGGCTCATTGGGTTACACCCACAGGACTAAGTGAACCAATTATATCTAACTTCATCTTCTTCCACCAAGGGACAAACAAGAAGATACAAACATATAAATAGAATAGTTCCTATCATTTCAAAATCAGAATAATTCAACTCTACACTGGAGTTGTCCCTCAAATTGTACCAAGCTCCTATTATTTACAGCCCTGGAGTTTAGAGGACTCAAACAGCGTTAATGAATACATGTCAACCTTAACAGAAGTTAATACAGAGTGCTGAAATTTTTCTCCCTAGCTCTATGTTAGTCACAATTCTTTATCAATGCCGTAAACGAAAGCATGGATGTCAAGTTTACCAAATTTGTGAGTGACACGAAACTGGAAAGAACAGCTAATGTGCTGATTGGCAAAGATTAGATCCCAAATACTAGAATGGCAAACCAAATTTAATGATGATATGGAATAATGATCTGGATGATATGAAAAAGAGAGAAATGTCTTGTACTTAGGCTAAAAAAAAGTCAATGATGTCAGTAAAGGATGAGAAAGCATAGCTAACTACCAATTCAAGTGAAAAGAATTTGGTCGACCACAAGTTCAATTTGAGGCAACAAACTTTGGGCAATAGATTTTTCAAGAAAGCTAATAAGATTTTTATTTTGCAGCCACAGAAGCATAACATTCAGAACAAGGGGAGGGATAGTTTCACTATTCTACCCTCATCGTATCGTATCTGAAAGACTGCATTTGGGGTTTTTTGAGTACCGTGTTTTAGTAGTAGAAGACAGTGAAGACATTTATATATTTAAAGAGGCAATTGTAGTGAAGTGGCTAAAGTGCTGGACTTAGAGTCAGGAAGACCTGAGTTCAAATTTGACCTTACTAGCTTAACTAGCTGTGTGACCCTGGATAGGTCACTTGAACTCTGTTTTGGTTTTCCTCAACTGAAAAATGAAGATAATAATACAGTATGAAGATCAAATGAGATAATATTTATAAAAAGCGCATAGCAAATGCCTGGCACATAGTAGGTCCTGTGTAAATGCTTATTCCATTCCTTTTCTCTCTAATGGAAAAAGAATTAGATTCATTTTTTATCACTTTAGAGAGGAGAACTAGTTATGGGGGTGGGGGAGGAAAAAGTTTTGAATAGGAGGCAGATTTTAGCTCAACATAAAGAAGAGATAATTATGGAACAGCTGGCCTTGCCACATACTTCTGTGGAGGTTAGCCACTAGTGCATTTTATGCAAGGAATTTATTTGTCATCCAGGGGCTGGTCTAGAAAAATTCTAAGGTCCCTTTTCCCCCTGAGGTTGAGAAGCAGTACAGAGTACTGGAAAGAGAATTAGATTTAGGGTGAGAGGAGCTGGGTTTAAATTCAAGTTTTGCTATCTACTATCTACATAGGCGTTGATCATGGAGAAGGAAATGGCAAACCACTCTGGTAGCTTTGTCGAGAAAACCCCAAATGGGGTCATGAGGAATTGGACACAACTGAAAAATGACTGAACTACAACAAGATTTTCAACGAGTAATTTCCTCTCTCTAGGTCTTTTTCCTTACCTGTAAAGAAGGGAGTTGGAGTCAATGATAGGTTCCCTTCTGGTTATAAATCCTATTAACTACTACTCTGGGAACTGAACCTTGGAGTAAGTCAATTTCCCCAAGATTGCTAAAAAATACATATATTCTCAAAGAGCTTGCAATCTACTTGGGATACAGGGTATACATATAAAAAGATTACTAGCCATACATATAATTGCCAGATAGATGGTAAAATTCCATTTAATTCAATCTAACAAGTATTTGCTAAATACCCACTTACATAGAAGGCTATGTCCCTGGGACACAAAAGTTGGGAGTTAGTTATTATGGAGTATATTTCCCTGGGAGATACTATATTAAAAAGAAAAGTGAATGTAAGGTAATTTGAAAAGGGAAAGATTACCAGCAACAGAGGGTTCAGGGAAGACTTTGAGGAAGAGGTAGCATCTGAATTGAATCCTGAAGCAAGATAAGAGTTTTGAGAAGCAGATATAAAGAGAGAGTGCATTCTTGGCATGGAGAATTTCTAGTGCAAGTGCACAGAAATGAGAGATTGGAACATCAGTTTGGGGGAAGACCTAGTAAGGCTGGATAGGAGATTATAGAAGGCCTTAAATGTCAGACAGAAAAGAATGCATTTTATTAAAAGTCAATTAGGGGGTGGAGCCAAGATGGCAGAGTAGAAAGACGCACATACACATAGCTCTGAACCCACAACCCATAGAATATCTGTAAAAAGGAACTCACGGCGAATTCTGGAGCAGTAGAGGCCACAGAACAGTGGAGCAAAGGAGATTTCTGTTCCAGAGGGACCTGCAAACCTCTCACAAAAGGTCCGTCATGCTGCGGACGCGGAGCCCAGCCCAGCCCTGCCGCGGCCACGGCATGGAGAGGAGCAGATCTGAGCGGGCTTCAGGGATGGGATCTCCAGCGGCTGCGCAGGTCCCTCCACCCACAGGTGACGGGGGTCGGTGAGAGGGTCTTTTTGGCGGGTCGAGAGGGGAGTGGGGTGCCCCCATAACTCAGGCCCCCTCGGGAGACAGCAGCTGAGGCAGCGGCAGACCAGGGCTCCCCAAGCAGGCAGGAGCCTGGATCCATTGTTGAAGGTCTGTGCATAAACCCCCTGAGGGAACTGAGCCTGAGAGGTGGCCCTGCCCTGACCTGAGCACCTGAACTTAATCTCACACTGAACAGCAGCCCTGCCCCCACCCAAAGCCCTGAAGCTGGGAAGCAGCATTTGAATCTCAGACCCCAAGCGCTGGCTGGGAGGATCTGGAGGTGAGGAGAATATTCAGAGCTCAAGTCACTGACTGGGAAAATGCCCAGAAAAAGGAAAAGAAATAAGACTATAGAAGGTTACTTTCTTGGTGAACAGGCATTTCCTCCCTTCCTTTCTGATGAGGAAGAACAATGCTTACCATCAGGCAAAGACACAGAAGTCAAGGCCTCTGTATCCCAGCCCACTCAATGGGCTCAGGCCATGGAAGAGCTCAAAAAGAATTTTGAAAATCAAGTTAGAGAGGTGGAGGAAAAGCTGGGAAGAGAAATGAGAGACATGCAGTCAAAGCATGAACAGCAGGTCAGCACCCTGCTAAAGGAGACCCCAAAAAATGCTGAAGAAAATAACACCTTGAAAAATAGGCTAACTCAATTGGCAAAAGAAGTTCAAAAAGCCAATGAGGAGAAGAATGCTTTCAAAAGCAGAATTAGCCAAATGGAAAAGGAGATGCAAAAGCTCACTGAAGAAAATAGTTCTTTCAAAATTAGAATGGAACAGATGGAGGCTAATGACTTTATGAGAAACCAAGAAATCACAAAACAAAACCAAAAGAATGAAAAAATGGAAGATAATGTGAAATATCTCATTGGAAAAACAACTGACCTGGAAAATAGATCCAGAAGAGACAATTAAAAAATTATGGGACTACCTGAAAGCCATGATCAAAAGAAGAGCCTACACATCATCTTTCATGAAATTATCAAGGAAAACTGCCCTGAGATTCTAGAACCAGAAGGCAAAATAAATATTCAAGGAATCCACAGAACACCACCTGAAAGAGATCCAAAAAGAGAAACTCCTAGGAACATTGTGGCCAAATTCCAGAGTTCCCAGGTCAAGGAGAAAATATTGCAAGCAGCTAGAAAGAAACAATTCAAGTATTGTGGAAATACAATCAGGATACAATCAAGATCTAGCAGCTTCTACATTAAGGGATCGAAGGGCATGGAATAGGATATTCCAGAAGTCAAAGGAACTAGGACTAAAACCAAGAATCACCTACCCAGCAAAACTGAGTATAGTACTTCAGGGGAAAAATTGGTCTTTTAATGAAATTGAGGACTTTCAAGCATTCTTGATGAAAAGACCAGAGCTGAAAAGAAAATTTGACTTTCAAACACAAGAATGAAGAGAAGCATGAAAAGGTGAACAGCAAAGAGAAGTCATAAGGGACTTACTGAAGTTGAACTGTTTACATTCCTACATGGAAAGACAATATTTGTAACTCTTGAAACTTTTCAGTATCTGGGTATTGGGTGGGATTACACACACACACACACACATACACACACACACACACACACATGCACACACGCACACACACATAGAGACAGAGTGCACAGAGTGAACTGAAGAGGATGGGATCATATCTTTAAAAAAATGAAATCAAGCAGTGAGAGAAAAATATATTGGGAGGAGAAAGGGAGAAATGGAATGGGGCAAATTATCTCTCATAAAAGAGGCAAGCAAAAGACTTTTTAGTGGAGGGATAAAGAGGGGAGGTGAGAGAAAAACATGAAGTTTACTCTCATCACATTCCACTAAAAGAAGGAATAAAATGCAGACTCATTTTGGTATGAAAACCTATCTTACAATACAGGAAAGTGGGGGATAAGGGGATAAGCAGGGCAGGGGGGATGATGGAAGGGAGGGCATGGGGAGGAGGGAGCAATTTGAGGTCAACACTCATGGGGAGGGACAGGAGCAAAGGAGAATAGAAGTAATGGGGGACAGGATAGGATGGAGGGAAATATAGTTAGTCTTATACAACACAACTATTGTGGAAGTCATTTGCAAAACTGCACAGATTTGGCCTATATTGAATTGCTTGCCTTCCAAAGGGAAGGGGTGGGGAGGGAGGGAGGTAAAGAAGTTGGAACTCAAAGTGTTAGGAACAACTGTCGAGTAATGTTCTTGCCACTAGGAAATAAGAAATACAGGTAAAGGGGTATAGAAAGTTATCTGGCCCTACAGGACAAAAGAGAAGATGGAGACAAGGGCAGAGAGGGATGATAGAAGAGAAAGCAGATTGGTCATAGAGGCAATTAGAATGCTTGGTGTTTGGGGGGGGAGGGGACAAAAGGGGAGAAAATTTGGAACCCAAAATTTTGTTAAAATGAATGTCAAATAAATAAGTAAATTAAAAAAAAAAAGTCAGTTAGGATGGTTTTGAGCAGTAGTGTGACATCGTCTGCTCTGTGTCTTATGGAAAATACTATGAGAAATCTGAGGCCCAATCGAGCACTTTATGCTGAGGGTAGAGAGATCAGTTACAGAAGACTTTATGGAATGTCATGTACAAGAATGAATAGACCAGGATGATGGAACATTGAGTGCATGAGAAGGAGTTATATGAAATTAATTAGGAAAGGTTGGCTAGAGGTAGGTTTTGAAGGGGTTTTTAAATGTCAAGTGGAAGAATCTGTATTTTATCCTTGAAGCAATAGAGATTCCTGAGCAGGAGAGTAACATGGTCAAACCCACAATCTTTAGGAATATTCATGTGGCACCTGGGTGAGAAATGGACTGGACAGGAGAAAAGACTGAAGGTGAGGACGCTGAATCAGAGGCTATTGGATCAGTCTAGGAGAGACGTGATGATTGAGGCCCTGAACTAAATAAAGGATTTATGTTGTGAGGAGAAAGAAGAGGATGAACATTAGAGACTTATGGAGGTAGGATCAATAAGACTTGACAAAGAGACTTGATTGAATATGGGAGAAGCAAAGATGAGGTGAGTGAGAGCCAAGAGTCTGGACCCCCTTCGTGTCTTTGCTTAGGCTGTCCCTTATTCTTGGAATACTTTCCTTTTCAGATTAGGTTCCCATTATTCTATAATCAGGTCAAACTAGCCTACTGTATGTAGGCTAAAACATAAGTACCATTTCATCAAGCTTTCCCTCGTCATCCTCTAATTCCACTTCTGAGATAGAAGGGACCTTTCTTGTGCCCCCTGGAAATCTGAGTTCCCTTTAAGCTGGCCTAAGTACCAGCTCTCCCACTGGTCATTCCTGACCACCACCACCCATGTTAGTAGTAGTGCTCTCTTCCAACCAATTAATTTGTATTTACTTTCTATATATTTTGTACTTATCATGTGTATATATGCTAATTCCCTCAAATAGAATATAAACTCACTGAGGGCAATATTTGTTTGATTTGTGTCTTTGTTTATCCAGCTCCTTGAGAGTGACTGGCATATCCTGTAGTTTGTCTTTAATAAATACTTAAATTTAATTGAATTAATTATATCTAATGACCTAGTCAACTCTAAATTCCATGATCCTAAGTCCCTTAGCCCTACTATGTACTCACTACATTCTAATTTGGATAATGGCTATCTATGTCTTTGATTATTCTAGTTAAATTGAAATCCCTTGAGGATAGGGCAATTGTTATATTTGCACTCACTTCCCATGACCTATTCAGAGGAATATCCCAACACAGCTACAACAGAGATGGAATATATTATAAATTTTATCTTACCAACACCTACATGTGTGCCTTTCCCTTACTCATGAACTCTAAAGTTCCTTTATATGACAGTAATTTTTTATCATTTCCAATTTTTTTTCCTCCATCTTATAACCCCTCCTCCTGTGTTGGGGTCCCCTAGACCATTTATGGGAACCCCTGACCCCGACCCAAGGCTCTTGTCCAGCAAGAGGCCTTGATCTCGTGAGTAATGAAATGGGGCGGGAGACAAAGGTGGTGAAGACTCCGTTTATTTCATCTAAATCACATGCATATATAGTCTTACCTACGTAAAACATTCCTAAGCCTTACATAGGACCTATCACCTATCACCTTTCACATTGAACCTATCACCTATCACCTTTCCTTATATGGTGTCTTCTCCACTGGACATCCGGAGCCAGGACAAAGAACTGCCACGTTGCAAACAAAGACGAGACCCTTCCTCCTGAAATCCATCTAGTTCCACCCCTACTGACAAGCCCCTAGGTTACCTAGGCAGGCTCTCAGTGTGGCGTCCTGAAATGGACAGGGGTCGGCTCTAACTCGTCCCGTTACACTCCTGTTTTTCACTTTACCATGATCTCTACCCCTTCAGTTCTTTCTCAGGTCATTACCACTGCATTGGTTACACCTTTCTGGCAAGTGGACATCTATTCTTCATTTAAAGACCTACAATGAGGAAATGACTTCTTCCTAAGGTAGCCTATTCCATTTTTCCTTTTTTTAATAGAACCTGAATTTGCCTCTTAGACACTTTCCTTCTTGGTTCTGCCTTTTGGGGTTAAGTAGAAAATATCTAATTGCTCTTTGACATGAAATCCCTTAAATTTTTGAAGAGAATTATCATGTCTCTCAAAGTCTTCTTTTCTTCATGTTAAACATCTCCAGGTCTTTCCATTGATCCTAATGTGTCCCTGTCCCCAGTCCCTCCCTATTCTGGTTACCCTTTTTTGGATGTGCTCCAATTCATGAATGTCTTTCCTAAATGTAATGCTCAGAACTTAAGACCATCTGATCAGGGAAGAATGTAGTAGGACTTTTATTATCTAGATACCATGTTTCCACCCATAGACCCAAAATGGTTTTGTTTTACAGGATTGAGACAGTAGTACCCTGTTATCTCCAAGATTAAATATAAAAACCTCTAGTTGTCTTTTAAAGACCCTTAGAATATGGTTTCTTCTTACCTTTCCAGTCTTTAATGTACCTTACAAACCAGCAATGCTGAACTCCTTGCTGTTCCCCAAACAAGATACTCTCTCATCGCCATACATTTTCACTGAATATTCCCCAAATTCTTGGAATGTTCAACCTCCTCACCTCCAACTCATTGCTTCCTTGACTTTCTTCAAGTCTCAATTTAAATCCTATTTTCTAGAAGAGGATATATATACATGTATATATGCACATATATGTATATATGTATATGCATATATGTATACACACATGCATATGTATATACACATACATACATACATATGCATATACTCATTACAGTTGTTTACATGTTGTTTCCAACATTAGACTGTAAGCTCCTGGAAGGTTGGGACGATTTTTGCCTTTCTTTGTGTCATCTGTATTTAGTGCAGTGAGAGATACAGAGTAACATTTAGTAAATATTTGTTATCTTGACTTGAGTTGATTAGAGGAGTCTGAGTGGTCATTATAGGGGAGAAATGAGTCTCTTCAACTGATACTGGTAGGATGGTTAATATTTGATCATACCTTTAGAGGGAGATAAGAGGAGAGGCTAATATCTTTGGTAATGGCAGAAGAAAAGACTGGAAGGAACCATGGTGTGGTGGAAAATGCTAGGTTTGGAATCTGGAATCATAAGTTTGGTTATGAATCCATGAGCCATTTCTAACTACCTGTGTGACCTTGGGCAAGCCACCTGTTCTCACTGGGCCTCAGTTTCTTCAACTGTAAAATGAGAAGGTAAGAGTGGAAGATCTCTAAGGGACCTTCCAGATATATCTATATCTATCTATCTATCTATCTATCTATCTATCTATCTATCTATCTATCTATCTATCTATCTAGATTAGATAGATAGATATATGATCCTAGAATTATTTTGGTAACAGTGTAGAAGATGCATTGGAAAGTGGAGAGACTAGAAGGAGTGAAGCCATTTAAGAAGCCATTCACAATAGTATTGCTAACCTATGAATTACCTAATTGGGAGGCTGAGGAGACCAGACAACATTTCAGGGTCTTCAGTCCCTTTTATCTATCAAATATCCTACCATTATTCCATTCCTCATTTCCCAAACCCCAGTTCTTCATACAAAATAGTTAGGACATTGTCTGGAGGCTGAGCACCTGACAGCTAGAGGGACAGATTTCCTCCCCCTACTAAAATCTGACCCTAGTATATCAGGAAGAAAGAGAGAGCAAGGGGAGGAAAGAAAAGTTTCTGATTGCAATTGAACTTGGGTGAATTTGGCTTTCCATGTTTTACAAAAGACTATTTGGACAGAACAAGGGGAAGGCACTGAGGCAAAGTCAGAAGAAAGAGAAAAGGCAGGGTGAGGTAAGAATTTAGTATAGATTGAGAGGGCAAACATATAACTCATTCTGAGTTTCCTGCAGGTCACACTCATTGCTTTTTTCTACCTGAGCAGCCAGGTCCCACATGTGCTCTGTGCTTAGCAAGAGATCAATGAGAATAAAGGGGCACTTCTGCCTCATTGCAGCCAGCCTGCAATTCCTTCATGGCAACCCCTCTCTTATATGCTGCATCTCAGTTCCCATCACCCCTTGCCTGTTGTCTGTCAGTCACTTAAGCCACATACAAGCTAAATATTTCATTCTCATAATAGTTATTCACGGCTTGGGGCTTTCCAGAGCCAAGCTGAGGAGCAGGAGACAGCAGATTGCACTTTTTATTTGAAAGATGAATTCCAGATGATTGAAAGCATCTTGACCTGTTCAGGAGTTAGGGAGGTTGTAAGAAAGAACTTGGGGTCTTCTCTTGCTGTCCCTTCTCCCTCTCCCTCACTAGGGAAATGATTTTTTTCAAAGCAAACACAAAAGCAAGAAAGGGCTGCAGCAGCTCCTAACTTAGTTTAACATTCTGTTAGTTAACATAAGTTTAACATTTAACACTTAGTTTAACATTCATTTTCAATAAATATTTATTAAGTACCTTCTGTGTTTCTGAGAATTGCAAAGGCTTTTGGAGAAGATACCAAATTTAAATAAAACATGATCTCTGTCCCCATGGAGTTTACAATATGGGGAGAGAAGACAACCCACAACGACGCCCAACAAAGATCCTATTGTTTCAAATTTGAGAGAGCTGGCTACAGCTGTACCTTTCAGGATTCTCTGTCCTTGGTGCTGCCTTTTTCAGAATAACTTGACTGATCACATACATAAGCTTAGCAAATTTGCAGATGACACAAAACTTAAAAGAATATCTACCACACTAGATAATAAGTGGATTGAGGCTTAGAGAGGTGAAGGGATTTGTCTAAAGGAAGGTAGGTGGTACAGTGAATTCAAGTACTGGATTTAAAGTTAGGGAGATCTGAGTTCAAATCCTGACTCAGACACTATGCGACCCTGGGCAAGTCACTTAATCTCTGTCTTGTCTCATTTTCCTCATATGTAACATGAAGATAATAGCACCTACTTCCCAGGGTTATTGTGAGCATCAAATGAGAATACTACTGTCTAAAGTTATACATAAGTAGAAGAACTCAGATTCAAACCCAAGTTTGCAGAAACAAACTCTGGTGTTCTTTCCGCTACACTGTACAGAATCACAAAATTAAACAGCTCCCCAAGTCACTTTATAGATGAGAAAAGTAAGACTCAGAATTCTCACTAATTAACATTATTTAGATACAACTTTAAAACTTTGAAACACTTCCATCATTCAGTCTTCCCTGACTCTTCCATCTCACAGTGAACTTTTTTTTCTCTGAAATATAATAAGAAAATGCACATATGGACTAATTGCATTTTGCTACATAATGTCTTTTTGTCTCATTGTTTCATGAATTGACAGATCTCTAACTAGACTGTAAGATCCTCCAAGGCAGAGACTCTGTTACATACTTTCTTTGTTAGCCTTCCCTCTGCCAACTTCTAGCTCATATTACAAAATCAATAAATATTTTTAAGTGAATAGAATTGAAAAAATTTCCCCAATCATGAGTGTTCAGAATCCTTGCTTGGACTGAGAACACACCAAAGTATGAGGGGTCTCTTGCAAATAGTAGAGGGAGCTTAGGTGAAGCTTTGTGATCCACTGGATAGATCACTGAGCTTAGAGCAGAAGAACTATATTGGAGTTATGATTGTAACTCCATGAGCACAGTTAAGTCCTTCTACTTCTCTGGGGCTCAGGTCCCTCTTTTGTAAATTGAGGTAGTTGGATTAGATAATAATAACAACAGCTAACATTCATGTATCAGTTTAAAGTTTGCAAAGTGCTTTATGTGTGTTATCTCTTTCCATCCTCACAACTCTGTGGGATAGGCGCTATTATTATCCCTACTTTACAGATGAAGGAAGTGTGACTAACAGATGAAATAATGTGTCCAAGGTCAGGTAGCTAGTAAGTGTCTGAGGCAAGGCTTGAACTCAGATCTTCCTGCCTCCAAGTCCTTTATACTACTCACCATGCCATAAAGGAATATAAATTTTGGATTGCTTATACTTCACAAGGTATCTTGGGATTTGGGGGCTAGATTTTTTCTATTTTCTATTTCTCATTTCTTCTATCATTGTTTTTATTTTTCTGAAAAACTGGGACAATTAACTCTTTTGTCTCCTGTAGTTTTCATTTATGATTTCTTGAAATAGAGCTCTCGAAAACAAGACTTTGACAAAGCCCACTGGGATTCAAATGGAGCTACTTGACTAAGCCTTTAGACTCAAATTACTCTGGCTCTCACTGGCTGACCAATAATTGGTCCCACCCAAAGCCTCACTTGCTCATGGTTTGGTTTTTGAAGGCTCAAAGTGAGTACAAATATCAATTGTTTCTTTTCTGGCCAGAAACTCTGAGGGTCTTCCCCTCCCAGATTCATTCTTTTCTGAAAGTAAATCAGGCAATCTTTTGTCTCCATTCTTGCCTAGCTTTTAATTATTGAATGCGTGCTGTCTCAGACAATTTGAGACTTGGGAAAGACCTTAGCTTAAAATGCCCAAGGTCTCTCACTGCATCTGGGGTCATTACCAGTCATCCTGACCTCTATGTCTTGCCACTAGACTCCAATGACTCTGGAGGAAAGAGTAAGGTTGATGACTGCACAGCTTTGCCTCACTTAAAACCAATTCACTAATAAGTCATCACCCTCCTAATGTTATTGGTCCAACAATGACTACCTACCTACAGTCTCTAGATAATCTCTAAGGTCTTTTCAGTACCAAAATTCTGAGCACTGAAGAATGGGAAAGTTTTTTTTTTTTCAGTTCTATCCACTTAACAAATATTTATTGATCTTGTATTATGGTCTAGAGGTCTGTGGGAAGAGGGTAACAAAGAAAGCATATGACAGAGTCCCTGTCTTGGAGATCCTACAGTTGAGTTAAGGATCTGTCAACTCATGAAACAATGATTCTGAGATTATTTGCAATAGAGATTCCTGGCTTGAGATAAGAGCAGTGGCTGTGACCATTACCAAGTCACCATTCTGGGCACTCAGCCTCCCAGGACTCAGCATGGAGCTAAAGGAGTCCCACAGTCCCTGATCTCTGAGGGGAAATTGCAAAGGAAAGTTGTTTTCCCAGCTCCAGGGTTCATTTTTCTTTTTCAGATAATACCTAAACTAAGAGGTTTTCTTGTGTAATTTCTTTACCCCCCCCCCCAAAGTTATACTTCTTCTTTCCCTGCTGTTCCAGAGAGGCCCATATCACTACCATGGGAACCATGCCTAGAGTGACTATGTCCTTTTAGCACAACCTGAGACCTGTAAAAGCATGAGGAAATCCCTTGTACCTTAGCCATTGGGCTATGTGGAGGCAATTTTACTGGACAACAAGCAAGTCTATGGAATGACGTTAGGAGGTCTAGCCCCCGGGATCACAGTTATTAGCATCACCATTTAAAGCTGGGATTCTGAACATTCTGTGCTGTGAGCAAAGGTATAATAAAATGTGTTATGATAATTCTTCCAGCTGGGAGTCTATAACCGGAAAGACAGCATGGTGTCATGGAAGGAATAAAGGATTTGCAGTCAGAAGATCTGCCTCTAACACTGTGTGTGTGTGTGTGTGTGTGTGTGTGCATGTGTGTGTGAGAGAGACAGACAGACAGAGAGACAGAGAGAGACAAACACAGACAGACTGACAGAGGGAGACAGACACAGACAGACAGACTGACAGACAGAGACAGAAACAAAGAGACAGAGACAGGGAGACAGAGAGAGAGGCAAAAAGACAAAGACAGAGACAGAAACAGAAACAGATGGACACAGAGAAGAGACACAAAGACAGAGGGATAGAGAGGGACAGACAGAGAAACAGACAGACACAGATTGACAGACAAAGGGAGACAGAAACAAGCAGACAGATAGAGAGACAGAGACAGACAGAGAGAGATAGAAAGAGACAGAAACAGATGGACACAGAGAAGAGAGATAGAGAAAGACAGAGGGACAGACACAGAAATACATTAGGTAAATCATATCACCTCTCTTGGACTTGGTGTTCTCCTGTCTAAAATGAGAACATTGAAGAAGATAATCCTGAGGCTCTCTTCCAGCTGTAACAGCCTCAAATTCTGTAAATCTATGTGGTCAAGAGGAAAGATCATTGGTTTTGGAGTCAGAAGCAGTTCCTGGCTCTGCTATTTACCATCTGTACTATGTCACCTTGGATGAGTCTCTTCACCTCTACAAACTTCAGTTTCCTCATACAGAAATTGTTGGAGGGGCAAGGTTGGACGGGAAATTCTCTAGGGCCCCTTGAAACTGCAGAGCATTTGATTCTGTGGTTCCATGACCTCCTTCCCTAACACCTTCCTGTCTTTCCCTCTCCCCCCAGTAATTGGCCATTTTTGCTTGGTCTGAACACGAACTTCCTGTCAAGCCAGAGGGTCCCAACTGAATTTCCTATAAGAAATAAAAAGGCAAAGATCCTCCCCCCACCCTGAAACAAGGCCTTCTTTACATCCAGTGGAAAAGGGGAAAAAAGAAACACAGGGCAATACCTCCTATGACTGAAGTCCCTTCTTCATGTAAGGCTTTTACTTGGCCAGGGTTAACCTCCCTGCATAGGTTATAAGGCCTCAGAAACCTCTAATTAGGAAATGATGGGATTTTCAAGTGGTAGTTCTCTCTGTGTCTCTCCACAATGGCCTGGCTGCTTTGTGCTGCCTGGGGTCATTCTCTGGGTAGCTGTTCCAAGCAGCTGATGAGCTAAGCTCCCTCTGCCCAGATCGTTAGGGGCCAGGCCCAATTACTGTACCTCCAGGGGAAGCTGCAGCCTTAACAACAGCCTCCTGTTCCCAGGGCTGGGCCTGGGACTGGGATTGGGGCAGGGGGATGGGGAGTTGGTAGCAGGTATCAGGGCAGCAGGGCTGGGTGGGGTGCCCCGAAATGCTTGCCTCCTCCCCAGATCCGGAGCAACAAGTTTGTCCAAGTGGGGTTGAGGAGGGAAAGACACTTTGTGTATTGTGTCTCCCTTTTCCTTTCTCCCCTGCCTCCCAAGATGAGCAATTAGAGAAAAAAAACTGTACACAGTGTCTCAGAGGGCTAATAACTTCTAACAGGAGTCTTTTACAATTTATAGATACGCAGTATGGGGTTACACATGTGATGGTTAACGAGCCTCACTGCCACAAATACTCTGCGTGAACTGGGACAAAGCCTTTCACAGACATATGCATATGTGTGCACATATGTATATAAGTATATATAAACATGCACATACTCATAGATAGATATGTAATTATATGTATATATACATCGATATATATGTGTGTGTGTATGTGTATGTATATATATATTTAATTATATGATTTTATATCTGGAAAGAGCCTTAAGTTTTAACTAGGCAACCTCTTTATTTTGTTGATGAAGAAACAGGGACAAAGAGATCTAACAACCTGACTGCAGCTTGTGGGTGGCTCAGTGGACAGACCTCCTGAGCCTGGAGTCAGGAAGACCTGAGTCTCAAATCCTGCCTCAGACGCAGCTATTAAAGCTGTAGGACCCGGGACAAGTCACTTAAACTCTATCTGCCTCAGCTTCCTCAACTGTAAAATGGGGATTATATCCGCACCTATTTCTTAGGATTGTTGTGAGGATGAAATGAGATAATGTCTACAAATCACTTAGAACAGTATCTGGCACAGCTGTTGTTCAGTCATTGTCCAGTGGGGTCTGGGATTCTCTTGGCCAAGATATGGGAGTACTTTGCCATTCTCTTCTCCAGCTCATTTTACAGAGGAAAAAACTGAGGCAAACGCCACCTCTAAGGTTGCATTTGAACTCAGTGCTTCCTGACTCCAGGTCTGACCCTCTATCCACTGTGACATCTTTTGTGGTTGTTTAGACGTTTTCAGTCCTATCTGATTCTTTGTGACCCCTTTTGGGGTTTTCTCAGCAAAGATGGTTTGCCATTTCCTTTTCCAGCTCATTTTACAGAAATGACACACAGTAGCACTTAATAAATGCATGTTTTCTTCTTTCCTTTCCAAAGGTCACAGTTAATTAGTGGTAGGCCAGTTTCAATAGAATATAAGCTCCTTGAGGGTGCAAACTGTTTTGCTTTTGTTTTGGTATGTTCAACACCTAGTCCTGTGCCTAGTGTTATACCTCCTGACGTGAAATAAATTGAATCTGCTATGACAGCAGAATATTCTATACTAGATGCGTATGAACATCCCTTCCTCCAGTCACCCCAGTGCACCAAGGAAGGCTTTGGGGCTGGGCAATGAGAGATGAAGGAACACAACAGCTATGCAACCACATGGGGAGGTGGAACCGAGATAGTACTGGTAGGCTTTTCTTTACTTGGGCCAGTGGCTAAGTCCATTCACTATGCTCCACAGCAAGCTAACTGTGGCCCAAAGAGTTTGGATTTCCTTGCTGGAGTCCTGATAACAGAAACTATGGAAAGTAGCAATTATCTTGACTTCCAGTTTGTGTCATATTCCAAAGGCCACCCAAGTTTCTATATCTTCATCTGATGGTCAGCCTGCTAGATGAGTCAGTGACTTCTCCCATGGGAAGAATGCTGTTCACACATCTTTGCGTGATCAAAGGAGGACTTGAACTGTGTATTTTCAAAACTCCTGGGTGCAAAGTATCTTCTGTAAAGTCTAGGAGAAACATCTGGGGACCAAGAGAGTAGCAGACTTACAGCTGTTTAGCAGATGTTTATTATACATTGTTTTCTTATTTTCTTCTTTCTTATGCACTGCTTATTGAATCTATGCTGAGTAAAAACAACTACATACAGTATCCAATGAAGTTTGCTTCTGTGGAAAGTCAACTCCATTATACCAACTCACGTTTAGGGCTCTCTGAGATACAGCAAGTTTCAGGAAAGGAATGGGGGCTCAGAATTGATTTCCAATCAGACAAAACTACAATCTCCACAGATTGTGGGCAAATAGGGGGTTTCAATTTGAAATCTGATTGGATAAAATTACCAGTCTCTGACAATGGGTCAGCGATGGCTCCTAGAGAGAAACTGAGCTTTGGGATAGGTGGCTACTCACTGAGAGCCATGGAGAGCATGGTGCTAACTTGGCATTCCCATAAGCTAAGAATATGTAAACTAACATGGTGACCATAGCACTCCCAGAGGACCTAGGACTTTTTTTTTTTTTTTTGCTAAACAAGTTCAGGTGAACAGCCTCCTGGTGGTTAAACACATTACCATTCTCATCATCATTATCCCCACCACAACTACCCCAGCAACAGTAATAATCCATTTCTATAGTACTTCAAAGCCGATGAAAAGCTTTCCCAAGAACAATTCTGTCAGTCCCCAAGAACAGTTCTGTCAGATAGTACAACACAAGTGTTATTATTACCACTATTTTATATATGAGCAGTTAAGTGGCAGAGTGGATAAAGTGCCAGGCCTGGAGTCAAGAAGACTCACCTTCCTGAGTTCAAATCTGGCCTCAGACACTTACTAGCTATGTGATCCTGGACAAGTCACTTAACCCTATTTGCCTCAGTTTATCATCTATAAAATGAGGTGGAAAAGGAAAGGGCAAACCACTCTAGTATCCTTAACAAGAAAACCCTCAAATAGGGTCATAAAGAGTTGGTTACAACTAAACAATTATACATACTATATACATGCACACATACATACATGCATATGTGTATATGTATGCAGAGTCATAGGGATGTATAATGATTTGCCCAGGGTCACACAGCTAGTAAGTGGCAGAGGTGGGTATTAAACCCAGATCATCTGATTTTTGACCACATATAATTGTGTGTGCGTGATACAACATGCATGTGTGGCTTCTACTAAAGTCCTAATCTAATTCAGAGCTATAATCAAGACTCCTTGCACCTGGTACAAAACTAGAGCTCATACACCTGGTATGTGAAAATGTGTGTGTGTGTGTGTGTGTGTGTGTGTGTGTGTGTGTGTGTGTGTGTAGGGGGTAGTGTTGGCATGGGTGATAGATAGTGCAATCACAAGAATAGTTGTCCTATAAGAGGAATTCCCTCCCAGAGCAATTCCCAAGTACCCCTTTGGTTTACATTTTGAGGAAAGGTGGGCCCTGGGAAAACACCATTCACAGGATATTGGGATTAGGAACTGGTGAAAGTTCTACAGCCTAGACAAAGGACTCATTCTAGCTCTAGTATAGTTCTATGCTTTTTCTAGGGTTGATGTGAACTTGGACACTTGAAGACTATGCCAACCAAGAGTGAAAGCGCTGGTTGGTTCTGCTTAGCTCAGAAGGCTTCATGACCCAGAGAAACACTATATTTTCTGAAGCCTCTCTTCACTAACTGCATAGAAACTCATAGAGACATGAGTATCAGATGCATTGTATTTTATTTCATTGCCAAATTACCTCATAAAATTGTCTGCTAAGGTGGAAGAGCTGCTATGTACATGGGTAGAGAATACTCAAACACAGATAAAATCTTGGATTCTTGAAATATTCATGTGAGTGTTGGTGTGGCAGAAAGATAGAGTGGGATTGGAAAGACACTTTGGTCTGAATCTTAGCTCTCCTACTTACTAGTTGTGAGATCATAGGCAGATCACCTCATGCAATAATATATGGCAGAAAAAGAATTGGATTTAGAGTCAGAAGTCCTGGGTTCAAATCCTGGCTCTATCACTTTTTGTGAGTCCTTGGTCAAATAAGTTTATCTCCTCGTATCTCAGTTTCCTCTCTGTAAAAAGGAGCTGGATGACTAGATGACCTCTAAGGTCCTTCCAGTTCAAAATTAATGAACTTGTGAACCTCTTTGAGCCTCAGTTCTATCATCTATAAAATGGGTCAAAACTGTTATACAGCCAGGGCAACAAAGTGGCACAGTGGACAGAGCACCAGTCCTAGAGTCAGGAGGACCTGAGGAGACACTTACTAGTTGTCTGACCCTGGGCAAGTCACTTAGCCCCAATTTCTTCCCCTCAAAATACTGTTATACAGCCAGCCTCACAGAGTTGTGGTCAGGAAAATACTTTGTAAACCTTAAAACTCTACATAGCATGGGGCAGAGGTGTCAAATACCTAGCCCACAACATTACCTGGAGCCAAATAAAAATGTAAGTGATGTGTTTAACAAAAAAAATTTTACAAAAGCATAATGTTAATATTTGATTTTTTTTCTTTTTAATTGGGCACAAGAAGATAGGCAGTCTGGAAGAGAATTACCAGCTGAACCCTATGAGAACTAGATTCATGTCTCCATAGCCCAAGCAAACAGCCCCACATTAGCCTCAGTTGTTGGAACGTCCAGCTGCAGACTCTCCTATCTTTTCTGTCTTTTGCCCCCTTTCCTCAAACACATATATACCTT
The DNA here is from genome assembly GCF_028372415.1 of Notamacropus eugenii. Lineage (NCBI taxonomy): Eukaryota > Metazoa > Chordata > Mammalia > Diprotodontia > Macropodidae > Notamacropus > Notamacropus eugenii. Next base: position 139,999,424 of record NC_092876.1, on the reverse strand, counting down.
CAGGGATTGTTATATACAGATTAGGGGCTCCCACTGCTATTTGAGTTTGATACCACTGGCACAATGGATACAGTATATGACCTGAAGTTAGTAGGCTTCAATTAAAACCCTTCTTTAGATATGTGATTAGATTGAGGGAATCTGGGTAAGTCAAGTCTCTCTCTTCCTTAGTTTTCTCATATGTAAAATGAGGACGACAACACCCACCTTGTTAGATACCATGAGGAAATATGTAAAATCCATCCTGGACTACTCCTTATTCCTTAGAGGAATGTAATTCTTTTAGTGCCTGCTAGGTGGTGCCATAGTGTATGGAAGGTAGGGGGTGCAGTGGCAGAAGTGAGGGGGTAAAGGGCTCTTTAGTGTCCAACTCTTTCTGATTCCATTTGGGGTTTTCTTGGTAAAGTTACTAGAGTAGTTTGCCATTTCCTTCTCCAACTCATTTTAGAAATGAAGAAACTGAGGCAAACAGGGTTAAGTGACTTGTTGAGGGCCACCCAGTTAGGAAGTGTCTGAGGTCAGATTTGAACTCAGGAAGATGAGTCTTTCTGACTTCAGGCCCTGGGCTCAATCCACTATACCACCTAGCTACCTATTATTATATATGGAGAGAGAGAAAGAGAGAGAGAGGGAGAGAGAGAGACACAGAGAGAGAGACAGAGACAAACAGAGATTAAGCAGATATCTATTCAGGGCTTTGAAAAGATAGGTGTCCATTCTAAAACAAATCAGACAGCAGGTCTAAAGGAAATATATTACAACTCTACTCTGTTTTTAGTCTTCTTGTTTATGTCCTTACTATTAAGTTTTCATAGGTCTCTGAGGCCATATCTATACAGCACCACCAATTCATCAGTAGTTTGCCTGGGTTGTTTTCTGGATTGAAATAATCAGCCAACATTTGCTAATGGTTCTGTAATGCTAATCTGAGTAACCATGCAGATCAAAACTAAGCAGTGAGCTGTTGGAACAAGCGTATGTATGTGTTGGGTGGGGTGTGTGTGAAGTGGAACAAAACAGAGATCAGGGAGGAGACAAGGGTAAATGTATGTTGGTGGACATGGCTCTGGGTCTGCTGAAACCTGTGGGCTCTGGGATGTCTGTGAGTTTTTCATAGGTAAATATAGAAGGCTGCCAGTCAAGACTTCCACAGCCTTTCAGGACTTTATTGAGTTTCAACAGGTCTCTGAAGGCTAGAGCACAGACCATCCCAGGGGAGCTCTCCAGCTCCTTTTCCTGACCAAAGAGTTGCCAGGATTATTGTTGAGTGTCTGCCTTCCGGAAGCCTCCCTGACCCTGTATCCCTGTGATCTGTGTGGTCCACCTTTCCTAACTTTGAGATTTCTCTCTGTTATTGCTAAGAACACTTGCTTGGGCATAGGTCACCTATGCTCATGCCCCTTCCTTTCCCTTCTAGAATCATATTCCCCCTTCTTGCTTTATGCCCTTCCCCCTACCCAACATTCACTGCAGAGACAGTAAGGACAGAAATGCTCTGGGACTGAATGCTGCTCCACTATGAAAAGAGTGAGAGATGGGGGTAAACATAAAGCTCTGAAAATTCAGGGGCCTGAATAGATCTTGGACCGATCCATGAACTGAACCACTCTGGGTCATGGGTGTGAGCTTTGACTGTCCCTCTTGGTTTAAAGGCTCCATCAATTCTCTTCCTCTCTCTTTCCTTCTCTCTCTCCTCCCTTTCTCCTTTCTACCCTCCCCTCTTTCCTTCTCTCCCTCTTTCTTCCCTTTTCTCTCCCTCCCCTTATTCCCATATCTCCCTTCCCTCTCTTTTTTCTCCCCTCCCTCCCCCCTCCCTCTCTCCCTTTTCCCCTATCCCCTCTGAGTAGGAAATGTTTCCTTAGCCTTGTCTCTGAGGGCCCATGCAGACAAGGATGCTACCAGGGGACCCTGGGAAAATCCTACCATGTGACTTTCCTTTTGATCAACAGTACAATCCTATTACAAAAAGTGCCTCACCATTGGAACAGTCAGTCAATAAAGAGGGAGCAAGATTAATCTGCATATTAGTTTGTCTTTCATTTATTTTCAATTTAACGTACCCAATGTTCTCCTAACACCTCCTATTCCTTTCTTCTTAATGCATTTCCTTATCACCTTGAGCTCCTGCTCTGTTTGACTGAACTGGTCCAGCTAGCTAAGCAAATGTGGTTGGGTTCACCTCAGTCCCCAGGCTTTCAGTAATACATTGCTTCTGACTGCTGCAGAGAAGGAATAGTCCCTACCAGCCTTCCCTCTGTAACTTCCAGTTCAGGCTATTTATATCAGAGAGTCTGGAACCTTAGTGAGGAAGGAAAAGAGTCATGAGCTATTGGGTAGAGCCAGGAAATATAATTTCAGGGGAGAATGGTCACCGCTGTCCCTATAAGAGATAGAGTCCAAGCAAGAATGTAGAGCCAAAAGAGGAGGGGGAGATGGATGCAAGATGGGAGTCTGGAAGAGAATGATTAACCTGAGCCCTATGAGAACTAGATCCACATCCCCACAGCCCAAGCAAATAACCTATTAGGTTCAGTTGTTGGGAGGTCTAGCTGATGACTCTCCTTCCTTTCTCTATCTCTTACCTTCTCCCCCTAAACACATATGCACAATAGCCATGTATGTTTGTGGCAACAGTTAGGCTCCCTTGTAGCTAGGTAGACCATGCCCCAGTCCATTGACTTCAGAGGGCCTGTCTGTGTTGTCAGTCATTGTCAGGCATCAGGGCTACCTACTGGTTTCATCTCTAGCTGCTTACATTTTACAGGACCATCTAGCCCTCTTTTTATACTTTTTGCTTCATTTATTCATTCAACAAATATTTATTATGCATTTAATATGTGAAGAATCCTGTGCTAGGCACTAGTGGAAATACAAAAGGAAATACTCTCTGCCCTCAGGATATTTACAGTCTAGTGGGTAGATAAGACATCAACACAGATAGCCACAATACATAAGATTGCATCATAAATTCATTAGCAAGTTACAAAAGGAAGTGTTATGAAAAGAAAAGTCTGAGGTGGAAGGTTGTTGACTCATAAAGAGTCAAGCAAGATTTCATGGAAGTGATGACATTTAAGTGGGCCATTAAAAGATGGATAGGAATTCAACAAAGAGATGGATGGAAGACATTCCAGGCATAGGGCACAACATGATCAAAACCATTCAAGACTGTGGAGGGCAGAGTGGGTTTGAAAGGGCAGGGAGCTGTCCTCTTTGAGTGAATGAAAGGTAGTAACGAGATAAAGTTGGAAAGGGAGGCTGGCACCAATTCCATTAACTGCTGAACTACCAGGCTTGTGATTTCTTTTATATCCAAAAGTTATAGTTTGACTAATTGCTTTTTTCTCTCTTGCCCTTATTTTCCTTCTCATTCAGAAGAGTAGGGGTTGATTAAATAAACAGGACAGCCATTCTAAGAACAGGTGATGAGGAGGGAAATGTTGCTACTATGAAGGAGGGAGAGAATAGCTTTTGTGTCTCAAGCTGGGCAGTTTCCCAGATCTCATTTACTGCCCTATAACCAACCAACCAACCAGTCTGTGGGTCAACTCCACCTACACTCCCCAATATCTCTCCTCCTCTTCTCATCTTCTATCATTGGCCCCAGATGCCCAGATTTTTAGAGAACATATGCCTCTCCCTCAAAGTACCTATTCTGAGCTCTCCTGCATTGAAGAGACCTTTGGAAACCAAACAAGAAGGAATCTAAAAGGAGAGGTACAGGCAAAGACCTTTTATTTGTTCCTTGATTTCACTGGAGATAGTGGTGGAGGGGGAAATAAAAAATATTTATCAAGCACTTACTATGTGCCAGACACTGTGGTAGCACTTTACAATTATTATCTCACTTGATCAAACCCAGTGAGATTTCAATTTGGAAGCAAAGTTCATCTTCCCCTAGACATGGTGGCCACCTTCTCTCACTTTTTCCTCCCTTCTCTGCTCTTGCACTCACTATATTATCAACTTCTTGCACCATTTTGTATTCCCTGGCAGTGCCTGGCAAGTGTCCTGGATCTGTTGAATGAATGAATGAAGTTATTTGGATGCAAATTTTGACTCATAAAAATATACTTCCTAACAATTAGGGCTGATCAAACATAGCATGGCTTACCTCAGGAAATAAGTGAGTTCTCTGTTATTGGGAACCTTGAAGCTGCCCTAGATAACCATTTGTCAGGGATGTTGCAAAGGATTAGTTACTAAAATATTAATAGTTAAAATGTTAAATGGCAGCTATCAAAGGTAGAGGTGAAACTGAATTCAACAAATATTTGATTCCATTCAACAAACATTTATATTCAAATGTTTGTTGAATCTGGTCCCCGACACAGGCAAGCAGTCAGCGAGGCTCACCAGTCTTCCTGATCTATGTCCTGCCACTGGACTCAAATAACTCTTAAGGAGGGAGTGAGGCTGATGACTTTGCACAGCCTTGCCTCACTTAAATCTAATTCATTTGCAAGTCAAGACATCACTCTCCTGAAGGAATGAAGGTTCTCTCTTGAAGGTCCTCTTCAAGAATGAAGGATAAATAACAAGCTTATTGAGTTGAAGGTCCTGTTTTATTCTATTAAAAGAACAACAATCCAGTTTTTTCAAAAAGGCTATATTTTCTTCTCTTTTTTAAAAATTGAAAGAACCCCACCAATTACCTCCTGAAAGAGATCCTCAATGGAAAACTCCTAGGAATATGGTAGCCAAATTCCAAAGGTCCCAGGTCAAGGACAAAATGTTACAAGCCACCAGAATGAAAGAATTCAAGAATTGTGGAAACACAATCAGAATAACACAGAATTTAGCAGCTTCTACACTAAGGGATCAGAGGGCTTGGAATATGATATTCCAGAGGTCAAAGGAGCTAGGATCAAAACCAAGAATCACCTATCTAGCTAAACTGAGTATAATACTTCAGGAAAAAAATGGAATTTCAATGAAATAGAAAACTTCCAAGCTTTCTTATTGGAAAGACCAGAGCTGAATAGAAAATTTAACTTTCAAATACAAGAGAATCAAGAGAAACATGAAAAGGTAAACAGGAAATAGAAGCCATAAGGGACTTACTAAAGTTGAACTGTTTACATTCCTACATGGAAAGATGATATTTATAACTCATGAGACTTTTCTCACTATTAGGGTAGTTAGAGGGAAAATAAATATATATATAAAATTAAGGAATGTACTGGGAGAAAGAGAAAGGGAGAAGTAGAAAATAGTAAAGCGTTTCACATAAAAGAGTCAAGAAAGAGCTTTTACAATGGATGGGAAGAACGGGGAGGTGGGAGGGAATAAGTGAGCCTTACTCTCATTGGATTTCGATATAGGCATGGAATTGGGTATGGAAATCTATCTTACCCTACATGAAGACAGGGGGAAGGGGATAGGAGAGGGAAGATACTAGAAGGCATGACAGATTTGGGGAAGGGATAATCAGAAGCAAACAATATTGGGGGGGGGCAGGTCAAGGCACAGAATGGAATAAATGGAGGGCAGCACAGGATAGAGGGAAATGTGGTTGGTTTTTCACAACATGACTGCTCCACATGTATGACCTATATCTAACAGCTTGCTTTCTCAATGAGGGTGGGTGGGAAGGGAGGAAGGGGGAGAATGTGGAACTCAAAGCTTTAAAAATGAATGTTAAAAATTGTTTTTGCATGCACCTGGGAAATAAGTTGTACAGGCATTGGAGTATAGAAATGGGGGATGAAAAAATGGGAGTGATAGAAGGGAGGGAAGATTGGGGAAAGGGGTGGTTGGGGTACATACTGTCTTGGGGTGGGGGGAGGGGAGAGATGGGAAGAAAATTTGGAACTCAAAATCTTGTGGAAGTGAATGTTGAAAACTGAAAATAAATAAATTGTATCTAGAAAAATAAAAAGAGTCTGATTCCATCTCTACCCTTTAAGATATGACATTGACAATTTTAACGAGGTGCTGGGGATATGAAGATGAAAAAGAAGACCTGATTGCATGGTGCTTAGATTCTAGTAGGGAGATGGGCCATACACAAATAACTACGGCATAAATTAGAACTATTTAGTACACAGGAGGAACCAGACTTGTCATGAAATTTAATTCAGTTCAACAGTTATACAGTAAGTAGATGTAATGTTCAAGGCACTTCCTTGGGCAATGGTGATGCCATGATAGGTTTAATATCAGTTCTGCCCTCAAGAAGCTTATGACCTAATAAAAGCCTGTAAACAAATAGCTATGATACCTACTGAAGCAGTAAGTGCCAAGGAGAGGTCCAGACAAAGTACTATGAAGTGCAACCCTTGTTCCAAAAGCACTATAGAAATTATTATTATCTTTAAAAAAATTCACTCACATTTTATTTTTCTACAGCAGAAAATAGCTTAAATATTAAAATCTTAAGCTTTTTCTGATGGAGACTGATTAATCTTTAATAAAACTGCTACTATCATTTTAAGAAAAATGGGGGAAAGGGAGCTGCAGTTGGAACTGCTGTTCTATGAGATATTTTTCACTATGTAATAAGGGAGAAAAGATGTAAGCTTAACTCTGTCAATGATGATCTACAAGATTAAAATACGAAGGAGACAGAAAGAAAACAGATATCTTCTTTCTTTAGGAACCATTATCTTGCAAAGAGCATGAAGAGAATTCTTGTAAGAAGACTTTGTTATGGTAAGTAAATTAAATAGTGTAGAATTGTATTTTCAGAAGTGAAATCATCTACTTTTACAGTGAGAATTTGAGGTGACTCTGACTATGATCATTTTGACAATTTTTTATTATTCAGTCATTCAATCATGTCCAACTCTTCAAGACTCCATGGACCATAGCATGCCAGGCCCTTCTCTCCTGCGCTGTCTCACAAAGGTGGCTCAAGTGCATATTGGTTACTTCCATGACAATTCTCACTCCTAAAATGTTGTAAATTAGCATTTATGTCTTTGTTATTGATTTTAGTATTAATAAATTATATATTTATTAACTTTAATAGTTATTTAATTTTAGAAGATTCATGGATTTAATAGCTTTGAATAACTACTATTGGGAAAAGAGGTTTCTCTAGTATATTAAATAATATTTGATTAACTGGGAGGTTGTAGCCTGGAGCATAGCTGATTGTTGTATTGAATTTGTATTAATGAGAAAATGTACAACCATATCCACAGATTACCATAGGGCTCAAGAAGATATGTTTAAAAATGGGAATGAGTCAAGTATTAGAGTGAGGATTGACCTATAATAGGGATGAAATTGACAGACTCCTTACTAAAGAAGGAAGGGAGAACTTCCGGCTTAGAGAGAAAGGATGAAAGACCACAGATGTACAACCCCAGAATGGGAAAAGACCTTAGAGGTTACCTACTTCAACTTAGACATGAAAGGGAATTTCATACCTGGCAAATTATCGATCTTCTTGTCTCCAAGGCTGTATCCCCTACAGGATCAGGGGAGAGTAAATAGTCTAGGGTGGCTAGAATGCAGCAAACATGCCCTCTAATACCTTCCAATTAGAAAATCCTGATGGTCAAAATGGCAAAAACACATTGCTTAATCAGTGACTTTACTGAGCAATACCATAGTTTGTTTTTGTGTAAGAAATAAGGAAGAATGGCAGCATTCCTAACTGACCACTCATTAAAAGTGCCCAAGTTATGACTCTGAAATAAACTGGTGGTCTTTTTCCATATGGATTTTACATTTGAGTGACATGGGATCCTCAGGCAAGAATGAAACTGAGCATCAACCTCTCTTCTGGATCCAGAGACAGCAGTACCAGGACACCAAAGAGTTGGAAAGTCAGGGCCAGGAGAAAAAATATTGGCAGTGAAAAGAGTAACTTTTTCTGTAGTGGGAGGGTTTGAGATAATTGAAAATGCTGCATAATTTCCACAATATGTGGGCCCAAGCTTATTAGTCCAGATGGAATGTAAGCTCCCTAAGTGCAGAGATTATTTCTTTTTCTTTTTTCTTTGCCATTGTTTCTCCATTACCTACTACAGCGCGTAAGGTGCTTAATAAGTTTTTGTTGATTTATTGATTAGTTAACCTATCGCAGTCTCTGTCCAAGATGGTTACTTATGGACTAACAATTACCTTTAAACTGCATTTCAATAATCTATATAGAGAGAGCTCATAGCAGGAGGCAGCTAGGTGGCACAGTGGGAAGGATGTTGGACTTGGAGTCAAGAAAATCTGTATTTAAATCTTGCCTCAGACACTTGCTTAGCTATACAACCTTGGACAAGTCACTTAAACTCACTTTGGCTTCAATTAACTCTTCTGTAAAATGGGGAAGGGACCAAGCATCTATTATGTAACAGGTACTGTGCTAAGCACTTTACAAATATTATCTCATTTCATAATATTTAAATTTTTTAAAAAAATAACACTATCTCATATTATTTTTGTGAGGATCAGATGAGTCAATATATATAAAATGCTGTGCAAATTTCATAGGATTATGTATATATACATATATATGTGCTAGTTATGACATAGACACAGTCTTCATCCATTGTTTTTCCTCTATAAATGGCTAACCTTTTATCTTTCACATGACCTGAGGAGGGGTCTCATTAAGAAGTTGCTGTGGTGCTTTGGAGCTCATTGCAATCATCTTGAGATGAGAACATTCAGACAACTTCATCATCGATAGGCAACCCTCTTCTCCATTTGGACTTTGTGCATTTCATCTTCCAGGATAATGGCAGAGGCTGTGAAGAATGTGCTTCCTTGCTTTCTGCCTGACTCGATATGGAGACATAGCAGATTGCTGAGCAAAGCTTTTTCTGTGGTCACATCTGCCAAAGACTCTCTTATGACCTGAACACATGCATGAGAGACGTCTTGTCTGAGAATAATCGTTTTAAGGCTGTGTTTTGCTCTACTGAGGCAAATACTTTTTTATTTCTTGGTAATCAACAAACAATAAACACAGCAAGACCTTATATTACTTTCAGTCAACTGTGTAACTCTGAAGATGCTGTAGAAAATTGGACCTAAAAGCCTGCCTACTCCTTTCATCAAGGATACTCTCTTTAAAAAAAAAGGAAGAAAAAAAAGAAAAGAAAAAAACTTTTAATGTCTTTTGTCTTTATATCACAGTCATTTCAACAACTCCCCTGTCCAGATTAAACCCTCCTTTATGACAAAGAAACCAATGAAGCAAAAAATCTGATACAGTGACTGCCTCTGACAATGAATCGGAGAGTCTGTTCTCGTACTCTAGTCATCAAGGGCACTTTTGATGCCTATACGGGCTATTTTCCTAATAATGTTTGAGAGATGTGAGAGGAGGCATATTGGTTAGTGATTGCTGGTGTCTTATTCACCTTCTTGGGGTCAGCAATAATGTCTGTTATCTTTTCCATTCTTTTGGAAGTTTCCCCCTCTTAGATATATCCTGAGCATTCACCTCTGACTACCTTAGAGTCACTCAAAACAAAGTCAAGTGCAAGTCATGTCATCATTTCTATGATGTCACGGTCTTCTTTGAAAATGAAGGATAAACACAACCTTAGAATAGAGTTATCTCCAATAAAGATTTATTTTTTTTCTGCATGTAGGCAGCACAGTTATGGGGAAAGAACCCTGGCTCCTAAGGTGGAAATCTTGTCTTAGAAAAATACTGCTTGTGTGACACGGGGGAAGTCATTTGAGTTCCCCGAGCCTCAATTTTCTTACCCATAAACTGGGTCTCTTCTTCCAACTCTTGCTCAGTGACCCTGTGATCCTCTTTGGCCAGGACCCGTCACTCTTCCTGACTCTTCTTAAATATCATTATTATTTCGTCACCTCAGGTACTGATGTAGTGGTAGAGTATAAATGAGGTGGCATCATTATTGTTGCTGATGAGAATAAATCACTTGAGAAATGTGAATGGAAGCATGGCCTGGTGAAAAGAGCCCTGGGATTAGGACTTGAATCTTAGCTTAGTTGCTTACCATTAGTATGATTGTAAGTCACTGAAAAGCTTTGTAGGCTTCCTTTCCTCTTCTGCAAAGTAGTGGAATTGGAAAGGGTGACATCTAAGGCTGGTTCTAGCATCACAGAGTTAGAACTGGTCATCTAATCTACCCCCCAACAACAACCCAGTGGCACATTGGACAAAGCACTGTGCCTGCAGACAGAAAAACTGTTAAATAAATCTCAAATATTTGTTAGCTGTGTGACCTTGGGTAACTCACTTAACCTCTGTTTGCCTCAGTTTCCTATTCTGTTAAATATGAGTACCTTCCTTTCAGGGTTATTGTGAGGATCAACTGAGATGATATTTGTTTTGTAAAAAGCACTTGGCACATAGTAGCTTTTCTATAAATGCTTATTCCCTTCGATCACAGAATGAAGCAGACCATTTTCTTTTATATTATGTTTTGTTTTATGATTTCCCCCATTCATTTTAATTCTTCTATTCAACATGACTAAGGTGAAAATGTATTTAATAGGAATGTATGTGTAGAACCTATATAAGACTGCACACCATCTTGGGGAGGGAGTGGGGAGTGAGGGGGTAGGAGGAGGAGGGAGGGGAAAAATCTAAGATATATGGAAGTAATTGTAGAACACTGAAGACAAGTAAAATAATTTTAAAAATTAAAAAAAGAATTGAAGAGATTAAAAAAATAAATAAATGCTTATTTCCTTCCTCCTTCATTTTACAGATGAGGAAACTGAGACCCAGAGAGTTTAATGACTTGCTCAAGTTCATCAGAGACAGTAAACAGTAGAGCAAGAATTCAAACCCAGCTTCTCTGATTACAAATCTAGTACACATTCCTTTGTATCACATATCCTCCCAACACAAAATCCCAGGATCTTATAAATGCCAGCAGGTCTATCCTATTTCATGTCTCTTTGTTGCTTTACTTTGAATTTCAAATGCTGTTGGTGTATGCTGGCAAAGTTGGATCTCATGCCAAGCTCTCTTCGGAATCTTTTTCCCCTCAATTGCATTTCACTGGCTTGTTAGGTATACTGGTTATAATTTTCTGTCATCCTCCTCTGTAATTTTTACAAGTGAGCTTTTACTCTAAATTCTTATTGCCTTCAGCTGTCATGTCTCTCAATTTGTGAAGGAGGAAGGGAAGAAGGAAGGAAGGAAGGAAGGGAGGAAGGGAGGGAGGGAGGGAGGAAGAAAGAAAAGAAATGAGGGAGGGAAGTGAAAAGGGAGGGAAGGGAGAAGGGAGGGAGGAAGAAATGAGAGAAGGAAGGAGGAAAGGAAGAGAGGGAGAGAAGGAAAGATGAGGCAATAAAGAAAGGATAGGATAGGAAGGAAGGAAAGAAGGAGGGAGGCAAGGAAGGAAGAATAGAAATGAAGAGAGAGGGAGAGAAAGATAGAGAGAAAAGAAAGAATGGAGGGGGAAGGAGGTAGAAAAGGAAAAAACAAAAAAAATAAGGAATTTATTAAGAGTTTTCTATATGCCAGACAGTGTGCTAAATACATATCTCATTTTATCCTCATAAAAACCTTGGGAGATAGGTGCTATTATTATTCCCACTTTACACTGAGGAAACTGAGGCAAACTTAAGTGATTTGCCTGGAGTCATACAACTAATAAGTGTCTGTGGCAGTATTTGAACTTAGGTCTTCCTGACTCCAGATCCAACGCTCTATTCACTGGTCCACCCAGCTGTCAAATGTTTGCCAGCTGGAGCATTTTTAGGACTCTTTCAGCCTCCTCAGTGCAGTGGTTGTGTGGTACTAATTAGACTTCTTTAAGAAATGGTGATACAATGTCTTTTTCACTATTTAGTATTTTTCAGAGCCAAGAAGTTGTTTAAACAGATATGGGGTGGAGTTGCTGTAATAATATACTGTGTCTTCATTTTCATTTTTCTCCAGTGCTATGCTGATTTTGACCTGTGGTCTAACCAGATGATGAATTGAAAGCACACAAATACTGGATCTTAAGTGACTCACAAAGAAAGCATTCATGAACTATAGGTGTGGAGGCTCTAAATAGTCTTTAACTCTTTGGTCACTTTCATCTCTAGATCCCGATCGTTTTTTGCCTTGTGCCCACCTTTGTATCAAAGAAACTGAGCATGAAGATATACTTGACTTAGTTTGGAGGATCGGGTCAAGTTCTTCCTAGAATTTCTTTACTTTTTTATCCTTAGTATCAATTGTTATTGCATAAACTGCAATTATCTTCATGCTTACACTTCTCATGAGCACTTCAAGGCAAGTAGGTCAATTGTTCGATGAAATACTATTTCTTATAGCCTATGCGCACGTGATCAATCTGCTGACCCTTTTATTTGCTTCTCTGAGGTGAACTTGTGAACTCAATGGGTTTTTTTGTTTGTTTTTTGTCTTCTGCTTTCATTTCCAGGACTAATGTCCTATGGGTGGAGTTCATTTCCTCCAATAATGTATCAATTCATTGCTCCTTGGACAAAAGTAGGACATTAATAACACCTACAGTTAAAATTTAAAGACATTACACACCAAGTACTTAAATATCAGCCTAATTGAATTGATGGTGCTTTACAAATATTGGCTGTTATTATACTCTCTCCTTTCCCCCTCTTTGTCTTGTCTTTCCCGCCTTCCTGCCTCTCCTCTAACACTCTTTCCCCTTTTCTCATTCTCTTGTCTGTGCCTTAGTTTCACTAAAGGAGTGAGAGAAAGGAATTGTTTCCCGCTCCTATTTTTAAAAAATGAAATATCTTTTCTTGGTGAAGAAAGAGAAGCATGTCCATCAGGATAGCGTTGACCTTGGTTGTAGCAGCGACTCTCCTCTGCCTTTACAAATATTTGGTTTGGGATTCTCTCCCTTCCCCATATACTCACAGTCCTCAGATACCACTGTTTTCCAAGTGACAGACTCTCCTTAGCCATCACCACTTCCCCTATTATTCTCTAACACCTGGGAATCTACTTTAGTTCTCCTCAGGCAAAACTCTTTCTTAAAGTAAGAAATAGAAGAGAATTTATTGCTCAAAGCAAGCAATCCAAAGCAACCAAAGCTGACAATGTTCTTGACTCCTAGGAAAGGTGTGGTTTTATCTCTTCTGTTCTCTCGAAGAGCACCTGTGAAGAAATACGTCCTTTCTTACTTCTGGTGGAAAGTATATGTCTACGAATATATATGTAGCCCCACCTAGTGAAATTGGTGGTCCCCTGAAGGATAGCCCTGTAACACTTGTGTATGTGCAAGAAATGTGACACATGATTCTCATGAGATTTCTGGGAGGAGGAGAAAAAAAAGAGAAAGATGGGGCAAAGAGAAAAGCACAAACTTCAGATGATAAATGGGAGGTCTTTTGGAGCCATAGGCATGGGACCCCCAAAATGCCCCTTAGTTCCCAGCACCAGTATCCCCCAAAACTACTTAAGGTAAACTCATTGGATGAGATCATTAGCTCCTCAGTTGAGTGAAGATTTCCCCTTACTCCTAGGTCACAGAGCCTTCTAAGTCTTATGTATTCTATTGCCTAAATAAGTCTGTATGAGTTCACCAATTACTATCTTACTTTCTTGTTCTGATTAATAAGTTTAGTCACTATTTGTGACTGTCCTTTGTGTAATAAGCATCTCATGGAGAGGGGTAACTAAGCCAGCTTTTTCAACTATGACACAGAACCACTTCCCTCTAGAGTGATCAGAGAAAGTGACTGAAATACTCCTCCTCAAAAAAAATCACCTTTAGATTTGAAATATCCGATATGTAATAGATAGATAATTCTAGCAATTTTTGGATGGTAGAGTGGGGCATGGAAAGGCCCAGTTGCTAGATGGATGGAAGTAAGGCTAGTTATTAGCCCCTATGGCCAAGTGAGGGCCATTTTAGGATAAAAATACCAGGCTTTCCCCACCCCCCACCAAGATTCCTTTAAAGATCAGTTCACGTGCTATTTTCTTCAAGAAGTCTTTTCTGCTTCACTGAATTGTTCACTTAATTGGTAATTCCTACCAATTATTTTATTAATTATGGGTAGAGATCTCCAGTTATTGACCTCTGTACATGTTGAAGACTCCCATAGAATGTAAGCTCCTGTAGGGTAAGAATAGTTTTATTTTTGAATTTGTAACCCCAATGCTTCACACAGTATCTAGTACATAGTAGGCACTTGATGAATGTTTAACTGACTGATTAATGCTCTGTTATCTGACAATTATGTTCTCTACAAATCTGTATCACTTATTTTCTTTCAGAGATAGTAGATTCCCCCTCACAGGAGATCTTCAAGGAGAGGCTACATAACAGCTCATCAGGTAAGCTCTTGTGGGAATTGTTTTTCACATATGGATTAGACTAGATTCAGCTACTGCTGTGTACCACTAAGGTCCCTTCCAATTTGAATTCATCCCCCTATCCAATCAGTAGGGAAGAACTGTTGATCTTGCCTTGACAACTACCACCTCTATCCCCTTCTCTGTATTCACCCAGCCTCTTAGTTTAGAGGCTTATCACTTCACATCTGGACTTTTTCAGTTATCTCTTGATTTATTTTCCCTGCCTCCAGTCTCTTGCCTTCCCAATCCATCCTCCCGATAGCTGCAAATTAATATTCCTAAAGTACAGATCTGACTATTTCACCGCACTGCTCAGAAATCTTCAATGGCTCTTCCTTGCCTTTGGGATAAATACAAAATCTTCAGTTTGGTATTAAAACCTTTCACAGTCTGGCTCCCACCTGTCTTTCCAGTCTTATTTCATATTACTTGCCTTCATGCATTTTCTGTTCCAGTTCAAGGGTCCTGATAACCATCCCCCCATATATGATATCGCATGTTTCATCTCCAGTCCTTTTCTATAGTTGTACCCCATGGCTAGAAAGCAGTCTCTCCTCATGTCCACCTTAGCTGCTACCTTCAAAGCATTAGAAGCCAGCTCTTATATGACGCAGAATGTCTCTCATGTGTAGCCTTTCCTAATTATCCCAGGACCCTCTCCTTCTTGAAACTACTTTGTATTTTCTTACTTTTGTGTATGTTTTATCTCCCTCTTCACAAAAGACTATAAACTTACCCCTACTTCACAGCTAAGGAAACAGACAGATTTCAGTAAAGTGGCTTGCACGGGTCACACAAGTGCTTAGTGTCTCAGGTAGGACTTGAACTCAAATTTACCAGCCTCCAAGTCAAGGGATCTACCCACTGTGACAAAGCTCATTTCACTTTAGCTTTTGTATCCCCATCTCCAGGAAAGTGCTGTCCACAGAATAATTCCTTAAAAAGGTTTCTTAAATTGAGTTTAATTCTCTAGTTTTCTTGAGTTTAACTCTGTAATTTTCCTTTATCTTAACAGTTATTAAAGCCCTTTAGACAAATCTGTCCTCTGTTGAAAATAATTAAAGGGAAAGAAAAGCAGGTAGAGTAGGTTAGTTTTTCTTCCTAGTAAGGCCAGGAGAGCCTAAGGAACCTGGAGTACACTAGAGACTTAAGAATGGATTGGTAACAGAAGTATTGAGATTGAGGTAAATGAGACCATAAAGCAAGGATTGTGGGGGTGCTAGTCAAGAAATAATAAATGTAATTAAACTATATTATCTCATTTGATCATCACATTAGCCCTATGAAGTAAATGGTATTATTACACCCATTTTACAGAGAGGAAAATTAAGGCTGAGAGGTGTTAAATGACTTGGACAGGGTCATTTAGCCAAATATATGTCCAAGGCAGCATTTGAACAGAAGTCTTCTTGCCTCCCATTCTAACTTTCTAGTTACTGTGCTACTTAGTTACCAGGTAGAATTAAATAAAGAGAGGAAGGACAATTCAACTAGGATTGAACCAGGTCCTTTCCATCTTTGGTTTCCTATGCTTACTGACTTGTACGCAGCAGTTACTTTTTAAACTAAAGAGCATATACTACTCATGTTTTTTTTCTTTTCTTTTCTTTCTACTGTTGTAAAAATCTCAAAATTGTGTTTTCTTTGCTCCTCTTCCAGATAGCATGTTGTAACATTTCTTGGTTGAAGAGTATGAAAGAGGTATTATTGTAAACTCAGCATCCATGGATCTGATTCTCCTAAAAGGAAAGCAATCCATCCAATTCTGTTAGTTAGAAGGTTGGATGAGAATTGTCCCTTACCACAAAAACTTCCCTCTTCTATAGTTAATAAATACGTTTGTCAAGTGGGTACACATTTTAAAATGACTCGATTCAGGCCATATAATATAATAGACACCTGTGTGAAGTCCTCTGCTCTCTCACTAATTTCTATCCCTAGAAAAAAAGGAATAAAACTAAATGTTTTTATTTGGAGGTTGAGGGAGGTGGGAGGAAGTTCTATTCTCTTATCACAGCTAAGTCCACTCACTACAACTTGAGCTTTACATAAACTCTTTATACCTTTTGGAAATATCGAGAAACAGCATAATCATAGTGGCTAAAGCATTGAACTGAAAATAAATTATGGGTTCAAATCCCACTCCAGACACTCATCAGTTGTATACTCTCAAGCAAGTTACTTAATTTTTCTCAATCTGAGTTTCAATATCTTATATTCATATATAACCTAAGACCACCATGACAATTGTAATAAAACTTCATCAAACCAATGTAGTAGTAATACAATAATGAAGGCATATCTAGCTGACCAGCTCCAGTAGCCAATATCAGGGGTTGTTTAGCATCTAGCTCACCCCATCTGACCAGCAAGTAGAACAATGAACTGCCATCTGTGTGCCCTCTATGTCCTCCACTATGAAAATATATATATGAAAATATATGTATATACATATATATACACAAGGAGTCCCAAAAATCTTAGTGCTGTTTTAAGTATAATTGCTCTAAGATTTTTGGGACACCCTTCAATATGTATATGTTCAAATCCTACTTCATACACTGACCAACTGTGTGACCCCAAGCAAGTCACTTAACCTCTCTCCTTTTCAGTTTCTTCATCTATAAAACAGGGAGGATAATAATATCTTGTATGTTCTTTGGAACTCAGACTATGCCTTGTTTTTCTCCATGTGAAACAATTCTATTCCCTCCCAGCCAAAAAAGAGGGAATTAAGTCATTGGAAAAGATTATCCCAGACCTTCCTTCCTGGCAAGGCTATGTAACTCAGACAGATAGTATTTCCTTGTTTCCAAGGATTTCTATATTTGTAGTACCAATTCCTTAGGGAAACAGAGTGGATTACAGTTGTTAACTATCATTTCTGAAGGCAGTCAAGGGTGCCACGCACTTTAAGACAAGGTCTAATCCCGATCCCTGATCTCCAGGCTTTAGCTCCAAATAGCTTCAACCATCTGAATTTTCAAAGTCCATCCACCCATACCTTGCTCTTAGTTCTCCTGGGCTAGGGCCCAGTTTGTATGAACACATTTTTATCTGACTTCTTTGCTATCTTTCCCTAAATATACCTTCCCATATGTGTGTATGCCTAAAACTTGTTCCACCTAAGACCACCATGATTGTAATAAAACTTCCTCAAATGAATGTAGTATTAATATAATAATGTAGTCATACCTAGTTGAGGTTGACCAGCTCCAGTAGCTAATTTCAGGGGCTGTTTAGCATCTGGCTGACTCCATCTGACCAGCAGGAGGATCAGTGAACTGCCATCTGTGTGCCTTTTACATCCTCTACTCTGAATTCTAAATTCAACATTAAGAAATGCAAGTCACTTCCTACTATCTGCAGAACTCTGAGAGGGACTTAGTCACAGACCACAGGTCCATAAGACCTTGACGGTACTGGCCACCTTGCTTTTCCCACTGCAGGGAAAGGGAAGAGAAAATGTTGATGCTACGAGGAAAGTCATCACTCATTCATTTATTCAACAAAGTGAATACCTTCTGCTGTAAGATAGCCACAATAGCAGAGGAGTGGGGAAAGGGGTGGTAGCAAGTTGTGACTTCTGTGTAGCTCTGATTTAATGAGGTCTCCAGTCTGCAATGATGACAGTTGAGACAGACCAGGAAGATCCTAAAATCAGGAACTACAAATCTCAGGCTAGTACAATTATAGAGCTCTTTTGAAGCTTAAATGAGGTAGTTTAAGGAAAAATAAGAGTATGTATTTTACATAGAGGGGCAAATACTTTCTAATAAAGTGGTAGAAGTCAAAGGAATGAGTTCAAAAAGGTTGTCGATCAATTCATAGGGAAGAACTAGTTATTTTTTTCCAGAGTAAGTTATTTACAAGAGAAAAGGGTTTGGGCAATATCCCTAAAGCCCCAAGGATGATGCCATCTACTAAACTTTCCCATAACTTATGAGGAATGGCATATGGAGCCTAATGGGTCTGACTTCAAATGGCATTTCTTATGTTCCATTTGTCACATGGTATTGCAGAACTAATGTTTTTTATAGGACTCAAGACAAGGTAATTATGGAAAATAAACCCACTGGCTTGGGACCTGAATTTTTAGTTACCCTCTAAGTCAGGTGCTTCTCTCAGTCACCACAACAAACAAACCAACTATTCAAGAACTGAATAACAGGGACCATGTTAGTGTCAGGGAGGGGATGGTCAGAAGACCGGAGGGAGATGCCCTCCTTCCTGTCACTAGTTGGCTTAATTGGTTGTTAGTAGAGTTGTGTCATTTAGAAAATGGTCTCCCTGAGGAAGGATCATACCAGACAAAAATGATTTCTTTTTACTTCGGTAGAATATAGTCCCACTAAATTCAAAGTGGCTTTCAAGAGGATGAGTGAATGGATAAAGAAATACCTATCAGTATGGTTCTTGATATAAGGAAAAACAATGAAAAACTGAGCTTAATATAACTGAAGGATGAGGATGATTTCATGAAAACAACCACCACTAATCAACCTCCCCTTGGAGTACTTCACGATCAGGTAGACATCAGCCTTGGCCTTTCCATTCTGAGAATTTTTATAATCTTATTTGAGCACTTGCCACTGGCCCTATCACTATTTTGCATGACCTCAGGCAACTAACAGCTCTTCTCAGCACATCAGTTTCCCTTCTGTAAAATGATGGGGCTGGGCTAGGTGATTTATAAAGTACTTTCCAACTCTGCCATTCCAGCTGTTTAAGAAATTATGATTATAATATGATTATGATTACTCTATAACTAATTACACAATTGTTTTATGTAACTAATAACGAGTATAGTCAATATGGATTCTGAGGGGTCAAGCATGTGGCCTCCTCTAAGGATAATTGGAGGGAAGATAAATGGTGGAATGTTCATTACCGTCAATGTGGGTTCCAACAGGATAAGAAAGGAGGTATTTCAGCTCATTGCAAGAACTGTTTTTTTTAAAAAGGAGTCCTAGGTTATCCTGTTGGACTCCCCAGTGTTCACAAAGAGGATCCATCATTCCTACCTCCACTGTGGCTCAGTAGAAAATGTGCTATGTTTTGGAGTCAGAGGACCTGAGGGTTTGAACTGGCAGCACTGCTGTTAATCTCTGTGATTTTGGCCAAATCCCTTCTCTCAGAACCTGGGCTTCCTCATCTAAAGTAGGATACTGGATAAGATGGTCTCTCAGATCCCTTTTGGTTCTACAGCTACCATCCTCTGAAAGGCAGAATGTCAGAACTGGAAGAGACTATGAAGAGTGCCTAATTAATGCCCTGCCTCACCTAGAAGGATGATGTGTCTGAGATCACATTACTAGTTAGTGGCAGAATTAGAAATGGAACCCATGTTACCTTACTTCTAATGTATTCTCTTAAACTATTAAACCAAATTAAATTCATTAAGCCACTCTGCCCCTCCAACACTCAGTCCTGCTCCAAAATTAACTGTCTTCCCTCCCTCACATATGCCTAAAAGGTTAATCTTGGAGAGGGAGATGAGGAAATTGCCTTCTTGTACCAGAGCTACTCAGTTCGGGAGAGGCCTGGACAGTTGGATCTCACCCTCTGGAACTCACCAGTTCCTTTCATTCAATAAGACCTGAAAAAAGTCACAGGAGCCAAGATTTAACAGTTATGCAGATAAAAATTCAAGTCAGAAGATTGAGTTTAAGTCTTAGCTCTGTGCCTTTGGGAAAGTCATTTTTACTAACCAGTTTCTTCATCTTTAAAAAAAAGATAAGGGTGTTAGAATAATCCCTATGGTTCCTTCAGACTCTGAGTCCTATGACCCTATGGTAGTATTATAATCATAAACAAGTCTATAGCCCCTTCCCCTAGCAGTTAGGTACTGAGAGAAAACACAGTACAGAAGGATAGAATTCTTTACCTCGGATAAAGCAAATCAGCAAATAATAGGAACTCAATAAATGCTAGTTGATTGTAGATTACCTAACTGGTCTTGTCTATTCTTTGTCTTCAGTATGAATTAGGGGGCATTTCTCTGTATTTTATTCAATTGGTTCCATAGCTGAGATACAGGGCAAATAAATCTTGAAAATGAGATTTCTTGAGAATCTTGAGATTCCAAGGTTCTCAGGGGCTTTAGGAAGGAACCCATCCTCCTGCCTCTCTTACATCAGATGAAAATTCTATGATCTCTTTAACTTATAGAATTAGGTATCATTTTATTTCTCCACTTTTCATCTACCTGCTCTACTTCCTTGGATCAATTATGGGAGGAGAAGAGGCTATGAATAGGTAGAGTAGCCTTTGGGCAGTGTGGTGTCATAGAAAGAATACTGGATTTAGACCTGGGTTCCAGTCACTTCATCCTTTTGGGAATAAGTTTCCTTATATTTGAAATAGGAATGATAATTTTATGATCCATTTCACATGGCAACTTTAAGAAAAGTGCTTTAGAAATTTTAAAGCCTACAAATTAGAGTCATATTCATAGGGGCCATCTAATCTTTTCCAAGATATGACCCACCTTTTCTTCCCAGACCAAGGATTCCCAGGGAATTGCTGGCGAGGTTGCTGCCTAGGGTTACAGGAAGGAGGAAGATGCAATTATATAGCGTGTAAAAAAATAATTTCATTTCTAATGCTTTCCCCTGCTGGGCCACTTAGAGCACAAACAATAACAAACACTCAGCAATGGAAACAGCATAAGGCACACACGATGGGAAATGTCCAATGACAGGCGAACCTCACTGAGCATGCAGCTCCAAGATATCTGCAAGGGAGTCGTTATTTGGGGCCATGGTTGCTACTTAATAAGCAATATCATGGCAGGCAGGACTGGAAAGCACATACAGCCCCTGCCTGCTGATAGGGCTCTTGGGGGCAGAGGGCAGTGCTCATATACTGAGATCACTTTCCATCCCCTATCCAGGTTCTGACTGATGCTACTTGGAAAGATTCATGGAAATCTAATTGCCCTGCTCTCTCTTCTGTTCACCTTCTCTTGCTTCTATAGTAGAGATCAGGGAAATTCTCTATTTCCTCCCGAGAGAAGTCAGGCTCCCCATAAGTGTCCTCCAGTTACGAAAAAATTGCTGAAGTCTCATGTTAAAGCCTATTTGCCTGTTAATTTGCATACTCTGTATATTTAATGACACAATATACTGAGAATTCACTCCTTTATCCCTTCTCTCACTCAGCCAGCCACTTCCTCTCCCCCCAAAGCCTTTCAGTGACCTCCCAGGCTCTAGCCTCAATTCAAAACACAGGCTTACCCATGCTATACCTTCCTAGTGAAGTCATTTTTTAATAAACAGGCTTCTTCATGTTACTGAAAGACTCAGCTGTTATATTGTTCTTATGGGATGAATTGTTCCATGTAACGCTGTTTTGTTTGTCAGCATATTTCTCAGAGCCAATATATGAAGTTAGACAGAAAATACCTGCCATCTTGGTCAGATGTCAGCAGAGTGGTCCCAACCCCAAATTCACTACTTCTGGCTTCCCCCTGAGCAGTCTAGCCAGTAGAGGTTGGGAAGAAGGAACAGGCAGAGGATATATTCGTTTACTGATACAGAACAAGGACTCTGTCTCACTGGGAGAAGGGAGCTCAGTCTTCTCAGGCACGGTATGTAGGGTGAGAGGGGTGGTTCTTTAACTTCATCAGCCTTGATGTGGGCCAGCTTGTCAGAGAAAGGGTTTAGGGCATAATGAGATAAAGTTTGAGAGTCCAGAATGGTAAGTGTCTCTCCCTTTCCTGGACCTAAACAGAGGCAAAAAAGAGTGACTGAATCTTTCTGTTTAACTCCACCACCCACACGTACTGACACAACAATCAAGCTATTTTCCAAGCCCATGAGTTTAGATAATATGAGTCTCTTGTAAAAAATAAAAAAAGAAGTCTTCAATTGCATTGAAGATGGGGGAAGGGAAGATGCAAGGGGTGTGCTAACTCTGGATTCCATTGCTATTAAAGTAATTAAAAAGGCTAGAGATAATTAATATCTGTCTACCATCTAGAAACAGGAAGCAAGCTACTTCCACATGCTTAGTGAGTCCATTTAGCATTTCAGGGAGCTAGAGTGCTTACGCGTAATCATGGAACCAGATATGCAGTTTTCCTCCAAGGGCTAAGACATGCCCAAGCTAAAATCAAAATCACACATGGGACCCCCAAATGACTCCTGTGGCCCAGGCATGCAGGAATGCTGCACATTGGAATAGAAAGGCAGGGCTGACCATCCTACCTGTGGTTCCTGCATATTGCCTAGACTAGGAGAGATTTCAGTTATGAAGCCATGCTTATATATTAGCTTAAAGGCTCTCTGGTATCTGAATCCAGGCTCAAGCAGCCTGGAGATCTCAGTCAGAAGTGATTCAGGAGTGCAAGGTATTAGAGCAGTGGACCAAGGAAGGCCATACCATCTCCTGCTTGGGAGAATTTTTAGAATAGAAAAAGGTTTGCCCTGGAATAGAAAAGGAGCCTGCCTAGAGCCAACAGAAAGGACTGAATCATCTTTGGTTGGACCTAGCATTTCAAGATGCCAATCTGAGCTATCACCTAAAGGAAATTCACTTGATTAAGCATTAGACCTCAGTTCCTTGTTCTGGATCCCCGAGACCCCTTTCTACTTACTCTGCACATATCTTGTAGTCACCTATTTATTTATATATTGTCTCTCCTATTAGAAAGGAAACTCCTTGAGGGTAGGGACTGTTTTTGGCACAGTGCACTTAGTAAGCACTTAATAATGCTCAGTTGACTGACAGATCTGTAAACTACTTGATCTGTCCACTAGAGGTTGCAGGGAAACGTGGCTTAACTGGGAGGCACAGAGTCTGAGGCAGACCAAAGCCTTCTCTCAAAGGGGTGATCCTACCCTCCCAACAAACACAAATGTCACATAGCAACAGCAGCCTATATCTTGGGGTCTCCTGATTTTCAGTATCTAATTGACTTTGCATTGGGAAGCCTCAAGTCTGTCTCTCTCCTGTCTTCCTCAGAGCCAAAAACACTCTCAAATGCAGGCTTTATATACATTTTAAGCAACCAGGATCGGGGAAACTGAGGAGGGGAGCAGGAAAGTGTGAGTGACAAGGATAGCACTGGAACACATAAGTCCTGACTGTCCCTTTTCTTCATTCCCACCCCACCAGGTCCCGTATTCTATCTATTGCTCTGTGCTGTTTCCTATGCATAGATTCTACTTTTAAATGCAGATTAGATGAAAACCTCTCAAAGCCTGAACCCTCCTCTCCTAACTCCATGGCTTGCCCAGAGAATGGTGATCAGAGAGCATCTCCGCTTTAGTTGATTGGAATATTCAGCTATGTTTCTGTGAGGTATCATGCCCTTCAGTTAATGTTAATATCCCAAAAGGCTAGAGAGAAAGTTTCTGTCAAATTCAAGTCTTCAATACCATCCATTAATTTAGATTTCTACTTTCCACACAGAAGAATTCAACCTTGCAGATAGGGATATAAGATAGACTAGCCCACAAGCATTGTTACCAGCCTTGTCAACCTCCTTAGAATCTTCCCAGATTATAGTGTAGGAAGAATCAAGTCAATACAGTAAAAGCATTCACTGACAAGCAGGCATGAGCTACACAACCTCTCTGGGGAACATGATGCTCTATAAGCCTGAACTAATCACTCCCCAGAATTTCAGGAAAGGTTAGTTCATCAGACCTTGAGGGAAACAAAGCTGAAACTAACTCTAAAGGGGAGAATGATGAGAAGGAACCCAAAAGGAGAAATAAATACTTTGGTTGGCAATTCCAAAGTCATGTGGGTGAATTCTTGGAGGTGAGGACACATTTAGGAAAGAAGAGAAACCCAACAGTATGCTTAAGAACAGTGTTGGGGAATATTGTCCTTCCCAGAAGAAGCCCTAGGATGGTGGTGGTCCTTACCCCAATTCCTTCCCATCTTGGGAACTGAAAATGTCTATTTGCAGGGAGTAGAGTGTAGATTAATGAATATCTTAATTTTTAATTTTTCTTTAGCCAAGAAATTACAGGATAATCAGTTCACTAGACCCTTCCACTTTATAAAAATCAGGAGTCTCATGCCTCTGGTTCCCTTCTCTACACTCTCTTTTTCCAGTTGAAAAAGAAAGAGGAAGGAAGATCATGGCCTTCTTTAAGTAGATAAGGTAGGATTCCTGAACTACACATGCTTGGTTCAAGGTCATTAACTCCAGATTCTCTCACCAGGCAAAAACCTGAGTTCAGAGAAAGTACCAGGGTCCTTGGGCAGCTGAGCACAAAGTGGATAAGCAAAAGAATAGGGGAGAGAGACAGAAAGCTGGTTTATTGGTTGTTCTTTTAATCTCCCTTCACCTTAACTACCATGTCACTCCCTCCTTCCAAATACCAAATGGCAGCAACAGGTACATGAAAGAGTGAAACAATGATTTCTTTTATTTTTTTTTAATCTTACTCAAATGCTTCAGGATGAATCCGGAAGAAGCACAAGTAATTCCAGAGAAATGTGTAAACTCAGTGGACATCCTGAACCCTGAGAGTGAGATGGATCTGAAAACCACAGTGGTTCCTCAGATTGGTCATCTACTAATATGAAGGTTCCAGGATTAGGGTGTTGTTCAAATTCCAAAAGAAGCCTTCATTACCTAAAGATCTGTGGAGGTACTAAGAGAGAGCCACCTACCTAGCACATCCCATCTTCAGAAACCCCTACCCTCTATCTCTAAGAGAACCCCTTGGGGACAGTGACTCAGTTAGAATAGCTTTTCTATAGGCAACAACTAGAAATATCCTAGGGGACTTCAGGGAACTGAATACATGTCTTATACAAGGGCTATGATATGTGTATGTGTATGTGTGTGTGTGTGTGTGTGTGTGTGTGTGTGCACCCTCTCATATTTGATCTCATCTTTTCCTACATAGGTCTGTCTCTGAGGAGACAAGGTGTTCGATGCCCTTAGTTTATCCAAATCTCTTTTCCACCGGACAATGCTCCCCCGCCTCCTCCATACAAACCCTAATCAGGGCCTCTTTCCATTCTGGAGCTGGGAACCCATACTCTGCTTCCAAGCTGACTCTTGGTTAAGTTTGTTGGAAACCGCTACCAATAAAAAGATAATTGAGAAAGCAGGATGAAATGAAAGGACCTAGAAGGGACTAATGAATTTGGGAGGTGAGGGTGGAAATATGGTGAGTAGAGAGATACACGCAGAAACAGAGAGAGACAGAAAGAAGAAAGAGCAACAGAGAAAGAGACAGAAACAAAGCGACATTGACTGAGAGTCAAAGAGAAGAGAGAACGCGGGTGAAGAAGGCTTCAGTACATACAAATGAATGTTGGGGTGCTAGCAGCAACCTATCTTAATGGTCACCCGTTCCACAACTGGAGCAGCCCGAAGTCAGGTCCCAGGCTGGGGTGATCATTGGGAAGCGGTTTACAGGAGGGTAATACCCACACTGGCTCCTTATGATCCCTACCTGTCGGGTTAGTGCCACTTCTCGGCTCCCTATTCTGTTTACTCCACCTGGCTCTCGGCGCCTCCACAGCCTGTCCCCGCTCTGGCTACATCCCCGGGGTAAGGAGTGCAGGGCAGGGGTCCCTGGCTGGGGCTCATATTGAGACTGAGGAGAGCTACTGAGAGGGTGGAATCTTCGTACCCAGGTCGCCACTAGATTCAAAACTCTGCCCCTTGAGGAAACCTAAGGTGCCGGGGGAGGAAGAAAACAGTCCAGACGACTATCAGTGAGTCCCTGCAGGCGAGCAAGCCCCCCAACTAGAGCCTCATCTGGTCTCGGGAGGATACTCTTCCGGTGAAGCGTCTCGGTTCCTGCCCCAGCTCTGAGCTCAGACATATGAGCTCAGGCTCATATGAGGAGGGGTGCAATGGAAAGCATAGAGATCCGAGGGGGCTCCGCGGGTCACTGGCACCCCAGGTTGAAGCGGGCACTCGCCAAAGTTCTGCCTCTCAAGTACACCATTCCCTCCAAGGAGAAAAACTCCAACCCTTTCTCCGAGAAACCTGCCTTATAGTTCCCAAGGTCTGAGTCTGGCCTCAGTGGCCGCCTCCCTCCCCGAACCCAGACCTTAAACCAGTTCTAACCTTCAAGCCATAAGGCGCCCGAGGGCAGAAGCGGCGCCGGCTACACGCCTCTCTAGGCTCCCGCCGCATCCACGCGTGACGGACTTCTTTCAGCAGTCTCCAGGAGAAGCTCCTGCGGCCGTTCCTGCCGCTGTCCTGGGGCGTCTCTTGGGCTCCCGCAGTTCTCAGATGGCCGGGATCTAGGGGAGACGGGCTCAGGAAGTGGGTCTGTCGGACTCCCCGGCTCCTGCCTCGGGGCTACCTGCCCCAGCAGCTCACTAGACGTCCCAGGAGGCTGGCCAGACAGCAGACTTAGGTCCCCCGAGCTCTGACCCCGCGGGGGAGGAGTGGACTGGGCCCAGGGGTGGGGTGGGGTAGGGTGGGGTGGGGCGAGGGAAGGCAGAATAGAGCGGGGCGGAGCGATGGTGGACGAGTAATTAGCGCGGGCGGGCGGGGGACAGCTTGGAGAGGCGACGAGTTGCGCGCGGGAGGCGTCGGCTCCAGCACTGAGCTTGGACAGCTCCGAGGCTCGGGAAGGGCGGGGACGGGGCCAGGGGGCGGGGCTGTCTCATCCATGAGCGGTCTCCAGCCCCCAGGCACCGCCCCTGTCCCTTGTCAGTCCCCTTCTGGATAGCTCCTCTGACTCACATAGAAGCTCAGCTCCGCTTGCTAAGTGAGCCCCTGGGGACCAGCACACCTCCCAGTCCCCTGGAGTCCCTTTGGACCTCTTAGGACCTACCCTGTGAAGAAGATGCAGAACCCTCGAGGGATAGGCAGAGACAGCATTCACAGCTTGTGTATTGTGGAGAGCAGGGCAATATAGGTCTCCAGTAGGACCGAGTGCCCTCAGCGCTGACCAAATTTGGTTCCCTTTCCCACAGTCTCCTACACCTAACCCACCCCTATGGTACCATATACCCAGTATTCCCTTGGCCACTCGGGTCAATTTTCTCCCAAAATCTGTGGTTTCCTTTCCTGGAGCCAGTGATGGAGTGTGTTAGTAAAATCCCTAAGATGAAACTCACCCAAGCTGGGGAGATCCGGGGGAAGAGATGGAAGAGAACTAGAGCTCAGGAAATAGGAGGAGGGCATCAGGGGTTCCCTCTCCTTAGAGGGAGTCAAGTCTCTGGGCTTTGCGTCTGACAGGGTCTCTGTACTACCCCCAGTTCAAGAAAGTTAGCCTTTCCTGCAGGAGAGGTGGAGGGGAAAAAGATGGGAAATGAAAATCTTGAGGTCTTGCTCCATATTCAGCTTTGTCATAAACTGGGGCAGGTTGAAGCTGTTTCCCTTTCCCTCCAATTCTGTCACCTGAAACACATAAGAACTACTGAGGCAAGATTAACAAGGATTCCCATTGTAAATAGGAATATGGTCCCTATGCTGTCCCCTGTCGTATCCTGTCTGAGAGCTTGAAAGGAGTGAGATCAGATCTAGGAAAAACTTGGAACACTGGAGTCTGCTATGTGGATAGGTGACTGTAATCATTCCTTTCTCCTCAAGCAGATTTGTTATGGTTATAAAAAGGACTAGCATCTTTTAGTGGCTTGGGGGTTGGCAGAGCCCTCTAAAGGTCAATCTATCCATCTGCTCATCAGTGCTTCCCTTCAATTCCCCCCCCCCCAAAAGTAATTAAGGTTCTCCAGAAAGAATATTATATAAATTCTCTCTCCCACCCCAATCTCACCCCCCCCCCCCATCTACATTCTGTAGTCTCATGCCAGAGCTACCGAGCTCTGACCACTTGGGAAATTCTTTCTTATATGAACACAGAAGGGGATGAGGATACTGGTACTCTACCAACAAAGTGCTTCCACATCTCTATGAAGAAGAGGGGTTCTGGCACTATAAGAATAGGAGAGAATCTAATTTGTCAGAGTCTAGGAGGTGGGGAGGATAAGTGAGGGTTGAGGTTGGGGAGAAAGGGAGGAAGATGATTAAATCAGATGACCTCTGTCAGCCCTGAAAACCTAGGGGCACTGTGCTGTGAATTTTAGTTTAATGTAGCATGGCTGAGTGAGTTTTACATTGTCAGTGAGTGAGATGGATGGATATTTTGGTTTTCAATTAGCAAATGCCTCAGTTTTGAACAAGCTTCAAAGCAAACAGATGCTGTGATCAATGGTGGGAAACATCGGCAGCCATGAAGGGGAGAGGCTGGGGAAGCTGGAGAATCCTCAACTTCTAAGGTTGTCAGAACCTTTTGGAGGTCACTCATTCCCTTCCTCTGCCTCCAGGCAGGACTGTCATCAACTGAATGAGATACATGGCAGGGAGAGGGAAAGGATTGTCTCTTCCAGAGAAACAGCTTAAAGAAAAGAACGTTGGACTGGAAAGCAGGAGATCTGAGTTCTAGTAATGATTGAGTCATTAACCTACTGCATGACGAAGGGCAAGTCATTTACTTTCTCTGTGTCTCAGTTTACTCATATGTAAAATGAGGGGATTAGATCAAATGAACTCTATGGTGCTGTATGGTTCCGACAGTCTATAATTTTTAAAACTCCCTATGAAAAATATCATAGTTTAGCTGGAAGAGTCAACGTTTCACAATCAAATTGTAGGAAAGTTCTTCCTGATGCCTGACCTAAACCTTCTGTGCAATTCTAATATTTCTCACTGGAAAAATTAGGAAGGAGAGTAGTAGTGTAGAAAATGAGATAGAAGGGAGCAGAAGAAAGTGACTCACTCGAATAAAGAAAGGGAACTGGGTACTCAAGAAGATGAGGGAGTAGATGAACAACTAACTCTTCTGGGTGTTCAGGATAGGTTCTAAGACCTGCATGCTTGGATGATGTGAAATCAGGGTTGGGGAGGATGGGAATGTCAGACAGTGTCTAGCACACTGCCTTGCCCAGAAGAGATGCTAAATAAATACTTATTGAATTAAATGAATCTGAAGTGCCTCTTTAACCATTCTCCAAGCCCTATTTCTATGACATGCCCTGGGGGTAGCTGCCCCTCTTTTCATGTCCTAGTTCCACCAAGGGAAGGGAATATAAATGAGCTGATTCACATTTTGTGTTGGGAATTGGACTCTGTTATGAATATTGTATCAGACTGAGTGGGGATGTCTGAAAATGAAGACAATGCAGGAAAGGATAAATACTAGAAAAATGATAAGTGTAAACTTCTGAAATAAATTAAGTCCTCTCTCTAGGCTTATTTTTGGGAGATTAAGGTTAGAAGTAAGGGATTAGTGGAAGTGGATAGATAGTGAATAGCCTTGGGTCCCTCTCTCTCTCTCTCTCTCTCTCTCTCTCTCTCTCTCTCTCTCTCGGCTAGGGCATCATCATCATCATATTACTTAGAGGACTTTGGGTGGGGGATGCCTTATAAATCTTAAAATACTATGGAAATGTGTGCTATTAATATTCATGGCATCATAGGGATATTACTACTACTACTACTACCACTACTATCTCTGGCTTTCAGACTACTCATTCTTTTTTGATGGAATTTAAGATAGAGATAGTACAAGGACAAGTTGTTATCCTGCAGTAAGGTCCCTTTTGACTCTAAATCTATAATCCTGTGATTATTCTTTCATATATCATGTTCTGTGGACTATTGCACAGGTGGATACAATGAATATTTTTTGTATTTTAATAAGATTAATTGGGTATAAATGTATCTTTTCTAGACTCACTATAAGCATCTTAAGGTAAATTTCATTAGCAGACAGGATATGTTTGACACTTCACTGTGTTGGTATATAGTTTTAACTTCTCACCCCTAGTCTTTACATTTTGAAAACTTTTTATTCTTTATTTTTTTATTCTTTGTTTATTTATTTATTCATTTGTTATTTGGAAACTATGAGTACTTGACCAGTCATCATTATTAAAATATTCTTCTTAAATTTTTATGGAAATAACGGGGCAACTGTGAGCAACAGTTTTGTCTGTAATGATGCTCCAGCTCTAGTACAATTTATTTGACAAATTCCCTAGAATATATTGGAATTTGTATTTGTAGAACAGGAATTTATTGTCAGTTTATAAAGGATAACAAGCTTCTGGTACATAAGCCTAACCACCTGATTATTTCTTTCTAGGTAAGTGGTAGATGCTAAATTGTTGCAACTTGAAGTTACATATTTCACAGTTTCTCCCACTTCATTGTCAAATCTGCCTTGTTCAATAAGTCTAGGCCTCTTAAGGATAACCTTCCTATAATTTCTAGTGGCAATGATCTGATTTTGAATCTTGATCATAACCTCATTTTCCCCTTTTCTTTTTTTCTCTCTCTTCTTTCTTTTTCTTCTCCTTTCAAGACTGGGCCTACCTGGCTCACTGAGCCTGGAAGTACAGATGCCTCTTATAAGCCAATCTCACTACTGATCAGCATGGAAGCTCCTCCTCTGTTTCTAACTTGGACCACTTTGCCCTTTTCCAGACAACCAATGCCCCTTCCCCTCCTAAGGGTTCACTCTATTAATGCAAACATTAGTGTGGGTGTCCAATTAAGACAGCTCACTACAGCACAGAATTTCAGAGTTCAAAATATCTGACAACCTCAGCATCTCTGGTAGTTGAGATTAGAGACATGTGCCACCATACCTAGCTCCTTCATTAATATAATCATTAGTGCCAAGGCATAGGCCAACTTCTCACACTGTATACCAAGATAAGGTCAAAATGAGTACATGATTTAGACATAAAAGGTGATGGCATAAGCAAATTAGGAGAGCAAGGAATAGGTTACCTGTCAGGTCTATGGAGAAGGAAAGAATTTATGACCAAACAATAGATAAAGAATATTATGAAATGCAAAGTTGATAATTTTGAATACATTAAATTAAAAATTTTTGAACAAAAAACCCCCAATGGAACCAAGATTAGAAGGAAAAGAGAAAGCTGGGAAAAACCTTTATAGCCAGTGTTTCTGATAAAAGTTTCATTTCTCAGTCAAATTTGTAAGAATATAAGTCATTCCTCGGTTGATAAATGGTCAAAGGATATGAACAGGAAGTTTTCAGATGAAGAAATTAAAGCTATCTATAGTCATATAAAATGCTCTAAATCAGTATTGATTAGGGAAATGCAAATTAAAAAAACTCTGGGGTACTACCTCACACCTATCAGATTGACTGATATGACAAAAAAGGAAAATGATAAATGTTGGAGAGGATGTGGGAAAATTGGGACACTAATGCACTGTTGTTGGAATAGTGAATTGATACAACCATTCTGGAAAGCAATTTGAAACTAAGCTCAAAGGGCTGTAAAAGATATGCATATACTATGATCCAGTAATACCACTTCTAGGTCTATATGCCTAAGAGGTCATAAAAATGGAAAAGGACCCACATGTACAAAAATATTTATAGCAGCTCTTTATCTGGTGACAAAGAATTGGAAATTGAGGGGATGCCCATAAATTGGGGAATGGTTGAACAAGTTGTGGTATATGAATATAATGGAATACTATTGTACTATAAGAAATGAGGAGACAATTACAGAAAAACCTTGAAAGACTTACATGAACTGATGCTGAGTGAAGTGAGCAGAACCAGGAGGACATGGTGCATAGTAACAGCAACATTGTGTAATGATCAACTATGATAGGCTTTGCTTTTCTCAGCAATGCAATGATACAAGACAATTCCAAAAGACCCATGATGAAAAATGCTATCCATATCCAGAGAAAGAACTATGGATCCTGAATGCAAATGGAAGCATACTATTTTCACTTTGGTTTTTACTTTTTTTCTTTCTTATGGTTTTCTCCTTTTTTTCTGATTCTTCTTTCATGACTAATTTGGAAATATGTTTAACCTGTAACAGATTGCTTACTGGCTTGGGGAGGGGGGAGAGGAGGAAGGGAGGGAGAATTCAAATCTTTAAGAAAAGAGTGTTGAAAACTATTTTTACATGTACTTGGAAATAATAAAATATTATTATTGGGAAAAATATATAATCACTAATTTCATAGGCTCTGTGCAGAGATAAACCACTTTCAGTTGCATCTGGTAAAGACAGTCACGAATACACACACACACATACACATACATATGTGTATGGGACACTGTCACATATGTGTATAGTCATATATATTCATATATACAGTCAGTCTTTCCCATTGTTTTGTGAACTGATGTCTGTTCCAAAATGATTTCTGTAAATTAACTTGTTTATATTTCTGTCAATTCTCTTCCTCTTTTTGGTGAGGAAGTGTGATTGTTTCTATAACTAACTTGATGTACCTTCTACATTGTTAACATGCCATGGATTTTTCTTTGGTGACCTTTCGGATCCATTGTCCCTTTTACTGGGACAAAAATTGTATGTCAAGATTAGCATTGCATAATCTCTCCAGATGTTTTTTTTCCTGTTAAGCATTGGCTTCAAGATATCTTTTACCATACTAAGTCTCTGTTACTTGATACTTGCTAACCTATGCTTGGTGAGTCTTGCCAAGAACTAGGTATTTGAGTTCCTCTTTTATGTTTTGGTTCAATTTGACCCTCACATTAAAATTGAGTCGCTTTTCATCCTTAATGCATACGAACACTTACAGAGTCCAAATGACATCCTTTAAAAAAATTGTTTTGAACTTAATAAAGACTGAACAACATGAGCATTTCCATGTACAAAGCTGGACTGAAAAAGAGGATTGTATATGCAACCATGAATCTTTCTCACATTCTTTTGACTTCTCTCTCCAAGTATGCAACAAATTCTATGTTTCATTTTCAAAGCTATTCGGCTTTGATGTTTTTCATACTCATCTTTCTTCTATTTTTCTCCTGTGCATATAAAGATGCTTCAATTACTCTCTCTTATTTTCCTCCTTTTTTACTTTTTGGTAACCCCATTACTAGTTCTCCTTGATTTTCCGAACTCCCCCCAACCCAACAAAGGAAAGAATGAAAAATAAAACCCTTGAATCAAATATGCAGAGTCAAACAAAACAAATCTCTTCGTTGTCTATATGTGAAAACATATGTCTTATTCTGCATCGTGAATTCATCACCTTTCTGTTAGGAGGGGGTAGCAAGTTTCATCACTTTGGAGTAATAGTGGTCATTATATGACCACAATTCTTTAGTCTTTCAAAAAAATTGTCTTTACACTTTTGTTATAGTATAATTTGTTCTCATAGCTCTACTCACTTCATTCTATAGCTGCTCCTATAAGTCTTCCCAGGTTTTCCTAAACTATCCCTTTCATAATTTTTTATAGCGCAATAATATTCCAATGTATACATATACCATAATTTATTCCACCTTTACTCAATTACTAGGCATCACCTTAGTTTCTGGTTCTTTGCCACTATAAAAAGAACAGCTATACTTTTATTTACATAATCTCTCTCCCTCTCTCTCTCCCTTTCTCTCTCTCCTTCTCCTTTGGGAGTATAGACCTAGTATATATCCTAGCTATTAGTGGATTAAAGGGTATACACAGTTTAATGACTTTTGACCCAGTGCTTTACAGAATGGCAGAACCAAGTGATAACTGTAAAAACAGCACACAGGTATGCTTGTTTTCCCAACTCTCCCAATAATTGTCATTTTTAGCAATCTGGTGAATTTGAGGTAGAGCCTCAGATTTATTTAAATTTGCATTTCTCTAATTATTAGTTCATGTGGCTATTGATAGCTTGGATTTTTTCCTTTGAAAACTGCATGCTTGTATGTATCATTTGACCACTGTAATATTAATTAGAGTGAAATATCTTCCCCACCCATTAATAGGCCTCACCTGGAGCCCATTAAGGGAAATTTGATGAGGGGAGGCTTGTTTTATAGGAAGTCCCGCACCTTTTGTTAATTAATGAGGTACTGTGTCATGAGTGTTGTGATGCTTTCCAGCTCTGAAGTGTGTGTGTGTGTGTGTGTGTGTATGTGTGTGTGTGTGTGTGTGTGTGTGTGTATGTGTGTGTGTGTGTACACTCTGAGGTAAGGTTTTGCTTTAGGGACCTTGAAAGAA
Organism: Notamacropus eugenii; assembly: GCF_028372415.1. Lineage (NCBI taxonomy): Eukaryota > Metazoa > Chordata > Mammalia > Diprotodontia > Macropodidae > Notamacropus > Notamacropus eugenii. The sequence continues at coordinate 139,965,235 of NC_092876.1, read as the reverse complement.
GGTTCATGTGCCAGAAGAGACTCTAGATAACTGTTAAGGAGCTCCCCCTGCCCTGGTTTTGAAAACCCAGTTGTTGGTGCTTCTCTCTCTGGTAACTATGTATGTATGTAATAGTCAGACAGCTGGATCTGTCTGTTGATCTGTGATGTGTGGCTTGCTTGTGGTCAGGCAGTTGGAAGCCCTGTCTGTTGGTCTTTACTTCTCTGCTTGTGTTTTCTCTGTTTTTATATATAATTAAAGAAAATTGTTAGCCCTTTTCCTTTTAGAAAAGCAGGTCTAAGAACCTGTGCCAGCAGGCCACCCGGGTTATGTCAGGGTGCTTGCTCCTACAATCATTTATCTATTAAGAAATTAAAGTTGTTATTATATAATTGAATAGGTTTCTTATATCTCCTGGGTACCAGACCTTTATCAGAGAACTTGCTCTAAAGATATTTTTCTTAACTATTTTTCTTCTAATTGTAACTGAATATATTTGGTTTGTGTAGAAACTTTCCAGTTTTATGCAAAGTATTCATTTAACCTTCTATGATCCTTTATGTTCCTTGTTTGGTAATGATTTTTTTTTTGTCTATCCATGATTGTGATGGATCTTTTCCTTCCTTGTTCCTTTAATTTGCTTAGGATTAATCTTTCATTTCTAAGTCATTTACCCATTTGAAACTTGCTATATTACGAGATACTAGTCTAAAGTTCATTCCAGATTACAATCCAGTTTTCCCAGTTTTTGTCAAATGGTGAATCCTTTCCCCAGTAGTTGTGGTCTTTTAGTTCACCATTTACTGTGTTTTTCTTTTGTATGTTGTGTACCTCTTCAGTTCCACTAATTTATTTCTTCATTCTTTAACCAACATTAAATTGTTTTGATGATTACTGATTTGTAGGATAGTTTGGGATTTGATAGGGTCTGACTCCCTCCCTTTTGCTTCTCTCCATTATTTCTTTTAAAATTCTTGATTTTAATACTCTAGATTAATTTTGTTATTATTTTTCTATATAGTGATATTTAATATGTGATATATATATAATGATATTCTGATTGTTATGGCACCAAATAAGTAAATTATTTACACAGTACTGACATTTTTTTTTTACATTGACATCACTCAACCATGAGCAATGAATGCTTTCCCAATTATGCAAGTCTGTCTTCATTTCTATAAAGAGTGTTATATAGTTGTATGCTTATAGTTCTCATGTGTGCCTTTGGGAGGGCTCCTCAAAATGTATTTTGAATGAAACTCATCCAAATGACATTTAGATGCAGTTGAAGAAAGTTTCCATAAAACTCTGATGAAGTATCTGTTAAATTTGCTTTTTAACGGAGTCATATCATTTTATTTCATCCATGTGCCATTAAGTGATTAATATGATATTTTGGTACAACTCCTTCTTTACCTGGAAAGTCATACTCATTTGTATTTAAGAATGATGATAATAGATTGACATCTGGGCAGAACCATTACAGTTTGAATTGCATCTCTGGAAGATGCCAGATTTTATACCAATTGTTCTTGATGTGGTTGATGGTGTTTTGTCAACAGAGAACAGTTTGTTATATGGGTATCAAATACTCTAGTACTCACATTATCTTGTTCATATATTTGTAATGAATGATTAAACCATGAGTGTGGAATTGAGGAAGAAAATGATTTCATGATGATGATGATGACCTAGAGAAGGTCAGAGAGGCTCACAAGCAATCTTGAGAATTTACCCTAAGGAAAAATAATAGATGTGCTTATTTGCATGGTTTTTGTGGTAGAGTGGAAAGAGTGCTGACTCTGGAATAAGAAAAACAGAGTTCAAGTTCCAGCTCTGCTACTTAGTAATTATGAGACCCTGGCCAAGTCATGTCTTTTTAGGCCTCAATTTCCTGGACTCTATAAAATGAAAGTGACGAGCTAGCTCCTTTTTGAGGTCTACTCCAGCTGTGAAGTTCAGACCCTAATAAGGAATCAGCAAAAAGTGGCAGCTAGATTACCAAAGAATTTTGTTTTTGGGGAAAAAGTATCCCACACTTAAAAAAACATGCACACTTTTTCACTGGATTTTCCAATTCTTTATTTTATGGGAATGGGTCAGAGCCTCAAATCTAGAACCTAAACATTTTGTCTCACCCTCCTCTCTTCAGTGGATAGAGTACCAGGCCTGGAGTCAGGAAGACTCATCTTCCAGAGTTCAAATCTGGCCTCAGACACTTATAAGCTCTGTGACCCTGGGCAAGTCACTTAACCCTGTTTGCCTCAGTTTTCTCAACTGTAAAATGAGCTAGAGAAGGAAGTGGAAAACCACTTCAGTATCTTTGCCAAGAAAACCCCAAATGAGTCACAAGGGTTGGAGGTGACTGAAAAACAACTAAATGCCACCTCTCTCCAGCTTTTCTCCCTTCACTGGTGGGATCAGTCATTTGTGCACACTAGGCAGGGTCTGAAAATTGGATCCCCCTGCATTTGAAAATTGTGCCTTCTGAATATTGCTTATTATCAGCTGGAGGCTTACAGCCATTAATATAATTCATACAGTTTGATTTATTACAAAATAAATACCCATAGGCCACAGAGAGTAGAATTTTCTGTCACTAAAATATGTGTGTTTTAAAAAGTACTATTATAATATGTTCTTTTTTGTGCCTATCTCCTACACACCCCTCCCTTTCCATGTTATATTAAACAGTATCCTACTTTTCTTGTCTTGAGTCCTATATGTTTACTGGGAATGTTGAAGTGGCAATCAGTTGGTACTGAGAAAAGTGAGAGAACTTCTCTCCTGTAGGATGACATCTTTTATTTTATTTTTGTCAAGTGCAAGGACCCTGGGAGTGATGTAATTCATAGTAATAGCTGTTGCTGTGAGATCCATAAACTTCCCTCTAACATAGAGAGCCTTTGAGGCCAGGATGATCCAACATGGGTTGAAGCACCTGCTCTGTCTGACTAGTCTGACTAGACTGTTATTAAAGGGACAGAAACAGTCACAAACTCCTCTTCCCTCCTCCAGGTAACCTCCTCTTCCATAGTCTCTCATTTGCCTCTCAGTCCAGATGACTGAGCATAGCAGTGCTCCTGTACTAGATGAAAAGAAAGATTTCCCTCAGAGTTTCTAGTCTAATAGAGAAGATGAGTAAACAAATGAGTAAAACAAAGAATGACATGATAAGGGCAAAGGCAAGATCCAGAAATGTGCTAAAGAAATAGGAAGAAGAAGAGAACTCTTCTAGCTGGAAGCATCAGGAAAAGCTTCATGGAGTAGGTAGATCTTAAAGGAAGAGACATTCTAATAGGCAATGAATGTGGAGGGTGTATGTTCCAAGCAGAGGTAGATAATGGTCAAAAGTGCAGGAGCAGGAATGGGCAAAACAAGATTAGGAACATGTAAAAATCCAGTGTGATAAAAAGAAGGGTAGAAATGCACATTTCAACCAGGTTCTGGAAGACTTTGGATATCAGGCTAAGGAATCCATGGTTTCTTCTCTTGGCAATAGTGAGCCATAGGATATTTTTGATGAAGAGAGTGTCATGATCAGACATGTTTACAAGGAAGCCAATGTAGTGGAATTTCTCTGCCCTCTCCTCTCTAACATCTCCTCTTTTCTCTTTCCACTTATATCCCCCACAATGAAATGGATATTTCTGTGTGCTCTTTGCATCCTGTTAATTCAGAACATCTACGATACAGGTGTGCCCTGATTTAGCAAATCCTGTTACACAGAAATCCAAAGTTACAAAACAAATGAATAGAGAGTGATTACTCATGTTACAAAAGCCTGTGCAAAATGGCTTATTTAATCATTTAATGGAGGGATGTCATGGAATTGTAATGCTTAAATGTTGGTAGTCATTGCCAATTGAAAATCAATTAGAAAACAAAACTACTTAAGAAGTATAGTCAGTCAGAAAATTATTCATTTTAGGCAGATTTTATTTGCATATAGCATATTCAGCAGTGAGAGATACACCCCAGGATGGTGGATGAAGAACTGGTCTTGGAGTCAGGAATACTTTCATTCAAAATCCTTTCCTGATCTTTCAGTACCCCAGGTAACAAGTTATAAAAAAAATAGGAATTAACATTGGTAGAGGAGTTTCCTTACCTAGAACTCTCTGAAGGAATGAAATCATAGGTCTAGTCAGTTTACCCCCCAGAAATATAAGCTATACATAAAGAGAGGTTTACTCATCTCAGTACTGTTTTAGATTTCTGATTTTTATAGCTCCTTTCTCCTAAGCACACTTCATATGAAATCTCATTTACCTTCCCCACAACCTGGTAAGTCAAGAAGTCTTAGAAGTTGACCTGGAAATTTCCTTATCAGTTCACTAACATAACTCTTGGTTAATGCCAACTAAAAATTGGGATAAAGTATTTAAAAAGGGAGGAAGGCACAAGTATTTATTAAGCACCTACTATGTTCTAAACTCCACACCAAGCTCTTTACAAATGTTATCTGGTTTGATCCTTGAAACAAACCTGTAAGGGATTTTCAATTGAGGAAACTGACATATTTAACTTACTTGTCCAAGGTCATAGCTAACAAATATCTGAAGCTGAACATGAACCCTGTAACTCCAGCCCCAGCACCCCATTCACAGCTTCATCTACCTTCCAGGATTTAGGATTCACAGAATGAATACCCCTTAGCATATCTTCTAAAACAAAAATTAACCAAGGTTATGCAAGCACCAGGGCTCCCTAGCCTTCCAACTCCTGGATGAATTTTTTAAAAAAGCTAAATAAAACCTATATTGATCCTACCCCAGAAAAGTGTGGTACTTTTAACAACATAGACAATTAGATTGATCAAAGACCAGAATCCCAGTCAAGGAAAAGGAAGCATGGTATCCTGGAAAGAGAAGTGGATTTGGAGCATGAGGAATCATTCTGCCACATCTGTGTGACCTTGGGCAAATTTCCTAACTTCTCTGGGTCTTGTTTCCCTCTTCTGGAAAATCATGAGATTGGACTAGATGAACTCTAAGTTTCCTTCTGGTTCTAAGTATATGATCTTAAGTTTTAAAATAAAAATTCAAAAACTGCCTAGAGGGAAGGCATGAAAGAGATGAAAAAAAAAGTCATGCTGATTTTTATAATATGGATTTTGGTTACAATGGTGTGTAGGAGAGGGAAGCTCCCAAATTTGGCGTATGGTTACATGCATGTCCATCCATGGGGAGCATTGGAATGAAAGCAATAAGTAAGCAACCACTTGCTAAAGAATCCATAAGTGAGGCTTCCATATGAAGGATCCTAAGGACTGGAGCACATACCTATACTCACCACCCTGGATTCAGAGAAATTGAAGAAGGACCAATCCTATGATAGCTTCTATGACCCTACCTTTTCACCAGAATTTTAGTAATTCACCAATACCTTGTGATTTCTATAATGTAGGTATTCATTCCAATGATTCAGATCAAAGTTCATCTTATTTCTGCCCATCCTGAAAAAGTTTTATGCATATACTCCCATAAATCAATCATAGTCGGACATCTACCATATAGCATACTATAGGCTTTACTCTTGTTTTTTTGGCATTGCACAGATACTAAAGAATGGAGCACCTAGGCTCTCCATCAGTTATCTCTTGCTCTTGCTACATGATTTTTGCGCATCATTTTTTGTCCCAATAATGATTTTCCCATTCAGAGAATAGAATGCTTTACAATCTCTTTTCCTACATAATTCCTTTTTTTGTAATGTGTTATCTTTTATTTATGCCCAGCACATGTCTCTGTTTTGTCCTTTGGGTCATACTCAATTTCAATTATTCAAAATTGAGGTTTAATAATAGGCATTAAAAAAGGATCAGTCAAAAAAATTCTCTTTTAGTTCCTTGGTTATGTGGAAGCCTCTGAGATTATTGAGATTTCTATTTAGGATCCACAATTATTTCAATACCAATCTTTCAGCACTGCAATTTTATCGAATGATGGAATTCAAGACTTATTATCTCCATTCTGAAGATAAATTAAAGTTCAAAGAGGTTAAACAACTTGTTGAATGTCACATAACAATAGTGTAGCTGCATAGACATTTGACCCCACATCTACTGACACTAGTGACCAGACAGACAGCAGGGCACTTTAAAGTATTCCAGGAGAGCAATTTGGAAATATGCCCAAAAGGCTATGAAACTATGCATACTCTTTGACCCAGCAATATCACTGCTAGGTCTATATTCCAAAGAGATTTAAAAAAAGAGAAAAGGACCTATTTGTGCAAAAATATTTATTGCAACTCCTTTTATGGTAGCTAAGAATTGGACATTGAGGAGATATCCATCAATTGGGAAATGGCTGAAACAAGTGGTGGTACATGAATGTGATGGAATATTATTGTGCTAAAAAAATGAGGAGCAGGCAGATTTCAGAAAAATCTGGAAGGACTTACATGAACTGATACAAAATGAATTTAGCAGAACCAGGTAAATGTTGTACACAGCAACAACAATATTGTAAAAACGATTTAGCTGCTCTCAGTAACACTATGATCCAAGACATTCCCAAAGGGTTCATGATGAAAAACACTATCTGCCACCAGAGAAAGAACTGATATTGTCTGAATACAGATTAAAGCAAACTATTTTTCTATTTCTTCCTTCTTTCCCTTCTTTTCCTTCCTTCCTTTCTTTCTTGTCTTCTTGCATAAAATGACTAGTATGGAAATATTTTACATTATTTATGTAAATATCATTCACATGATTGTACATGTATAATCTCTATCAGATTATATCAGATATATCTATATCCTCAGGGAGGGGGAGAGGAGGAAGAGATAGAATTTGGAACTTAAAACTTAAAAAAGTGATGAATATTAAAAATTGTTTTATGTGTAATTGGGGAAAATCAAATATTATTTTTTTAAAAGTGTACCAAGACTATTAGTAGACTACAAAGTCAAAGTGTCAAACTGTAATATGGTGACCAAAAAAGCTAGTTGAATATGTTGTATTAAGAGGAGCAAGGTCCAGGACTAGAATCAGTCCTCTTGCTGTACTATGCCTTGGTCAAATCATATCTGGGTGTCACATTTTAGGAAAGACTTTGATGAGCTGGTGCACATACAAAGGACAACCAACAGGATGGTGAAGGGCCTGAATATTATGCCATATGAGAATTGGTTGACTGAACTAAGGATCTTTAATTTGGTTAAGAGAAGATTTAGTAGGGATCATGATGTTGAGGTAGCAAGGCACCCTAAGGGAGACCTAGGAGGTGCTGTGTATCAGGTAAGTCAAACCACCACCAACACCACCACCACCACTTCCACTGTCTCCTCTCAAACCCTGAAGGAGAAAATCCAGGACCTTGAACCCAAGAGAGTTGGGGAGAGTAATGCTTCTAGACCAACCTCATCCCCCCATCTCCACCCAAGCCTTCAGCTAGGGAAACAACCCTTGTTGAGATGCCACTTGGCAATTGCTTCTGTGGGTGCTGTAGCTATTAAAGACCAGAAATGAAAGTTTTTACTATCAGAGTCCTTGGTACTGTCAGATAGTTCACCATCAGAAACAGATAGGATTTCATCAATGGAAATGACGTTAACAAAGGGGTATTACCATCTTCTTTGCTGTTATACTATAAGGATCATGAGAATTTTCTAACTTCCACTTGAAGTTGAAATTTTTTATTTGTGCTGTTTACCATTAGAATATGAGCTCCTAATAGAGCAAAAACTGCCTTGCTTTTCTATTTGTTGTTCCAGCACTTAGCACAATGGCTTCCAAATAGAAAGTACATAATAGGTGCTTTGTCATTTGAATAAGTTCATTTCTGGATCATTTCTTTCCAGTATTTGACCAGACATCTTCTACTTTATCCTGTAGGTAGAATGAGGAGCAGTAGCTAGAAGGTGTAAAAAGGCTTTATTAACTTATTTAGGCTTTTGATAGGAAAGTTACCAAGTGTCTCATTTTCAAATCTCCAAAACATTTCTATGTAATATACATATATGTATATATACACATGTGTATATATACAGACATCTGTATATACATGCACACACATATGCAAACACATATACTGCCAAAGTAAATGAATTTATACTTTCCAGTGTTGTACACATGGAGGATAATGTTGATACATGCATTGCCAGAACTAGCTCAGAGTTTGGGAGGCTCAGAAATGTGGGATAGAAGAGGTATTAGGCTGCCTATCAAGCTGAAGGTCTACAGAGTAGGTGTTGCATGCCTGTGAAACCTGGACAGTGTACCAGTGCCATGCTGGGAAACTGAGTCGCTTCCATTTGAATTGTCTTAAGAAGATTCTGAAGATCACCTAGTAGGATAAGGTACCAGACACTGAGTTCCTTTCTCAAACCGAACTGCCAAGGATTCAAACTCTACTGCAGAGAACACAGCTCTGATGGGCTCAGTGTGACAGCCATGTTGTTTGATTGGCAAAAACACATTTGCCTAAAGACTATTTTACAGAGAAGTCACACAAAGCAAGTGCTCTCATGGAGGTCAGAAGAAAGGATACAAGAACACTCTCAAAGCCTCTCTGAAGAACTTTAGAATTGATTATGAGACATGGGAGACACTGGCACAGAACCCCTGGCATGGAGCGCCCACAACAAGGAAGGCTATATGAGCAAACCAGAATAGTAATAGCTCAAAGGAAATGTGAGATATGCAAATTTAGAGCTATCTCCACTCCAAATATTCAAATGGAGTAAGTAGGCCATAAATGTGCTTTCTCAGTTTATGTTGGTCTGATTAGCCACAGATGAACGTACTTACCTTGACCCCAACATAGTGATGTCATTTTATTCCTCTTTGAGCATGAAGAACAACAACCAACCAACCACATATACATGCACACATACATATACATGTATCTCTAGCTACATATGTATATATGTACACATACATATACATATATATGAGATAAGCATTGGACACATTGTAAACCCATAGTTATGTCTACCTAACATAGAGATGAATTTAGGTTTGATGTAAGAAAAAACTTTCTATCAATTTCCAGGTATGTGACTTAAGCCTAGGAACAAGACTCTCATTGTCTGTACCTGACAACTTCTGATTTCTACTGGGTACTGCCTCAGGGCAATTTCTACTGCCGGAACTGAAGGACTGGGACATCCTCCCCATCAGATTTTCCCCCCCTCCCCCCACTTAATAGTACTTTGTTTTTTCTGTCTGCCTGTAAAGATAGATTTGGACATTCACTTTTATAAGATTTTGAGTTCCAAATTTTTTTCTCCCTTCTTTCCTTCCCTCTCTCCTCCCCAAGATGGCATGCAATCTAATTAAGGCTATCATATTAAATAATATAGTACAGTCACATTAAACACATTTCCACATTAATCTTGTTGTGAAAGAAGAATCAGAACAAAAGGGAAAATGATGAGAAAGGGAAAAAAAGAGAAAACAGTATGCTCTGATCTGCATTCAGACTCCATAGTTCTTTCTCTGGATGTGTATAGCGTTTTCCATCACGAGTCTTTTGGAACTCTTTTAGAACATTATATTGCTGAGAAGAGCTAAGTCTATCAAAGTTGATCATCACACAAAGTTGCTGTTACTGCATACAATGTTCTCCTGGTTCTGCTCATTTTGCTCAACATCAGTTCATGTAAGTCTTTCAAGGTTTTTCTGAAATGTGCCTGTTCATCATTTCTTATAGCACAATAGTATTCCATTACAAACTTTTACCACAACTTGTTCAGCCATTCCCCAATTGATGGGAATTCCCTCAGTTTCCAATTCTTTAACACCACAAAAAGGGTCTTTTTCCATTTTTGTGATCTCTTTGGGAAACAGATCTAGTAGTGATATTACTGGATCAAAGGATATGCACAATTTATAGCCTCCACAAACAGTTCATTAGGGTTCCAATTTTTCCACTTTTCCAACATTTATTTTTCCTTTTTGTCATTTTAGCCAATTTGATAGGTGTGAGGTAGTACCTTAGGACTGTTTTAATTTGCATTTATCTGATCAATAGTGATTTAAAGCACTTTTTCCATATTTCTTCATCTGAAAACTGCCTGTTCATATCCTTTGAGCATTTATCAATTAGGGAGTGACTTGTATTCTTATAAATTTGACTCCATTCTCTCCACATTTGAGAAATGAGGCCTTTATCAGAAACACTGGCAATAAAAATTATTTCCCAGCTTTCTGGTTTCCTTTTAATCTTGGTAGTATTCGTTTTGTTCGTGCAAAAGCTTTTAAATTTAATGTAATCAAAATTATCCATTTTGCATTTCAAAATGTTCTCAATCTCCGGTTTGGTCATAATTTCTTCCTTTCTCCATAAATCTGACAGGTACACTAGTCCTTACTCTCCTAATTTGTTTATAATATCATCCTCTATGTCTAAACCATGTACCCATTTTGACCTTATCTTGATATATGGTGTGAGATGTTGATCTATACCTGGTTTCTGCCATACTATTTTTCAGTTTTCCCAGCAACTTTTGTCCCCAGTTCTTTAAGGTCCTTCCCCAATGCCATTTTCAGGTATGCCCAGATCTTTGCCCACCTCCCAATTCTGTGGGGCCCTGCCCTAGGTCCATCTCTAGCATTAGGCTGCTTTCCAAGGATAAGACTTCTTCCATTTCTTAATACCCAAGACCTTCTCCAGGGAAGTCAGAGCACTCTTGCTTTCTAACTGAAGTCTCACCCCTTTTTCTTTTATGAGGTGAGTCATTTTCCAAGACCTCAAAGCACACAACATCACTGCCTGCCATGAGGTCAGACCTGAAGCATAATTAAATGCCTCCTTCAAGATCCCTTCATCTAATAATACTCTGCTCATACTCTTTCCTCAATGGATAGTTGAACCCTTAGCTATGTATATGCCAACCCTGTTTCCCATCAACTGTTCCTCCCACCTCAATTCTACCCCTCCCCTACTCACATCAGCCTGCTTTTCCCACTGTATCCTTATTGCAAGAGCTCTTTCCCTGTTCTTCCATCTCCTGTCTACTCTGTATATATCTTCTGTGTACCTAGTTATCTGCACATCATCTCCTTGATTAGAATGTAAGTTCCTTCAGGGCAGGGACGGTTACTGCCTTTCTTTGCATCCCCAGTGTTTAGCACAATGCCTGGCACATAGAAAGCACTGAATAAATTTTGGTTGACTTTAAACTTGTTGACCTATATTGATCCTACAATCCACTAAAAGCCCTTAATATTTTTCACATGAACTGTTTTCTAGTCACACCTCCCCCATCCTCTAGTCACATGATTGCTTTTTGGAATCCAAACATTTAACTTTATATTTGCCCCTACTGAATTCTATGTTATAAGGGTGGACCCATTGTTTTTCACCTGTTGTGACTGTTATGGACCCTGACTGTTCTCCAGCATGCTAGGTATCCTTTCCACATTTGTGTCATCTGCAGAGCAGCCATGCATATATTGTAAGGATGTGAGGGATTTTAAAATTAGAACCTTGAATTCAAATTCTGGTTCTGCTACTGGCTACCTTATTACCTGTGTGACCTTGGATAAGTCTTTTCCATCTCTCTAAGCCCCAGTTAGCTCACCTGCATAAGTTAGAGGGAAGTAGGCTAAATGGCCTCAAAGGTTTCTCCCAGTTCTAAATCTATAATCTTAGAAATTTGAAAAGCACATACTTTATTCCTTTGTCCAAAGGAAACCTCAGTCAAGGTTTAAATTATTCCAATTGTCATTTCTCTATGGTGTTACAGTTCAGAATCCACTTAACTTTATTAGTGTCAAGTCCACATTTGTCCATCTTGTCAATAAGAATATCATGAGAAGTTTTGTCAAATGCCTTGTTGAAACCCAAGTGCACTGTATCTTTGTTATTCCTCTGATCTACCAGCCTACCTTGTAAAAAGGGGAAAAAAGGAAATGAGGTTAGTCTGGCATGACCTATTTTTGATGAATTCATGCTGGCTCTTAGTAATCACCATTTGCCTTTCTACATACCTTCACACTATCCCTTTAACAATATGTCCTAGAATTTTTGCCAGGAATTGAAATCAAGCTCCCTGGTATATAGTTTGTATCATCCTCCTTTTTGAAAATTGGTACAACATTTTTTTCAGCTCTAGTTCTGAGGTCCCTCTAAGTCCTCTATGATTTTTCCAAGATTATCAACAGCGTTTACACCTGCAACTTCTTTCAGTTCCCTGGGATCTCATTTATCTGAACCTGATAACTTGAACCCACCAAGGACAGCTTCTGGGTGCTCTTACCCTCTCCTCACATCTCTTTCATTTTATTTTCCTCTTCAGTATTTTTTCCTCTTTTGCACTCTGATGATTACTGTCCTTGGTAGAGAAAAGAGATGCAAAATAGTAAAGTAGCTTTGCCAATCTACCCCAAACAAAAGTTCTATATTTGCTTTGAGATTTCTTTTGCTCCCAGTACAGCTTTATAAAAATTCTTTTTTGGTTCTCCTGGGCATTCATCGCCAGTTCATTCTGAGATTTAGCACTCCTAACATTATTCTCATGGGGCCAGCCATTCTTTTGTATTCCTCTGCAGTTATGTCTTGGCTTTTACTTTCTGTATGCATATTTTTTTTAAAATAAATCTTAGTCTATGAATTTCCTGTACATCCGTAACAGTCTTTTTAAGAGTCACACACACACACACACACACACACACACACACTCATTTTTATCCTTCTTAGAATAATGTGTTTGTGTTGTCAGCATTTAATTCTTGGAAGTATCGCATTCCTTTTGAACTAATTTCCCCTTGAGAATTTCAGCCCTTGTGATCCTTCCTCTCCTTTGCCTAACACTATGAAATCTGTTCTCCCTAAATATAAAGCGCATATCAGATTGTCAAATTTTCCCCGACTTATATCCCACAACTAAGATTGGAAGGTCATTCCCTCCCAAGTTTGCCATGATTTCTATTTTAACATTTCAGTTCTGAATGATTGACCATAGTTCTTTGATCTTCTGTCTCTTAAAGAATGAAATTATAATAAAGAACCAAATACATAACTAAAGGAGGGCTTTATCACCCACTTGGTTTTTGGCAGAGAGAACCCACAGACATCTGGACAGTTCTGGAAAGTTGTCCCTTACTACTGGTTTTATGCGTCGGTGAGCTTTTGTGGTTTGCTTCCCAAACTCATCTCCATAGTAAACTCCCACAAACATTATTGTTTTTGTTTCTGGCTTCACTGACCTTTAGTGAAAAGTTCACTATGCTTTTCCCTTCCCTCCAACTTGTGAAATTCCTCATGAACATAGCATCTTTTCATACTAATCTACTCAGTGCTCCTGTTACTTGATGTCTACTTTTTGAATAAGGTATATCTTAATCAATGATAGGGGCTTGGAGAGACAACTATCTAAGAGTCAGGAAGATCGGGGTTCAAGTCCCTAGCCTGACACATATGGGCTGAGTAACACTGGATAAATTCCTTAACCATTTAGTGCCTTCAAACAACTCTCTAAGACTCTAAGACACAGAACAGGTGGCTATCTGCACAGGTGGAGGGAGAGTTCTCAGTTGAAGCTCTCTAAAACAATACTATCTTAGCTCTAGACGAAAATACCTGTCCAATGCTAGAGTCTTATCATGAGACTCATCTCATCAAGTGTGAATGATAATTATGAGGTTGAATTTTCCTCCATGCATTAACATCTCTATTACAGCTTGTATATTCTGTAAAAAAGGTATTAATACTAGCACCTACTTCCCAGGGTTGTTGTAAGGATCAAACAAGATATTATTTTTAAAATTCTTTGCAAACTTTAAAAGGAAATCTAGAAAGTGTGTGTGTGTATATATATACATATATATATTTCTATATCTATATCTATCTATATATAGAGAGAGAGAGAAAAAGGAGCAATGGGATAGTTTGGTATGAAAAAATGCTATATACATATATGTATGCACACATTCATACACACATAATGTATATAATACAGAATGATGTACAATATAACATATACTATATATTGCTCTTATCATTGTTATTCTGCATTTATTTAGGGAAAATGAGACTATGGATTTTGTTATTGTCCTTCCTTCTTGAAGAGTGTTTCCTATGAGTTCTTTGTCTTTTCTAGTAATATTTTTTTGTATATTTTGTATATTTTACAATACTTTGTCTTTTCTAGATAATATTTTTCCTCCAATGTTGTACCTTGTATGATCTCAGTGGCATCTGGCTTGGGGAATAAGTGTGTACAGTTTTATCCCCACCCACTCCACTTTCAGTTTAAATCCCCTTTTATCCAGCCACTCAAATAGAAACACAGCACCTAATGTAGGGATGGGCTCTAAGCAGCAGCTAGCATATCCTCATCTATTTTAGACTAAGATCTTTAAGCAGGGATGCTGGGTGCTGGGCATCCCCTATTTCCCTGTATAGTCATTAAAACTCAGATAGCCAGTGAAAGCTGATCTCCCAGGAAGAGAACAGGATGATCACCCTCAGACATCCCACTCCCTTTCTTGTTTTATCCCATCCCCTTATAAGAGGATGGAGGAGCAAACTGAGAAAGGGGTGATATCCTAGAGGAGGAATAGCTCTCTTCCAGAGATCCTTCTGGATTGAACTCTAGGTAGAAGACACTCATTTCTTGAGTGTGTGTTGGTGTTTATGTGTGTGTGTGTGTGTGCGCACATGTGTATGCCTGTATATAATTGGGGGTCAGAGAAGTTTCATATGAGTTGAAATTTCACGGATCTTGGAAATTAGGAGAAAAAATAGTTATTGTTCAAATCTGCCCAGAGGGTCCATGTCTAAAAATGTCTGTAAATGCATATGCACATGAACACGTGTGCACACACGCACGCACACACACACACACACACATATTGCTTAGCTCTTTCCAATCACCCAAAAAATGGTCATCATTGGACCCAGGCTTTGAAGCTATCTTTTTCCCAAGGTTATTTTCTCACAGACCCTTTCTCCCAAGGCTTCATGGCTCTACTGTGTCACTCTGCTATACAGCAGATTCTCACTGAGTGATAGGTGAGGACAGGAGATAATGGAGAGCTACAATCCCTCTCTTGTGTTTTTAAAATTATGAGATAACCAAAAACTATACAACCAAGAATATATGAAGACTGACCCTGACTCTGTGGTGGGATTAAAGTCCAGTGAGCTATAATCAAAAGTGCTGAATTCTAGTCCCAGCCCTGCAGCTAAAATTTGTGTGACCTTGAGTTCAAACCATTTAATTTCTTTTAGCCTCAGTTTCCTCATCTGTAAAATGAGGGATTATTTTAGAAAATATTATGGATTTTTCAGCTCTTAAATTCTGTAACTCTAATACTGAGTTTATGAACACAAAATTTAATGATGAAATTAAATAACACTCACAATCAAATTAATTGTACATTGAGATTATTTAAGTTGATTTAATTGATATCTTTTTGTTTTATATTATATCCTTCTTCTTTCCCTCTTCCTCCCCCAGAAAACCATCCCTTATAACAAAGAATTTTAAAAAGAGGGAAAAAATCTGCAAAACAGATAAACACAAAAAATCTGATCTTCTATGAAACGTTTTTATAACACTATTATTATTGTAAATTAATATTGTACCTCATACTTATCAGATTGTCAAAGCTGATCCAAAACATTTCAAATGTTGAAGGGTCAGTGGGAAAAGAGGAACATTGATGCACTATTCATGGAGCTGTGAACACAAGTCTAACCCTTCTTTATAAAGAAAAGGAAAAAAAAGAAAGCCCTTCACATAGTTGAGTACAACTATCTGCTCCTCCCAACCTGTGCCTGCTCTTTCCCAGGCCAGCCATGCTCAGTTGATCCCTTCAATGGTCCCTCTTGTAGTCACAGGATCCCAGATTTAGCTCTAGCAGGCTCACTGAATCATAGACATAGAGCAGAAAGGGTCAGATTATCTAGTCCATATACTTCTTTTTACATTAGAAGAAACTGGGACTCAGAGAGGTCATGACTTGCCCAAGATCATACAATTGGTACCTTAAAGATAATCTAAGCCAAATCCCTCATTTTTACAGCTGAGGAAACAGGCTCACAGAGATCATGGGATTATCACATCATAGATTTGGAGTTCAAAGGAACCAGCTATAATTAAGGGCTTTACAGGCCACATAGTCCAGAACCAGACTGGAATGCAGGGAGATAAACGGACTTGCCCAACAGGTAGTAAGTAGCAAAGCTGAGATTTGAACCCAGCGCTACCAAAATCCAAAGGTAATACTCTTTCCGTTGAACTAAGTGACCTGATTTATAGCAGCTCTTTTTGGTGGTGGCCAAGAACTGGCAACTGAAGGAATGCCCATCAATTGGAGAAAGGCTGAACAGTTGTAGTATATGAATGTAATGGAATACTATTGTGCTAGAAGAAATGATAAACAGGTGGACTTCAGAAAAACCTGAAAAGACTTATATGAGCTGATGCTGAGTGAAGTGAACAGAACCAGGAGAACATTGTACACAGTAACAGCCATAGTGATGGAGGACTTATTTTGATAGACTTAGCCCTTCTCAGAAATGCAAGAACCTAAAACAGTTCCAAAGAACTCATGATGGAAAATGCCATCCACATCCGGAGAAAGAAGTATGGAGTCAGAATGCAGAGCGAAACAGACTATTTTCTTTTTTGTTTTGTTTTCTTTCTCATGGTTTCTTCTATTCATTATAATTCTATTCAATATGGCTAATGTGAAAATGTGTTTAATAGGAATGTGAATGTAGAGCCTATATCAAATTACATGCCATCTTGGGAAGGAAGGGGAAAGGGAGGGGAGAAAATTTAAAACTTATGGAAATGAAGGTTAAAAACTAAAAATAAATAAACTAATAAAAAAAAAACCTAAGTGACCTGCCCAAAGTGACCAAGATAATAAGTATAGCCAGTGGTAGCAAAGAGTCAACCACCATATTTATCTCTTAACACAACCTGAGATCTCATTAGGATTTTTGGCTACCGTGTCATGCTGAATGGCAGCCAAGTACAGTTGAGAGAATGCCTGACTTGGAGTTAGGACGATGGGAGTTCTGAACCCTCCTCAGATATTTCCTACCCCTGTGACCCTGAGAAAATCACTGAATCTCTCTGACCCTCACTTTCTTTATCTGTAAAATGGGGATAATACTCACACGCTACCTCATAGTCATGGTGCTCAAATGAAATAGTATATGAAAAGTATTTTGAGGATGTTAAAGTGCCATATAAACAAAATCTATTATATGTTAATGTTATATGTAAGATATATGGGAACAAATCCATATCCATATGGGTCATCCAAATGTATAGACTTGCCCTGAGGGTAACATAGATCTCTGGGATCTGGCCTTCTTCCACAGAAAGGAGGAGGGCAGAGGTCAGTGCTTGTACTGACAGTAAGGTAGCTGGGGAGATAAAAGGGGTAAGGAGAAGGCCCAGGATCATCACAATGGTAAGTATTCTTTTCTCCAGCTTTTGAGAAGGGTATCAGACTAGAATCATATGTGTGTCTAGACAGAACATAGATAGATAGATAGATAGATAGATAGATAGATAGATAGATAGATAGATAGATAGATGATAGATAGATAGATAGATAAATGCTCTATTGAATATATCTGGTCTAGGTACATGTTTTTAGGGGTTCAGATGGAAAGGTATTTCTCTGGTCACTCATAACAGGGAGGGCAGCCCTTAGCTCAGATTCACCAATTTAACCCTTTACTACCAAGAAGAACTAGTAAACCTATTTATCCAAGTAAAACAGCAAACAGATATCAAAGACAGTAAATGTTGCCGTTCAGTATGATCTGTGGACCATACTGTCCATAGGAGTTTTCTTGGCAAAGATATTAGGATGGTTTGCCATTTCCTTCTCCAGTGGACTAAGGCGAACCAAAGTTGAGGTGAGGGTGGAGGCAGAATTGACAGCAGCCTACAATTGGAAGAGGGACTTGGGAGCAGGTTTGGAGGTGCACCTAACAGTGGATTTGTACCACCTTTCTCCCAAGACAAGATAGAATTAAAGTATCACACAATGTCAGAGCTGTAGCAGTTGTTTTACATGTGGGGAAATCAAGGCTCAGAGAAAGTGAAATGACTTGACCGACAGAATTAGTTTGTGATGAAACAGGATTTGAACACAGTCTTTTGGCATCTGAATACAGGACTCTTTTCATTACATCAGACTCCTGGGCTCAGAAAGGCTCATCTGCTTAAGTAGAATGGAAGTAAAGTTTATTAGCCCAAGAAGCTTTGCCAGCCTCTAAGGCTAGATTAGAGGTATTAAGTAAGATCAAGATTGTAGATGCAATTCCCATGCTCTGTAACGTGACAAGTCTGCTCTGTCAATTAGGTTTACTTTACTTTCATTCCTTTAAATAACTTAAAAATTAAAAGTATTTAAAAGTTATTGTCAGAAGTGATCAGGATGCTAGGAGTGTGGGAGAGAGGGTTTCCACTGGCCAGTAGAACTGAGAGGCACTGGGGCACCCTGAAGACACAAATAGACCCCTAAAGTTTGGGGATGCCAGTAATGGCCAATTAAACAAAAGCATAAATGATGAAAAAGGAAGAATCCCCAAGGTGGGCTAGAGTCTTGCCATTCTCCTTCCTGCCTGGAGTACCATTTCCTTACAAGTTTCTTCACAAAAGACATACTTTGGGGAAGGGGGAAGTGGAGGAGAAGACCCTGAGAGGAGGAAACATTTGGGAACCTCTCCAGGAATGAGGAGAGGGGTCTGTCACACTAGCTATTAATGTGGGTTAATAGCTCTGGGAAGAGTTTAGATAGAAACACTATTAGCCCTCCCACTTCAGATTGCTTTCCTTGGACAAGTCACATCTTCTGTATGGGTCTATTTTCCTCACCTGTAAGATAAAGGATCAGATTAGATCTCTAAGATACCTCCCAGTTAAAAATGCTATGAATTTACCTAGCAGAGGTACTCTGAGGTGAAGGGAATTTTAATGGGGCTGGGAGATGAGAGGAAGAGGAGGAGAGAAAGGTAATTTTGAAGCATGAACTACAATGGTATAGAGAAGACCTGGAAATGAAGGTGAAGTGTGGTTGTGGTGCTTTGGACAGTCATTGGACAACCAGAGGGGCAGAAAAGGGCACCAGGAGATATGACACATGGAATAAAGGGAAACTAGAGAAGGAAACAGAAAAGAAAGTGGGAGGCAAGATACAGAAAGGGAAGGAGAGCGGTGAAGTTGATCAGAGAAGGAGATGAGAGTCAGTCAATGAACTCTGACTACTTGGCATTGATTAACAACTTTACCTATTGCTGATCCTGCCCTTTCTCCTTCTTCCAGAAAAAAAAAGATGGAAAAAACCCTTGTTACCAACTAGGACCAGATCTTATTTAATATTTGATTTACACACACACACACTGCCCTGCTGGGTGATATATGCTGAAATGCTGAGGATGAGGGGGTGATCAAGTATTTTTGGATGTGCTGAGCATATGTGCAGTTTAGCAGGAACTATGGTCGAAACCAATCTCCTCCATGGGCTAGACACCTCAAGTGCGTTGCTGAATGGCCAGGTCTCAGACCCTCCTCCTGCTTCTCCTCCTTAAAGGTCCTGGCAACCTTTCCCAGAGAGCATTCTCCCAGGTACCACTTCCTGGCCAGAATCCAAGAGCTACCTGGGCTCTGGAGAGTCTGTTAGACAATGCTGTAATTAGCCATAGGCAATATCATTTGTTTAAAACCATGACAACCTTAAGTACAGTTTTGGGCTAAATCATGGCTCAGCCAGACAGCTAGAGGAAAGCCACCCTACAATAAGGAGGCAACAGCACTGATGTGATACCTTGCTGGGATGTCACTTAACACCGGCAATGTGCCAGGTGATGGGGGAAGTATATTAGGAAGCTCCTGAAACACCAGATGGCAGGTCTAGAAACCCTCTGTGGTGGCAGAACCTTGGGGGATGAGGGGTAGACAGTTTGGAAGATAGTACTCTATACCCTGAAGGGGCGATTCACTATTTATCATTTTGGAGTTTCTAGTTAGTAAACAGCCTACAGACTCGATTAAATTCAAATAAATGCAACAAACGTTAAGTACTTACTACCAGCAAGGTACCCTGCTGGGTTCTTGGGATACAAAGAGAAAATAAAATATAATAAAATTGACCCTTAGAAATGAAATCAAGGCCATTGGATTTAGTAGGATACTGAATTTGAATCAGAGGTTCAAAGCCAAGCTCTGCTTTACTACCTGTGTGACCATGGAGAGGCCTCTTAACCTCTGGGGTTTTTTCATCTTGTCAAATGAAAGCATTTCACTAGGTGACCTCTGAGATTCCTTCAAGTTCTAAACCTATGACCCTATGATGCTTTGAGGAGCTCGCATTCTACAGGATGGAGGAATGCATTAGTAAATCCAAAGTATAGATAGAGCAATTTCAAGAGGCATGGAGTGACAATAACTATAGGAATAAAAATAAAAACCACAATAGTAGTAATAGTAGTGGTAGTAGTGGTAGTAGTGGTAGTAGTAGTAGTGGTGGTGGTAGTAGTAGTAGTAGTAGTAGTAGTAGTAGTAGTAGTAGTAGTAGTAGTAGTAAGTAAAGTAAGTAAAGTAGTAAGTAAAAGCTTGTATTTATATAGCACTGTAAAATTTGTAAATAACATATTTTGTTTTCTCAATAACCCTAGAAAGTTGTTAGCTATTATGGGCCACATTTTATAGATGAGGAAACTGAGTTTGAGAGAGGTTAAATGACTTGCTTAGAGTCACACAGGTAATAAGTGTCTGAGGCTGGTTTTTATCTCAGTTTTTCCTTCTACCCACTGTACAAGCTGGTGAAAAGGAAAGGTCTTCTGTAGGAGGTGATATTTGCTTTTTTTGCTTAGAAGGAATCCAGGAATTCTACAAAGTAGAGGTGAAGAAGAATTGCATGTAAGATGTTGGAGAACATGAGCAAAAAGGCAAAGTTGTGGGAGTGGCAGCTAAGTGGCTCAATGGATAGTATACTGGCCTGGAGTCAGGAAGACCTGAGTTCAATCCCAGACTCAAATATTTATTAGTGTGACCCTGGGCAAGTCACTTCACCTCAGTTTTCTCATCCATAGAATGGGTAAAATAATAACACCTACTTCCCAGGGTTGTTGTGAGGACCAAATGAGATAATATTTGTAAAGCACAGTACCAAGTATACAGTAAGTGCTATATAAATGTTAGCTATAGTTGGTGTTGTTGTTGTTACAAGGAACAACTAGTAGACCAACTTTACTTGAATAGAGTACATGAAAGGTAGTAATATGAAATAAGACTGGAAAGATATATGGAAACCACATTGTAGAGGGCTTTAAATGGTAGCCTGAACATGTTATATTTTATCCTAGAGGAAACAGGGAGATAATGATGTTTTTTAAAAGGGGTTAGGGAGGAGGAATGACATGGTCAAACCTTTTTTTGCAATATCAGTTTGGTAGCTGTACTGGGGAAACTGTAAGCCCCATTAGAAGGCCATTACAATAGTCCAGGAGAGAGATGATAGTGCATGAGCCTTATGAATGCCTTGTAGGCTGTGTGGATGAAAAGAAAAAGATGTTATAGAGGCAAGAGTGATGAAATTTGTCAGTATGGCGGTTGCAGGACAGGGGAGAAGCAAGAGTGATTTCAAAGTCACAAGCCTCGAGGACTAGAAGAACAGTGGGGCCATGCACAAAAAGGAAAAATTTTGGACAAGAGATTATTGGTGAGGAACAGGGAGGTGGATAGAATGGCTTCCATTTTGACCAAGTTGAGTTTGAGATGCCTGTGGAGCAGCCAGGTGTTTATGTCCAGTAGGTGATGTGGGACTGGAGCTCTGGGGGTAAATTAAAGCCAGATATATAGATGTTGGAGCTTTCTGAATAGTTATGTTCATTAGTATTTATGCTCCTTGATGAGAAGAACTGTGTTCTACCTTTCTTTGTGTACATGGTGCCTAGCCATTCACTAGCAGGCACATAGTAAGTGTTTAATAAATGTTTATTGACTAACTGACTAACCTCTTCATCAGAAACTGGGGGAAAGGAGGAAAAAATGGAGGGTGATGAAGAGGAATTTTGAAGTGTGGAGTAAGGTAGAAGAGAAAGCTTACAACGGATGCCCTCTATTTTCTCAATAAAGTGGGAGGCAAGGTCTTCTGCTCAGAGGAAAGAGGAAAAAGGTAGCACAGGAAATCTGAGGAAAAACAGAAAGATTAGAAATAACAACTGCATGGTAGTGTATGAAAAATAATGAATAAAATAATTACCAGGCAGCAGTGAGAGTTCAGCTGAGATTAGATAAAAATGAATAAATAATGAACCCAGTCCACATAATTGCAGGACTTTCTCCAGGAACATTCAGCAATATAGGATGGGAATAGAAAAGCTAGATAACCCATCTTTGGGGTTTGGTGAGATGTTATTGGTGGCTAGATAAGAGAAAAATGGATTTAATGGCAACTGACAGTATATAGTTGATCTGGTCAACCATAAAGTTAAGACTATGAAAGTAAGAAAGGGAAGCCATGGCAGGGGTGGTGAATTGAGACAAGAGGGAGACATAGAACAACAGAAGGTGACCTTTGGGACAAGAATAGTTTTAGGAGACATGAGACAAAGATTGAAGGAAAGGAGGTTTTTGTTAAAGAAATGGATTTCAGAATTCTAGATCATAAAGATGGACCAATTATTGATGATAGTCAGATCAATGGTATGTCCAAACTGTGTTGTTGAGATGAAGTTAAAGATAAAGATCATGAAATTTTAGAAGATTTATGAACAAGAAGACAAGAACAGTTGAGGGGATATCAACATTTATGTCAAAACCATCAAGTATGAGAGCAGAAGTTGGGATAGAGAAGAAGATGGTGAACCAAGTCCTGAATACCTCTAAGAAAGGAGGGAGAATGGTCATTGGGTTGGTAGAAGATTGTGACAAGGTTTTGCACTAGGTGATAAGAATGAATAAAGATAAAGACAGACATGACAAGAATCTAACAGTTAATTCAACAAACATTTATTAACTGTCCATTATGTTTAAAGCACCATGCTTGGATCTGGAAAGTTGATAATTTCCTAATGGGGCAGAAATAAGTGTTTCTCTTTCTAACAAATGACCTCTGGATAGCTGATACTTTGATGGATCTTTGGTCTCATCAATGATCACATATCATCTCATTGTGAATGATTCTTGTTCATTGCCTTTCATGAATTCTCTGGACATGGGGGCTATCCAATGCTTAGAGAACTTTTTCTCTTGATATTTCTTGGATGCCAATGGATATGGTACCCCTTTTTTCTACCACCTTATTGTCCTCATTTCTTTTACTTTTTTACATCCTTTATGCTCCTTCTCTTGCACATATCTTGGTTGTTAATGTGTAGTAGTCTCCTCATTCCCACCCTGTGTCTCTTTATGTAACTTTGGGTGCAACACAGTTTCAAAGATATTGGTATCTCATACAAAATCATAAGAAAGATATTAATATTAAAAGGTAGAGCTTTGATTCAAAGAGAAGCTTGTAGTCATTAAAAACACTATACAACTTTTCAAAGGCAATCCAAGTCACTCCCTTTCTACATTTCATTTCTGGATCCTGTTTGTTGTCCAAGATGTGTGTACTTATGGAACAAGTCTGCAGGTTTTTCATCCAACTGAAATATCATAGATTAACTGTTTGGATCTCAATGGAGAACTTTTTCAAAAAAAAGGAATGTGGGGGGGTGAGTTGGTGGGAAGGGGAATTGAAAGAGAATGAGAATAGAGGGTCACAGATGAGAAAAATCTAGGAGCCAATTCACAACAAGTAAGTTTCTGCCTCAAGAAAAACAGATTTAAGGGGGAGGAGCCAAGATGGCAGAGTAGAAAGATACACATATGCTAGCTCCAAACCCACAACCCATAAAATACCTGTGGGGAGGAGCTCCCGGCAGGTTCTGGAGTGGCAGGGCCACAGGGAGGTGGGGCGGAGTGGATTTCTGTTCTGGGGAGACCTAGGGAACCTACACCAGGGGTCCGTTGTGCACCAGAGCCAGAGCGGACCCCAACCCTGCATTGGCCATGCAGCACTGGGAGGAGCGGATCCGGGTGGGCTTCAGGGACAGAATCTCTAGCAGCCACGTGGGTCCCTCTACCTGCAGACACCAGGGGTCAGTGAGAGGGTCATTTTGGCTTGCCGAGGGGAGAGCAGGGTGTCCCTGTGGCTCGGGCCCCCTCGGGAGGCAGCAGCAGACAGGGGCTCCCAAAGCAGGGAGGAGCCCAGATCCATTGTTGAAGGTCTCCATGTAAACCCCCAGAGAGAACTGAGCCCCGTGTGGCAGCCCTGCTTCTACCTGAGCACCTGAACTTAATCTCACACTGAATAGCAGCCCCGCCAAAAGCCCGGAGGCTGGGAAGCAGCACTTGAATCTCAACCCCTAAGCACTAGCTGGGCAGATCTGGAGGCCAGGTTGGTATGGAGAGGAACCTCAGAAGTCAAGTAACTGGCTGGGAAAATGCCCAGAAAAGGAAAAAAAAATAAGACCATAGAAGGCTACTTTCTTGGTGAACAGATATCTCCTCCCATTCTTTCAGATGAGGAAGAACAATGCTTACCATCAGGGAAAGACACAGAAGTCAAGACTTCTGTATCCCAAACATCTAAAATAAATATTCAATGGGCTCAGGCCATGGAAGAGCTCAAAAAGGATTTTGAAAATCAAGTTAGAGAGGTAGAGGAAAAACTGGGAAGAGAAATGAGAAAGATGCAAGAAAAGCATGAAAAGCAGGTCAACACCTTACTAAAGGAGACCCCCAAAAAAATGCTGAAGAAAATAACACCTTGAAAAATAGGCTAACTCAATTGGCAAAAGAGGTTCAAAAAGCCAACGAGGAGAAGAATGCTTTCAAAAGCAGAATTAGCCAAATGGAAAAGGAGGTTCAAAAGCTCACTGAAGAAAATAGTTCTTTCAAAATTAGAATGGAACAGATGGAGGCTAATGACTTTATGAGAAAACAAGAAATCACAAAACAAAACCAAAAGAATGAAAAAATGGAAGATAATGTGAAACATCTCATTGGAAAAACAACTGACCTGGAAAATAGATCCAGGAGAGACAATTTAAAAATTATGGGACTATCTGAAAGCCATGATCCAAAAAAGAGCCTAGACATCATCTTTCATCAAATTATCAAGGAAAACTGCCCTGATATTCTAGAACCAAAGGGCAAAATAAGTATTCAAGGAATTCACAGAACACCGCCTGAAAGAGATCCAAAAAGAGAAACTCCTAGGAACATTGTGGCCAAATGCCAGAGTTCCCTGGTCAAGGAGAAAATATTGCAAGCAGCTAGAAAGAAACAATTCAAGTATTGTGGAAATACAATCAGGATACAATCAAGATCTAGCAGCTTCTACATTAAGGGATCGAAGGGCGTGAAATAGGATATGCCAGAAGTCAAAGGAACTAGAACTAAAACCAAGAATCACCTACCCAGCAAAACTGAGTATAATACTTCAGGGAAAAAATGGTCTTTCAATGAAATCGAGGACTTTCAGCATTCTTGATGAAAAGACCAGAGCTGAAAAAAAAATTTGATTTTCAAACACAAGAATGAAGAGAAGAATGAAAAGGTAAACAGCAAAGAGAAGTCATAAGGGACTTACTAAAGTTGAACTGTTTACAATCCTACATGGAAAGACAATATTTGTAACTCTTGAAACTTTTCAGCATCTGGGTAGTTGGTGGGATTACACACACACACACACACACACACACACACACACACACACAGAGCACAGAGACAAAGAGCACAGAGTGAATTGAATAGGATGGGATCATATCTTTAAAAAATGAAATTAAGCAGTGAGAGAGAAATATATTGGGAGGAGAAAGGGAGAAATGGAATGGGGCAAATTATCTCTCATAAAAGAGGCAAGCAAAAGACTTTTTAGTGGAGGGAAAAAGAGGGGAAGTGAGAGAAAAGCATGAAGTTTACTCTCATCACGTTCGACTAAAGGAAGGAATAAAATGCACACTCACTTTGGTATGAAAACCTATCTTACAATATAGGAAAGTGGGGGTGAAGAGGATAAGCAGGGTGGGGGGGGGATGATGGAAGGGAGGGCAATGAGAGGAGGGAACAATTTGAAGTCAACATTTTTGGGGAGGGACAGAATCAAAAGAGAGAATAGAAGTAATGGGGGACAGGATAGGATGGAGGGAAAGATAGTTAGTCTTACACAACACGACTATTATAGAAGTCATTTGCAAAACTACACAGATATGGCCTATATTGAATTGCTTGCCTTCCCAAAGGGAATGGGTGGGGTGGGAGGGATGAAGAGAAGTTGGAACTCAAAGTTTTAGGAACAACTGTCGAGTACTGTTCTTGCTACTAGGAAATAAGAAATACAGGTAATGGGGTATAGAAATTTATCTGGCCCTACAAGACAAAAGAGAAAATGGGGACAAGGGAAGGGAGGGATGATAGAAGAGAGGGCAGATTGGTGATAGGGGCAATTAGAATGCTCAGTGTTTTGGGGTGGGGGAGGGGACAAATGGGGAGAAAATTTGGAACCCAAAATTTTGTGAAAATGAATGTTAAAAGTTAAATAAATAAATTAGAAAAAGAAAAGAAAAAAAAAGAAAAGCAGATTTAAGAGATTAGCTGTTTTCCTACACCAAGGGTAGGACAAATGAAAATTCATCAGTACTGTAACAGGGAAGATTTAGATTATATCAAAGTAAGAAAATCCTGATAGGATAATAAGTATGAAATTCAGTTTCTGATTTTGCCAGTGTTGCATTGTATTGGCTTCTTCAGGCCTCAGTTTCCTCAAATTATGCAAGGTATTCACCTTTGACAAAAGGAGCAGAAAAAGGACTTTTGTGTGGAAAGAGCAGTTTGAGATAGTTCTAAAGACCTGAGAGAAAACTATGTCTCAGATTAAATGAACTGAAAGGGATTGCTTGAAAGCAGTGCAGAGGCAAAAGCACTAAGGTATACGTGGCTATAGTACATGAAGGTATGTGAGTTCATTTAATCATGACTATTTTCAGAGTTTTGAAATATATAGTTGAAAAACTATGAAACAAATAACTGTTTGGAAACTAAGGGAAAATTTATAGTGTTTCTACCTGATTGTAGCAGCTAGGTGACATAGTGGACAGAGCATCAGGCTCTGGTGTCAGGAAAACATGAGTTCAAATTCTGCCTCAGACACTTAATTGCTTTATTAGCCTGGAAAAGTCATCCAACCTCTGTTTATCTCAGTTTCCTCAACTAGAAAATGAGGCTAAGAATAGCATTTATCTCCCAGGGTTGATATGAAGATCAAAGAATTTAGCACAGTGCCCAACACGCTTAATAAATGCTTTTTCCCTTCCTTTTTTCCATATCTAAGAGAACTATGGATTTGAATGTCGACTTGAGTTAAAATAGAGTCACTACTCATAAGAAGTTCTAATTTTAAGCATTAGAAATCAGCAAAGAAGCTGAATGCAGGAAGAGTCATAGGAAGGCAGAAACAAAGGAGACAGGCTCTTCACTCACTTTGCTGAGAGCAATGCTGATTGGAAGAGAGGAGTTACTTGACTGAGAGCTGATTGGTTGATGACAGATTGTGCTTGCCCTTTGTTTCTGTCTGAAGCTTGAGAAAGCAGAAACCCTCAGAGATGCCTTTATTGTCCTTCGTTGCTCTCTATAGCTTAAGAAAAAGGAAAGACCACAGACATTTCCAGGAGCCAAGATGGTTGAGTAAGCAGTAAATTACCATAACTCTCCCATATTCACCTCCAAACAACAAGAAATAGCTCCCCAAAAGCAAATCCTAGAATAGTAGAACCAGCAAACAGATAGGGTAAAACAATTTTTGAGTCTAAGAAACTTAAAAGGTTGGCAGAAAAGGTCTGTCTCACTGGGGCAAAGGGGTACTTAGTCCAGGACCAAGATAAGTACAAAGGACTCATCCACATCCAGATAAAGAACTGATGGATTCTGAGTACAGGTCTAAGCATATTTTTCCCACTTCATTCTTTTCATGTTTTTTCCCTTTTGATCTGCTTCTTTTTTTCACAGTTGTGATTAATGTGGAAATATATTTTACATGATAACACAAGTATAAAATATATCAAATTTCCTATCATTTTCAGAAGAGGATAGGGAGGGAGGGAGAAAAAATTGGAACTCAAAATCTTGTAAAAATGAATGCTAAAAATTGTCTTGACCTGTAATTGAGAAAAAGTTAAAATACTAATTTAAAAAATGAAAAATGAAATTTAAAAAAGACACCATAGAAAATGAAAAAAGAGAAAAGGAAAGAGATGGAAAAGAGAGACTTCACAGCTGCTTTTCTGGGAGCAAAGGCAGTTAAAGGAAAGACATTGTTGCTGGGAGTTGGTTGGAGAAAGAAGAATCCTACTGTGTGAAGAGCTGGATGGTCTGATTGGTATTGCCCTTGAGTTCTACAACAAATAAAAACTCCAAGAGACAGAGTTTCTGGGAAATTAATAATCAATTTATTATTTAGGGTAGCTAACAATCAATAAATTGATGGTCAGTGGTTTTTCTTGACAACCAAAAATGCCAAGGGAGTCTTTGAAGCACCTTAAATACCTTCTGAACGGGAACTCCCCTGACAAGTGAAAAATCAGTCCTGATTGGTGAACATTTAATTAGAGGGCAGGCTAAAAGTCTTCAGCTCCTCTTGCTGAGAAAATAGCTTGATCATGTGACTCAACAGTCTCAAAGTATCTGGGCAAGGGTAGCCATTTCTATCAGGATCTGCTTGGGTGGTTTTCTCCTTCATGAACTGAGTTGCTCTGAACTTTAATGAAAGGGATTAAGGACAGGCAGTTCTTTCCCCAGGCAAAGGCTTACCCAGACTGGATTCTGTTTATGTTCAAAACATAAATTTGGTCTCCTAGGTGAAATAGGAGCAATCTCCTCAGAGGCTGACTAACCTTTTCTGGGGTTGGACCTTAACCGAAATAGGAAGAAAAGAGTGGATCGGAAATTAATAATTAGTGATTAATATAATACAATATTAATTCCTCTCAGTTCCCAGAAATGAGAGCAGACTTAGAAACTGCAGATCCCAGACTTAGTAATGCTTCACTGAAAGAGGATAATCCTCGCATAGTTTTAGTAAAAGGCAGCTAAGTTGTGCAGTGAACACAGTTCTGGGATTGGAATCAGGGAGACCTGAGTTCAAAGCTAGACTCAGACACATATTAGCTGTGTGACCTTGGGCAAGTCACTTAACATCCATTTGTCTCAGTTTCCTCAACTAGAAAATGGAGGTAATAGTAGCACCTGCCTCCCAGGTTTGCTGTGAGGATCAAATGAGATAGTATTTCTAAAGTTCTTAGCTTGTTTCCTTCCACATAGTGGGTAGTATATTAATGTTAGCTATTATTATTAGAACATAAGATTTTGAAATTCTAGAGTAGAAGAAGCCACAAAACTACAGAGTGAAAGAAATATCCAGTCCCAGGCAGCCTGGAAGGTCAATAGGAAAGGTCTATTGCACCAGAGTTAGAGTGGAGCACAACTCAGCCTTAGCCATGCTGCG
Organism: Notamacropus eugenii; assembly: GCF_028372415.1. Taxonomy (NCBI): domain Eukaryota; kingdom Metazoa; phylum Chordata; class Mammalia; order Diprotodontia; family Macropodidae; genus Notamacropus; species Notamacropus eugenii. Next base: position 139,935,771 of record NC_092876.1, on the reverse strand, counting down.
TAGCAGAGACATGACCAGAGTAGGCCTCAGGGGGCAGAATCATGAGTAACAGCTGTAGTTCCCAGATTACTCTATCCACAAATGCCAAAGACAACTTCAAAGGACAGTAAGAAAGCTCTTTCACTTGGGTGAGAAGGGAACATGGTCTGGTCCTGCCAGCAGCAACCACTACAGTGGCAGCCTTCATTTTGGGAGCCCTCTGCCTAAAGACCCTGGGGGAATTGAGCAACTGATCTGGATCTCAGCCCTGCGTGGCAGCCCTAGGGTGAGGAGGAGTGGAGCTGGTTGGTGGAGCTGGAAGGAGTTGTGGAGAGGGAATTCTTCTCACAGATCCTGGGCAGAAAAGTTTTTGGTTGCTCCCAGACCAGTGAGCAGGTCAGAAGAGGAGTAAACTCCCTTGATTGTGCCACCTTGGAGGAACTGAGAACTTACAGGTCCCTAGAGTATACCCTCCTCTTGACAAAGGACTCAAAAGTCAAGTAACTGGTTGAAAAAATGCCTAAAAGGGGAAAAATAAGACTATAGAAGGTTACTTTCTTGGTGAACAAGTATTTTCTTCCATCCTTTTGATTGAGGAAGAACAATGCACACTGTTAGAGGAAGACATAAAAGTCAAGGCTTCTGCATTCAAAACCTCCAAAATAAATATGCAATGGTCTCAGGCCATGGAAGAGCTCAAAAAGGATTTTGAGAATCAAGTAAGAGAGGTGGAGTTGAAAAGTTAGTAAGAGAAATAAGAGTGATGCAAGAAAATCATGAAAAGCAAGTCAACAGCTTGATAAGGAGACCCAAAAAAATGTTGAAGAAAATAGCACCCTTAAAAATAGACTAACTCAAATGGCAAAAGAGGTCCAAAAAGCCAATGAGTAGAAGACTGTTTTAAAAAAACAAAATTAGCCAAATGGAAAAAGAGGTTTAAAAGCTCACTGAAGGAAATAGTTCTTTGAAAATTAGAATGGAGCAGATGACTTTATGAGAAATCAAGAATTTACAAAACCAAACCAAAAGAATGAAAAAATAGAAGATAATGTGAAATATCTCATTGGAAAAACAACTGACCTGAAAAATAGATTGAGAAGAGACAATTTAAAAATTATGGGACTACCTGAAAGCCATGATCAAAAAAACCAGCCTAGATATCATCTTTCACGAAATTATCAAGGAAAATTGCCCTGATATTCTAGAACCAGAGGGTAAAATTAATATTGAAAGAACCCACTGATCACCTCCTGAAAGAGATCTAAAAAGAAAAACTCCTAGGAATATTGTAGCCATATTCCAGAGTTCCCCGGTCAAGGAGAAAATATTGCAAGCAGCTAGAAAGAAACAATTTGAGTGCTGTAGAAATACAATCAGGATAACACAAGATCTAGCAGCTTCTGCATTAAGGGATTGAAAGGCTTGGAATATGATATTCCAGAAGTCAAAGGGATTAGGACTAAAACCAAGAATCACTGACCCAGCAAAACTGAGTATAACTTCAGGGGGGGAAATGGTCATTCAATGGAATAGAGGACTTTCAAGCACTCTTGATGAAAAGACCAGAACTGAAAAGATAGTTTGACTTTCAAACACAAGAATCAAGAGAAGCATGAAAAGGTAAACAGGAAAGAGAAATCCTAAAGAACTTATTATAGTTGAACTGTCTACATTCCTACATAGAAAGATCATATTTGTAACTCTTGAAACTTTTCTCAGTATTTGGATAGTTGGAGAGATTATACACACACACACACACACACACACACACACACATATATACATATAGACAGAGGGTACAGGATGAGTTGAATAGGAAGGGATGATATCTAAAAAATAAAATTAAGGGGTAAGAGAGGAATATATTGGGAGGAGAATGGGAGAAATGGAATGGGGCAAACTATCTCTCATAAAAGAGGAAAGAAAAGCTTTTTCAATGGAGGGGAAAAGGGAGAGGTGAGAAGGAAAAAGCGAAGCTTACTTTCATCACATTTGGCTTAAGGAGGGAATAACAAGCACACTCAATTGTGTATGAAAATCTATCTCACACTACAGGAAAGTAGGGGAGAAGAGGATAAGTGGAGTTGCAGGGATGATAGAAGGGAGGACAAATGGGAGGAGGAAGTAATTAGAAGTAAACACTTTTGGGGAGGGACAAGGTCAAAAGGGAGAATAGAATAATTGTGGGGCAGGATAGGATGGAGGGAAATATAGTTAGTCTTACAGAACATGACTATTATGGAAGTCTTTTGCAAAGCTATACATATATAGCCTATATTGAATTGCTCGCCTTCCCATTGGGGATGGGTGGGGGAAAGGGAAAGGGATAGAAGTTGGAACTCAAAGTTTTAGGAACAAATGCTGAGAATTGTTTTTGCATGCAACTGGGAAATACGAAATGCAGGTAATGGAGTACAGAAATCTGTCTTGCCCTACAAGAAAAGAAAGAAGATGGGGACAGGGAAGGGAGACATGTGATAGAAGGGAGGGCAGATTGGGGGAAGGAGTAATCAGCATGCATGCTGTTTTGGGGTGTGGAAGGGGACAGATGTGGAGAAAATTTGGAACTCCAAATTTTGTGGAAATGAATGTTGAAAACTAAAAATAAATAAATATGCATTAAAAAAAGAACAAAAGATTTTATCACTGCTCTGCCAAGGGTGAATTTGTACTAATGAGCTTAACACTGCTTTAATATCTTAAAAGTAGTAGAGAAGCAGCTTTGACCAGAATAGAAGAGCTACGAAGACCAGAAGAACAGAAAATATCAGAGAAGTGAGCAGCTAGGTGTACAATGGATAGAACACTGGCCCTGGAATCAGGAGGACCTGAATTCAAATCCAGCCTCAGCCACTTACCTGCATTGTGACCCTAAGGAAGTCACCTAACTTCTATATTGCATAATGACCAACTTAGCTCTTTTCAGCAATCTAAGACAATTCCAAAAGACTCATGATGGAAAATGCTATCCACATATGAAGAAAGAACTTTGGAGTTTGAATGCAGATTGAAGTATACTATTTTCTATCTCTTTTTTCCTTTCTCATAGCTCTTCCCTTTTGTTCTGATTTTTCTTTCACAAAACGACATTTGAAAATATGTCTAAGAAATAGAGAGAAGCAATTTTGCTCTCTGGGTTATATACATGGGACAGACTGATCCCTAAAAAGAATCCTCTTAGGCTACAAAGGACTTGATTCACAGGACCTGATCAGTATTGGGTGAGTCTGTTCAAAGGATGATGCCTAAGATAACTTCTGGCCAGTGTCATCAAATCAGATACTGTGCACAAAAGCACGTTGTAAACTGAGAGAGGCAATATGAGAAAAATTGGACTCAAGCTCCATGCTTGTAAAATGACATCCCATTCCCCTTCATTGACAAACATTCCCATCCATTCCCTAGAGCTTTCCCCTCAGTTAATAACATTACATATCCTTATTAGATACTCCCTATTGGTGAGTGGACAGGATATGTTAAGTAATTACATTCTTAATTAAAGGCAATAACTTACTAACTTTGTTGTGGAATTTAATGTTAAGAGAAATATCCTAAAGTTTAATGAAAATTTAGCCCCAGAGAGCCTGTTGTTCAGAATTTCTAGGGCCATGCTCCCTGGCATGGATAGCAAAATCACAGCCTGTGAAGTGTTGATTCTTTCCCTCTTTCCAGCACCAAACAAAACTAAAACAGACACCAAAAAGTACTCTTTCCCCCCTTGATAACAATAGAAAAGGCAGACTGTACTCTCAAAACTTTGACTCACTCACATTCACTCAATCAGCAAGTATGAACGGAACATATTCTATGTGTCCAGCACTATGGTAGGTGCTTCAGGGATTGCAAAAGATACGTAAGACATAGTTTCTGAACTCTTCTTACAATCTCACTAAGGAGGCTATTCTTAAATTCATGAAACAGTTCAATTAGAATACCCTATATATGTGTCCACTTGGATAAGAAATGTCTGAGAAACTCAGGGGAAGAGATCTACATGGAAGGGTTTGGACTGATTGATAAGTGCTGGGAGGACCACTGGTTTTAGAGGCACAGAATGTGTCTCCCAAGTCCAGACTGCACTTTATCAGCCAGGTGTCCTTGGAAAGCTCACTTTATTTTGGGGCCTCATCTGTATATGGATTGGACTTGGAGGTCCCGTGCATTCTGCTTTACATTCTCTAATCCTTTGAAGAATTCACAGAGGAAGAGCCACTGGAATTGAATCCCAAAGATGAGTGACATTTGTCCACAGGTGGGAAATCTGAGGCCTTGAGGTCACATTTGTTCTATGAAGTTTGGATTCAGTGAAGGGGCCACACTTGAGGACCTAGAAGGTCCTGTGTGGCTTCTAGGTTCCCCACCCTTGGGGCAAAAAGGGTAAAGAAAAACAGCATCAGTAAAGACCACAAATATGGCCATAGCTGCTGAGAGAGATGTTTCTTCTGAAAGTCATCCTGGCAGTGTTGGGGAGATAAGGGACTGAGGTTAATTTATTTTCCAGCTGCTCCCCTCTCCTCTCCATTCTCTGGACAACTGCTAAAAGGATCTTCCTAAAGCACATATTACTCTCCAGCTTAAGGACCTGTAGTGGTTTCCTTGATTTTGAGGATCAAATTTAAATTCTATAATTTAACATAAAAAACATAACCTGTCTGTAGCCCAGCAGTGACAAACTCAAATAGAAATGGGGGAGGGGCACGAAACCAAGAATCCCCACCATTGTTCTGGCTTGGATTCCTAGAACCTAGCACTGTCCTTTACACATTAATAGATGCTCAATAAATGTTTGGTGGGTTAAGTTGGACTGGGTAACTAAAAGGTGGTATCTGTATTTCACATATAAAATGAGTCATACACTCCCACCCCCAACCTAACTGATGGAACCCCTTGCCCAGACAAGTACTAGGAGGCACAAAGAAAGCAGGTTCAGCAACAGTGAGGAACCTGACTTGACCAAAGGGGAGAATCAGTATGACTCAAGAAGTTCCTTTTCCAGGTGAAGTTTGAGCTCCAAGTTCTGGCCCTAAATTGATTCCACTCCATTCTTTTGACTTCAGTGAAGGCCCCAGGTCATTGAAGGGCGAAAAAAGTAATTCTCATCTCTGAAGTGCCTCTGATCAATTTCTATCTCTCAGGTTCTCCCTTCAGGAGAAGAGCTAGATTTAATTTGGGGAAACAGCTTTTGACTGCAGGACAAACCTGTGTCTTCCAAATAGAAGGGCAAATAGTGGCAAAAGAAAGCAAAAATGCTCCTTAGAGCCCATGAGGTGCAGAGGAAGTATGGGGTTGGGGGAGCCCTGGGTTCCTTGGGACCCAGGGTTTCTCAGGCCACTTTGTCCTGCTGTCAGTGGTGATCTGACAAACCAGAAATGGAGAAGGAGGAAAAAAGAGATCCCCACAGAGAATCCAATCACTGTGCTGAAGTCCTGCAAAGGCGAAAATGTCAGATTCAATTCTGCTGATATGTGGCCTGGAGCCTTACTTTCTCCCAAGATCCATAGTCATAAGCTGGGACACCTGGCTGAACTTTTCTACAGAAGGCCAGGCAGGTGGAGAGGTCACCATGGGATGGGAGGAGGACCAGTTGAGTCTGTGATCCAAGCCGCAGATTGGAACCACATAAAGTGGAATAATCATTTTAAGAAGTCTAGACCTGTTCTGTCTTTCCCCTTGGGCAGAGATGTAGTTGACTCCCTAATTCTGCTGAAATAATAGCCATAGGATAGCAATTACAGTCATAATGGAGCAAGCCTCAGAATTTATTAGCCTTGGCTTCTATGGCATTGATTTATTGTTTAGTAATTAGCTTACTAGAGTCCCAGGGATAACAGAATCCTCCTTATTTACATAAATAAGACATAAAGTTTGTGTCTGCGGAGCATCCAGAGCCCAGAGGTCTGGCAAAGGAGGGCAGTAGGGGCTTGGCATCTGTCCTGAGGGATGCACCATCCATTCCATTTCCCTGACAGTCAGCCTCCATTTGGAAAAATCAGTCACATAGCCCATGTAGAGATCTGATCCACTTTGAGTTTTTGGTCAGTAGAGCATTTTTCCTTTTGATGTTTCCCTTTCAGAAAATAAATCATCCAGATTTAAGACCAAGACAACTGGCTTGGGATTCTTAATGTGATTCCAGTACCTCTGGAATCTTGCCGTGGGGAGATCAAAGAGTGCTTGGAATAGGATTCACTTACATACCCATGTAACAGTGTAGTTTGGTAGGAAACACACGTATCTAGAAGGGAAGAATTTGGGTTCAAAACCCCAGCTTTGCCCCTTGCTAGTAGTATGATGTAAGGTTAAGTCACCTCCACTCTCTCACTTTCTATTTCTCCTTCTGTAAAATAAGGAGGTTGGATTAGATGATCCTAAAGTCTTTTCCAGCTCTGTGTTCCTCAGTCTTGGTATACATTTGGAATCTTAAAGGTCACTGAACACACTGTTTTCTTTCTACAGATGAGGCGCCTGAAGTTGAGAGCAGTAAAGAGACGTGCCACATCATACAGCTAATAATTAAGAGAAGTTGGATTTGAACTCAGATTTCCTGATTACAAAGCCAGCCATTTTCCCATTGCACCATGAGGCACTGAGTCTTCTCATTTGACTTCTCGATTAACGGTAGCAGTGTTTACAATAATCAAATGCCCTTAAAGTACATCTTCCTGAGCCACTTGTCTGGGACACACATTTTGACTTGTTTTCCCTGTATGTTCTTACCCATGTATTTCTCAGATTTATATGGGTCTTTGGAATTTATAAAGTGCTTTTCTGTATATTATCTCAGTTGATTCTCACAAAAAGCCTTACAAGAGGTGTATTGCAAATATTATTAAACTCATTTTAAAGATGTGTAAACTGAGTCTTAGAGATAATAAATGACTTGATCATATAGTCAGTGGGGGACCTGGGAACTTGGACCCTTCCTTTCAAAGTTCAGTTCACATCCTCTCTATACCACTTATGGCCCAAAGCAGGTATTCCTGTGTCTTCTGTGGTCAGGAACAAATAAGGAAGGTTCAGGTAGTAGTAAAAAAAAGAAAAAACTCATTTGGTTAAAGTAGAGAGTCCATGCAGATGGAGAAGCTCCATTTCCAGGGGAAATTTGAGATCCAGGTTCTGACCCTAAATTGGTCCCATTACATTCTGTTGGCTTCAGTAAAGCCCCTTGAGCATTCAAATCACCAGAAAGAAATGCCCTGTATCTGCCTCCATCTCTTGAGTTCTCCTTCAGGGCAAGGATCTGGGTTTATCTGAGGAAAACTAAATCTATGACCTTGCTCAGCAACATCAGACTTTGGTCATCTGAGCTACCCGGCCCACACGGTGTTTATATTATATACTGTAACTGAAGTAAGACAATGGTTAACATGAGAACTGTGGCTCTCAGTCATCAACATGAGATCTTAACATCAAGGTCTACAGACTCTTATCTCCTTGGGGGTGGGGGGAAGCGTAGTTCTACCATTCGTTGCTCAACATAAACCAGAGGATACATAAAAAAGGAGAACATCTCTTCCCTTCTACTCCTTCCCTTTTCTGTTCCTCACAATGAGCCCTGTCTGTTTCCACTTCTTTTATCTCAGGATACAGCTGGAGAACACAGTCCTTAAACAGATCAGATGGCACCCTGCTGAGAGGAAAATGTATTACAACAGTTCCCTGGCAATAACTGGCCTTGATTAACTTATGCAAATGGGCTTGCTGCTGCACTTCGCACAAGAAAGTGTTGGGATTTTGTGGAATGACTTAGAGAGTGAGCTTCTTTTCCACGATTCTGCTCTAACTTGTTGATGTTTGCTGGGGACTCTGTGGTGCCCATAACCGACAGGAATAGAAAACGCCAGGTGGGAAAGGGCATCCCACTAAGCTAAAAGACTGTGCAAAAGTAGATGGGGGGAGATGAAAATGACAAGATTTTCCAGACTTTTTGATAAAAAGTATTCAGAAATAACTAACACTATTACTTTGGTGTTCATATAGACCAGCTCCAGAGATGAGCAAATACAGATCATCTATGTGAGTTCAGTGACAGTTTAGTTATCTGATTTATCATAGGGAGTATATGGTTGAATATTTTGGAAGTAAGGATCAGGTAGAATGGAATACCTTAACTTGGGCAATAGGAAGACAAGATTCTAGTACTTTTGCCCATGCCTAATGGAGAAAATTGCACTGTTGGTCCCCTCTGTCCACAAGTCCACTTACGCAATTTTTGGCCTGTCCAAACAGAACACCAAGTATCTAAAAGGGTGTACCTTGCTGTCTCTTCACTGATAGTGTGACAATCTGTGATTGTCTTCTCCCTGGAGTTTTGACCTGTGACGTTTCTGTGACTCATTGCCTTCCTGACCCGGAATTGAATTTGATTTCATGAACATTTATTAAATGTCTTCTATATGTAGATCCCTGTGCTAGATGTGCTAGATATAGAAAATCCTATTTAGCTTGTTCATGTGCCTGTTAGGAAAGATTCCTCCAGCCTCACCCTCTACCAGCTTCAAGAGCAACTCCATTAGGGTTTGTGTATGGAAGAATTCAATAATCAGCCTGTAGGGGACACTACCTTGAGTGCTCCCCCACATAATGAAAATACTAGCCAGGGTCTTGAATAAATTCATGGATAAGTCAGCAGATATGCACATATATCCTAACTTTGAAGCAACATTACGGATGTGGCTTCCTAACTTTCCTATAACTCTCCGCCTTTGTCAGAGAGAGTCCTTGGTTCAATTCAACAAATGTCTATTGAATGCCTAGTACGTGCAAATTCTTCAAGATATGAAGATAAAAAGGAACATGATCCTTCCCTCAAAGAGCTTATACTTCTTCACAGACAGCTATTATATGGGGGAAAGTGATAAATGCAGCTTTAGACAAAGTATTACCAGAGTTTTTTGGTCTAGATCTATAATTTCATTGATGCTGGGAACTCCCAACGAGGAAACTCCCTCTAACAACATAGTCATTTGTTCTACAACTTAGAGTCATAAAGATGTTCCCAGAGCACTGGGAGGTTAAATTACTTAGGCAGTTCTTGTTACTCACAGATATTACGCGTCAGAAATAAGATTTGGACCCAGGACTTCTTGACAGTAAGGCTGTCTCTCTATCCAATACATAATGCTGACTTTCAGAACCAGCAGTTTAAGGAAGAAAAAATCACTTTAAGTTTAGGGAGAGGGAAAAGGATCAAGGAAAGCTTCATGAAAATCTGGCCTAAGTTGGGCCTTGATAACCATTAGACCCTTTTTAACTGGGCTTCCAGTCATGGGTTTTATTAGCAATCTGTCATCACCTACGCTTTGGAGTGATTCAATCCCTAAAATTGTTCCCGTTTTCTTGACGGACAGCTAGACCTTCCTCTTTCCTTGTCTCACCTCCTCAGCACAGGTTATTGTGTTATTATGCAGCTCATTCCCTATCCCTTCCACAGGAGTACCTGGGGCCTGATTTGCCTATGCCCTCCATGGGATTACCTAGGGAGTACTTGATTTCCTTTCTAGTTCACTAATTTGTAACTTTACAGCTTGACCAATTTCAGGGAGAGTGTCTCATTCCCATTCCATGTATAGTATTGCATAACCAGTGTTTTTGTTCATGCTGAATAGCGAAATTACTCAAACGTGACAAAGCTGCCTTTGTTCTCAACCTCTCCGGTGCATCAACTTTGTTTTATGCCACTCTGAAAACCAAGACAGCATGAGCTGACTAGAAATGGATATGCACCACCTCATAAATCTGCTATTAATGGTGCTAAAAAAAAAAAAAAAAAGATACCCATTATTGGCATCTTCTCCTGACTGCCCAGGAATTGCTCTAGGGCCCCACCAATTTGTGAGCTATACAGATTAATGAGTTGCTTAGCTTCAGCACTATGGACAGCACCTTGAGCAGCTGCATGTCCATTCCTGGACAGACTTGGGTAAGAACATAGAAGCCCATCATAGCTGAGACCTTAAAAAGCCATTGTTTTCTCTACCTTTTTGCCTCCAGGGAAATTATTCCTAAAACTGCCCAATATCTTTGTAGTGTAATGACTAAAGTGCTGGATTAGGTAACAGAAAAATATGGTTTTGAATCCTGTCTCTGTCACTTAATTAACCTGCTTGGGCTTCAGTTTCCTAATCTATAAAATGGAGTACTTATCTTATAAGATCATCGTAAGACTTAAATGAAGTGATCTGTGTAAAATGCCTTGCAACACTTAAAATCCAAATAAATTTCAAGTCCTATTCTTCTCACAGAGCTCTGGGGAAGTATCTGTGACTCGTCCTCTCCAATTTCAACCTGAATTTCTCTCTCACAGTCTCTTCCAAACTCATATGCCTTCTGTATTATGGGAAGGGATATACTGGTGGAGATTAGGGTCCTTAGAAGATGAAATAAATATGGACTGATGAGTGTAAAAATAGTCCCATCTTTGAGCCATGTGCTCCTCAACTGCCTCAATGGAAGGCAGTTCTGAGTTCCAAGAAGAGTAAATAAAAGAGGATTAAGCTTTTAATCTTTTACTGCACAGAGATCTTCCTGTGCAGTAGACACAGTCTCTCTTCTCTAAGAAACAGTATAGTTTCAGAAATGGGTTCCCAAATAGATTCAGATCAACAAGTATGTATTAAGTACCTACCATATGCCAAATACAGTTAAGCACTGAAGAAATAAAAACAGAACAGTCTAGGCAATCAATGATCTTATGTTCTACTAGGAGAAACAACACATACATAGAAAAGTAAATACAAAGTAATTTGTAAGGCACTAATAATTGAGATGGATAAGGAAGGGCTTCATGTAAGAAATAGAACCTGAACTGAACTTTGAAGGGAACTAGAGATTCCAAGAATATAGGAAAGAGAATTACATGACATTAGTTTGAAAACAGCCTAGCACTGAAGTGTCACATATGTGGTCAGTGGGCAGCATGTGGCCCACAACACTACCCAATGTGGTCAAAGCAGAATGAAATGTAATTGGAAAATATTGAGTAAAATAAGTATAAATACAATAAAACATAGATAATGTTAATATGTTGTTCTTCTTTGTCAATATGCAGACCACAGGGACCCTTATGTATGGTTTAGTAGCTCTGTTTCTATTTGAGTTTGACCCCACTAGGTTAGAGCAAAATTGTAAAGGGATTTCAATGCCAAATACAGTAATTTGTACTTCTTTCTAAAATCAAAAGGGAGTTATTGAAGCTTCTTGAGCATGGAAATGATATGATTAGAACTGTACTTTAAGAATATCAATTTGGCAGCTATGTGGAGGTATGATTGGAATAGGACATTCTGGATTCATGGAGATCAAGTAAGAGACTTTACAGATATCCAGGTAAGAGATGATGAGGACCTGAATAAGAGTGGTGGCTACGTAAGTAGAGATGAAACAGATGAGAGAGAGGTTCTAGAGGCAAAATAAACAAAAGTTGGTAACTGATTGAATATGGAGTGAGTGAGTGAGAATGGTGGCCATGTAAGTAGAGATGAAACAGATGAGAGAGAGGTTCTAGAGGCAAAATCAGCAAAAGCTGGTAACTGAATATGAAGTGAGTGAGAATGAGCTGAGAGTGACTCTAAGGTTTAATAGATAAACCCAAACCAGCACTGAACTACATTCTGAACAGCCATGTAAGAGGAAAGGGTTCAGAGTCATACCTGGAATAACTAGTTTTCCAGGTCCCAAGCCTGACCCTAACCACTTTTTGCCTCCTCCACCAACACAAACAATACCCTTGTTGCCAATTCAGGAGACTGTATGATGGATATCTATTCAAGAATTTTGACTTGTAAAATACAGAGTTAAAGTCTCAAGGAAACACCTGAATCTTACAGTTTATTAGAACATGGATAAATCAGAAGTAAAAGAGAAATTTCAGCCTCCCACTTGTAGAGACTTGTACAGGCATATCCATACCCACTTAACATTCTTAACTAGATCCACGAAAATATGACAAAACAACATAGTGATCGGTTAGTCCCATAGAATCACTATCATACATACACTCCTGGGTGGTCAACTTTTGGGCTATTAAACTTAAAACTCAGAGGCAGCATGGATAGAAAATGTAGTGCATAGAAAACTGACCTCAGAACCTGGAAGACCTGGGCTTAAGGTCTGCCATTTACTGGCTGTGTGACCCTGGCCAAGCTACTTACCCTCTCAGTGCTCTGAGGAACTCTTTAAGACTACAATTGCAGAGAAGGTGCCAACCAGCATTGGCACAGGATTTTCCTCATTCAGGAATTCCCTATACCAATGCAATCACAGATTGAAATGACTATCCCTAAACTTAAAATAAGAGATAGATAAGAGATGAATCAAAGTCATAGCTGACTGTAAATTTGGAAGAACACTTCCCCAGGGCCCTATTTTTTTCTGATGGGTCAGATCATAGGACCAAAATGGAAAAGACTTAAGAGGTCAATTCTTCCACTCTATTTTATAGATGAAGAAACTGAAGTTAAGTGACTTGTTCAAGATCACACAAGTAGTAAGTGTTTGAAGATGGAGTTTGAACCCAAGGCCCGATTCCAGAGTTAGTGCTCTTTCCACAGTAGCATGCCATCTCCCTTCTCTACTTTCTACCAAACAAAAGGGTCAGCGTATAAGCAGTAGGAGCATGTATTCATGGAGAAAATGGAATTTGGTTCCTGAATCTGAGGGAATCTTGGGGTTCATCTAATCTAATCCATACCTCTACAACATCCTCAACCTGCGGCCATCCTGCTTTTGTTTGATGACTTCTAATGGGAGGGATAATACAACTTCCCCAAGCCATCAATTCCACTTTTGGAGAGATCTAATTAATCAAGAAGTTTTTACTTCTATCAAGCCTAAATTTCTTTTCCATTGTTTTCCCATTGCTCTAAGTTCTACCCTCAGGACCTGAGCAGAACCTGTATAATCTGCCTTCCTGTGATAGCCTTTCAGATATTTGAAGACAGCTATCACGCCTCTCCTAAGATAACTCTTCTCCAGGTTACACATCTCCCAATTTCTTCAAACATGTAGCATCATTTGGAGACCTCTCACCATCCTAGTTTCCCTTTTCTGGAACATTCTTCCACTTATCAATGTCCCTCTTAAAATTCAGCTTCCATAATTGAAACAATCATGGATTTAGAGCTGAAAGAGACCTAGAAGTCATCTAGTCCAATCCCTTCATTTGGCAGATGAAAGAAACTGAAGCCCCGAGAGGTTAAATGACTTGAAGATGGAATCAGATGTGGCTTGACCTGGGCAGAGTACAGAAGTCTATCACCTCCTTGTTTCTGGATATAATGTCTCTCTTCAAGTAACTTAAGATGTCACTTTTTCTGCTGCAACATCAGACTACTGAAACACATTAGTACAAAGCCTTTCTAAAATCCTTGAGTCTTTTTCAGGTGGACTGTCATTTACTTGTGCCTTCCCATTAGGTACATGTGAAGTTGTTTTTTTGGACCCAACATGATTTGGGGAGCAATGCTGTACAGTGTTGTTTGCAAAGCTAGTTTGCTGCTATACAATTAAGCAAGGACCATGAAGGCAAGTTGTTCCCTTTCCTTAGGCCTCAGTTTCCTCCTCTATAAAATGAGGTTGGACCAGATAGTATATAGGATCTCTTCCAACTCTAAGCTTCCAAAATTCTTGGATCCTCTGACTTTCTTCAGCTGAAGCCCACACATCCCCTCTAAGCAAGAACCTAGTGAAATTCACAATCCAACAGATTATGAGATTCCTAAACTGTTGAGGATGTGCTTTTCAGCTGTCCCACAACTCTCAGTTTATAGGTTTATATTAATTTTTTTGACCTTTCTGGTTTTTAATCCCTTGCTATAGGGGGAGGGAGGAAAAGATGGGTCTTGGGGTAGGCATCCTCTTCCTTCCTGGGTATTTCCTGATCTCATCAGCTCAAGGTAACTCCATGGAGCAGGCCAATCAGCACCATCTTGAGGATAACTCAAAAGGTTTAACTCCCCAATTCATGATTCTAATGCATGTAAAATTACAGATTCCTTGTCATCTCCTTCTATAAGACCTAAGTCAGATTCTTGGTTCTAGAGTCTAGAAGGAAAGAGTGAGAAGACCTGAAATCAGATCATGCTTCTGTCTCTTAATACTTGGACAACCTTGGGAAAATCTTCTCTTAACATCAATTTCCTCACCTGTCAAATGAGAGAGTTGGAGTAGATGACCCCCTAAAGTCCCTTCCAATTCTAAATCTGGGATGCCATGATCCTTTGGGGTCTACATCTTCTTTCCTCTTCTCCATAATTCATTCTAATATTTGCTTCATACCTCCTGGTTTTTGTTAAGGACTTGGATCTTTGGATTTTTTTCTTATTCCATTATTTTTTGCCACTTGCAAATTCCCTAAGGTACTGAGTGAGTTGGGGAAGTGATGAAATGGGGATGAAGAGGTGGTTTCTAATCTGGAAGGCCTGAGAGAAGAGGTGGGGGATAGGATTTGGAAAAAGAACCTAAGAAAAAGAGACTCGCAGTTAATCCCCTTCTGAGTGACAGGGTAAGTGAATTTGGAAAGAAACAGAATAGTATCACGAGGTATCCACACAGAGGTTCTAGGAAGGCCCATCCTCCAGTCCAAAGTACCAGTTCACTTCAGGAAATTATAACGGCAAAGAGGTTTGCCAGTATTCTTGGGTGTGGAGGTGAGGAAAGAGGAAGAGACAGATAGATGAATTTATTTAAGCTTCATTTATTTCTGGATAGAATCAACCAGTTTATGGTCTATTGCCAAATGGTGGCTTTTTCCTGGGGATAATACAGGATGGGGTCTGGTAAACAGCAATATAAAATGACAGCTATTATAATAGCAATGATATAATAATAAATAAAACAGCTTTAGCTAATAAGGAGGTTTATTTGGGTTAAAAGAAAAGCCTAGGGGCCTGAGAAAAGTTGCCTAGCACTATTCTCTCTTCAGTTGATGACTAATAGGAAATTTCAAATGTCTTAGACTCACAGAATGTCAGAGCTGAAAAAGACTTCAGAGACCATCTAGTTCAATCCCCTATATTTTACAGATGAGGAAACCAAGCCACAGAAAGATCAAGCTAGTTGCCCAAAGCACAAAGTGTGTGGCTAGAAGCTAGAACTATACCTCAGTTTACCTGATTCCAATCCATTGCCTTTCCATTAGGCCAACTTGATTAAAATGAGCATGAATTGCCTTTGGGTAAGGGAAGAAATTCGTTATGTACAAAGCACTTTCAGAGCCATTTCTGTCCAGGAGCATATGTACAGCATTAGGAGGAGACTGTATGCTGCTCTCTGTACCACACAACCCTTCACCATTCAGAATAACTACCCTCCCCCCCATCTTTTCTTTCCTATACAAATCTTGCTTGACCTTCAAGGTTTAAATCACCTTGCCTTTTTCAATTGGGCATTCTTAACTCCTTCCCCTGATCACGAATTTCTCTGAATTCCAATAATGTTTGCTGTTTAAACATCTCTTTCAAATAATTGTATTTCAATTCAAGAAATATCAAATGCTTAATAGGGGCTCAACAGTGTGCTGATCGATGATAAAAAGATAATCCCTGTCCCCAGGGAGTCTACTTTCTTCTGGAGGTATACAGCATGTGTCCAGATGCATAAATGCCAGATTATGGAAGAAACATTAGAAGTCATCTTGGACTCCTGTTATAGATAAGGAAACTGAGGCCCAGAGAGGGTGACATACCTGGGGTCAAACAGCCAGTAAGTACTTAAAGTAGGATTTGAACTCAGGTCTTCCTGAATCTAGGATTGTTATTTGACTGTTTTGTGTGCATAGATCTTGTCTTTCCAATTAGATTATAAACTATTTGTGGAAAGGGATCTCATTTTATACACCATACCCTCCATTTCATTTAGCATATGGTAGGTGGTAAATATTTATTCAATTAAATTAAAGCTTAAATGGACTTATATTGGGGATAGGAGAGTAGGAAGCACCCTGAATTATCCATGTTAGGTAGCAAGAGTGTAGAGAGAGTCTGCATGTGCAATATTTCCATCAATCATTTACTCAGAGGTAAGTTCAAATACCTACAAGATATTCAAATTTATACATTGTTATGGTTTTTTCCTTTCCCCATATCAACAACCAGCCTTCTTTCTCTTCCAACTCCCACTTCCACTTACAAAATATAAACTCAAATGTATTCTGTTGTTTTTTTTAAAAAAAAACTACCTCTTCTCAGAATTTATCATCTAATCTAAGATTTTTTTTGTCTCTCATTGAAGGATTCCATTTCTGTCTTTCTCCCATTCCCCCCACCTTGATCTGGACAGCTTCAGTACTGCATGCAGACTAATGACTTCTCAGTCCTATGCAGATTCTGTGAAATTCCTCCCCTGATGAGAAGCAATTCTGACTCATTCTCTATCCCAGGTTGACAGTACTGGATTAATAGGAAGAAATGGTTCAGTGATGACCTTAGTGTGCTGATTGATGGGTTTACATAATGGAGTGATGGGGTAGAGTGAGGATATGCATGTGTGTGGGTCTGTTCCTTTGCATGTTTTCCCCCATCATTTTTGCCCCTAATTTTCTCTATTTGCCATATGATCACCTGAACACTTTTGGGTTAAATGGCACAGCCAACTATTTGGACCCTGGCTCCTGCCAGTCTGAACTATTACTGAATTGTTCTGTGAATTAATCATCAATTTCTAAATTGGTTTGGGTTTTTCCCTTTTTCCATCTCTCCTTTCCTCTCAGGAACCTCATTCTCCATCCGTGAAATGTACTGACAATTGGGCAGTAGGCACAGCCGCCAGCAAATTAGAAATGAGGGAGAGGAGATCATGCTCATACTTCCGGGCAATTATCAGCTTCTCCTCCAAGGGAGGGAAGGAGAGGGGAGATGGGGAGGGGAGGGAGAGCTTACAGGAAAAGCTGTCTCTCACTTACTTCCCTGGAAATATTGTTTATTTTGCAATAGTTGATAAGTACAAACTCAAGATGCTGCTAAGAAGTTTTGATCCTTCCTATTAACTCTACTTTGTCCTTCAGAATCTTCTTGGACCTGCCTGAAGCCTTTCTCATCACTTAATGTGAGCTGCTAATCCCTTCCTCTTTCAGGTTACCTTCATCTCTTCTGTATAGAATTTGTATGTACCTAATTATTTCCATGGTGTCTCCCCCATTAGATGGTGAGCTCCTTGAGAACAGGGACTATTTCTGCTTTTCTTTGTATCCCCAACATTTAGCACAATGACTGGTACATACTAAGCACTTAAAATGCTTGTGGGGTGATTCATTTGTTTTCTTATCATCTTACACAGTTGTATGACGTTGTCATTTTCAAAGTACTTTCACATCTATTGCATCCTTCACTGTGAGGTGGCCAGTGCTGATACCATCATCTTCATTTTAGATCCCGGGAAACAGAGGTGCAGAAAGATGAGATAACTTGCTCAAGCTCACATGGCAAATTAATAGCAGAGATGGACATAAATAAGGCTTCCTGAGTCCTTATTCATTGTTCCCTCTCATAATGACACGGGAAAAATAGATATGTGTGCATAGATGGACACACACAAATGCCCTAGCTCTGGCTTATTAGAGTGACCCCCAACAAGAGAGGACAAGGCCATCACCTGATGTTTAAACCATTATCATTCATCAGCATTGCCATCATCACCATATTAGACAGCCAACAATCAGGAGGAGGAAATGCTTTCAATGCTGTCCTCCGCCTCTGTCCTCAGATCACATCTGCAATGTCATGTTCACATCTAGGCCCCCCAAACATAGTGATATACTAGAAAGTATTTAGAGAAGGGTGATCATGATAGTAAGGGGACTGAAGACCATGCCAGGCACAGATAGACTGAAAGAATGGGGGATGTTAAGTTTGGAGAAGAGAATATTGAAAGAGGAATTAGCTTTATTCTGCTTAGCCCTGGAGAATAAAACTAGGAGCAGTACTATAAACTTACAATCCTATGAGTTTTCACTGCAGAAAGGCAGGTTTTGGCTAGATTTAACTATGAGAGGAATTGAACTAAATGAGATTAGAGATGATTTTGAAGGTCTCTTTCAACCTGAATTTCCTGTGATTTTGTATTAAGAGTGGACTGGAGAAGAGGCAGAATACCAACAAATGGGAGATCAGGGAAGGTTTCATGATGGAGAAAGCACCCAAACTGAGCTTGGATGGACAATAAAGATTCTGGAAAGGGGAAATGAGAGCAGAGTATAATGCAGGCTCGGGGAATAGCTTGTATGGATGTAAAAGGTGGTAGGTAAAACACTAAGTGCAACTTAGCTGGAAGACAGAAGGGGAGTGATATGGAAGAAAGGTGGGAAGTACTATGTGAAGGTTATACTGTAGCCCAGATGCAGGCAACAAGGAATCTCTGACAGAGGAATAATGTGGTTGGATCTGTGTCTTAGGAAGACTATTTTTGGCAGTTGTGTGGAGGACAGATTGAAGAAAGGAGAGAGGGAAAGCATGGAGACCCTTTAGGAGCTCTAGGTGCAAGCAGCTTTACTGAGGTTGTGGCTGTACAAATGGAGAGTATGCAAATGTGAGAGATTTTGCAGATGTAGAATTTACAGGATTTACCAAATAATTGGATATGGGATATGAGGGCAATGGAAGAGTCAAAGATGACCCTGATTTTACAAACCAAGGTAACAAGGAATATGGTGGCACCCCCCCCCCAAAATAGGGAAGATTCTCAAAGGGGGAATGATAGGTTCAGTTGTGGACTTAAAGTTGAAATGCCAAGAGGACATCGAAGGGGAGATGTACAATAGGCAGTCATAAATGGATGACTGGAATTTAGGACAGTGTAATTAGAAACATATATACATACATATATATGTAGAGAGAGAGAGACTTGGAATCATTTGCAAAGTCAATGAGATCACCAAGAGAAGAGTGTAGAGAGAAGGAAAGAGAGCATAAGAAAATCTTAAGTTTGGGGGGGGAGGGGAGAAAAGGGGAGAAAATTTGTAACCCAAAATTTTGTGAAAATAAATGTTAAAAGTTAAATAAAAAAAAAAGAAAGAAACAAACCATGCACTGGTGCTGATGAGTAGAGTCTGAACAAGAGCCATGGACTCCAAGCTTGTCTCTGACTTCACCAGCTGTGCAGAGTAGGGCTCACTTCACCTGTCTGATTTTGTACTGTACCTGTAAAATGAGGCTTAGACTGGACTACCTGGTCTCCGAGGCCTGGATGGCTATGCTTACATGCTACCAATTAAAATGATTGCCCCACCCCCACCCCCATCCTGATTCAGCAGCTACCTGGCACCAAAATAGTGATTCTCTTAAAGATGCCTTTCTAGTTCAGGGATCTTAACTTTTTTTCAGTCATGGATCCTTTTGACAGTCCAGGGAAGACCATGGACACCTCAAAAGAATGATTTAATTTAAATGCATTTTAAAGACCCTGTAGCTTAACTGGGAAATGGAGGGAGGAGAAAACAGGGGCAGTATGGGAGTTTACCAAAGCAGCATCCACCCCCAAACTGGAACAGCAGCTGCCACCTCCAAAACCAGGGCCCCCAATATACTTTCTGAGGTCAGGGCTGGCACCTCCAAAGAAGGATGGGGAAGGGCATGGAATAAGATACAATCAAGGATGTTCCATGTAGATTCAGGCAAAATATTCCTCAGGCAATAATAGGAGAGTCCAGGATGGCCTTGTACTGGGAGTAGCTCAAGTGAGGTGGAAATCCTCCCAAATGGGTCTGATCAGAGCTGCCAATTGGCTAAGAAACTGGAAGTTTCAAGCATCGAATGTACATTTTCAGATCCAGAGGACTAGAGAGAAGGGGACATAGCAGAAAGGAGAGGGTGCCAGGTAGCAAGAAGGTGTGTGGGCAGAGCATGGATAGGCTTATTGGGCAGGGAGGTTGAAACTGCAACAGCCACTACAGTTGGGAAATGCTTGGGCAACAAGTTGGTTTAACTTTCAGTGCTGGCCATTTTCATGTTGCAGAGGGAGCCCTTCCAAGGTTAACTGGCCAAGGTGTAGGGCTTACACCCATGCATTTGCACAGGTAATCCCCAATACCTGGAATATAACACTCCACAAGCTCCCCATCTTATCTTCCCCAATAAGAATTTGTCAAGCTTCTCCTTCTCCAGGCAGCTCTTTGTGAATCATCTGAAAATGTTTTCTCCTTTGTCTTCTTTGCCTTATATCATCGCATACCTTGTATTACTTGTGCCTGTTTAGATATCATATTCCCTCCAAAGGACGTAAGTTCCCTGAAGGCAAGGATTGTTTCATTTTATCTTTGTATCCCCAATACCCAACAGTGCCTGGCACCTCATAGGTGCTTAATAAATGTTGGTTGAATTGAAAAAAAAAAGAAAAAAAAAGAAAATCTTAAGAGACATCCACATTTAGGGGGTAGGAGGTAGACAATTATTCAGTAAAGGAATTTGTTACTGTTGCTCATTCTTTGTTCTCAGAAGAGGACCAATGACACCAGGAGGGTCATATCTTGACTTGCATGAGAACTGGATTTAAGTGAGGCAGAGCTGAACAAAGGCATCAGCCTCACTCTCTCCTTCAGAGTTATGGAGTCCATTGCCAAGACAAAAGTCAAGACGACTGGCAATGATCCAGCAAAGAAAACTGAGGGGTTTGGTGAGAGGACAGATAATAATTGTGGAAACCAAGACTTGAGAGACTATCTAGGAGGAAAACAAAAGTAGTAAATTACTAAATTAAAAGGATCATTGATGGAATCATGAAATCACAGAATTACAGAAGTGTAGACTTTGAAGAGATCTCAGGGTCTTTTCATCCAGCCTTTGCCAACAACAATCCTCTCCCCAACAACCCTGACAAATGGTTGGTCAGCCCTAGCTTGGAGATCTCCAGTAAGGGAAAGACAATCTCTTGACACAGCCCATTCCATTTTTGTCTGCCTCTGATTATCAGGAGTTTTTTCTTACAGCAAACCTAAACCTGTCTCCTTTCAAATTGCATCCCTTGGTTCTGCTCTCTAGTTTCATATTAAACAAATCTAATCATTCTACCATTTGGTATCCCTTCAAACACTTGAAGAAGGCTACTATATGTACTAATTTCAGAGTCAGATGACCTAGGTTCAGGTCTTGATTTTGTCATTGACTACATGTGTGATATTGGGCAAGTGAATTAGCCTATCTAGACTTCAGTTTCCTCATCTGTAAAACGAAAGGGTTGGGCTACATGACCAATGAAGTCTCTTCCAGTTTTTTTTAACCTAGAATTTTATGATCCTCCACCAAAATTTTTTCTTCTCTGGGCTAAATAAACCCAGCCTTCAATCAGTTATAATGTGGAATAATCTCAAGGCCATTCAAACAGCCAATAATAATAGAGCACTAGACTTGAAGTTAGGATGATCTGAATTCAAATCCTGCCTCAATCTCATCTTTGTAACACTGGACAAACTGCTTAAACTTTCTCTTAGCCTCAGTTTCCTCATTCAGAAAGTGGTGATGATAAAAGCATCTACATCGTAGGATTGTCACGAGGATCAAAGAAGATAATACATGTAAAATGTCTTGTAAACATTAAGTTGCTGAATTGTTATTGTTATTATGTTCTTTTCTGTATTTATCTAGCTTATAAAAATCTTCTTAAAATGTGTTATCTAGAATTAAACATAATCAGATGTGGTCTAATTGGGAAAGACCACAACAGCTACTGGGCAGCTAGATGCTGCAGTGGATAGAGGGCTGGTCCTGGAGTCAGAAAGACTCATCTTCCAGAGTTCAAATCTGACCTTAGATCCTTACTAGCTATTTGACCCTAGGCAAAGCACTTACCCCTGTTTGCCTCATTTTCCTCAATTGTAAAATGAACTGGAGAAGGAAACATCAAACCACTCCAGAATCTTTGCTGAAAAAATGCCAAATGAGATCACAAAGAATCAGATATGACTAAAAAATGATTGAACAGGGCAGAGCCAAGATGGCAGAGTAAAAGCAGGGACTTGCTTGAGCTCTCCCCCAAATTCCTCCAAATACATGTTAAAAATGACTCTAAATAAATGCTAGAGCTACAGAACCCACAAAATGACAGAGTGAGACAAATCTCCAGCCCAAGACAATCTGGAAGATCAATAGGAAGGGTATTTCAAGCCAGGCTGAGAACAGAGTACAGTCCAGCGTAGGCTGTACTGGCACAGATAGGGCCATAAAAGGTGTCAGGGGACTGAATCATTGAAAGCTGTGAAGGTTTCCAAACTTCTCAATCCACAAATGCCAAAGACAGCATAGGACAGTGAGAAAACTGAGTTTTCTCATAGGATCTGAGTGAAAGAGGAGCATAGTCAGGCTGGAGTCTGACCCCAACCCTGGAGTGGCAGAGGTGGTGATGGTGGGATCAGCAGCAGCAGTGACTGCTTCAGGAGCTCTTGCCCCACAGACAGTGGGGGACTAAACAGCTGATACAAAACCCCTGAAGCCTGTGACAGTACAACCACTCCCTCTCCACCTCCACTGGAAGCAGAGACCTACCTTGACAAAGAGTTAGAAAATCAAGTATTTGGCTGAGAAGATGAGCAAACAGCATAAAAAAAACTTAGACTATAGAATCTCACTTTGGTGACAAAAAAAATCAAAACATGCAATCAGAAGAAGACAACAAAGTCAAATCTCCTACATTCAAAGCCTCCAAGAAAAATATGAATTGTTCTCAGATCATGGAAGAGCTCAAAAAGGATTTTGAAAATTAAGTAGGAGAAGTAGAGGAAAAATTGGGGAGAGAAATGAGAGTGATGCAAGAAAATCATGAAAAACAGTCAACAGCTTGCTAAAGGAGACCCCCTAAAATGCTGAAGAGTATAACACCTTAAAAAACAGACTAATTCAAATGACAAAAGATGTCTAAAAAGTCAATGAGGAGAAGAATGCCTCAAAAAGCAGAACTGGACAAATGAAAAAGGAGGTCCAGAAGTTCACTAAAGAAAATAATTCCTTCAAAATTAGAATGAAGCAAATGGAAGATAATGACTTTATGAGAAATCAAGAAATTTTAAAACAGAACCAAAAGAATGAAAAAAATAGAAGACAAAATGAAATATCTCATTGGAAAAAAACACTGACCTGGAAAATAGGTCTAGGAGAGATAATTTAAAAATTATTGGACTCCCTAAAAGCCATGATCAAAAAAAGAGTCTAGACATCATCTTTCAAGAAATCATTAAGGAAAACTGCCCTGATATTCTAGAACCAGAGGGTAAAATAGAAGTTGAAAGAATCCACCAATTGCCTCTTGAAAGATTATAGCAAAATTCCAGAGCTCCCAGGTCAAGGAGAAAATATTGCAAGCAGTCACAAAGAAATAATTAGAGTACTGTGGAAATACAATCAGGATAGCACAAGATCTAGCAGGTTCTACGTCAAGGGATCAAAGGGCTTGGAATATGATATTCCAGATGTCAGAGGAGCTAGGATGAAAACCAAGAATCACGTATCCAGCAAAACTGAGTATAATACTTCAGGGGAAAAATGGACATTCACTGAAATAAAGGACTTTCAAGAATTCTTGCTAAAAAGACCAGAGCTGAATAGAAAATTTGATTTTCAAATACAAGAATCAAGAGCTATATGGAAAGGTAAGCAGGAAAGAGAAATAATAAGGGACTTAATAAAGTTGAACTATTTACATTCCTGCATAGAAAGATGATATTTGTAACTCATAAGACCTTTCTCAGTATTAGGGTAGTTGGAGGAAATATAGATTAGATAGATAGATAGATAGATAGATAGATAGATAGATAGATAGATAGATAGATAGATAGACAGATGGCATAGGGTGAGTTGAATATGAAGGGATGATATCTAGAAAATAAAATTAAAGGGTGAAAGAGGAATATATTAGGAGGAGGAAGAGATAAATAGAACAAAAGAGGCAAGAGAAAGGTATCACAATGGAGGGGAAGATGGGGGAGGTGAAAGGGTGAGAGTGAGCCTTACTCTCATCAGATTTGGCTTAAGGAGGGGATAATATGCACACTCAATTGGGTATCTTACCCTACAGTAAAGTAAGGAGGAAGGAGATGGGGGGGGGGCAGGAATAGAAGGAAAGGCAGATTGGTGGAGGGGGGAGTCAGAAGCAAACACTTTTTAAAAGGGACAGGGCCAAAGGAGAAAATAGAATAAGAGGGGAGGGTGGGATAGGATGGAGGGAAAAATAGTCTTTCACAACATGACTATTGTGGAAGTGTTTTGCTTAATTACACATGTATAACCTATATTGAATTGCTTGCCTTCTCAATGAGGGTGGGGAGGGAGGGAAGAAGGGAGATAATTTGGAACTCAAAGTTTCAAAAACAAATGTTAAAAATTGTTTTTACATGCAACTGGGAAATAAGGTATATAGGCAATGGGGTATAGATCTATCTTGCCCTACAAGAAAGCAAAGGGGAAGAGGATAAGGTGGGGGAGTGGGAATAGAAGGGAGGGCAGACTAGGGGAAGGGGTAATCAGAATGCATGCCATCTCAGGGTGGAGGGAAGAGAAGAGATGAGGAAAAAATTTGAAACAAAATCTTATAGAAATGAGTGTTGAAAACTAAAAATTAATTGATTAAAGTTCTTAAAAATTATTGAATAACAATAGTAGCTACTAGTAAGGTTAGTATATTCCTGCTTCTATATGCCATGCTTTAAATGGAGTATGAAATCCACACACACAGCCCCATTTTTTTTTGCTTACCATATCACAGAGCTGATTCATATTGTACTTGAGGTCCACTAAAACTCTTGGATCTTTTTCAAAATATTTAGCCATGCCTCTCCCATCTTGTACTTGTGAGGCTGATTTTTTTAATCTAAGAATAAAACTTTACATTTATTCCCAATTAAATTTCATCTTATTAAATTCATTTTAATTATTTGCCCTCTAGAATTCTTTTGGATCCAGATTATGTTAACTGACATGCTTGCTACAATACCCAGCTAGAATAATCAATTACAAACGTGATAAGCATTCCTTCTCTATTTTTATCTAAACCATTAATAAAAATATTAAGTTTCTCACCCTAACTGTAACTGCAGCTCTCAGGCACTCCCTAAAGTAAAAGTTCTTAACTTTTTCTGCATTCTAGACCCCTTTGGCAATCTGGTGAAACCCATGGACCAATTCTCAGAATAATGTTTTAAGTAAATAAAATACACAAGATTACAAAAGGAGCCAATTATATTGAAATAAAGATGCATTTTCCCCTTCCAAGTTCACAAACTCCATGAAATTTATCTATAGGCCCTTTGGGAGTCTGTGGATTCCAGGTTACCAACTGCTGCCCTAGAGACTCGAGTCTTTCCTGACTCTAGACTCATGCATGGTGGATTGATCCTAGCTGCCATGATCTTACAATCATTTACAGAGCTGTTCTCTGTGATCCTAACAAAGATCACTGACAGTGGCTTAACAATCATCTGCCAGTTCTGAAAACAGTTCTGAAAACTGAGTAGGACTCCCCCAGTCCCATGACACCCCCATGCTACACGTGCACATAATTGCATTATTGCCACTGCCCCCATGTTCCTGTCCCCACGTGTTTCATGTTAGGCTTTGGTCCTTCCCTTGTGTGAGTTCAAACCCATCATAATAAAAACTCATTATTTTCCAAATGCCTGACCTCTTTTGGGAAAGTTCCACTGTTAAACGAGCTGGAGCAGCCTGAGACAGAAGGTCATAAAAAGCACAGACAAGAAAATAGAAGGTGGAGGACAAGGCACAGTTGAGCTGATTGGTCAGTTTTTTAAAACAAAAAATGATACCTTATTGGAACATAAAATAATTACCAAGTGAGGCAATAAGATCACAAGATCTCTTTTTGGAAGGTGGACAGTGAGCACCTGGCATGTTTAAAACCCTGACTTCTTTTTTTAAGAAGAAAGTATCTTTTGGGACTTCCTCTTTTGTATACATTAACTCTAATGAATACATTTTAAAGTATACCTCTGAGCAGCTGCCGCTGGAATAGCCTAGCTCTCAAATTGGTTAACTGTAATGTCAAGACTGGGAAGGAAGGCAAATGAGCCCACTCTAGGCCTGTGCCTGGAATACACTCTCTCTTCTTCACCTCAAAGGTTCCCTACTTCTTTCATGACTCAGCTTAATTAACACCTTCTACATGAATCCTTTTCTGATCTTGTCCTACAGCTGCTAGTGCCCTTTCTTCCTAAACTGCTTTTATTTTATTGTGAATATTTTTTAAATTTTTTAAAATTTAAAATTTTTTAAATATGTGCTTATTGACACTCTGGAGTAGAACAACCCTTTGACTGCAGAGTTTGCTCTGCAAAGTTTGGATTTAGTCAAAGGGCTGCACTTGAGGACCTAGAGGACCACATTGGCTTTGAGGCTGCAGGTTCCCTACCTGTATACCAATGAAATTTAATTTCAGGCCAAAAAGATATAGGTTCAGGTCCCAGCTCTGACACATAATGGATGTATGGCTTAACCTTACAGGGCTTTAGGAAACTCTCTAAGACTCTGCCATCGCAGAGGAACTGACTTACATTGGTAGAGGTCATTTCCTCACGCAGGAGTTCTCTCTTACAGGTTCAGTCCCTGTAGGTGAAATGGTCCTCAGGAGGTAGGGATTGAGGGTCTTCAATTAGAGACTGGATGACCACTTATCGGGTATGTTGTAGTGGGGATTCCTTTTGGGCTGTGATTTGGACCAAGTAGCCTCTGAGGTCCCTTCCATTCAGACTGGGGCAGTCTAGGTGGAGTTTGAGTCAGAGTGGACAATGTAACCTCATATTCACCCCCTACTTTCTGTCTGGCCACAGTCTTCAGGGGCCATCATTCTAAAGTTACTAGGGCAAGAAAGGGAAGAAACAGTTCAATGAGCAGGGCTAGGAGGAGACAGAAAACCATGAGAACTGGTTTAAGAAAAAAAGCAAGATTCTAACAGCTAATCTGAACCTGTCTGCAAAGAAGCCCTGAGAGTTTAGCTCGAGTCACCTTGGCCAGGTTTCAGGTGGCCCCTCCCACCAGAGAAGGTGGGAGGGAAGGAGAGAAGAGACAATTGCTGTTCCAACTGGGAAGCAGATGCCGGATACAGCTAAGGCCCCAGCCTTAATTGGGGATTAGGGGATATATGTTAGCAACAAGGTGACTAAAAGGCCTCGTTCTCCTTATTAAAAATTGGAAAATTCTCCCTCCAGGTGCAATGACCTTTTATGAAGCATGGCAAGGAACCAGGCAGAGGTCTGAGAGGTAGGAACCTCTTTGCCCCAGGCTCCAAGGTGACCTTCCTCAATTGTGTGTGTGTGAGGGGGGAACCCTAGGAGTCTGCCTAGTAAACCAGATTTGATTTAGGGGGCTCTGAAGAGGATTTGGAGTTAAGTCAAAGTAGCTTTGAGTATCTGAGAACTTGGGTCTGCCTAATCCACGGGTAGGGAACCTTTGGCCTTAAGGTCACATGTGACCTTCTAGGTCCTCAAGTGCTGCCTTTTGACTGAATAATACAGTCAAAGGAGTCTGAGGAACTTGCTGAAATCAAAGGGTCATTGCCGAAAAAAAAAAAAAGGTATCAAGTGAAGAAAGAGGTAGGGTTGGTGTTAATTACTTTTACCAGTGGCATCCACCCCCATCCTTAAGAAAGCCACAGGCTCAGCAGTCATTAGCAAAGGAAGGTAGGTGTTGTTTTATTGTTTTTTAATTCCAGCAGGAAAGTTGTATAAGAAATAATAGCATCTTGAAATGCACTTACACTCTGTCAGGAGAGAAGTGAGTTGGACCAAGAAAAGAACTCTTGTTGAGAAAGGATGTTGCCAAAGGTAGCAGTGGGAGCTGAAGCAGACCCCTGCTATTGTGGAATTTTGTAAGAAAACAGCTAGTATTTATATACCGCTTTAATGTTTCTAATCCTCACAACAACCCTCTCAATGGGTACTATTATCATTCCCATTTTATAGATGAGGAAATAGAGGCAGACAGAGGTTAAGTGACTTGTCTAGAATCACAAAGCAGGATTTGAACTCAGGTCTTCCTGACTTCAAGTCCAATGCCTCTTCAATGTGCCACTTAGTTGTCCATATGGGATCTGTTGACTTACTAGGCTGTTTTAAGGAGAGGGTTGCTTTGGTTGTAGAGGGTAAAATTAAAGCAGTGAGGGGGAAATATTTTACCTAGGTCATTATCATTGGAAGGAGATCAGCCAATCAACATATACTTATTGAATAAAGAGCCATAGAGTGTCACAGCTGGAAGAAATCTCCTAATCCAGCCATCTCATTCTATAGATGAGTGACTTGAAGTGCATAGAGGTGAAGAGACTGCCATAGGGTGAGATAACGGCATATAAGAACTGAATTGTCCTACATTCCATGCTGCACCATTTGTGCCAAACATTGGGGCTGACACCAAGGTGGGAGATATGAGGTAGTATAGAAAGAACATGGGTTTCCATCCAAAGGAAGCTTACAGTCAAGTTGGAGAGACAGGACAAATGCACATGCAGAGGTAACTAACAACCTAAAGCAGGAAGTGATACATGTCAAAGTCAAATAAGTGATACAGACAATGAAAAAAGATCTGGGGGTTGAGTGGATTGAAACCACTCAAAACAAATCAATCAAATTGACTCGACATTGTTACAGGATAGCAAAGAAAGCCAAGCAATCTTTAGATTGCATTTAGAGAGACATAGTGTCCAGGGCAAGGAGTAACATGGAAGGAGGCACTATCATTCTGCTATATTCTGACCTGATCAGACTACCTATGGATTAGTGCTCAGGTCAGGGGGTTACCTTTTAGGGATGTCATGGATAAGTTGAAATGTATCCAAAAGAAGGTATTTAGGACAGTGAAGAACTTCAAATTCATACCCTACTAGAATCTGTTCAAAGAACTGGAGATGTTTAATTTGGAGAAAAACTCAGAGGATATGTTGTCTGGCTTTGAGTATTTGAAAGACTTGCTTTTTTGTGGTAAAGGGACTAGGCTTGTTCTGTTCCAGAATGCTCCTGCTTTGAACTCTGAAATTCTGTGAATGTTACTGGAACCAAGAGACCAACCCAGAATTTGGTAAGCAGCAAAGGCTTGGTGGAGAAGGTGGAGCTAGAACCAGACTTTGGAGGATGGTGAGACATGGGGAGGTGTGGGCCCCAACAAAACATTTATGTATCTTCAGAAAGGTTTAAGAATTGTACCCTCGGGTATTACAATCCACCAGAGGCTTGGAGTCCATACTCATTTTTGTTGACTTTTCACATACAAAAAAATACCTCTGTGCTCTAAAGAGGAGGATTTTCTGTCATTAGCAATGTGAGTGTTCTTTTGAATTCAAGATTCTGTGGTTTGGTGACAACCTGGAAGCCCTTCAGGCTTGGTTTTGGAATGCTCAAAGTATGCTGAATATAAGCTCCTTGAGGACAGGGAATAACATTTTGGTTTGGATCCCCAGTGCATGGCAGAGAGTGCCGTATATAAGAGGTGCTTCCAGTGGTAACCAGTCATTTTTATAGAGAGCAGATGAACCCAAACACACCTTAGGGATGGGGGGAGGGGGCAGGCTTCAGAAGAACTCCTCTGAAATGTAACCCTTAAGAGAGGAAGAGCTTGCCATCTCCTCACTTCCTGTTTTTTAACTAATTATTCCTCCTAAATAGGCAATAGGTGTTCTTGTTTCTAAGCTACGAAAAAATAAATGCTTTAAAACCCTAATATACTCAGCACCAAAGACAAATCTGTGGTTGCCCTTTCAACTTTAGAACTATGATCCTACACAAAAGGTTTAGCAGGGGAGGGAGGGGAGTTGCAGGGAAAGATTGGGATGTAAGACAAGTGTCAGATGGTAGACAGTCTTAAATTTCAAATTAAGAAGTTTGAATGTGGTGTGGTAGAAAGTGCTGGATTTGAAAGAGGATCAAGCTCAAACCCTTACTCTGTTTTAATTTAATTCCTGTATGACCTTATACAAATCATTTAGCTTCTCTGATCCTCAGTTTCCTCCTCTCTAAAATTGAACTAGATGACCTTGAAGGACCCTTCCCTCTCTAAATCCTGTGAACTTTATCCTACAGGTGACAGTTGTGGTCTGGAAAGGTAGAGGAAGATGTCCAGGGATATAGACTCTGAACATTGTCCCTGATCCTCAAGGATGTTCACTGTTGGTTTCCCAGCCTCTGGGGCCAGGGAAAAGGGGTGACCTACATGACTCCATCAATTCTAGGACAAAATCTCAACCGCTTAACAAGCAGGATGATTTACCCATGAGGAAAATCTGAACAATCTGTCACAGCCCATAATGAGAAAGATTGCTGCTTACAAGAGGCATGTTTATGACCAGCTCAGTCACATTAATTATGGAACCAAGAGAAAGAGAGTAAGAATTGAGGTAATGATGATGGACTTGGGAAGGGAGGGTGGAAAAAGAGGGCAGGTGTTGGGCTTCACTTGGAAGAGACCAGAACAAGTTATAGTCTACCTACGGTAAGGTCTATCTTTGCTGTTCCTTCCCTCTTCAGTTGCCACTACTCATTTCTGTCTTACCCTGGCACACAAAAAACTCACACTGCCCTCTGCCCTTCCCCTACCTCTCAGGAGTCTTTAACATGGGGCTTCACAGGGCATCCCTCATACCCCTCATCTAATCCTTCCCTACAGGAAAAAAAAACCTGCCTATTTTGACCTTCAGAGTCCTGCTCTAGAGATGTTTTAATGGCTAAAATCAAAAAGCCATTACAAATGAATGCAAATGGAAATGTCTTGCTGGCAAGTTTAGAGTAGGAGGGCCACTGGTACCACTAAAATCACAATAACTAGGGGACCTCCCACCCTCCACCACACACCCAAACCCATCCTCACCACCCCCCAACACACATTCTGCACTATCTGGCTCTGGGGAAGGTACTAAGTGCTTCTAGATCACTCTGGCTGGCAGAGCCAACTATGCCCAGGGATATACCAGCAAGGCTGATTAGCAGAGGCCATTAAGAAAAGTAACTGAGCCCAAGAGAAATCAGGATACAGGTAAATAAGAAGCAGGCATCCATCCTTCAAGGAAGGCACTATTGGTGTCATGGAAAGAGCATTGACTCTAGAATATAGGTTTGAATTTAGAACCTAGGTTTTAATCCAGTGTGATCTTAGGAAAATTACTTAACCTCTCTTGCCTAGGTTTACTCACTTATGTTTTTGGAAAAGGTGATCCCCTGCTTTAGTTCCTATGAAATACCATCTTCTCTATAAAGTATTCTGTAATTTTCCCAGCTGGAAGTAACCTTTTTTTTTTTCAGCTGACAAGAGTTGTTTGTATTTTTCTTAGGCATTACCAATATTGTACCTGTCTTATATTTACTTGTATTAATGCTTTTTTTTTTCTCTCAGTAGACCATAAGCAATTTAAAAACAGTCTTACTTGTCTTCGTATCTTATCTATTGCCTAACCTGTACTTTGCAAGTGGGCAAGGGAAGAGGGGTACAGAACTGTGGTTTCATCTGTGTGGGAGGACTTCTGTGATGGGAAACTTTCTGTAATTTAGAATTTTAGAGAACTGCCTGAGGGCACTGAGAGGTTAAATGATTTGCCTGTGGTCATACTGCCAGCCTGCGCCAGGGGAAGAACTGAATATATCTTCCCTATACCACCTCTCTATCTCCAGCAACACAATGCCTTTCACCTTGCACAAAGTAGGTGTTTAATTCAAGTTATCTCAATGTTGAATAAGTGAAGGAAGTTGGAAGATCCCAAAGATGACCTCAATCAATTATTTTCTATCATCAAAGGATGCCCACTCATTACCAAAGATGATAAAAAGATCAGGGAAGAAACTGGATCTGATCTCACTTTATGATATCACTGGGGTGGAGCCAAGATGGTGGCATAACAGCATGCACTTTCTAGAGCTCTGCTACCAAGTCCAGCCAAATACCTATAAAAAATGGCTCTAAACAAATTCTGGAGCTGCAGAACCCACAGAATGACAGAGTGAAGCAAATTTCCCACCCAAGATTGCCTGGAAGGTCTCCAGGAAGTATCTATCACACCACCCTGGGAGCAGAGCACAGTCCAGTGTGAGCCATGGGACAGGACCTGAGCAGGCCTTGGGGAGACTGAATCTCTCGCACCTGTGGCAGTTTCCAGACTTCATGACCCCAAAACACTGAGGATAAATTGGAAGGTCAGTGGAAAAAGCCTGTGGGACCAGTGCAGAAGAATGGAGTGAACCATGCCCAGCCCCACGGCAGCAGAGGGGGAAGGGGTGGAGGAACTCACAGCAGCCACAGCAGCAGCAGGGGCAGCTGCAGCCACTGTTTCTGGAGCTCTAGGCCCACAGATTGTGGGGAGATTGAGCATCTGACAGTACATCCCCCAACCCCACTGGAAGGAGAGATCTACCTTAACAATGAGCTCAAAAGTCAAGTAAATGGTTGAGGAAATGAGCAAAAACCAGAAAAAGAATCAGAATATAGAATTTACTTTGGCGACAAGGAAGACCAAAGCATGCAAACAGAAGACAACAAAGTCAAAGCTCCTGCATCCAAATCCTCCAAGAAAAATATGAATGGCTCTCAGGCCATGGAAGAGCTCAAAAAGGATTTTGAAAATCAAGTAAGAGAAGTAGAGCAAAAATTGGGAAGAGAAATGAGAATGATGCAAGAAAATCATGAAAAATGAGTCAACTGCTTGCTAAAGGAGACCCCAAAAATGCTGAAGAAAATAACACTTTAAAAAAATAGACATCAACCTGGAATTTCTGCTGACGCAGAATGGCACAGATGCTCACTAAGTGAGTGGCCCTTCTCATCCCTTCCTTATAGTATGCTTTCCTCTGCACTGAAGTGTTTATTTTGTGTGACTTAAGCCATTATGAATATATATATATATACATATATATATAGTTAAATAACCCACATAAAGTGGGTTACATTGTTCTACCTGATCCTTTACCACCTACATCAGCCCCACCTCCATCATACTCCTTACTTGTAGTTTCCTATTGAGACAATTCAAATAAATTCAACAAATATGTATTAAGTACCTATTATGCAAGGCACTATACCAAGTACTGTGGGCATAAAAATGAAAAATATCTATCTATCCCTGCCCTCAAGGATCTTCTAATCTAATAGGAGTATCATCATTGAAATAATAAGTGGAGAGAAACCCTCTCATACATATTTCATTTCTTTCCTTCACTGACTCCTTCCTATATGCCTACAAACATACTCAGGTCTTCCCAATTCTTAACAAGTCTTTTTTTCAAACTGTCTGTCCCATCCAGATGCCATGCCATCCATCTCTCTCCTCCCCCTTTTTGCCAAACTTATAAAAGCAATTATTTACATCCAATACTTCTCCTTTTTTTAATTTCTTTTCAACCACTGAAACTCTCCTCAAACCACACAACCTGGTTTCTCTATCACTATTGAACGAAACTGTTCTCTCAGAGGTTTCCAACCTTTAAATGGCCAAACTTAATGACCTTTTGTCCTGCTTGCTCTTCATTATTCTTAACCTCTCAGATAGACAGACCTCTCATGTAGTTTTTTGACATTGTTGATTACCCACTCTTTCTGGATACTCTGTCCTCTTTTGGTTTTTGAGATACAACATTCTTCAGATTCTGCTTATGCCTCTCCAACCCATCCTTCTCTGACTCCTCTGGCTCCTCATTCCAATACCTTAAAGAAAGTGGTCAGATCTCTCTTCTTATTATATACTTGATCTTAGAAATATAATTTCACTCTAATGATTTCAAATACTATTTCAATTTGTACCAATGACTCCCAAATCTACATCTCTAGCCTTGATTTCTCTCCCACTCTCCAGACTCACTTTTTCCATCTGTTTGTTGGGCATCTCCACCTGAAAGCTCCAATAAACTTAACATGTTCAAAACAAGTTTATATAAGGAACACTTTATCTTTTAGAAGCCTGTTCAAAACAAAGCAGATGATGATGTTACTCCAACTCAGATTTTAGTTGCATAGAAACATTTGCAGCCTGCCTGGCAAGGGACTAGATATGACCTCAAAAGAAAGATGAGAGTAAATTTCATGCTGGGACCTGCAAAAACTAGAAAGTGAGGAAAGGAAAGAGTCAGACATGGAAAAGGAGAAGAAATGGTTGTGGTACCTGGGCTTTGCTTGGGTCACATCTCCTACTGAGCCTAGCAGACAATGAGGTATTCCCTTCCTTTCTTGTTCATGCTGGTGCTAACTTGTAGGGCATCAATTCTGAGGCACTTTTGTAGTCCACTATAATAGTAACATCTGAGGATCATGGGAAGAAATCTTCACTTCTGGTCAAGAAAAGCTTGGTTGTGGGGCAGACAGGGGGAATGAAGAATATGGTAGTTATCATCCAGTATTTGAAGAGTGCTTCTGTGCAAGAGGGATTAGCTTTGTTCAACAGACACTTACTAGCTGTGTGACCCTGGGTAAGTCACCTAACCCTATTTGCCTCAGTTTCCCAATATGTAAAATGAGCCAGAGAAGAAAATGGCCAACCATTCCAGTATCTTTGTCAAAAAAATCCCAAATGGAATCACAGTCAGACATTACTGAGACAATGAACGATACCTTGGTCCCTGAGATAAGGACAAAGAGCAATGGGTGGAAGTTACAGGGAGGTGGATTTAGTTCAATATAAGGAAAAAACTTCCTAACAATTAGAACTATACAAAAGTAGAAAAACCTGCTTCAGGAGGTAGCTTTCCCATCACCTGCTGGTATTTAAGCAAAAGCTGGATGACCACTTGTCAGGAATATGGTACAGGGGATTTCTGCTTTGATACTGATAGGAGTAGATGACTTCTGAGGTGTTTTCCAGTTCCAGGATGAAGTCATTCTTAGACTGTGTATGTGTGTTTATGTATGTGTATGTGTGTGTGTGTGTGTGTGTGTGTGTGTGTGTGTATGTTAACAACTACACTCAAGATGATATTTGCAGAAGAAGCCTGTTGAGTGCATGGGACTGGTTAAGTCAATAAGACCTTGTTCCAACTCTACACATCTATCTCCCTTCCTGAGAAAAAGACACATTTCAGGCCAGAAAAGTTTCCATTATTCTGCTGTGAAGCACACAGATCAGGAAATAAGCACTGAATAGAATGGTTTCTTAAGCTGGTTAAAGTAGATGGTACCTCTACTCTCTCCCTTCCTCCTCTCTACCACATTTTCTTGTTTCTGTTGAGGGTACTGCCATTCTTCCAACATCCCAGGTTCATAGCCCTCAATATTGTCCTTGATTTGTTATCTTCCTTTATCCCACATCTAATCAGTTGTAAATCTTGCTGTTTGTACCTCCACAACATCTGTTGCATCAGACCCTGTTTTTCTTTGTGCATATCATTCATTTCAGTTTATTTCCCTAATACTTTTTCCCCAAAATTTCACCCCAAATTTATTAATTTGTTTTCAGTTTTCAATAATCACTTCCACAAGTTCTAAATTTTCTCCCCTTCCTTACCTCTCCCTCCCCGAGACAGCATGCAATCTTATATGGGTTCTACACATACATTCTTATTAAACACATTTTCACATTAGTCATGTTGTAGAGAAGAGTTGAAATGAATGGGAGAAACCATGAGAAAACCAAAACAACAGAAGAGAAAATAGTCTGCTTCATTCAACATTCCAACTCCATAGTTCTTTTTATCGATGTAGATGACATTTTGCATCTTGAGTCCTTTGGAAATGTTTTAGGTCCTTGCATTGTGAAGTGCTAAATTTGTCAAAAACAGTCCTCGCACCCTGTGGCTGTTACTGTGGATAATATTTTCCTGTTTCTGCTCACTTCATTCAGCATCATATAAGTCTTTCCAGGTTTTTCTGAAGTCCACCTGTTCATCATTTCTTATAGGACTATAGTATTCCATTACATACCACAACTTGTTCAGCCATTCCCCAACTGATGGACATCCCCTCAATGTCCAATTCATGGCCACCACAAAAAGAAATGCTATCAATATTTTTGTACATGTGGGTCCTTTCCCCATTTTTATGATCTCTTTGGCATACAGACCTAGAAGTGGTATTGCTGGGTCAAAGGGTAAATACATTTTTATAGCCCTTTGGGCATAGTTCCAAATTGCTCTCCAGAATGATTGGATCAACTCACAACTCCACCATCAATGAATTAGTGTTCCAACTCTTCCACATCTTCTCCAACATTTATAATTTTCCTGTTTTGTCATGTTAGCCAATTTGATAGGTGTGTTGTGGTATCTCAGAGTTTTGATTTGCATTTCTCTAATCAATAGTGATTTAGAATATTTTTTCATATGACTGTAGATAGCTTTCATTTCTTCCTCTGAAAACTGCCTGTTTATATCCTTTGACCATTTATCAAGTGTGGAATGACTTATATTCTTGTAAATTTGACTCCGTTCTCTATATATTTCAGAAATGAGGCCTTTATCACAAACACTTGCTGTATTTCCCAGTTTTCTGCTTCCCTTCTAATCTTGGTTGCATTGACTTTGTGCAAAAACTTTTCAATTGAATGTAATCAAAGTTACTCATTTTGTATTTCATAATGTTCTCTATCTCTTGTTTGGTTATAAATTTCTCCTTCCTCCATTAATCTGACAAATAAACTATTCCTTCTTCCCCTATTGTGTTCATAGTATCAGCCTTTATACCTAGATCACATACCCATTTGGACTGTATTCTGGTATACAGTGTCAGGCATTGGTCTATTCTTCCACACTATTTTCCAGTTTTCCCACCAGTTTTTGTCAAACTATGAGTTCTTATCCAAGAAGTTGGGGTCCTTGGGTTTATCAAACAGTAGACTGATGTAGTCATTGACTATTGTGTCTTGTGTACCTAACCTATGACACTGATCTACCTCTCTATTTCTTAGTGCCAAGTAGTTTTGATAATTACTTGACGATTTAAGATCTGGTATGACTAGGTCATCTTCCTTAGTATTCCCTTGATATTCTGAACCTTTTGTTCTTCCAGATGAATTTTGATATTATTTTTTCTGGCTCTATAAAATAATTTTTGGTAATTTGATTGGTATGGCACTGAAGAAGTAAATAAATTTAAATAGAATTGTCATTTTTATTATATTAGCTCAGCCTACCCATGAGCAACTGATGTTTTTCCAATTATTTAGATCTGACTTTATTTGTGCAAAGTATTTTGTAATTGTGTTTGTATAGTCCCCAGGTTTGTTTGGGCAGGTAGAGTCCCAAATATTCTACGGTGTCTACAGTAACTTTAAATGGGATTTCTCTTTCCATCTCTTGCTGTTGGGGTTTGTTAGTAGAATATAGAAATGCAGATGATTTATATGGATTTATTTTGTATCCTGTAACTTTGCTAAAGTTGTATATTATTTCAAGTAGTCTTTTATTTGATTCTTTAGGATTCTCTAAATATATCATCATATCATGTGCAAAGAGTGAAAACTTAGTTTCTTTTTTGCCTATTCTAATTCCTTCTATTTCTCTTTCTTCTCTTATTCCTAATGCTAGCATTTCTAGCATTGTGTTGAATAAAAGTGGTGATAATGGACATCCTTGTTTCACCCTTGATCTTATTGCAAATGCATCTAGCTTATGCCCATTACATATAATGCCTGCTGATGGTTTTAGGTAGATATTACTTAGTATTTTAAGGAAGGCTCCATTTATTCCTATGTTCTCTGGTGTTTTCAATAGGAATGAGTGTTGAATTATGTCAAAAGCTTTTTCTGCATATATCGAGATAATCATATGGTTTCTGTAAGTTTTGTTGTTGAAATGATCAATAATGCTGATAGTTTTCCCAATATTGAACCAGCCCTTCATTCCTGATATAAATCCTACCTGACCAAATGTATTACTGTCATGATAAGTTGCTGTAATCTTTTTGCTAATATCTTATTTAAAATTTTTGCATCTATATTCATTAGAGCAATTGGTCTATAATTTTCTTTCTCTGTTTTGGCTTTTCCTGGTTTTGGTATCAGCACCATGTTTGTGTCATAAAAATAGTTTGGTAGGACTCCTTCACCAGTTTTCCCAAATAGTCTGTATAGTATTGGAATTAACTGTTCTTTGAATGTTTGATAGAATTTGCCTGCAAATCCACCTGGCCCTGGAGATATTTTCCTAGGGAGTTCATTGATGACTTCTTCTATTTCTTTCTCTGAGATGGAGTTATTTAAATATTTTACTTCCTTTTTCTGTTAATCTGAACAATTTATGTAGTTTTTAATATTCATCCATCTCACTTGGATTGTCAAATTTATGGACATACAATTGGGCAAAATAATTTCTAATTATTGTTTTAATTTCCTCTTTATTAGAGTTGAATTTATCCCTTTCATTTTTGATACTGGTAATTTAGTTGTCTTCTTTCTTTTTTTAAAATCAAATTGACCAAAGTTTTATCAATTTTATTGTTTTTTTTAAAACCAGCTCTTAGTTTTATTTATTAGTTCAATAGTTTTCTTAATTTCAATTTTATTAATCTCTCCTTCAGTTTTCAGTATTTCTAATTTGGTATTTAATTGGGGATTTCAATTTGTTTTTTTTTTCTAGCTTTTTCAATTGCTTGCCCAATTCACTGATCTCCTCTTTCTCTATTTTATTCATGTAAGCATTCAGAGATATAAAATATCACCTAAAAATTGCTTTCACTGCATCCCATAAGTTTCGGTAGGTTGTCTCATTATTGTCATTCTCTTGAATGAAATTATTGATTATTTCTATGATTTGTTGTTTGACGTACTCATTCTTTAGGATTAGATTATTTAATTTCCAGTTAATTTTTTGTCTATCTCTCCATGGCCCTTTATTACATATAATTTTTATTGCATCGTGATCTGAAAAGGATGACTTTCTGCATTTCTGCACTGGATTGTGAGGGTTTTATGCCCCAATATATGGCCAGTTTTTGTGTATGTGCCATGTACCCCTGAGAAAAAGATATATTCTTTTTTATCCCCATTCAGTTTTCTCCAGAGTTCTATCATATCTACCTTTTCGAGAATTCCATTCACCTCCTTAACTTCTTTCTTGTTTATTTTGAGGGTTAGATTTACCAGGTTCAGAGAGGGGGAGGTTGAGGTCACCCACAAGTATACTTTTGCTAACTATTTCTTCCTGTAACTCCCTTAACTTCTCCTTTAAGAATATGGGTGCTATACCACTTGGTGCATATACTTCTAGTAATGATATTATTTCATTGACTATGGTGCCTTTTAGTAGGATATAGTTTCCTTCCTTATCTCTTTTGATTAGATCTATTTTTGCTTTTTCTTTGTCTAAGATTAGGATTGCTACCACTGATTTTTGTTCTTCAGCTGAAGCATTATATATTCTACTCCAGCCTTTAACATTTACCCTGTGTGTATTCCCCCTGTTTCAAATGTGTTTCTTGTAAACAACATATTGCAGAATTGCGATTTTTAATCCATTTTGCTATCTGCCTCCATTTTATGGGAGAGTTCATCCCATTCACATTCACAGTTATGATTACTGTCTATATCTTTCTATCCTATTTCCCCTCCATTTATGCTTTTGTTTCTCCCTTCCTCTCCTCAAAAGAGTTTTCCTTTTGACTACCACCTCCCTCAGTCTTCCCTCCCTTCTATCAGCCCCCTCCTTTTTCTTTCCTTTTTGCCTTACTACTTCTAACCACCCCTTCCCTTTTCTTTCCCTTTTTCCCCTCCTGTTGCCTGTAGGGAAAGTTAGATTTCTATACTTAACTGAGTACATTATTCCCTCCTTGAACCAAATCCAAGGAGAGTAACGCTCAAATGATGTTCATCTCCTTCCCTTCTTTCCCTCTGCTATAATGTTTTTGTTCCTCTTTGTGTGTTGTAATTAACCCTTTCATGCTTTCTCCTTTTCTCTTCTCCCTTCACAACCTTAATTAGGTTTTTTATCATCACATCAATTAATTTATACCCACAGCCTTTATCTATGTATATCCCTTTTAAATGTGGTAATAAATAAACAATTCTCAAGATTAACAAGTATCATCCTCTCATATAGGAACATAAATAGTTTGCCCATATTAAATAACAAGTATTTTTTCCTGTTTACCTCAAGACTCTCTTGAGTCTTGTATTTGAAGATCAAATTTGCTATTGAGCACTGACCTTTTCATCAGGAAGGTCTGGAAATCCCTTATTTTATTGAATGTTCATCTCCTTGCCTGAAAAATTATGCTCAATTTTGTTGGGTAATTGATTCTTCATTGTAGTCCAAGTTCTTTTGCCTTACAGAATATCATATTCAAATCCCTCTAATCTTTTAATGTAGAAGCTGCAAGGTCCTGTGTGATCCTGACTGAAGTTCCTTGATATTCGAATTGTTTCTTTCTGGCTGCATGCAATATTTTCTCCGTGACCTGATAATTCCAGAATTTGGCAACAATATTCCTTGGCATTTTCAAGTTGGGATTTGTTTTAAATGATTGGTGGATTCTTTTGATGACAATTTTGCTCTCTGGATCTAGGACTTCATGGCAGTTTTCCTTCATGATTTCTTCGAAGATATAGTTCAGGCTCTTTTTCTCATCAGGGCTTTCCGGTAGACCAACAATTTTTAGATTTTCTCTCCTAGCTCTATTTTCCAAGTCAGTTCTTTTTCCAAAGAGATATTTTACATTTTCTTCTGTTTTTTTCATTCTTTAGATTTTGTTTGACTGATTCTTGATGTCTCATAGAGGCATTACATTCTACTTGCCCAATTCTAAATTTTAATTAATTGTTTTCTTCAGTTAGGTTTTGTACTTCCTTTTCCATGTGTCAAATATTTCCTTTTAAGGAGTTATTTTTCTCTAGTTAGGTTTTGTATCTCCTTATCCATTTGGCCAATTTTACTTTTTAAGGATCTGACTGTATTTTTAAAATCATTAGTGAATTTTTCTACTGCCTCTCTAATTTGGTTTTTAAAACCCTTCTTGAGCTCTTCCAAGAATGCTCTTTGGGCTTGAGACCAGTTCTTATTCCCTTTTGAGATTTCAGATGTGGATATAGTGTCAATGCTAGCCTCTTCTCAATTCCTATTTTGATCTTCCCTGTCCCCATAATAAGATTCTATGGTCTTTGCTTTTCTGATTTGCTTCTTGTTCCTGGTGATTGCCTTTTCCTGGCTTTTAAAGTGAATCTCTGCTTCTGGGGTGCAGGGGGTTCTATACCACATTTCTTGTGCTAGGAGCTAGGGGCCTGGTTACTGACTTTGTATGCTATAGCCTCTGGTTGTTTCAAATAGAAGCTATATAATGCTGCAGTTTACCTGGCGCTGAACTGACTTATATGTGCCAAGGCTGAGGCCAGGTGAAGACTATTTAATTTTCCCTGGGGTTACATTGAAGGTCACTGTGTGGGGTGTGGGGGAGGGGTAGTCTGGTCACTGGAGGTCTCATGCTTCCTTAGAGCTTTGCTAGAGCACAGTCAGGCTCAGTAGCTGGTGAACCCGATCTGCTTTGGTGTCTTCCCAATTCCCCTGGTTATGCTAATGCAAACCTGATATCCTGGTGTTGGTGCTTACAAGCTCCACCCCCTGGGGCTCAGAATCTCCTGCTGGTGTGCTAAGGTGGGGCTTGCTGGGACATTTTAGGTCTTGCACTGGTCTCCTTCATCCACAGCAAGAGGGACCCTTTCCATCAGCAACCTCCCAAACTAAAAAACTGTCACACTCCTTCGGCTGGCCCCACTATTCCCAGACTTTTCCTGGGCCAATACTTTCTGAGTTTTGCAAGGTCAACAAGGGAGCATGAGAGCACATACAGTTTACTCCACCATCTTGGCTCCAGGATGTTCAAGAAGGTGATTTTCAAACATTTAGTCTGTGGGGTAACAGCCCTAGGAGCAGCCACTGTTACTACCATGGATCCCAGGCTTCTCTTTCATCCAGATCTGCTTGACTCCCATCCTGTGCTGAGGGCTTTGGGAATTGGCACTGTCACTGGTGACTCAGACTGCCCCTATCACTTCTTGTTTGGATTTTTGCAATGTCCTCCTCACTGGCATCCGTGGGTATATTTTGTCTCCTTTCCAATCTGTCTTCCACATGGTTACCAAAGTAAATTTTCTTAAGCAATGCTCAGATCAAACCATTTCCATATTCAGTAAATTCTACTAGTTCCCTACTGCCTCTAGGATGAGATACAAGCTTCTTGATTTGGCTTTTAAAGTTCTTCAGAATTTGGGCCCACCCTATCTTTCCAGTCTCATTACATGAATCCCCTTCCTACATTTAACAGTCCAGCCAACTTGGACTTATCTCTGCTCTTTACATATACTACTCTCCTTCTCTGCAGTTGCTGTGCCTTAGCACTGCCTACTCCCTCCTTAGAATGCACTCCTTCCTTACCACTCTACCTTAAACTTTCTTATTTCTTTCGAAAAGCACCTTAAACATCACCTTCTACATGAAGCTTTTTCCTAATCTCCCAACTGCTCAGGCCTTCCCTCCCTAACTATCTTATACTTAACTCTCTTGCCTTTATGGCATTTTGTGTTTATTCTGTAGATACTGATATGTGGACACATTGTCTCCTCTGATAAAATATAAGTTCCTTGAAAGCAGGACTATTTTATTTTTGTCTCTGAAACCTTGGAATCTACCTCAGAGTTTAGTACATAGTTGTTGTGGTTGTACAGTTATTTTTCAGTCATGTTCAACCCTTTGTGATCCCATTTGGATATTTTGGCAAAGATACTGGAGTGGTTTGATATTTCCTTCTCCAGTTTATTTTACAGATGAGGAAAATGAAGTAGAGTTAAGTGACTTGCCCAGGGTTACCCAGCTTGTGTCTGAGGCCAGATTTGAATTCACATCTTCCTGATTCCAAGCCCATTGCTCTATTTACTTCACCTAGCTGTGCTGGAACATTATAGACACCTAACTAATAACAGAATTTGAGACAGGGTAGAGGCCTTGATGATCACCTAGTCTAAACAATAAGCAAAGGAACCCTCATGATAGCATAACATACAATAACTGTTCTTTGATTGCTTAATTGAAGAGATCCAAGGTTGTAAGAAGAGTTCTGCTCAGTATCTCAGGGTAAGGCAGCTAGGTAGTGAAGTGCATAGAGTGCTAGGCCTGGAGTAGTCAGGAAAACCTGAGTTCAAACCTGTCCTCAGACACTTAATAGCTGTGTGACTGTGGGCAAATCAATTAACCCTGTTTGCCTCAGTTTCCTCATATGTGAAATAAGCTGGAGAAGGAAATGGCAAACCACTCCTGTATCTTTGCCAGGAAAACCCCAGATGTGATCACAAAGAGTTAGACATGACTGAAGTGACTGAAAAACAACAAAAAGGCATATTGTTTATGTGTATATACATACATATATATGTATTTATGTGTGTATACTCATATGTATGTTTATGTACATATATTATATCAAGAAATGTCATAAGCATTGAAGAGAATGGTTTCATGACTTGGTTGAAGTAGGTTTTAACTCTATGCTCTCTCCTCTTCCCCTCTATCACATATTTCTGTTGAGGGCATCATTCTTCCAGTCTCTCAGGTTCATAATCTCAGTATTATCCTTGTCTTCTCAACTTTCCTCTTCCCATATATCTAATTAGCTTTCAGTCTTGCTGTTTTTACCTCCGCAGCATCTCTTGCATCAGACCCTTTTTTCCATGTACATAGCTATCATAGCTTAGTTCAGACCCTTGTCATTTCTTGCCTGCACTATAGATAGAGATAAATAAATAGATAGGTGATAGAAAGATAGGTAGATAGATAGACAGGTAGATAATCTGGCATGTGCCCCTTCATTAAATTCTAATTCCAGTGCTTCATGGCATAGAATCCCACATTATCCAAGGTTCAGTCAGTGAACTGTAAACTCTCAGTAGATCCTAGCAAACTATAAAGGCTTGAAGTATGAGCACAGTGATAAATTGCAGTCTGAGACGTAGTCAAAGTTCATAGAAGTTCATAATCTGAAATTTGGCTACCAGGTGAAAAAATTTTTGATGACATATACTCATGAAACTATCTATTAAGGCATGGAAGGAATGTAATCTGCCTTCATGGAGGAAGCACCTGTAGGGGGACCAGGAAGAGCTCCCTACACACTCGTATCAATCAAATCAAATCAAAACTACCTTGAAATATTGAAGGAAGAAAGATATGACTTAGAGCCCATTAGTGACTCAAAAAGCTTGGTACATTCTGATTCTCCTAAATATTGCCAACATTCAAATACCCAGTAGCAGAGATGCCACCACTTTCATTCCAAATCTTTAAAAAATTCATTGTCAAACAGCATTAGGTATGGGAAAGTGTGAGAATTTGAATCCAAGGATCTGAGTTCAGATTCTCCCTCTGCCACTTACCATCCCTGTAGCCTTAGAAAAATCACTTAAATTCTCTAGACCAGTTCCTTCATCAGTAAAATGAGAAGGTTGAACTTGATTGTCTCTGAGGTCTTTTCCAATTTGAAATGTAAATCTTATGATGTTTTTTATTCATTGCTCCTTATAATTCCATTTCTTTGGCTGTGACTTCAGTGAAAGTGGGGTACAGATATCCCCCTACCTTTGCAGGACCTTTCTTAAAGACTGATGTCACCTTGAATGCAGGATACTGGTTTTCCAGATATATTTCCAATCAAGTTCACTGTAACAATCACTACTCAAGAATCTCCTATGTTCAAGGCACTGTGCTAAGTATAGGAGGAAACAATGACTAAATGAAAAACAACCCTTCCTCTCAAGAAGTTCACATTTTACTGAAGTGTTTAGGGTCTAGCTTCTCTTCAAGGAGTGTTGTTCTTTAGGCTCATATTTCTTTCCCAGGCTAATTAGTTGGCATATTGAATGAGTTCATACTTTTTCCACCCTTTTGAAATAAACATCAAAATTAATTATCTGAGCCTGAACAATTTGGGCTTTCAGCACAGCAGGT
This sequence comes from Notamacropus eugenii, assembly GCF_028372415.1. NCBI lineage: Eukaryota > Metazoa > Chordata > Mammalia > Diprotodontia > Macropodidae > Notamacropus > Notamacropus eugenii. Next base: position 139,890,989 of record NC_092876.1, on the reverse strand, counting down.
TCCTAAAGGGGATCCTGACTGGATGCACCAGATGGATTCTCAGTGCAGAAACACTTTCCAAATGTGGTTTGAAACTGGTAATTTCTCTTTGGGAAGCTGGAATTCAGTGATGGGGCCACAAGTGAGTAAAATGTTTTCCCAGTATTGAGGGGGGGAATAACAGTGTAACAGTCAGGACCCTGGAGAGCTCCCTTCCCTGAGCTGCCCCGTTCATTCAATTTACCTTCAACCCACGTGCAGTTATTTATCTTTATACTCTCGTGACTGCTTTCCATTCAGCTCCATCCCACTTGTGCGGGGAATGCAAAGCACAGGAGGGCCCTGAGGAGGAAGAGTCTCAGAGCTCCCTTCTCTTTTTATCCTCTGCCCACCCCTGCCACCTATGTACTGGTAGAAAGATGAGGAAAGGAGATTTTGCAGGGAGCCCTTGCCCCTTCCTGAGATACTCTATTTTTAACCTATCCCAGGGAAATGTGTTGATTGGACAGTCATGCTACTATTTTCACAAAGAATCCCTGTGGGGAGCCAGGATAGACCTCTTCCCCTGGGTTCATATAAACAATCAACTTCACTTTGCTAGTATGAACTGAAAAGCATATAATTCAAAGGAGCAGTCACATTAGAGTGTCACTAGGACTTCTTCCCAGGAATAGAAGTCTATAACCTATGGTCCAAGGAATAAATACAATGCAAGAGCCCTAGGAAGGAAATTGAGAGATAGTGATTCTCACTGAGGTGCTTCTCCTAACTATCTGGTTGACCTTGAATGAGATCATAAAATTGCACACTGCTAGAACAGATTTTTTTAATGTTAAATGTTTTTATGTTTAAAATGTTTTTAGTCTGATACCATCATTTTATAGTAGTTGACTGAGTTATCTTAAGATCCCACAGTTAGCTAACAGCAGAGCTGTGGCTAAAACCCAGGTCATGACTCTCAATCCAGTATTCTTTCTTTTCTCTTGGCCTCAGTTTACCAGTCTACACTATCAAGATAAGAGGCTCAACTATTCCACGCAAGGCAGGACTATTTAGACTATATCGGTGAATGTGTGTTTACATATCCACTATATCTACAGATATCTATATATGTATATATACATATAATGTATATATATATATATTTATATGTATACACATACACACAAATACCTTCCCTACTTAGCAAAGAACTGAGTTTGAACTCTGCCCTCAAGAAGCCTGACAAAACACAGAGGCCAGATCTAGCATCTATGTGGGTCGAACCTATCAGGTTTGACAGGTTTCCATCAGCCTACTACCAAAAACAATTTTTCAATTTTAGACCTATGGACTTCCAAGTATCTCCTTCTAGACCCACACTCCTGTGGGGGATGCTTAAGTTAAAACCAAGCAAGATACTGGTTTCATCCAGCCCCCTTTTTACTTCCCTCTTAAGCCAAAAGATAAGATTTCCAGCAACTGTCAGGACCCTTCTGAGGCTATCACCTTGTAGGGAGGCAGCGTTACACCTCACCATGGCCCACGGGGACTGACTGTTGCTTAGTTATGTGGAGAAAGAGAATGCATCATTCTGGGGCCATTAATATTTATTGAGTGCCCACAGGATAAGAGTATGGAGCTATTTCAAACTACCTTATCAGCAAGGAACGCACTTTAGCACTGAGCAAATCCTCTTTTGAAGTCCTATGTAATGAGAGAGCATGCCTAATGATCTCAGCTCTCTCTAGTCCTTAGTATTTTTTCCCTCATATAAAAGCAGACAGAAGGGTGACAGGAGGGAACTTGAGCTCCTGGTCCCTTCCAATGCAGTAACAGTGAGTACCAGAGATCTCAGGCACCTGGCATGCTTCCTCCCCATTAGAAACTGGCTCATAAAATCTAGGCCCTAAGGCCACAATCAGCTCACAGCAACCTCAGATCTTCCAGGGGTTGATGCAGGAGCTCACGTTTTAGTCACAAAGTCAGGCCCGGTGAATCTTACCCCCAAGTGTCTGCATCCCTACACAAAGTGCTGCATATGTGGCTTCCTGCTCCCTAGGGGAGGAGAAGCTGGGGTGCTCCTGGGGCACACAGCTGTCAGGGAAAGAGAAATCACAGCCCAAGAGCTGCTGCTTGGCTGCTCCTCCCCTTCTGCACTTCTAGCAAATCAAAGTGAGACCCATAAAGCAAGCTTGCCGGATGCACTCCCCCAAAAGGAGCCAGCCTGGGAAAGATTGAAAACCACTTACTGAGCCACATCTGTGTGGGAAAGCAGAGGGGTCTTTGTCTGCAGTAGGGAGAAGAAAGGGAATCAGCATTAACTAAAGCTCTGTCTAGGCTTTGATGCTGCCTCCCAAGAGACTTCCCAAATGCACCTGGTTGGAAAAACCCACAATGACTGGAGCCTTCCCCTCCTGCCAAGCTCTTGGGGCTTTTGATGGCTCTCTGGCTTCAGATGTTGGGACAAACAAAGGAACTACTCAGCTCCCAGACAAGGCCTGGGGCAGCATATAGCCTCCTCTGCCTTCTGGATGGAAACTCCCACTGGATGCTGAGGCTCAGATGATGGACCAGGCACAAAGGTCTTGCTTTGCCCTTTTCTTTAACAATATTCACAGGTTGGTTTTGTTCAGCATCCCAAGGTGTTGGTCATGGGAGAGGGCAGGACATCAAACAGGGCCAGGCCAGTCTTCATAGAGGATCACATTAGGAACAAGTGCTATTTGTCATTCAGTTCAACAAACATTTACCATGAACCCACTGTGTGCAAGGCACTGTGCTAGATGGTAGGGACACAAGAGGTAGGAAGAAAACTGACAGACTAGAGCTTGGGGAGAGGCAGGTTACCAGACTGAGGAAGAAACTGGAGGCTCCATGAAATAAAGAATGAAGATTAGATCTATTCTAAACATTTGTTAAGTGCTTTGCACACTTTAAGATACCACATAAATGTCAGTTATTATCATTGCTACTATTAGCTCCAGAGGGTAGAGAAAGCAGTTAGAATGGGGAGGGAAGTTTCGGAGGCAGATTTCAGCTCAACATAAGGAAAACCTTCCTAAAAATTCTAGCCACCCAAATACGAAAGTATCATTCCCCCTGCCCAGGTAGTGAATTCCCTTTCACTGGTGAGTTTTGAGGACGATTAGATGACCACCTCTTGCAAATATTGGACAGAGATGAATACTTAGTTTAAGTTGGACTAGATTGCCTCCAAGGTACCTCTTAATAGTGAGGTTCAGTGAATCTGTGAAAGATATGCTAAAGGCCCTTTTCTAAAAGAGGGGGAAATGGTATAATGGACAAAGCACTAGTGGAGGCAGAGGATCTGGGTTCAAATTCACATACTGATATTTATTACTTGTGTGGCCTTGGGCAAGATGTTTAATCTCTTTGGGCCACATTTTCCTTATCCGTAGAACTGGGGTTGGACTAGATGATATCTAAGCTCACTTCTAGCTCTAACTCTGTGATCACAACTATGCAAGTGACTACAATAGAAAGGAAAGTGGGATAAGTGCAGAGAAGACATTTAGGCAAAGTGCTATACAAAATTTGAAGAGAGAAAGATCCCTAAGCTAATTAAATCTTACCCATCGTGGGGTGGTGCAAAGGTAGTTAGAATTGACTTCATGGCACCTGCATTGGGCCATAAAGAGAGGGAAAGATTTCAACAGATGCTGATGGGTAGAATTCATTCATATAGAAAGGTAGGAGGGGGAAAGAGAAGGATATAACATAAGCAAGACACAGAACTGGGAGAAGGAAAAACAAAAGAGCAGGGAGACAAGAAAAGTTCATTTTGCTTAGGAGTTTACATTGTGAAGGGCCTTGAATATCAGAGCCAGTTTATAAGCCTACAGGAAACATGTGAAAACAGATTGTTGAGCAAAATGAGAGAATATCACAGAAAGAAGAGTTGGGTTTTTGAATGCTACTGTGGGGCAGAGACTGAGTTAGTTTGAAACTTTTTTGCCGTAGGCAAGACAGTGCTTTGCATATGGGGCTTGATGGCTGGATTAGTTATTAATGTCAAAAACATTAATGGCTTTCCAGAAGAAAGGAGAGAGTCTAAACTCTAGCCTGACATTATTTACCCTCTTCCCTAAACTCATCTTAAATGACCTTTCTAGCCTTTTATACCACACCTTTCTTATATGAATTCTCTATTAGAGTCTAACTGGTCAAACTAATCTAAACAAACTACACATTTCTGCCTTTGTGCTTTTGTTGAAGATACTCCCTCCCCCAGCCTAGTCTTATCCAACCCATCCTTCAAGTCTAAACTCAACTTCATCTTACATAGAGGACTTCTTTTTTGGGAGGGAGAATGGTGTAGCAGAAATAGTATTGAACAAGATCATAGGATTAAGAACTAGAAGCGAAACTGAGGCAAACAGAGCTAAATGACTTGCCCAGAGTCACAAGTATCTGAGGTTCATATTTGAATTCAGGTCCTCATGACTCCAGGCCCAGCACTATCCACTGAGTCATCTAGGCCTGCTCCCTCTTTTTACAGATGAAGAGACTGAGGCTCTGATAGATGGAATAGTTTGTCCAAGGACACACAGGTAACAAACAGCTAGACAGGAATTTGAAGTCAAGTCCCTTGACCTAGGTCCAGTGCTCCTTCCCTAATACCACAATGATTCTCATGCCTCTCAGTTCTGCATAAGCACACTATGAATTAGCGAGGAGCCTGAGGTCAGAGTCCCAATTCTGCCATGAATTGGCAATTCAGTTCTTCAATCTGGGATTCTAGCTGCTCCCCCTTCCCTTACAAATGTTACTATTGGCATGTACTAAATTAAGCTTCTTATAACATAAAAAAAGAGAGCAGATAAGGTGGTGCAGTGGATTGGAGTCAGGAGGACCTGAGTTCCAATTTGACCTCAGACACTTACTAGCGGGTAAGTCACTTAAGTCTCAATTGCCTCAAAAAAAATCTGTAAAGTGAAAGGAGTTAACTAGGGGACCCTTTCTAGGTTAAGTTTTATGCTCTAGACTGATCAATAACCTTAAGTCCCATCCCCTTAAGGTCCTTGAGGATTACTTGGTCTCTCTTCCTTTCTTAAATGCATAGCACTAGTAGTTTTTCTCGTTTGCCTCTGAGCTCACATGGCTTTCCTCTCTTGGGCAGTAATTTTTGTCTTACACGGTTATTTAACTTTTCACAAAGGGGAAGAACCTTAACTGGAATAGGGACATTAGAGTTTTGCCCTAAGGCACCAAAATTAAAGGTTGAAACAGCTGAGTTTAGCACTTGGTGAGGGAATAATCAACTTAAACAGGAAACTACCATATGGCTCTCTGCCTCTTGCTCCTCATCCTGCACCCCAACAAACACATCAGGTGAGCTGCTTTTTTTTTTACCCTACCCTTCCTTCTCCTTCCCCTAGCATCGGCCCCAAGGTGTCATAAGATGTTGAGCCACGAGGGCCTGGGCCCTGAGAGATATGTTCCCTCCTCCAACACATACACATACACACATATACACATGACTACACACACCCACAGGACTATGTCTCATAGGGATAGGGAGCCTTCGGCCTCGAGGTCACATGTGGCCCACTAAGTCCTCAAGTGCCACACTTGGATATAAAGGACCACATGTGGCCTCATGGCCAGAAGTTCCCATCCCTGTCTCAAAGTCTTTCCTCCCAATGGACTTTGTGTCTTGGGATTCTAGGACACTCTCCACTAGCAACTGATGTTGTTTTTCAAAGTTGATTTGAGGATGCCTTTTTTGGTGCTTTCCTGGATTTCTAGTTTTGGCTCATTGTGCAGAAGTGATGTTTTTTCAGACCTTAGGCTCCTTAAGGGGGTGGAAATATGCCTTAGACTTCCTGGTAGCCCCACAGCACCCAGGGCACTGCCTTACAAAGTGGAGCAGTTTCAATATTTGTAAGTAAATATTTGCTGAGCAATGAATAATGAATGAATGAATGAATGGAATGAATGAATTTCTGATGATCGCCATCATCACAGAGGATTATTATATTATATATTATTATTTGTTGATAAAATATTATGTATTATTATATTATGTAATATATATATTCACTGATTTCTGCATGGGGAACTCTGATGTGGGGGAACACAGGGGCAGAAGACATGGTCCCTGCCTCTAAAGAGGCTACAATCTTTTCCCCAATCAATCAACTAATATTTATTAAGTGTTATATGGCAGCACTGTGCCAAGGACCTGGCTACAAAAAAAAGTGGTACCTGCCCCCCAAAGAATTTACATTCTAACAAGGGAGATAACTAATAAATAGATCAATATATACATGGTAAATGTAGAGAATATAGAAAAAGCAAGTGGAAGAAAGTCTTAGAGAGGAAGGTGCCAACAGCTGATGGCACCAGGAAAGTCATAGATTCCAAGAGGATAGGCTTCTAGACATGGATATCCAGTTCAGAGGCTCCCAGAGATGGGAGCTGGAATATGTGAAGAATAATAAGTAGATAGCTCTTCTCAGCAATGGGATGACCTAAGACAATTCCAACGTTGGAAAATGATCATCCACATCCACATCCAGAGAAAGAACTATGGTCTGAATGCAGATTGAAGCGAGCTGGTTTTCCTGTTTGGTTTTTTCTTTCTCATGGTTTTTCCCTTTGGTTCTAATTCTTCTTTACAATATGACTAATGTGGAAATATGTTTAATATGATTGTACATGTATGGCCTATATCAGATGGCCAGATCTTGAGGGGGGAAAATATAAACTCAAAATCTCACAAAAGTGAATGTTGAAAATTAAAAATAAGTTAATTTCACAATTTTTTTTTTTAAAAATGGCAAGTAAATTAGAGTGATTGGAATTTGGAGTGCTTAGAGAAGAATAATGTGTTAAAAGACTGGAAAGATAGGAAGGAGTCAAGTTGTAAAGAGTTTTAAACGCCAAACAAAGGAGTTTCTGTTTGATCCTAGAGGTATTAAAGAGCCAGTGGAATTTATTGAGTAGGACATGACATGGTCAGACTTAAGACTTTTAAGAAAATCATTCTGGCACCTGAGAAGAAGATGGGACAGATTCATATGTGGGACAGCATAAGAATACTGTATAGATGACATGAAAGCAAATGAAGATAGGGCTTCCAATAACTTCAATAAGAGACAGATAGTTGGGTGTATTGGGGAAGACTTTATTAATTTGTTTCCAGGCTGAATTTAAGACCCACCTCCTCGATGAAGCCTCCGCTGATTCCCATTCTACAGAAACCTTTTCCTTTTCTGAATTCCCAAAGTTTATAGTGAAGGAGAAAGAAAATATAACAAATTCTGTAAGAACATAGTAAAGAGAACAGTTTCATTCACTATTTAAAAAACAAAAACTATTTGGTCCTTTGATAAGAGACATCTATAGCTTTGTCTAAATGGTTACCTCAATTTAGGTTTCTTAAATCAAATGGAATTCTTTAACAGTTTTAAAAGTATTTCATCACCTCCTGCTCTTTCCTGCCCTTCAACAGAGAAGGTCTCCTCAGTCCAATAAAAAACCCCACCAGCTATGTGGCAAACAGTCCCCCAGAGACTTCTCTTTTTCTTTTGAATGATTTCTCCCTTTCCCTAGTCCCTCTCTCCTGTGAAATGCTTTACTTAAGTACCCTAAATTATAACAAAGTAATACTGATTGCTCAGGTACTCTAAATGAGCCTGAAAAGTTAGAAAAACCAAATCTGTACCCTAGAAAACTAAAGCTTCTGCCACACCAAGAAGTCCTCCTTAGTATGCCAATAGATCTTGTTCATTCCAGTTTTTTGATTCCCATTCAGCAGATTCAGCTGATGGGCAAGATTACCCCTCTGCTCTCCAGGAGCACAAACTGAGAAAATAGTCTACAGTACATACCAGTTTATATTTTGCTGAAGAAGCCATCTACTGCTTTGAAAAAAGAACTAGATTGGGAGTTGGAAGAACTAGGATCAAACCCTATCTCTGCCAATTGCTGGCAGATAATAAATATCTAAGGATGAAATTTTGTGTCGAAGGAGGAACTCTAGATTTAGAATGAAAAGACAGCTTCAACTTTCTCAACAGTTTACTAGATTGGACAGGACAGCTAGGTGGTGCAGTGGATAGAGCACCAGTGCAGGAGTCAGGAGGACCTGAGTTCAAATCTCACCTCAGACACTTGACACTCACTAGCTGTGTGATCTTGGGCAAGTCACTTAACTCCAATTGCCTCATCCTGGGTCATCTCCAGTCATCCTGATGAATATCTGATCACTGGATTCAGATGGCTCAGGAGGAGAAGTAAGGCTGGTGACCTGCATAGCCCTCCTTCACTCAAAACAAAGTCAAGTGCAAGTCATGTCGTTATTTCTATGATGGCATGGTCTTCTTCGGCAATGAAGGATGAACACATATGTAGATTGGACAAGATCTTAGGCAAGTCACTTAAAATAGTCTTTGAGCTGGTTTCTTCACATATAAAACTGATCAATCAGCAAGCACCTACTATGCACCAGCACCAAAGGTGGTCCCATTCCTGACACATATGACTGTTATCACTGGGCAAATCATTTAAACTCTCAGCACTCCATGCCAGAGGTGTCAAACATTGAATGTGGCCCACAACACTCCCAAGTGTGGTCCAAATGAGATTAAAATGTAATTCCTATCTGATTTTAATGTTTTATATCAATGAAACCAAAATATGTAAACACTGGTGCATGCAGGGATTCTTATGCACAATTTAGTATGGCCCCATTTCCAGGAATCTGACACCACTACTCTAGGCAACTCTAAGCCTGTAAATTGTAGAGAAGGTAGCAACCTGCACTTAGAGAGAGAGAGTTCCCGTATCAGGGAAATTCCCTAAACCAGTGGTGTTAAACAGATGGCCCACTGGTCACTCTCTCAAGGAGGGGTGAAACCGGATTATAATCCAATTAGGAAACATTTGACAAAGTAAATAAAAATACCGGAGAGCATTGATAATGTTAATACTGTTTGTGGCTTTCTAAGTCGATATGCAGCCTGTAGGGATCCTTGGGTAGGGTTGAGTGGCCTCCATTTTCATTTGAGTTTGATACCATTGCCCTACACCAGTGAAATCACAAGGCTGGTCGTTCCCTGTGTGTAGAGCATTTGGATGGATGCTGAGAGCATTAACTCCAAAGTGAGACAGTCCCAGCTCAGAAGGAGCTTACAAAATGGGGCTAATAATAGCGCTCACCTCACCAAGACAGGATGAGATAACTTAGTTCAGAAAGCCCTTTGCAAACCTAAAGGGGTCATATGAATATGCCCTATTATTCCATTTTCCTGAGCAGAGAGGTGATGAAGCACGATCTGAGGGGAGCTCTTTGCCTTGGAGTTGGCCCAGGCCGTATACACAGAAGGACTCGTTCCTAAACTCAGATTTCTTAGTCTGAAAAGCAGCTAAGCCCTCACAAAGTCCCAAAGGTCCAGACGCTCACCCACAGAAGAAAACTAATCACTTAAGCCTGAAGACTAATTACCAGGGCCACTCTGATGAAAGGGAAGTCCTCCCTGTGTAATTACCCTTAATTAGCAGCTGGGAGTGTGGGAAGAAAAATAAAAAAAAAATCCAAACCACCCTTTCCAGGGAGCTCCCTCGGTGTTTTGCTTGAGTCTATTAACAGCCACATGCTCAGCCCTGATTCCAGTCTGGCAGCCCTGGTCTGAAGAAATCCCATTATTTAAGGTTCCTTGTCCTGGCTGGAAGTCCCTTCTCCACTAAATCTGAGGGCCAAGCTCAGCCCTTTCTGTGTGCTTAATCCTAAATGACACAGGCTCATTCCTCTAGTCCTCTCCTCCTACTCTTTGGCCAAACAGTCCACTAGCATTGAAGTACCTATCTTGTGGCAGGCACCATGCTAAGTGCTAGGGATGCAAGAAAGGCCAAAAAATCCTAGTTCCTGTTCTCAAAAAGCTTGCCACCCAATGGGGGAGACAGCACACAAACAGAATAAAAACTATACAGGATAAATTGGAGATAATCCACAGACTGAAGGCCCTCAGGATGAGGGGGATCACGAAAGACTTCTTTCAGAAGACGAGAATGCATTTTAGCCCAGGTCAGAACAGCCCAACAGAGGTCAGGCTGGTCCTAAGCCTTTCAGAAACCAGCCCCAACTTTGCTCTTGAGTTGGAGCCTATAGTGCCACCTAAAGTATGCTGGGTGTGTGCTAACTGATTTCTCATAAAGACTCCTCCAAAAATGGAGTCACCTGGAGGGCTTATCTCCATATTCTTGCAACAGAAGAGGCGGAATTGGGGGCGGCAGGCTCATTGGGGCCCCCTCTCCCTCCACCCCCTCCCTGTTCCAGTCCCACATCTGTCTGTCCATGTGCCAAATGTTAGAAGGAGAGGTTGGGGGCTCCTGTTCCCCCACACAGGGGAAGCTCAGCATAGGCAAGCGCCCTTTAACACAATAAACTCAGAGCTGAGGAGCATGTGATAATTGCAACCCTGTCACCCTCATCACCTCTGAGCTGGCTGTTTTTTCTCAAAACAAATGCTGCACAGCTTGGAAAATCAGGTTGCAGTTTCATCTGAGAAAATGCAAGCATGCACACATATGTAGATGTTGTCCCATGTAGATATATTCACAAGGAATGGCAAACTTAGACATAGAAGGGACCCTCCCTCTCAATACCAAAGTCCCCTCAACAATATCCTGGAGAGATGGTCTTCAGCTCCAGTTTGAACATTTCCAGTGATGGGGAGCTCCCTACTTACCTATGCCTGTTTCATGATTAGATACCTCTGATTGTCATAAAGTCTGTAGTCTTACCTGGGTCACGAACTACTTCCTCCTCACCAGGAACCAGGCCACCCAGATCTGAGAAATAAGTAACCAATGCAGCATCCCCAAGCGCACAGAATATCCATCTATCCATTGCTGCAACCACCATCCACACATAAATACCTTACCTGACTGGGCTTTCCAGTGTTCTAGTAATGGATAGAAGAGGAGAAACCTGGGGCAGTACAGGACCAGAACTTGCAGGAAGAGTTTCTATTCCAAATCTGATTTCTTCCAGACCCCTTTTCTTGTTGTCCTAGACAATTCTGCTTTACTAAGGATGTTCTACCCTGCAAATCGTCATCAAGGGTATTAGGAGAAAGGGCGCTAGAAATCAGCCTGGCCAAGAGCCTCCTTGTCTAAGGCCAGTAGCGATGCCTGACAGGTGAGGGAGAGAAAAAGTTGTTTTGTCTCAGCCTTGCTGGAGAAGAAATGGTAGATAGAGCTAATTAAAAGTCCCCATAGGGGCTGGCATTTGTTTTTAGGTTTGTTTTGCTTTTGTTTTGTTAGCAAGAAGCATTAAAGAGCCATTCCCAAAAGATAAACAGTTGAAGGATATGGACAGGCATTTTTCAAAAGAACAGACAGGAGTTAACAAAAACCAAATTTTTAAATGTTCCAAATCACTAATAATAAGAAGAAAACAAATTAGAACCACTCTGAGGTTCCAGTTCATGCCTGTTGTAATGGAGAAAGAGCCAGACTTAAAATCAGGAAGACTTGACTCTAATACAGTCTGGCTGTGTGACCACGGGCAAATCATTTAACCTCTCAGTGCTGCAGGCAACTCTCTAAGGCTGCCAATTAACAGAGTAGAGAAAGACAGAGTTGCTCATCTGAGGCCTCTGTAGGAGTTTCTATAGTAAGGAAACTATAGATCTGGACTGAAAATTTAATTATCTAATTAGAGAATCCACTAGAGCAATTGATTTCATTTAATTAATACAATTTCTATCCGTGCAAATTAGGATTTTGTCCTAGCATCCCTCTTTGGGTCATCTTATTCTGTCCTCTCCTCCTCCACATGCACTAATAACATTTTCACATCTCAACTCCTGGCTTGGGATTTATTGACATGACAAAACATCTTAATAATTTCAAGCACACCCTCTGGACTACCAAGTAGCCACTGCTACAGGTCCTTGGGATAGGGGTGGGGGTGGAGGTTCTCCATGTGAGGGAGGACAGGGTGAGAAATGCTTCACAGCCCAATCCTAATAGCCAACATGTTTACAGTGATGAATTTGAGAAGGGACAGTAATGAAGTTTCCTTATCTACTCAACCCACCAGATCAATTGAAGCAAGGCTGTAAATAGGGATGAATGATCTTTTCAGGGAAATTAATGGAAAACCTGAGCCTGTTCCTAACCTAGACTGTCATCTCACCTCACCCCAGCAACTGCCTCTGGTCTAGCCTCTCTGTGCTTCTGGATAGACGCCCCCATCAGCCTCTGTGTGTGACTGGAAAAGAGATGAGTCCTTCAAATGGACAGACAGCCTGAGTGCCCTGTTCACTCACGTGGCCCCCACACACTCTCAGGCAGTCTCTAATCTACAGTCAGTCTGGGCTCTAAAGCTGCCAGGAGAATGAGGAAGAAGAAGAGGATATAAGAGTATAAGGAAATTGGCCACAGCAAGAGTAGATCGCAGAGCTAGTAGGAACACAGAAGCACAAAAGAAGGCACCAGTTTCTGTCTTCACATACCCAGCTCTTTTCACCAGAGTATTCTTAGTATCTCATCTGAGAGGAAAGAGAGGCAATGATACAGTCAAAAGAAATCTAGTTGACTAAATAAGGGTAGATATGATCATAGAAGATAAAATGGATGATTTTGATTACATAAAATTGAAAAACTGCAAAATCAATGCAGTTAGGATTAGAAGGGAAACAGTTGGAAAAGAAATCTTTCTGGTAAACATCTCTAATAAAGTTCTGATATCTGAGATACATAGGGAAATGGTACAAATCTATAAAAACAAGAACCATTTCCAATAGATAAATGGGTGAAGGATATGGATAGGAAGTTTTCCAAAGAAGAAACACAAGCTAGCAACAACCATATGAAAATACTCCAAATAATTACTAATAAGAGGAATGAGAATTAGAACCATCCTGAGGTTCCAACTCACACCCATCAGATCAGCAAAGATTGTAAAAAACAAAAATGGCAATTGTTTGAGGGACTGTGTGGAGTCAGCCATTGGTCCAACTTTTTGCAAAGCAATTTAGATCAGAACCCCCAAGATCACTAAGTTGTGCATTCCCTTTGATACAGTGATAACACTAGCAGGCACATATCCCAATAAGGTTAAAGACAAAGGGAAAAGGCCCATATGTATGAAAACATCCCAAGCTTTTCAATGTAGCAAAAAGTTGAAAACAAAATGAGTGCCTGTCAATTGAGGAATGACTGAACAAGTTATGGAATGCCGATGTGATGGAATATTATCATGCCATAAGAAAAGATGACAGGGATGGTTCAAAGAAACCTGGAAATACTTAGTTGAACTGATGGAGAGTAAAGAAAGCAGGTCCAGGAGAACATTTGCACAATGACTAAGATACTGTAGAGAAGAACAACTTTGAAAGTCTTAAGAATCCTGATCAATACAATGACCAATCACAAATTCATAAGACTGATGATGCAGCATATTCCCCACCTCTTGGCAGACGATGATGAAGTTGAAGGGAAGAGAAGGAGCACCAATAAAACATTTAAAAATTCACAGAAGGCAAAAAGAATTTCAAAAGGGGACAAGGTCATAAGAGAAATTTTACTACTATAATGATGAATTTAATATATACCTTAAAAAACCCTACATAACATAAGTTCACAGATTCTTGTTATCCTCTTTTCTTTATTATATGTCAAAATGATCATATTTATCAATAAATAAGTTCTTATTTATCCTGGTATTCTCTCCACTGCTCCACCTAGCTGCTCCCTGTATGAAATGGAATGAGTCATTTAACTTTTCTGGGCCTTAGTTTCCTCATTCAGAAAGTGAGGGTTTGGATCAGATCCAGCTCTAAATCTAAGTGGCAGATCTTGAATCTCTACCTCTACATTCAGTAATGTTTTGTGGCCATGCAATAGTGAAAGAAGGGCATGACAAACTTGCTATCTTTATTCATATTTTGATATTAAATAAGTCTAAATATAGAATCGACACCATTTTTTAGGCAGGTTTTCAGGAGGAGAGTTCCTACCATTTCTTGAATGAATAACAAAGCATTCTGAAGTTCAAAATAATCACAGGATCACAGCATTTCAGGAGACATCATGGTATGTTGGTTAAAGCACCAACAAGGGCATCCAAAGATCAGGATTCACATCCTTCTCCTTATGCTTACTACCTATGTGACCAGTCCTCAAATTTCCCACTTTCCCCATCTGACAACGAAGAGGTTGGACCAGAATATCTCTGAAGTTCCATCTTCTCTAGAGCTAGGATCTACTCCAACCCATTCCTAAAAAAAGCATCCCTGAGCTAGCCGCAGTTACTATGGTAGGAGCTAGATATACAAGGGCAGAGACAAAACATTAAGAGATGAGGGAAAAGGTGAGGAATTATGTGGAACAGAGGCATGATTAAGCTGTTAGGAGGAAAAACCAGGAGAAATGATGTCTCTAAAGCTGAAGATGGAGAGAATATATGGTTGGAATATATGGTCATCAATATCAAAAACTAAAGTGAGGTTGAGAGGGATGAGGAGAGAAAACATGCAAACAATCTGGTATTTTTCAAGTGATTGGCCAGGCAGAAGACAAAGCGAGAGAGAGATAGCATGAAGGATCAGAGATGGAATGTTGTGTTCAAGAAGCCTGACTGTCATGCATTCAGAGTGTTCCCTATATCTCCCAACTTTGTCTTCTGCAAATTTGATAAGGATAACATCTATGCCTTTATCAACTATAACAATGTCAAATAGCATAGAGCCAACCCCAAGATCCCTGCGGCACTCCAATGGAGACTTTCTTCAAGACATGGAAATATTAATGACTACCATTTTGAGTTTGATCATTCAACCAGCTCTAAATTGATCTAATATATAATATTATCTAGCCCACATTCCTCCATCTTTTCCTTGAAAATAATATGCGATATTTTATCAAATGATTATAAAAAATCTAGGTAAATGATACTTACATTTCCCTAATCCACCAATTTAGTGAAAAATTGTCAAAAATTTAAATGGAGACTAGTCCAGCACGATCTGATTTTGACTAAATAATACAGATTCTTTGTGATTATTGCTTCATTTTCTAAATGTCCTGTAACCATTGTTTTAATAATATGTTAGAGAATTTTGTCAGGATTTGAAATTAAGTTCACTAGCCTTTAGTGTATAGGTTCCATTCCCTTCCATTAAAAAAATCAGAACTCCATTGACCAAAAGCAGTAATAATAACAAAAGTTTTCTTCCAAATGCCTACCCCCCTTTCCACTCACATTGATTCTTTTGAACCAATTAGACTCAGAAATCATATACTAGGTCAGCAGTAGGTCTCGGGCCTCACGCCTCCTCAGTCTTAGTATAAGACTAACACAGTAGATTATAAACTACCTCTCCCCCAGAACCATGGAGGCTTTGTAACCACAGTGCAGGCTTGGTTTTGGTGGAGAAGGTATGAGAGCAAGCGATATATCATCCTCAGCTGTCCAGCTTGGTTCTCTGAGTCCTATCTTCCCGTCCCTGAGATGTTTCACTGATACCAGAACAAAAATGACCATACTCTTACTTTCCAACGGGCCTTGGCAGGAAAGAAAAAATTAAAGTAAAATAAAGCCTACAGGGGTTTTGCTAGAATTTCAGCATAGATTCCCAGAGTTGGAAACATCTTAGGACTCATCTGCTCTAATACTTTCACTTGAGAGACTGAACAAAACTGAGGCTCAGAGAGGCAAAATGACTTGTCTAGGATTACACTGCTTGTTAATTGTAGAGTTACTCCGAGTATCCACATCTCTCTCTCGGTCTTTCCTTTGAAAATAACATCATCTCCAGCAACTCCCCAAGTGCAGGTGAGCCTTGCGGCCTGGAAGGAATGATACTTTGGGTTTATAAAGTTTTAGTTAAAATATTTGCTTCCTCTCCACCTCACCCTTCACTCTCCCTCTACCTCATTATCAAGAGTTCTTTTTCAAGCCACTGACACTCAAAGCTAGGACCTTATGGTTCAAATATTCTTGGACACTCATTAGTTGGATGACCTTGGAAAAGTAACTTAACCTACAGTACCTAGGCCCCATTTTGCTCTTCTATAAAATGAAGAGGTCCTACTAGGTGATCTCCCTTTCTACCTCTTCCAAGTCTATGATTCCATGACTGTCGAGACTGGAACACTGAGTAAGGCAACGTTGTATGGAGGGGAGGGTGATGGATAGAAGTCAAGACAACTGACTTGGAGCCAGTTAATGCACATCTCTAGGACTCAGTTTCCTTTTCTGTAAAATGAAGGGGCTATATCTAAAGCCCCTTGCAGCTACTCAGCAGAGTGGTAGGTCATTTTAGTTTAGCTGCTAGGTTGAATTTAGCTGCTAGGTTGCTTTGTCTTTTAAGGAGTGCTACTCCAAATTTGCATTTCCAGATGGACTCCCCAGATTGTTCTCCAGGGACTAACCTGGAACTAGAAAATCAGTAAAGAGATCAAGATGACAAACTCAGGTTCTGGGAATTTGAAGAACTTAGATATGGGTAAAAAATAAAACCCTCCATGCCCACCCTGCAAGCAACTTGCCAGTTGATAGCTCTTTACCGATTCCTCAAATGAAGCACATCTTAATTATACCCAAAATCTCACCTGTCACCATAAAGAATCATTTAGGAATCACAGAATCGCAGCCCTTCTCATTAGCTAAAATTTCCTCCTAAATTTTACCTCTCAATTGTTCCCAAACTGGAGAAGGAGCTGGTCAACAGTTGCAGATACGAAAAACAGCTGGCTATATTCTAAATGAGATTTCATTTTGTTTGTTTTGAATTACACATTCTTTAAACTTTCTACCCTACTTTTCATGTGCAAGACTGAGTGTTTCCCCTAAGCATCCCTTCCAGATGAACCAATGGCTCTCACCTGGGTCTTCTCTAGAGTTCAGGCTATTAATATCACCTGAACACCCCAAAAGTCTTCTTTCCTATTCTCCTGTTCTCATTTTTGTATGATGTACAGACACACAGAGTTTGCAGCTGGGAATTCCAGAAACTTGCAGCTTCCAACCACATGTTGAATTATTGAACCATTAGGCTTTTTAATATTAAACCTGTTGTTGGAGGTGTTTTACAGAAGTCGGTGAGGCTGCTTTGATGAGCACAGCAAATCCTAATACTTTCCAAGGGGCTGAATTAAAGTGCAGTGATAGTGTGTTGGAAAGGACTTCTCCTTTACCAATAAAATGGTAAGGGAGGTGAGGCTCATACTGTTCCAGTTTCCTATAGCCTAATATAAGTTCATACAGCAACCATAGATCCTGTAACAGACCCTAAAATCAGAAGACCTAGGCTCTACATCTGACTTGCCTCCTTGGTTGGGATACCATAGGAAAATCAGCTAACCCCTCTGAACCTCCGTGTTCTTGTCTATAAAACGGGGTAGGGGGAGGGAGGCACTGTAAGGCAATGGAAAGGGCTCTAGAATTATACATGTCGATTCCCTTAGCAGCATGTAAGCTTCTTGAAGGTTTGTCTTCGTATCTCCAGGACCCAGTGCAGTGCTTGGCACATAGTAGCCTCTTGAGAAATGCTTGTTGATTGATTGGTTGAACTGTTCTCTCTTGGTTCTCCTCCCACACTTCTGATCCATGCTTTTCATTCTACTTTATAGAGCCATCATGTATGACCTCTACACACAGCATCAAGTGTGAGTGCACTTTAGCACTCTGCCCTGGGTGCCCTTCTTTTCTCTCTCTACTGTCTTGCAGTCTCCTTTGTCTTGGTGTTCTCATCAGCCCTCATGGAGTCAACTGTCAGCTCCATGCAGATGTTTCCAAATCTACAAATCCAGCCCTAATCTCTCTTCTGAGCTTTAGTCTCCTATCATCAACTGTCTGCTAAATAGACATCTCCACCATTGCCATCTCAACTTCAACATGACCAAAATGGAAAGGTACCCTTCCCCTAAACCCATGCCTCCTCCTAACTTCCCTATTTCTTTCAAGGGTGCCCCCAACTTTACAGCTGTGAAGTTTTATAACCTAGACATTGTTCTAAATTCTGCACTCTTACCCACCCTCTATGTCTAATCATTTGTCAAGTCTTATTGATTCTACTTCCATAAAGTCTTCCTCACCCATCCTTTTTTTTCTCTCATACAGTCATGACCTGAGTTCAGTTCCTCATAGATTGATCCCTGGAAGAAACCTTAGAGGTCATCCAATTGATCTGGAATTTAATCTCTTCCTTCCCTTATTCATCTTCCCTTATTCACCTCCACGTAGAGAGTTAGGTGATGCAGTCGATAGATAGAGTACAGGGCCTAGTGTGAGGAAGACCTGAGTTCACAGCTAGCCTCAGATACTTATTAGTTGTGTAACCCTGGGCAAGTCACTTAACATCAGTTTGCCTCTGTTTCCTCATCTCTAAAATGGAGAAGACAATAGCACCTATCTCCCAAGGTGGTTGTGAGGATCCAATGAGATAATAATTTTAAAGCACTTAACACAGTGCCTGGAACATAGTAAGTATCATATAAATGTGAACTCTTATTATCATGCAGCCGTCACACCGACACTGCTAATGTGCAGGTTTGACCAAGTGTGGGAAACAGCATGATGCAGAGGAAGGCCATTGACTCTGGTGTCAAAGAAGCCAGGCTCAAATCCTGCTTATGACAGTTACTACCTAGGCAGTGATGGACAAGAGACATGTTTCATCATGTGTAAAAAGCAAGGGGGTGGGGCTTGATACTGCTTAGGTCCCTTCCAGCCCTCCGTCAGTGATGCTATGAGCCTGGGCCATTCCTCCATTCTAAACTTCAGTGACTCCTTATCACCTCCATGATCCAATGCATGGTGCCCTTGTTAGCCCTTGAAGCCCCAACTCCTACCCAGGACTCACTCCCATACGCTCTATGTGCCAGCCAAAGTGGACTGCTTGGTATCTTCTGTACATTCCATTCCATCTCCCATCTTTGTGCATGATGCCCTCAGCAGCCAGAAAGTTCCCCCTCCTCACCTCTTTTTATAGCCCCTTTATCTTCCTCTAAGGCTCAGAAGTGCCACCTTCTATAAGGAGCCTTGCCCAATTCTCCTGGTGGTTAAGCCAGTTCTGTGCAGTGAAATTGTATTTATTTCATGTAGATGTATTCATTTATCTGTGGACATGTGGCTTCCCTCCAGTGGAATGAAGGCTCCTGGAGAGCAGAGACTGCCATGTACCTTCACATACCCAGCTAGTACCCAGAACATAATATTCTTTGGTTTGTTTACATTTGGAGCCAATTGGGGTTAAGAAACTTGCTCAGGGACATACAGATAGTAAGTATCTGAGATCGGATTTGAACTCAGGTCCCCCTGACTCCAGGGCCGGTGCTCTATTGACTGCACCTCTTAGTGCCCCATAATAGGTTCTTAATAAATGAATGTTAAAGTGAATTGAATTAGCACTCAGAACACCTGGATTCCAATCCTTCTTTCCTATTTACTGTGTGAATGCAAGTCACAAACCCTCTCTGGCCCTCAGTTTCTTCATCACTAAAATAAGGGAGATGGACTAAATGACCTTTAGGGTCTCTCCCAGGGCTCCAGCTATGATGCACTCTATTGGTATCTGAGCTGACTCTTTCATGGATCAAGAGGCAAGAGAAGAGAGTAAGGGTTTGTATAGTGCCTATGGACCAGGCACTTTGCTAATGCTTTACAAATATCATCTCATGGATTCTCATGACAACCCCAGGAAGTAGAGACTATTATTATTCACATCTTACAGTAGATAAAACTGAGGCTAAGAGAGGTTAAATGACTTGCTCTGGGTCACACAATTAGTAAGTGTATGAAACAGGATTTGAATTCAGGTCTTCCTGGTCCCAGGTCCAGCATTCCATCTACCTAGCTGCCTCCTAAATGAGACAAAGTACATGAAAGCACTGTGTAAACTACACATATGACTGCCTTATTCACCACCATAACAGCCCCATGCTCTATCTTTGACTGTCACTCAGTCTCATTGGATGCCAAACAGAAGCACCGAAGTCTTGCATGAGCACTTACAGCCACATAAATCACCAGCTACTCCCTATGACCCCACTGGCCTTGGGTTCAGCAGCATGTGAGCCTGTTGACTCCTTAGAATTCCTCCCTCCTTTGGTTTCCATGACACTAAATTGTCTGGATTCTCATTCTACCTCTCATGTGGCTACTTGAGCCTGACTCTGATGATGTACACAGTTGTACTTTAGGCAGCAGAACCTTGAGTCAAATTTTCTCAGAGGCAAATTCCTGCAGTCATTTATTCAATTCATTTCAGTTCAACAAACATAAGTCTGACCTAGATTGAGTTCTTAGCATATTTCCACAACTCCATAGACACCCAAAGACAAATAATTATACCCTCTCCTGAACTTTTCACTCAGAAGAAGGTACTCCCAAAATATTTGTCCCCTGTAGTTGATTCCTGAAGGAAGAAACTGCAGGGAACCAGAGAGGCAGTGTGGTCCAGTAGGCAGAGCTATAAATTTGAACTTTCAGGACACAAGTCCAAATTCTAGCTCTATCACTTGCCATGTGAGAGACCATGGGCAAGTCACCTTGGGCAAGTTACAAAAGTTTAAGTAAACTTTTCTTATTACTTCAAGATAAAATATAAACTCTTCTGTTTGGCATTTAAAACTCTTCATTAAAATGGGGTAGAACTAATATGGTCGAACAAAATGAGCATTTTTGCCAAGTTTTCCCAATGTACTCCTCTAAATAATTTTATAAAGCACATCAAACTGAATTTTGAATTTCTAGCCCAGGGCAACTTAGAAAGACAGAAAGAGACCTCTAAAGATACTAAGGTAGAGGCTGTTCAAGAGTCAGGATGGAAAGTCTATGAACCTTAAAGCAGCAGCAGCAGAACCAAGAATTTTCAGCACTTAAGGAGTGGTAAAGGGATTGAATACATGGCCAGAAAGAGAGTCCAGGGGACCACTGTGCTAGCACTGAGTACAAGATCAGGTGCCATCTGGCAACTCTACTATTCATTATCCACAATTCCAAGGTGGAGAGAAGTGTTTGTGGTCACAAGAGAGCAAAGGCCCTACCTGGGTAGGCACCAGAGTGCACACCAGGAGGGCAGTGACCAGAATTCTCCCTGGATCATACCACCTTAAAAGCATCTGAAAATTTACGTGTTCCCAGATATAGCTGTGAAAGAAAAAAGATATAAAGGTCAGATCAGGCCAGACATCCTAGAGGCTTAACATAAAGAAATAGGTTGGGGGAAATGAGCAAACAATAAAAAAGCACTTGATCACTGAAAGCAACTATAATGACAGAGAAACTCAAGACACAAACTCAAAAAAAAAGACAATTACTTGAATTCATCTGTAAGCAAAGCCTCAAAGAAAAATGCTGATTGGACACAAGCCCAACAAGAACTCTCAGAAGAGATTAAAAAGGAAATTTTTTTTAAAAAAAAAAAAGAGGAAAAAAGAATTTAATCAAATAAAAACAAAATAGAAAAACTGGGGGACATGAGGACAATGCAAAAAAATATGAAAAGAAAATGAACAGCTTGGTTAAAGAGGCACAAAAAATACTAAGGAAAATGGCTCCTTAAAAATCAGAATTGGTTCAATGGTAAAAGAGATACAAAAGCTCAGTGAAGAAAATAACCTCTTAAAAATTAGAATTGGTCAAGTGGGAGTTATGACTCCATGAGGAATCAAGAAACAGTAAAACAAAGTCAAAAGAACAAAAAAATAGAAGAAAATGTTAAATATCTCATAGGAAAAACAACTACACTGAAAAATAGATCAAGGAGAGATCATTTAAGAATTATTGGACTCTCTAAAATCCATAATCAAAAAAACCTCACCTAGACATCATATTTCAAAAAATTTTAAGGAATATTTCCCAGATATCTCAGAACCAGAAGGCAAAGTAGAAATTGAAAGAATCCACTGATCACTTCCTGAAATGGATCTCAAAATGCAAACCTCCAGGAATGTTATTGCCAAATTCCAGAGCTCTGAAGTTAAAGAGAAAAAAACTGCAAGTTTCCAAAAAGAAATAACTCAAGTATCAGGGAGCCACAGTTAGGATCACACATGATATAGCAGCTACCATGATGAAGAAGTGAAAGGCTTGGAATATATTCCAGGAGATAAAGGAGCTAAAACTAATTTTTGAAAAACCTAGGAGCTAGTTTTATGGAGGAAAAGAAATTAAATATATAATAGAGAAACCATTGGCTAATTTGTTTTTTTAAAAAAACAAAACAAAACAAGAAAAGCAAATTACCAGTATCAAAAATAAAAAGGATGAACTCAGTAAAAGTTTTACTTGTATCTAATTATTTATATGTTATCTTTTCCCATCAGTAAGCTTCTCAAGGACAGGAACTATTTTTGCCTTTCCTAGTATCCCCAGCATTTAGCATAATTCCTGGCTCGGAGGGAGCCTGTTGACTCTCTGCCTGGCTCACTGATTGAATCTCTCTGGGCCTGAATTTTTTTCAATTGTAAAATGAAAGGGTTGAATTAAATGACCTTTGAGGTCTTTTCAAGCTCAAGATTTATGATCCTTTGATTCATGAATATGTTAAAACTTGCACACAATATAGAAAGGACCTGGACCTGGTACCACTGAAGCCACGGAAACCATGTTGATTGGGGGCGGAGCCAAGATGGTGGAGTAGACAGACGCACATACGCTAGCTCCGAACCCACCGCCCATAAAGTATCTGTAAAAAAGAACTTCCAATAAATTCTGGAGCAGCAGAAACCACAGAACAACGGAGCAGACGAGATTTCTGTTCCAGAGAACCTGAAAACCTCTCACAAAAGGTCCTCGCGATGCGGACCCAGAGTCCAGCCCTCCTTGGCCACGCGGCAACGAGAGGAGCGGATCCGAGCAGGGAGCAGATCCGAGCAGGCTTCAGGGACAGGATCTCCAGTGGCCGCGCAGGTCCCTCCACCCACAGGTGACAAGGGTCAGTGAGAGGGTCTCTTTGGTGGATCGAGACGGGAGTGGGGTGCCCCCATAACTCAGTCTCCCTCGAGAGGCAGCAGCTGAGGTGGGAGCAGACCAGGGCTCCCAGAGCAGGCAGGAGCCAGGATCCATTGTTGAAGGTCTCTGCATAAACCCCCAGAGGGAACTGAGCTCAAGAGGCGGCCCTGCCCCCACCTAAGCACATGAACTTGATCTCACACTGAATAGCAGCCCCGTCCCCACTGAAGCCCTGAGGCTGGGAAGCAGCATTTGAATCTCAGACCCCAAGCGCTGGCTGGGAGGATCCAGAGGCAAAGTGGGTGTGAAGAGAATACTCAGAAGTCAAGTCACTGGCTGGGAAAATGCCCAGAAAAGGGAAAAAAAATAAGACTATAGAAGACTACTTTCTTGGTGAACAGGTATTTCCTCCCTCCCTTTCTGATGAGGAAGAACAATGCTTACCATCAGGGAAAGACACAGAAGTCAAGGCTTCTGTATCCCAGCCCACTCAATGGGCTCAGGCCATGGAAAAGCTCAAAAAGGATTTTGAAAATCAAGTTAGAGAGGTGGAGGAAAAACTGGGAAGAGCAATGAGAGACATGCAAGCGAAGCATGAAAACAAGTAAACACCCTGCTAAAGGAGACCCCAAAAAATGTTGAAGAAAATAACACCTTGAAAAATAG
Source organism: Notamacropus eugenii (assembly GCF_028372415.1). Classification (NCBI taxonomy): domain Eukaryota; kingdom Metazoa; phylum Chordata; class Mammalia; order Diprotodontia; family Macropodidae; genus Notamacropus; species Notamacropus eugenii. The sequence goes on along the minus strand of NC_092876.1, from coordinate 139,867,426 downwards.
GCTAACTCAATTGGCAAAAGAGGTTCAAAAAGCCAATGAGGAAAAGAATGCTTTCAAAAGCAGAATTAGCCAAATGGAAAAGGAGATTCAAAAGCTCACTGAAGAAAATAGTTGTTTCAAAATTAGAATGGAACAGATGGAGGCTAATGACTTTATGAGAAACCAAGAAACCATGTTGATCCCTTGGCCCCATTTGTCTGCTTCTTTCTATTCTCCCATCCATGACACTTATGAATCTCAATTTCAGGGGTAGCATTTCCAAACTAACAGGTGGAATTCTAAGGTACCTTATAGTAAAGAAACAAAGAATCATAAACATAGACCCTGATGTCTGAAAGGCACCTAAGGGACCATGTTGTCCACTCCTATACCCCCTACACACACACACCCCATATACATACATATACATGATATACTATAGATAAGTAAATTAAAGCCCTAGAATAAAAGGTAGGTTGGCCCAAGGTGACCCAGTCATCAGTGGCAGTCAACACAGCACCCAGGTTTTCTGACTCCCAGGTTAGTGCTCTCCAACCCATACCAGGATCGCTTCCATTTCAGTTTTGGGATGAAAAAGGCTGGTGGCTTATAAAGTCAGAGGAATAAAAAGCTGTCTCAACTTAGGGGGTTCTGAGAAGGAGGGGAAATCAGAAGAGTATGTCAGGGATAATTCCCTCATGGAGAAAAGAAAGAACATAAACCAACTCAAACCCCTCAGCCTGATGATTGGATAGAGCTTCTGAAATAAGGCAAACTCCTGAGAAAGTTATAAACACACAAATCCAGGCAGCAAGCAATAATTCTCTGGGCTACATCTGTCAGATGCATTATTTATAAGGCTGAGAACACACTTCATGCATTTCTTCTGGTTGTTCAATAAAAATAATAAGGCAAACAATGAGATTCATAAAGCTCTGCTTTCCAATCCCAGCCTACTCATACCCTCTCCCACCCAATGCCTTCCCTTCCCCAGCAGCCTCCTCCTCAGGGGAAGCTCTGCTTGGCCAGGCCATTTCAAGTGTACATTGCCAATTACAGAGCCATAGGTCTAGAAGGGAATCATAAGATCCTGTACTCCAAGCCCTTCATTTACAGGAAGAAACTGAGGCCCATAGAAGCATACTAGTGGCATTAAGCCAAATCTGCTGGTCCCAGCTCTTTCTACCCCATCAATATACCTCCCTAAAGGCATTTGCCTTGGTGGCAGGGGATCTGAACTTACCTAATCTTGTTCCTGGAAGCAGGAAAGTGGCTTGGTGGATAGCCAGCCTCAGATATTTACCAGTTGAGTGACCCTGGGCAAGTCACTTAACTTCAGTTTGCCCTAATCCACTGGAGAAGGAGATGACAAACTATGCCAGTATCTTTGCCAAGATAACACCAAATGGGGTCACCAAGAGTTGAACACTCCTAAAAAATGACTGAACAACAAACTTCACATCCCATGATATTTGAGGCCCTGAGAATTTTACTCATTGGATGAAAACTCCATTTTCTAAGACTGGATCTCTAGCCATAGAGTGGTGGTATCATAAAGCAAGGACTCAGTGGAGAGTACTCTAGGAGGCAGAAAGTTTAAAAGATGGACCATCCAAAGGTCAAGAGTGGGGATGAAAGAAGAAAGTCATGGGCTGCAATGGGAATGGGGAGATAAAAGAGCGTATATGAAGCAGGACACTTCTGGTGTCCCTCAACCCAGGAATTCCTACAGAATTTTGATGACCAGAGAGGCATTAATTCATCCCATCCTAACCCAAAAGCTTCTAAAATCATCTGAGACAAAGGGCATTAAACCCTTAGTTTTGACTGCTGGGGCATCCCTTTTTTCATATGATAAAATAATTAGTGGAGATCATGGAAGAACTCAATGGCAATCCCTCTAGAGCCAGCAAGGGGCTGTTCCTATTTGTGTACATGGGCAGAAAACCATTCTAACACTTAACACCAAAAAATCATTCATTCAAGACCTTCAACCACTCATTGTATAGATAAAGAAGCCAAGGTCCAGAGGGTAGAGGTGGCACGACCAAAGTCACACAGGTGGTAAATGGTAAAACCAGAATTCAAATTCAGGTTTTATGATTTCAAGACTAGTGTTCTTTTCACTGACCCATGTGGCTTCTCTTGTGATTTACACAGTTTATGTTTTGATTAAATGACTGGCTACCAGGTTTGTGATTCTTGAATAGATAGCTCTGCACTTTAGGGTTCTCAAGATTATGATTTGCACTGCCAATTAGGCAAAGCTTCCACCACACACCTAGGAAAAAGTATCCCAGTTTCCCAGAGCCAGAATCCATAGAATGTAGCCCTGCTTTCAATTGAAATCTCCACGAAGGCAGAAATTACATGTAATCTATATTAGATTAACCAGCACCTAACATAGTGCTTGGCACACAATAGGTACTTAATGAATATGAGTTGAATAAGGATCCTGAGTCTCTTCAAAAAAGAATAATGCCAGTCCACAAATCTGATTAGTGAGGAAGGATGTCCATCTGGTGATCTGCTGTTCTTGTCTCCTTTTCAACCTTCCCAGCTGGGGTTACTTAGCCTTCACCTGCAAATTCAAACCCTGGCACTTAACTAGGAAATGTAAAAACTTCCTGCTGGTGACTCACAGGCCTAAGATCAAGTCAATTTTTTATGCTGTCACTCTGACTTTGAATTCTGGTTTACTCAAGGACAAATATGTAGTTAGTGGTAGGGCTGAGTTTCAGACCCAGGTGGTCTGACTCTGGTTCTAGCCTTCTTTCCACCACACCAGCCTGCCCCATCACATCTAACCATCCCAAGTCTAATCTGTTCTGCAACTGACCAAACTAATTGTTATAGCCAATGTCCCACCTCTGCACTCTCGTATGCACCTTTTTCTTTTGCCCCTCTCTGTCTAACAGCACATACAGAGATAAATTGGGTTGAATTCACCCCCTAGTAGTGGTGTTATGTGTACTGATTCATAAAACAAAACAAAACTAAACTAACGGGCTTTGACTATAAAGGAGGTCTTATTTTCAGTCTTAGAATTCTGAACTTATTGAACACATGACCAAGAAAGCATTTAACTGTTTAGTACTGTAGTTAGCAGGGTAGCTAGGTGGTGCAGGGGACAGAGTGCCAAGCCTGAAGTGAGGAAGACTCATCTTTCTGAGTTCAAATTCAGCCTCAGCTGTGTGACCCTGGGCAAGTCACTTAACCCTGTTTGACTCCGTTTCCTCTCTTGTATGAAGGAAATGGCAAACCACTCCAGTGCTTTTGCCAAGAAAACTCCAAACAGGGTCACAAAGAGTCAGACACTGAAATGACTGGATAACAACAACAACAAAAAAATGTAGTTAACAGTTAATAAACGTTTTATAATTGTGTTAAGGACTGGGGACACAAAAACAAGCAGGCATGCCAGTCCCTGCCCTCAACTAGCTTATGTTCTAATAATGAGGGGAAGCAACACATAGAGAAGAGCTGGGGGGAGGGGAGAAGCTTTGCATGTATAATAAGATTTGGAAATAACTGGGAAATGATTTGGAGGCCTGGTTTCAAGCAAGAAAAATCTAAAATTCACCTACTGGAAGCCAAGCTGGGACAGAGTTAATTTAGTGACTCGGATACAGAGCTCAGAATCCAGAAGATCTGGTTTAGCAACCAAACCAAGGCACTACTAGCTGCCCAACCCTGGATAAATCAATGAACTTCTCTCAACTTTAGTCTCCTTTTCTGTGATACAAAGGGAGTACTTATCTCTCACTGTTGTTGGCAGGATCAAATGAGATAATGTATGTGAAGTGCTTTGCAAAAGTCAAAGAACTATGTAAAGGTCATTATCCTCATACTCATTCTTCTCTGCACAGCAGCCCTAGCTTTGAAGGTTAAATGGACCAGAAGATAATTCTCACTATGAAACTTGCTATTTCCCTTCCAGCATGAGAAGAGCCCAAACTAGCGACTTCAGGGATCCCAGAGAAAATTGTGCAAAGGTGGGAAGATCAAAGAGTCTAGCCCTGGTCCCTCCCTCTCTTGCCCACCTTGTCAGAAATCAGCCAGTACTATGCTTCTGTGGATCATGGGATTACAGATTTGGAGCCAGAGGCAGAAGGGACCTCAGAGACCATGAAGTCCAGTCTTCTTTATAGATGAGAAATCTACAGCCCAGAGACATTCAGTGAATTGCAGAGTTGCATAACTGGCATCTAAGGTGGAAATTCAAAGGTAGATCTTCCTGATTCCAAGTCCAGCAGGCAGGTGAGCAGTCATTAATATTTTTTTTTAATGTTGGTCATTAGTATTTCTTAAGAGCCTATTCTGAGCCAGGCACTGTGCTAAGCACTAATGAAAGTCAAAAAAACAGTCCCTCCCCTCAAGGAACTCGCAATCTAAAGAGAGAGACGACATGCACCTGACTATATAAACAAGTTGTACACACGATAAATTGGAGGGAAGGCATTAAGATTAAGAAGAATTTACAAAGGCTTCTTGCAGAAGGTAGAATGTTAGCTAAGACTTGGAAGAAGACAGGAAGCAAAGATAAGGAGACAGGCATAGAAGACAGCAGTGGAAACACTCAGAATCAGGAGATGGGAAACATGGAAAGAATCACCACAGGCCACATTTTATCTACCACACCAGGTTTCCTCTTAGAACCCACAACCTGGATAAGCATCTATCTACTTACTCCTGGCACTATGGCCTGTGGAAGAATCTTGGGTGAAGCCCAATGGACAAGTAGACACTGGACATACTGGACTCTCTGGTCCCAGGGCTACTGTTCCTCCTGGGCCATCGTGGTGTGCTCAGGGAAATCAGTCCTGAGAAAATGGGTCAGAAAGAGTAGATTTCCAGCAAGTATGCAGGAAAATAAATAACAGTCTTGTTCCTCAGGAGCCAGTTTCATCTAAGTGAGGGAACAGAGATGCTGGTAGTACCACCCTGGGGTCACAGGCTTTTAAACTCATGCAATTATCTTAATCCCCTCTCTCTTGGCCCCAGTTGCTTTGGTATTTCCCTTCTGGCTGGTCTACTGCCTGGGCTGGCTGCAAGTGGCTCTACTAATCTGTCTGTATTGAGGGACTTTCAGAGAGCAGATCTGAGAGGCTTAATGTCTGTTCTGTCTCTTCAAAGCCTTTATAATTGTCTCTCTCATCCGTGATCCAATTTCAAGTGCCATGAATGTGGTTTGGGCCTGCTCCGAGTGCTGAGTAATTAGAGATGATGACTGACAAGGAATGGGTCTGAACAGACACAGGGACCCCTTGAGCTGGGGTGTTCCGTATCTCTTCCTCTGATCCTGTTGGCTCAGAACCAGCTTTTGTCTTATACTTAAAGATCCTCTGGAGGACTACACAGCCTCCCTCAGTCACCCTTCCCAATGCCTCACCATTATGGCTTTCCCCATTCTCTCAAGTCCTCTGCCTGCAGTTCTAGCCAGTTTTGCATGAATCAGGTCCATCGGTTAGAGGTGAAAATGAATTCATTTCAAATATCCAGTCCATAATATAGGAGAACAATATTTGCATGACCTACCTCATAGAATTTTTGTGAGGAAAGCAATTTCTTAACTGGAAAGCAATGTAGAAATATGAGTTCTTGTTATTCATAAAAAGCAAAAAAAAAAGGCTGTTAAAATGTTAAAAATGCATTAAAATAGGCATTTTTTGACCCTACTTGTGATCTCAGTTGTGTAAATAGCTCCTAGTAAGAAACTCCCTCTCCCAATGCAGAATATCATCTTTTCTGTAACCTATGCAGTCTTAGAGCAGAGGTTCTTAACATGGGATCCACAGATTCTCAAACAGTCCATAGAGAGATGTCAGAGAGTCCATGAATTTGAATGGGAAAAAAAATTACATCTTTATTTCCATATAATTGGTTTCCTTTGTAATCCTATCTATTTTATGTACAAAAAAACATTTTTCTGAGGACTACCAAAGGACCTCTGTCTTAGAGGACCACACAGCTAGCAAGTGCCAGAGGGGAAATATGAACCCAGTTCTTCCTGATTCCCAGACTAGTTCTGTATCCCCTAAACCATGATGCCTCATTCATAGCCATTAACTAGATGAAAAAATATAGGTAGATGAGCTATATGCTGACATCATCAGAAAGGGCCCCCTGTGCATCTGATCGAGCCACATTCATTGCCTACTCTTGTGCCACAAGCTACCCTTGCTCCTTAATTGCCTATCTCCTCAGATGTATACCCTGACTTTGCCCATTCCATATCAGTGTGTACTTCTATCCACGTTCTCTGCATGAGAACTGCTTCATGTCTGTTCTCTATGTGTGCCCACTCTTCCACATTGTGACATGTTTCATTGTGGGAGGGCCTATGCCAGGATTAAGAGGGATATGTTTTATTGTTACTTTTCTTACTATGCGAGTCTATTGAATACCTTTGTCTGAACTAATTTAGTCTCTAGCCTGCCAAGAAAGAGAAATGCACCGGTAGGGGCTTGTGAACTATGGTCTCAAATGCATGCAAACCCACACTGTAACTTGAACCTGGGGTGACCTTGCCTGAGGGATGCCTGGAGAAGTGGTACATGTGCTTTTAATCTTGTTCTTGCATGTTTTTGTTCATCCTGGAAGCTAATGCCATGAAAAGAGTGCTGAGCCTGGAGTCAGGAAGACCTGAGTTCAAATCCCACCTCAGACACTTGTTAACTGGGTTACCCTGGGCAAGTCACTTAGTTTTGTCTACTTCTGTTTCCTCAACTATAAAATTGGGATGATAATAACACCTATGTCACAGGGTCTTTGTAAGAATCAAAATGGATAATATTTGTAAAGCACTTAGCACAGTGCCTAGCATATAAAACGTTTAATAAATACATTGTTTCCTTTTTCTTTTCATCTTTAAATAAATGCTATCTCTGTTGGGGGCAGCTAGGTGGTGTAGTGGATAGAGCACCAGTGCAGGAGTCAGGAGGACCTGAGTTCAAATGACATTTGACACTCACTAGCTGCGTGACCTTGGGCAAGTCACTTAACCCCAATTGTGCCTCATCCTGGGTCATCTCCAATCATCGTGATGAATATCTGGTCACTGGATTCAGATGGCTCTGGAGGAGCAGTGAGGCTGGTGACCTGCACAGCCCTCCACTCAAAACAAAGTCAAGTACAAGTCATGTCATCATTTGTCTGATGGCATGGTCTTCAGCAACGAAAGATGAACACCAGCTCTCTCTGTTACTTAAATTGTGATTATGATGCTAGTTTGGTTGTATGTGTGAGCGAGTGCTTTTGGCAAAACCAAATTGTACTCTTTTTCCTTATACCTAGATATTCCTTCTCTTTCCCTTTCTTTTTAGGGATAGTCTGGTGCAGTGGAATGAGGCCTGGATATGAATCAGGGCTCTAAAGACCTGGGTTCAGATTCTGGCATTGTCACTAATTAGCTGTGTAAACATGAACAGTTTTCAGAACCTATAGAAACTATCTTACAAGTTGAAGGGGAGCTCAAGGGAGACAATATTAGTAATGGGCTTTGTAGACCTTAAAACTCACATAGACCTCAATTGGCATTGCTGATCATGGGAAGGCTTCCTAAAACCATAGGAGCCACTGGTTTTGGAAATTCATCAAAGTCTGGATCCAGTTCAAATGGTAAAATCCAGAATTCTAGGTCAGGGATAGGGAACCTGCAGGTCACACTTGAGGACCTAAAGGACCACATGTGACCTCAAAGTCACAGGTTCCCCATCCCTATTCTAGGTCACGTGATCCAGTCTCCTACTTCCTGGCAATTAAACTTAAACTATCCTGTCCAGATTGGGTGGAATGTGTGCAAGACTCCAGAAAAGTCATGTGATCAGGATTTAGCTCTGCTGAGTAGTTATTCAATGAGTGACTTTGGATAAGTCACCCATCTTCCTTATCTCAGACTACATACATAGTGGATAATAATATCTGCCTAAGGCATCTTGTCAGGCTCAAATGAAATAATGTATGTGCTATGAAAAAATGTGAAGGCCTCTGTCCATGTAGGCTATTAAGATGTAGTTGTTACTCTAATATCCAGAGATAATCATATTTTAACATTCCTTAGTAGCACAGCTCAGTGTTTAGTGAACCATGTTTAGCTAACCACGTTTTCTTATGTCTGTTGCTTTTGTATCTCTTATTTTCCTTTTTCTCTGTCCTTCCGCAATGGAGAGAATGACAGGACATCTTCATAAAGACCCTACAGAGGCTGGAGGATTGTCATTACAGCCCCTTGGCACATTTTTTCCTCCAAGTCTGCTTCTGCCCAGCCTGTTTGTCCCTTCCCTTAGCCTTTAGAGATAAACCCTACTTACTGTCCATCCCTTTAATGTCACATTCCAGAAAGGTTTCCTTCCTCCTGACCCCTTCTAACAGAGCTCCTGGCATCTGAAAAGGAACACCAACAAGTTGTTGGTTTTTCTCCCCCCATAGCTCTGGATTTTTTCCCCATACCAACAGCAGGTAAAAAAAAAAAAAAAGCTCTCCTGCCAGAGAGAGACTTCAGATGTAAATTTCTGGCAGACCAGCAAACCCAGGGCTCTCTGAAAACCTTGGGATTTGAGCTGGAATAATCCAGGGAAAAAATGTACCTCTGAATAAACAACCCAGCAGAACAAAGGAGCAATTACCAACTTCAGATTTTCAAAATGTCAGGCCAAGTTTATCAGAAATCTTCCCCAGCTAAGCGGCATTAAACATACAGACACACACGCACACAGCCAGAGGGAGAAAGCAGTATCAGAAGCAGAGAAATATCAGGGCTGACAGAGAACCCCTGGGTTAGAGGAACAGCTGCTGAGAGTCCTGAGGCTCCTCTCCTTCAGGGGATGCAGGAGTCAACAAATATCTGGGCAATGTTTGGGATCCTCTAGGATCATTTCTTGAGAACTCCAGATCAGTTCCCTTGGGCTAGTCTTAGATCACAGGCTCATAGAACCATATATGGCTCTATGGCTGGAAGGAAATAAATGCTCCTCTAGTACAAGCCCTCCCTTTACAGATGAGGAAACTGAGGCACATATATTTGAAGTGACTTTAAGTTAAATCCAAGTCAAGTGGAAAATCAGTGGTAGATGAAGGATTCGAACCCATGTCATCTGACACTAGAGTCAATTCATTCATAGGATCATAGGTCTATGGATCTAGTCTATATATATTCTAAGTGTATGTATGTGTGTATATACATATGTATATGTATATGTAGATAGGTGTGTGGATGTGCATATATAAGTTTACATATGGGTATTTGTGTTATATCTGTGCTGCACGTATATATGATATGCATGTAAGTTTGTATATATATGTGTGTGTGTATGTAAATATACATGTATATACATTGGGAAGGGAGAGGGAATAAACATTTATTAGTGTCTACTATGTTTCTGTCCAACAGCTAGGTGGCACAGCAGACAGCACCAGGCCTAGAGTCAGCAAGACCTGAGTTTGAATTCAGCCTCAGATACCAGCTGTGTGACCCTAGGCAAGTCATTTCACACTGTTTGCTTCCATTTCCTCAACTGTGAAATGAGTTGGAGAAGGAGAGGGCAAACCACTCCAGTATCTCTTCCAAGAACACCCCAGATGGGGTCACAGAGGGTCAGACATGACTGAAACATCTAAACAACAAAAATATGCCCGTCACTTTGCCAGGTACTTTTACAACGATGATCTCATTGGACCCTCACAACAATCTTGCAAAGTAGGTGCAACTTTACGGTTGGGGAAACTGAGGCCAGCAGTGGTTAAGTGACTTACCCAGGGTCTATACTGGCAGTAAATGTCTAAGGCCAGATTTGAATTCAGGCCTTCCTGACTCCAAGCCCAGTGCTCTAAGCATCAGCTGCCTTTATTAATAGACATATATGAATATGTACACATACATGCACACATATATAATCTTTTTCATTTCTTCTTTCAGTTGTAAGTTCCTTGAAAATCTGGATTGTTTTGATCCTCTGAACCTAGCACAGTGCTGACACAGTAAGCATTTCAGCACTTGTTGATAGATTAATTAACTAACAGAGCAAGAAGAGTCCTCAGAGGCTATGTAATCCTTATGTCATATTTAATTTAACTGAGGACCAGAGAGGTTAAGTGATTTGCCCAAAGTCACATAGGTAGTAAGCACTAACGTGTAGATTTTGAACTCAGGTCCTCTAAGTGCCCCCTGCTTCCAACAGCTTCTAAACGTCTTACAGATAAAGTCCCAAATAGACAAGGCCCTGCATGAAGGATGAGAACCTCCCCTGAGAGTTGGCAACCCACCTGGTGGCAAAAACTAAGAAATACAAATTCTCCATCCCACAGACTCTCTGTAAACCCTTGGTAGCCTGCAAATTGTGCTGTGGATCACTATGAATTACTGCAAAATCTGTTTATTAGGACTCCATTAATTTGCACTTTGGGGGGGATTCAGGCAGCAAGGCGAGAAGAAGTTTGTCTTTGACTCAGTTGACAAGTTTTCTCTGCATTTTGGCAAACGGTGATTATTAAACACCTCCTTTGGATGGGAATCAGGCATCGTTAGCATTCCATTCTCAGAGACCTTGTAGAGGAAGGATGGCTTCAGGAGCTGCTAGAAATGGGATTCATGATTTAGATCAGAGTCTGACTGGCTGATCTTTATGATACCTGACCACTCTAAATCTGCAGTCCTCTGATTCTGGGCCTAACACTGGAGGAGGTACTAATGACAAGGTTTGGCGCATCATATTCAATAGAAAGGAAATCTATTCATCAACAGCAAATGTTTCATACCATTACCATGAAGCACTTTTGACAGTGTGGTCAATCAATGCGATAAAACAGTAAGGTTGTTTTAAAACATATATATAGGTCATGGGATCCTAAGAATTAGAGCTGGAAAGGAACCTCAGAGGTTATCTGTATTGGTACACCCAGTTTGGTGATATTCAATCATATTCAGTTGTGTTTAACTCTTCATGACCCTATTTGGGGTTTTCTTGGCAGAGAGATTAGAGTGGTTTGCCATTTCCTTCTCCAGCTCATTTTACAGATGAGGAATCTGGGGCAAGCAGGGTTAAATGACTTGCCCAGGGTCATGCAGCTGGCACCTGGGGCCTTTGCCAGTCGCCTTGACTTCTGTTTTACTATTGGACTCCAGTGACTCTGGAGGAAAGTGTGAGGCTGATGACTTTGCACGGCTCTGCCTCACTTAAATCCAACTCACTTGTAAGTCAAGACATCACCCTCCTGAAGTCATTGGTCCTCTTTGAGAACAAAGGATAAACAACAAGACAAAGGGTCCCTCAGCTAGTAAGTGTCTGAGGCCAGATCTGACCCAGGAAAACGAGTCTTCCTGACTCCAGGCCTGCTGCCCTAGTAAACCAGTGGTAGGCTGCTCAGTGTTTTATAGGTAGTCTCCTGGAGGGAAAAAAGTGACACACTTTGAAATTTAATCTGAATTATTAACATTTTCCCATCACCTTCTTAAGTGTAAACAATAAACAAAACAACGATTCAGGCCCTGATTTCTTGAGTTTATGGATTTCGTAAATATCTACACTGAGAAAGTTAACAAATTCTTATTGAAACTGGCTCCTACATACCACTGAGTCTACCCCTCCCATTTTACAGAAGAAAAAGCTGAGATTTAGATGGATTAAAGTATTTGCACAAGGTCACAAAGGTAGCAAACTGAAGAACTGAAATGAATTGCAATTCCTGCAGGACCCTCTTCCTCCACCTCTACCTATCACTCCAGACCCGCAGCTCTGACTGTCCACTTCTGTCCATCCATCAGTTCAAATGTCACCTCCCCTGTGCAGTCTTCTCTGATCCTTGATTCTTCCAAAGACTCATGACTTTGTGAATTTTCATGCCCTACCTGGGTTAGAGTTATATATGTGCATATCTCTCCTACTCGATGGTAAACTCCAACAAGGCAGCAATCACTTCATTTCACAAAGGCCAAGTGAAGGACCATACACTAGAAATCACTCCATAAATTCCTGGGAATAAATGAGCCATGCTTACATCATTTCAAGAGAAGATGGGTTTGGAGCACTCTGGAAGTGCCCTTTTAGCATACCATCCGCTAGATAGGTGAATTATAAGCATGCCATTCATGTTATGTCCTGAGAAGAATAAAACTGCATTGTAAGAGGTGGAAAGGGCAATGGATTTGTAGTGAAAATAACAACATTGAATTCCCACCCTTCTGTTTACTAATTCTGTGACCCTGGGCAAATCACATTACCACTCTGGGTTTTTTCCTCATCTTAAAATAAGAGATTCAGGTTTCTTCCAGATCTAAGTTTATTATTCTTTAATATACATACATGCAGTGGGGTTTAAGCTAGACTTCTTTTTTCTTTTGCTTCTTTGTTTTATAGTTATATAAATACACACATGTGTATGTATATGTATACCTATGTGCATATGTATATATGCATATGTGGTTAGATGTTCATACAGGTATATGTACAATGACAGGAATATGGGCCAAGATGTTAGAGTTTTATGACCTTTATATCTTTCCTTTGCTTTTATCTTGCTTGGATTCATTTGCATGATAATCCAAAGAGGATCTGAAATGGCTTTGGAGCCTGAATTCCACAAAGCTCTTTTATTTTATTTTATTTTTAATTTAATTAAATTATTTGTTTTCAGTTTTCAACAATCATTTCTCTAAGTGTTAAGTTTTCTCTTTCTCACCTCTCTCCCTGAGATGACTTGCAATCTTATATGGGTTTTACACACACATTCTTATTAAACACATTTTCACAGTCATGTTGCATAGAAGAATTAAAATGAATAGAAGAAACCATGAGAAAAATCAAAACAACAAAATATAGCAAAAGAGAGAATAGTCTGCTTCATTCTGCATTCCAAGTCCATAGTTCTTTCTTTGGATGTGGATGGCATTTTGCCTCAAAAGTCCTTTGGGAATGTTTTGGGTCCTTGCATTGCTGTGAAGGGGTTCATCTACCAGAAGCAGTCCTCGAACACTGTGGCTGTTACTGTGTATATTGGTCTCCAGGTTCTGCTCATTTCACTCAGCATCAGTTCATATAAGTCTTCCCAGGTTTTTCTGAAGTCCTCCTATTTGTCATTTCTTATAGCATAATAGTATTTCATTATATTCATCTACCACAACTTGTTCAGCCATTCCCAACTGATGGGCATCCCCTCAATTTCCATTTCTTGGCCACCACAAAAAGAGCTGCTACAAATATTTTTGCACATGTGGGACCTTTTTCTCATATTTATGATCTCTTTGGGATACAGCCCTAGAAGTGATATTGCTGGGGCAAAGGGTATGCACATTTTTGTAACCCTTTGGGCATGATTCCAAATTGATCTCCAGAATAGTGTGATCAGCTCACAGCTCCACCAACAATGAATTAGTGTTCCAACTCTCCCACATCTTCTCCAACATTGATCATCTTCCTATTTTGTCATGTTAGCCAATCTAATAGGTGTGATGTGGTATCTCAGAGTTGTTTTCATTTGCATCTCTCTAATCAATAGTGATTTAGAGTATTTTTTCATATAACTATAGACAACTTTAATTTCTTCCTCTGAAAACTGCTTCTTCATATCCTTTGACCATTTATCAATTGGATTCCACAAAGCTCTTTTGAGGTTTATTTAACAGACGGACCCCTACCAAAATGGACTGTGGCAGTGCCCTTGAGGCTGGGCATACACTGGAGCCAGTCATAACTGGCTTGTGAAAGTCCTTTGTTAAATTGTTTACAACTCAAAAATTGGCAAGAGCTACAAATCAGGGCTTGATTTATTGTTTTGTCGATTGTTTAGACTTAAGAAAGTGTTAATAACACAAATGACTCTTGAAGGTGTGTGTCCATGATCCATGCCTTCTCTTTCTCACTCAGGTTGTTAAATATTTACCAGCATACCTCTGAACTGCTCTATAATTGTTGCTTGAGCTCATCAAGGAGTGAAGTCATCACCAGATAGAAGATCTGGTAACTGTGGGTTAATAATAATAATAACCACCATTCTTATGGTATTTTAATATTTGTAAAATGCTTTAATCCATTATTTCATTTGGGCCTGACAACTCCCCTGCAATGAGGGCATTAATTCCTTGAATAGGGGTTACAAGGAATTCCCAACTCTAAGTCAGATAGTTATTCAGTACAATAGACTGAGAGGCAGTCCCAGACATAAGAAGTTAAAAGAAAAAAAAAATAACTTTAGCCTGGAAACACTCTGCCTGGCATTTTCTTTTGTGGTTCCTTAGCTCAACTTGATGGCTAATAGCTTGTCTATGATTAAAGAGCCAGCAGCTTGTCCTTATCAGAGAGAAGCGTCACTATACTCTAGAACCCTAAAGAGTTGAAACTCAGAAGCTGATAACAGAGAGTAGTTTGTTTACCATGCATGATATGGGAGAGGAGAGAAAGCTGTGTAGGGACATTGTAAGAGAATAGATTTTGAGCTAAATGAGATCTTAGAGGTTATCTAGTCCAGCCTCCTCCAGATATGGGATTCTGACCCAAATAGCTGAAGTCCCACTTATAATATGTAGTAGTCAGAATCTGAACTCAGATCCTATGACTCCAAATGCAGCACTTGTTTGTTGCCTTTCTGAATAACAGTATTCCTGAAGTATTATAGGTTTGAGCTATCTTGACCATGCATATATGTATTGGTCATATGTATTTCCTTTTCATATGTCTTCCATGAGCTTTCTCTCACATACATGCTCTCTGGGTGTTTGCCATCCCCCATTATTGGTGGCTTAATCTATAGGAAACTATGCCCCCAGGTGCCCATAGGAGAAATCTTCTCCTGTCATTTTATTTGCTACACTATGTAAATGTCTTTTGTTTGAACAAATATATCTTCTACCCAGTTAGTAAAGACTAAACACATCCGTGGGGGCTTATGAGCTGTATTTTAAGTGAGTCCTGACCCACAAAGTGTCTCAAACCTGGGGTAACTTTTCTGGTGGATCCACATGCAAGGAGCATTTTCCCATAGCTACATATAATTCACACCTGCCAGTAAATTAGACTGGTTTTACTCCTCTGTTCCTCTTCAATGTACTTTTACTGAAATTATCCTCACTTGGTTCTTTGGGTACCTCAGTCTCTTTTTTGGCAAAAGAGGCAACTAACTTCTGGGGCAGCATCCAAAACAGCACTAAGTGGAATGAACTCTGTTTCAATCCAGAGCAGCTGTGGAAGGAAAGATTAGGGTTTCCCTCTGAGTCCCTAGGGAGAGAAAATAAAGAAGGGAACTTTGCTCCAGCTCCCCTACAGGCCTGGAACATCCTGTATTGGAAATCTGCAGCTGACCCCAAAGGATTATGGGAGTGGAAAATCTGGAGAAGGAGAGATCTGAGATATGGATCAGGCCATTTCTGGACGAGTGCTGGTATGAGCTGAGCTGGGGCTATGCCTAGCTAGGTAGAATAATAAAATCATGAACCTTGGAGTGGGAATCAATCAACCAACCAACCAATCAATCAAAAAGCAGTTTTTAAGCATCAAATACGTGACAAGCATTGTGCTAGTTGTTAAGGAAGCAAATACAATAAATGCAACAATCCCAACTCATGAGGAATTTGCATTCTAACCAGGGAGACAGCAAGACCGTATGAAAGTATATACAGGAACTGCAGCTTATGCTAAAGAACCCTTGACAACATTCCCAACAAGTGACTATTCAGGAAGGTCATTGGTCTAAACAAAGGGTAGGGAACACTCTGAAGTTTGGATTCAGTTAAAGGGTCACACTTGAAGATCTAGAGGGCTACACATGGCCTCGAGGCAGCAAGCTTCCCACCCCTAGTACTGTGAATGCAGTCTTTTCCATGCATGGGGAGGAGAGGGAGAGGTATGTAAATGAACACCAGTGAGAAAGGCTTCCTTTTAAGGAATTCTTATTCATATCGAGTGACCACTATTATCCTTCCCAAGTGCTCATAAGCTGTCCTTTTAATAATCTATTCTTAAATTTTGCCAAGAATCAACTTCAGACTTACTGACTTAAAGTTTATGGAGTTTCCCATCTTCCTCTTTTTAAAAATAATTGGGATGAGTGCCATTTTCCATGATTTTCCAAAGATCATTGCCCAAGGATCAGCAATCATCCACTTGCCAATTCGTTTGGTAACCTGGGATGTTCTTCATCCAGGCCAGATGATCATTCAGAGAGACTCAGTGTTTCTTTGCCATCCCTTCATTTGTCTTGGGTTTCCATTACCTGTTAACCCTCTCAGTTCTCTCCTTCCCATCCTGAAAATCATTGTAGAAAATAGAAGCAAAAGAGTTGAACAGAACTTGGCACACAATTGGAACTTTAAAAATGCTTGCTCAGAACTGGGAGAATATTGTACACAGTAGCAGCTACAGAGTGCAATGACTAACTGATAGGCTTAGCTCTTCTCAACAACGCAAGGTTCTAGAATAATTCCAAAAGACTCATGATGGAAAATGCCATCCACATCCAGAAAAAGAACTATGGAGTCTGAATGCAGAGAGAAGCAGACTATTTTCTTTTTTTGTTTGGTTTGGTTTGTTTTTTTTTTTCTTTCTCATGGTTCCTCCCATTCTTTCTAATTCTTCTATACAACATGATTAATGTGAAAATATGTTTAATAGGAATGTATATGTAGAGCCTATATCAGACTGTATGCCATTTTGGGGAGAGGGAAGGGGAGAGGGAGAAAACTTAAAACTTTATGGAAGTGAATGTTGAAAATGAAAAACAAATTAACTTATTGATAAGGCAGAGCACCCCAGCTATCTTGGAATTGCAACTACAGTTCTGCAAGCCTCTTTGAATTCTCAAGAATAATTCAAGATGCTTGACTCTATACTTCCCTGATGTTGTTTCACAGCTTCTGAGGGACAGATCATAGGAACAAGCGTGAGGGATAGAATGCCCCATACCAGGCTGATCTAATTCTACTGGCTTAAAATCCCTGAGCAGTTTGAAGTTCAATGCCTCAGTGGACCTTGATCTCTAGTCCAAACCTCTCAGTGCCTTCCAGTCACTTCTTGTGCCAGTCAATATCCACCCCTTCTTCCCTGTTGCTAGTATCTAGACTTTTCCATTTTAAATAAAGGCATTTATTTACAGGGAGGAGAGTAAATTTACAAATTGAGAAAATCTGAGAATTGAGAAAAACTAAGAAAACCAGAGTACTAATCATCTGCCCAGCTCATAACTAGATCGCTGTATTGCTTTAAATATATACCCTAATCTCGAGAATTTCTCTAAGCTCTTTGACCTAAAGTGGTCTGTGACTGCATGGCCTTAGCCATTACCTCCTTAGGACTCCAGTGCTGCTCCTATATGCCTTCTTCACTCTCTCTTTTCCTGACCAAGAACGACAACCTTCTTGGTCAGTCTTGTTAGATAGTTCACATCCTTTCTCTCTCATTGGAATTATTTGTGTTTGTTTTATTAGAATTTTTTATTGATAACCTTTATATCTTGAGCAAACTTCCCATGTAGAATCATGTCCTAAATGATCTTATCCATCCTTTCTCTGAACCCTGAATCTATTCTCCTCAAGTCTAGGGTCCATACCACATTTTGCCTAACTTTTTCTTCCAACCTATCCTCCCTTCCCTTTTAATTCATTGGTAGGTTCAAAAGTTCTCCTTTCAGCTTAATCAGCAAGATCCTCAAAGATATGTAACCAAGCATTGATTATACTTCTAAGAATACCTCTCTCCTCAAGAGTTTATGTTTAGGAGAGTAACATTTCATGGAATTAATTGGAAGGAACATTTGAACCCTAGGCTTCTGAAGAATAGGGGGACCACTAAGTCTGAGATAGATGTAGCATGGCTGATGATTGAAAGAAGGGGCTTTTTAAAAGAGGATCTGAGACATGATAACTGGCTAAGAAGATGGTACTGGAGATAAGCACTTGGGTTTCTAGATCATGACTTAAGCTACAAGAATAATGGATTACTGTCCAAAATTAAAGCACATCTGTCAAAGGCTGAATGAAGTAGATAACATTAGCATCTTTGATGTCTGACCAAGCTTAAAGCGCTCCACAACTCCTGCTTCAGATGTCATCATGGACATTGGAATAAATTATTCTCATCCTCCCATTCTGCCTGGGACAGTCTTCACATGCTTGGGGAAGACACACTTCCAACTAGCCAATGTGTTTGAGGCCTATCAATTACCCACAACCTGGTTTAGTCCATCCAAAGAGATAGTTTTACCAGGAATGTGACCACTGTGCATGCTATAGCTTCTTGGAGCCACAACTAAGAACTGGGTGACGGGTGGACACCAAAGTGGATAAGTAGCCCTGAAAAGACCCCCCAAGACCTCACACCAGAAATGCTAGTCCTCTCTGAACACCCCATACACCCCAATGTGAAAGATATGTCTTTATCAGAAGGATCATACTCAAATACTCAAAAAGGTCTGTGAATTTTCTCCCCAAAGATGAACATCACAGTCCACCCACTCCTGTATATTCTGTGTGACTCTTATTCATGTCCTCCCATAGCCTCGCCACAGCAATCTGTACAATAAGTTGATGGCCTTCCTTCCTTTCTTCTGACCTTGAGAGAGTGCCAGTGAAGCACTTGAGCTGTCACTCTGTCATCCCTGGCTTTCAGTCTCTGATAGACCCATCTTCTCTTCCTGTCATACAACGCCTTGATGACATGTTTTACTCCTGTTCTTCTTAGAATTCACTCATTGGTTATATACTGAGCTTGCTCACTCCCATCACACTCCCCTCCATTGTATGGTACCCATTTGTCATTCTTTGGGGGTCGTTATATTCTATGCCTCCTTTCCATGCAGCAACATTGATAGAAAGCTCCTGTTTAAAGGATGAGACTTGCTTTCGAGAAAGTTTGGGGTCATTAAAAGAACTCTACCATTTCCCAAAGACAATCTAGCACATTCTCTTCCTCCCGTTCAATTCTGGCCTGGGTAATTGTCTGTCACAGGGAAACTTAAATGCATGTTTTAATCTGAACAATAGATATCTTTCATTCAAGTGTTCTTTTCTGTGTGTATGGTCAGGCCAAACTCCTTCAAAGGGTTATAGGTCTCTTCCAGGAGCCTCCAGAGTGTTCCAGGGCTTCAGGCAATTAGCATAGTGTCATCCACAAATACAAGTGTCTTTATGACTTCATCATCCATAGAGAATCTCCCTCAAACTTGGACTCTATGCAGGATCTCCACCATGACAGTAATGAACGCCTTTGGCAAGCATCCATTTCCCTATTTCATGCCTTTCTATTTCTAGGAAGTCATTGAACAAAATTGTTTCTGCTTTTATCTCTCAGGAAACCTTGAATGATTTGAGTTCTGAATGAGAGACACTTTGAAAAAGGCTACATTTTGTTCTACCAAATCAAAACATTTTTCATGATCAATAAATAATAAGCACAGTGGGATTTTACACTTTCCAATCAATAGTGAAGCAAATAGAAATATGGATGACGATAGAATATCACTTGTGAAAGCCTGATTGTTTCCTACTATTGCTCTCCTTGAGAATGCCCTCAACTGGTGCAAAAAGGACTTCTAAAGATGCTGTATGCATGGGAGAGTAGGTATATGTCAGTAGTTATTGATGTCTCTGTCACCCTTTTCAATTATTAACTATAATTCATATCAATCATTAATAAGATTTTTCCATTCTTTTCTATCTTCACCTCCTTTAGAGGGCTATAGCTATATACTTATAGGTAACTATATCAATTCCTCAATGCCTCAAAGTTATGCTACTTCAAACATGGATCTCCTCTCTCTTTCTCTCTCTCTCTCTCTTTCTCTTTATCTCTCTGTATATCTATGCATATATACATGTGCATGCACATGCACACATATATGCATAAACATGTGCATATATATTTGTTGTTCTTTAGTCATGTCTGACTCTCTGTGACCTTGTAGACCATACTGTCCATGCAGTTTTTCTTGGCAAAGATACTGAAGTGGTTTGCCATTTCTTTCTTCAGTGGATTAAGGCGAACAAAGGTTAAGTGACTTGCCTAGGGTCAAGCTAGTAAATATCTGAGGCCAGATTTGAACTCAGGTCTTCCTGACTCAAGGTATAGCACTCTATCCACTGTGCAACCTAGCTGTCCTCTGACTGGATAGTCTGTAATGTATTTCTATCATTTTTGTTCTCCTTCCTTTGATCTTTACCTAAATGTTCTCTACCATGTTTGTGCCACAAGGCATCTAGATTTTTCCTTTCAAAGAAAGAAGGTTCATACCTTATAACACAGCTTACCAGCAGTTAAGTGACATGTCACAACGGTGAGTCCCAGGTACTGCTGTCTTGAATGAAAGATATCCAAGAGAGAAGCAATGACTACAGGTCCTTGGGGATTTCTGACTTGAATGATGTCCTTCTTTAGTGAATCACCAGGGCTCCACTCTTGTTCTGGGGGTATATAAGTCAAATTACATCTCAGGTGGAGCATAAACTACTGACAGGTTTGTGTTCTGAAGTGGCCTATCCAACTGGGATATCTTCCTCCTTTTATATGCTAGAGTAATCAACCTCCATATAAGGCCACAGGCAGCTGCCTTGCAAAACATTTACCATTCTATATCATTAAAGAACAGACAGGCACAGCACAATCCATATAACAGACACAGCTCATTCCAGATCTATAAGATGAACAGGCAACTCTGATGACCTCACCACAATCTACGCCTGGATCACACATCCCCACACTTATACCTGTACCCTCACAGACCTTGTGGTGCACAGCTTCCCACATCTAGGTACACCGCCAACACAGGACCATTTCCCCAACAGGGAGAAGGTAAATAATAGCACAGAACAATGATGACATGGGCAGGAAGTAAATCCCTCAATCAGAGCTATTTAATCGTGGGATGGTGAATTTGGGGCCATAATCCACTTTTCTGTAACTGATTATAGCAGAGTGGAAGAGATTTATTTTAGTGGATAGCCATCTGAAGCCATGAATATTGTGACTGCCTCTTCCAAGATATTGTCTCTTATGAATAACTGGGTGTCCCTCTGCAATTTTTCTTTCTATATATTGTAGGTTGTGAAATATTCTTGCATTTTCCCCCCTCTTAGAGTTTCTCTGTCCAATAGTTTATTTATTCCCTAGTCGTGTCCCTAACTCCTTCTAGGTACCACCTTACTTCTCCTCTCCCTCCCCCCCACCCTCACCGTATCTGGATCTTCTGTGTCTGGAAGCTTCCAGAGGAGAAACTTCTAGGTGTCTAGTGTTTGGTCCCTTCCTTCCTCTGACTTCAGGTTTAAAATTCAGTCATATCCACAATACTTTCCTTCCATAGATATGGGGGAGGGTGCAAAACTAACTAATTAATGAGAAAGATTGTAAATTTCTATTAATTTATAAGATAGGAGAACATACTCCTTGATTGCCTTAGAACCTTGGGTTAGAATTAATAAGGAAATGAAACAGTGTCAGATAGAGAGAGGTGAGGTTGGTGTGATTGTCTACTAGTACACAGCCCATGTGGCACAACTAAACTATCTGGGTTCACTAAAATTTTGTGGCAGTACTAATCTAATTCAGATCTCCTCCTATTCCCATAAACTAAACAAGAAACCCTTATTCCAAAGTTGCCTGAAACATAGAACCCAGAATCCTAGACTCCCCCCTATTGTCATAATGTGAAGACCATAATGCCCTAGAGGTGTTAAATTCAGCTCCAGTGTGAGAGAAGTTGTGCTACTCTAGTTTGAGAGCATCAATACTAGCTCCAGTGGGGGATCTGCTGTAGTACTCCCCACTTCTTGTCCCTATCTCTTACTCCCTTAGGTATCACAAAGCATGCCATGTATTTTTCCTTTTTGACCTTCACTTAAACAAGCCAAATAAAAGAATATTTTATTTTCACCATTGACTGATTCAACTAATTCTTCCGTGAAGCCCTTTAAGTTCCAACAACAGACTTTGACAAAATGTGATACCTGCTGGTCTCTATGGAATCTGACTTAGCAACTGAAAAATGGGCAATCTTCTTCCTCCCCCTGGTATCTTCAGTTTAAAGCCCTCTTGTTTTGATCTACAAGTCTTTAGCCAAACAGCTTCTTCCCAGGCTTTGATAGATGTGATTCATTCCTGGTCAATTCTTGTAGTTTAAGTCATGGTCTAGAAACCCAAATGCTAAACTTCTATGCCCTCTTCCTGGACAGTTAATACCTCTTAGATCCTCCCTTCTCTCCTAAGATCCCTACTTTCAATCATCTGGGGCAGCACTGCCTAATTCAGTCTCCTTGACTCTCTCCCTTCTTCAGAAGTCAGGGACTCAAGTATTCCCTGCCTTAACTCCATGCTTTCCTAAACATACCTTTTGGGAAGAAATGAGATGTCTTTTGACCTCTATATGTATAATCACTGGTGGATGTGTCAAGTCAAAAAGCATTTAGTAAGTGCTTACTATATGCCAAGGACTGTGCTAAGTTCTAGGAAAAGGAAAAGCTGTCCCTATCCTCCAGGAGTTCACCACCATGTGTGTGTTTCTGCGTGTATGTCTGTGTTTGTGTTACTAATTAGCTGAGGGGTGAATTTTTACATACATACATGCATACATATGTACATGAAATATACTCCTGTGTGTATATAAAATATATAATATAAAATATTTCAAAATGTGTATATATGTGTGTGTGTATAAATATACATATATATATGTATAAGGAGGGTTCTAGAGTCCCCCTTAGGTGGTCTTTAATCCCCCTGAGGCCACAGACTAGGCCAGGTAAAAGAATCTGAGGAAATTTGCTAGAATAGTGTACATTCATGAAACTGGAGTCATCTAGTTGTAAACTGGGTAAATAATTTGTTCTCCAGTTTTATTAGAACTTCCATTCAATTTGTGAACACTCTTTTCCTTGTAAATAAATTAACATTATTTAAAATGAAAAAATGAATGGAGCTTCGAAAAAGGGAATAAAGGCTCCTGGATGCTGGCTATCATAAGGAGCATCTGTATGGTGTCAGAGGGTTGGGGAAATAGAGGAGTAGAGACCAAAGTTAAGTCAAGCTTTGAACTTCTACTGATTATGGCTTTAAATTTAACTAAATACGTGCTAAAATGAAGGGTTTTTTTTAAGATAAAGGAGATATGGACATGCTGGTAAGCAGCAGAGAAGAAGCTAGTGAACAAGGAAAGAATGAAAATTAGAGGAGAAGAGAAAATGATCAAACACATAAGCTCCCAGAAGAGACTGGAGAAGATAAGATGGCGCACAAGTAGAGTAGCTAAGCTTGGCAAGATATAGAAGAGCTTTGTCTCCCTCAGAGTCTAAAGCAAAAGAAGCAAAGATGAAGGACTTTGTTGAGGGGATCTGAGGTATGGAATTGGGGAAAAGAGAGTACTCATTAATGGATGACCTCAATGTTTTCAGTGAAGTGTAACAGGTTGAGGCATGGTACTCCCACCTAGCCTATGCAATCCCATGGACTATGTACTACTAGTAGACAATCACAGCATCCCTCGCCCCTCTCTCTGACACTGTCTCATTTCCTTACTAATTCCAACCCAAGGTTCTAAGGCAATCGAGGAGTATGTTCTCCTATCTATTAAATTAATAGAAATTCACAATCTTTCTCATTAATTAATCAGTTAGTTCTTCACTCTCCACCAACTTATAAATTCAGAAACCTTTTTTCAGTAAGCTTTCTCTCTTCCTCCTCACTACTCCTTCTGCTTCATATTCCTTTCTTTATATCTCTTTTTCTCTCTCTCTGTCCATCTGTCTCTCTCCCTCTCTGTCTCTTCTCTCTCTTTCAGTCTGTCTCTGACTCTGTCTCTCTCTGCCTCTGTGTCTCTTTCTGTCTATTTGTCTCTGCCTCTCTGGTTCTGTCTCTATCTTTGTCTGTCTGTCTCTCTGTCTGTATGTCTGTCTCTCTCGCTTTCTCTCCCTCTCTCTATCCTGGTCTCATCGGCTTATGTAAACATCAATGCTACTTGCTTGATAATTTAATAGTGTAATGATCAATTCTTATTAAACTATTTCAACAATTTATAAGCTATGAAAAAGAGCACTGGAAGAGTTACTTCTAACCATCCCCCACACACTGAAGCCACAGCCCCACCTTCCACCTCTCTCAGGATAGCAAAGTCTCTTAAGTATTCTCTTCAAGATATCTTATCTATAGCATATTTTCTCCACAGGATGAGTTAAGTGCAATGCTCTCAGCATCTCTTCATGCCTTCTCAAAGACTGACAGTTAACATTCTCTCTGGAAAAAAGTTCTCTTAGTCCTTCTGTACCTAACACAGTCTCTCAGACATGACAGATGACAGTTAACCTGCTTTTCCCCAGGATTCCAGTCCCTCTCACTTAAATATCTAGTATCATATTCAAAGTCCCTGCAAGAGAAGTAATTTAAACTATGGTTATAGGAGTATGAGGAAAAGATTTCTGCTCAAAAGGAAAGGAAGGTAAGTGATGTAGATGATGAAAGGAGATGTTTGAAACAGTCACTGTGGGGAGTGTGCTAGTCAATTAGGGAAGAACACAAGGTTTGGCATGTAGCAGTGAAGACCCAGTTGAGATTGAATTATAAAATTTTAGTGAACCCATGACCATTCAGTAGTACTTGAGAAGACAGATGGTAGAAATAATCCAGAGCTGGGACTTGGAAAGGAATCAGTGACAAAAACAAAACAAAAGTGATTCCAGGGTAGCATCCAGAGTACAATTTAACTTGTTAATTTATAGTGTCTAGATATTAAAGGAAGGCAACAGAGACTAGTGGAGGTTGATGTCTGTAGTCTGGGAAATCAGGAGGAAGTAAAATAACTAGATTTTGGGGTGCAGTCTAAGAATAGTTTTAGGAAGGATGAGACAACAGGATCTAGAGAGCATAATATATCTGGATAGAATGAACCTTAAAAGAGAAGTTCCTGAATAAATACAAAGAGTCAGGAAATATCAATGGGGAACAAGTAACATGTCCACTCCTCCTCTTGGTCCAGTAGGGGGAGAGGGAAAAGAAAAGAGAACATGATAAAAAGTGGAAAGAAAGCTAGATTTGGAGTCAGAAGACCTAGGTTGAAATCCTGAGTCTACAACTTACTACATGCTACCTCAAATCCAACTTCCATGGACCTCAGTCCTTTCATCTATAAAAATGAGGGGATTGGTCTATGTGACCTCTAAAGTCACTTCCATCTCTAAATCTGTGAACCTATCATTCTTCTCTCATAATTTGAATTCAAGGTCTGCCTCTGATATATACCAGCTGTATGACCATGAACAAGCTACTTAACACCTTAATGACCCAAGCAACTCGATAAGTTACACATAAGCTGCTGATCTGCATTGATAAAATGCCCATATAAGAAGATCCTTGCAATAATAAGAGCACACATCGAGACCCCAAAAAAAATTTCACAAGGGAAAATATAATCTACATATATACAAAGTGTGTGATCTGAAAAGAATATGAAAAATCTATTGTTGTTCAATCATGTCTGATTCTTCATGACTCCATTTGGGATTTTCTTGGCAAAGATATTGGAGTGGCTTGCCATTTCCCTCTCCAGTTCATTTTATAGATGAAGAAACTGAGACAAGCAGGTTTAAGTGACTTAACCAGGGTCACATCTGACCTGGCCCCGAGGCCAAATCTGAACCCAAGAAGACGAGTCTTCCTGACTCCAAGCCTAGCACTCTATCCACTATGCC